>NC_084732.1:49709890-50406140 GCF_033978785.1 Entelurus aequoreus
ACAAATGGCCATACTTTTATCCAACTGAACATTTAAAAAAAAAAAATCCAAACTTTAACCACACTTTGGATTTAATATTCAGGGGTGCATTGTTTGTAAATTCCTCGTATTACTTCATCACAGAAATCTTGCAAGATTAGAGCGGTCATATGTCGTAGTAGATCTACAACCAACCGATTCATGACTTTCCAACCGGAAATCGACCGATCCATACTATATATAGATTGATCCAGAGGCTCGCCAAACAAAGTATTTATATCTCTACACTTAAAATCAATTATTGGTTTATACCTATTAATATCTACACTCCTAATATACAGTATATACAAATAGTTTATAAAAAAATGAGAACAAAATAATTAAGTATCACTCTCATACTACCATGTGGCAGCCGTGCAGATGCTGAAGTGCAAGATTTTAAGTAAAGCAGCCTGAACTATTAGTCAGTGGCAGATGGTTCTGTGGCTGCCACAAGCTGTGCCCTCTCTCCTCCCTCCTCTACCCAATCCCTGGCTGGATGATGTCATGGAAATAAAGAATATTTTATTTCGGAGGAATTGGACTGTCTCACAGTCTGTCAGTGTCAAGTGAAGGCAGAAAGCTCCACAGAGCATTCATTTGCAGCTGTCATGTGACCCCTCCAGCCAAACAGAATGTAAATTGTAGGAGTTGCAACGAAGACCCTCAGCTGCCACTTTGGGCTCAGACAGGAGCTACTCCACTGTCTTCTTCTCAAATATTCCTAACCACATACAGATTAAGGAGAGGCTTTCTGACTGACACTGCTTAAAGCATGACAAATGTGTTAGCTTTTGGGACACAATTTTTTAAAATGTGATATGAATGTTGTAATCCCATGAAAGCAAATTTTACGCTGTACAGCAAAACCAACACACACGAGAGATGTCAGAGTGAAGGTGTAATTCAACAGTGTCATATACCCTTGAGCAGCTTGTGACAGTTCAGCGTTGTGCAGGTCAAGATCCAAATTAAAAGTTGATTTATACCCCACCACCAAAACTTAGGAAATTATAAAATGTTTTGCATATAAAATAGAAAAGACATGGCTTTTTGCTTTCGGAAAAGACTACTACATGGGTGGATTGCAGTCCCTAACCCAGCCACGTCTTTATTTACTGATTCACTGATTCACCGCCCCAAACGCATAATAACAAACAAATTATGTTGCTACACACATTTTATGTAGCTTTCAATCAATTTACAAGTGAGATTGTATTTTGTCTGTCAAACGACAATGTCTGACCTCACAAATGTCCTTTTGTGGAATTCCCACAAAGACATACATTTTTGTCTCCTGTTGGTAAAAATGTTTGTTGTACTGTACGGTTTACTTTCTCAGTAAAGAGCTGGAACATAACACTTGATCATCCATAAGTTGTTCCTTAGTTATTACGAAGTAATGGCATGCCATTGGTGTTTACTAATAACAACTGAAATGTTAGGGGCACTAAAAATTTAGATTGTTTCGGTTGGGGAAAAGTCTCTGCAATCCTGGGTCTGAGATGGTGCTTTAATCTAGGTTTATAGGCCTTAAAGGGAGTCACACAACCTCTCATGGCATCTGAGATGAAAGTTGCCTAAAAGGAGACTGGTATTTTGTAGTAGAGACTCTAGGGATGGCAGCGTGTTTCGAATGCAGAGCTCATCTCAAGAGGAGTCACCCTGAGTGCCCTTAGGCCCTTTGTCATCCAGGGCTAGAGTGCAGTTAATTAGCAACAGTCTCTATAGCAACTGTGTTGCAGTGCACACAATTTGTAATTTTTGCATCTTATCTTATTGTGGTGTTTACCTGAAGTGATTCGCATATACTGGGATTTGCATTGGTTGGCAAAGTACCCATTCTCTGAGGCTGATTGTATCCACGGTGGCAAATGCTACATCTGCTTAGAGTACTGCTTAACATAACGTTTGCCATGGCCAGACTTATTTAGAAGAATATTATTTAAAAAAGGAAGGCAAGTAAGGGGCACTGGCCCAAGCTAAAGCACTTGCACAGTTCACCTGCTGTGCTCAACCACATTCATTTATTACGGAAATACAGATGATAAATGAAACAACACGCTTCACTTAAATTGTATGTTTATTCATTAAGTTTTGTATTTGTACTTGCCTTGCAAGCTCAATGACATGGCTAACTTTGTGTTGCTGTAATATCAGGAGCTTTCTGTTCAATCACAGTAATGTATATCTTATACAGTACTATATTTATGCAAAATGTTGCATACCATATATTGTACAAGTGTACATTCATATGATGCTTTCATGTTTGTACGTACAGTAAACATCATTATCTTGCGGTTGATCTGAAATTATTATTCGATACATCTATATTTATTTTATCAAAATCAATGTACCCTCATCATTAAAACAGCAAAAACATATCAATCATTTGTATATATAGATCATCTAAGTCAAGTATTGAAACATTTGAGGACTGGATCAAGGCAAATCAAAAAGTAATTTTCTTATGTGGCGGCTTTAATATTGACCTATTGAACCTGAATAAGCAAATGTCCATTGACGACTTCATTGATACAATGTATAGTGTCAGTGTATCAGACCTCGAATTTTAACTTTTTAAGGTCAAGGCAAGTGCTGCCTTAAAGGAGAGCTCATATTTTAGGGCCCCAAGGCAAGTTAGTTAGAAGGGCACCAAGGCAAAGTTTATTTTCTTTCGATATATATATACATTAGAGATGCGCGGATAGGCAATTATTTCATCCGCAACCGCATCACAAAAGTCGTCATCCACCCGCCATCCACCCAAACTAACATTTTATCAAAACCACAACCGCCCGCCACCCACCCGTTGTTATATATCTAATATAGACGATGCAAGGCAGAAAGAACACTGAGCAGTTAGCATTGCAAAACCCACAATGCATCTCTGCCATGACCCGCCCCCGTCGAATTCTTATTGGTTGGCGTGTGTGTGACGATGGCTGCTCGATCGCTGTTTTCTGCTGCATATTTCACTACGTCCAGCTTGTAATCTGCAGTATATGATTTCCTTTTCGGTGCCATTTTAGTTCAGTCCTTCTCAGTTTTTATAAGTTACCGCCAACGTTGATGTGGTCCATTTTAATAGCTCCGGCAGTAGCGTATAGCATATAGCAGTTAGCATTCCAAAACCCACAATGCATCTCTGCCATGACCCGCCCCCGCCGAATTCTTATTGGTTGGCGTGTGTGTGACGATGGCTGCTCGATCGCTGTTTTCTGCTGCATATTTCACTACGTCCAGCTTGTAATCTGCAGTATATGATTTCCTTTTCGGTGCCATTTTAGTTCAGTCTTTCTCAGTTTTTATAAGTTACCGCCAACGTTGATGTGGTCCATTTTAATAGCTCCGGCAGTAGCGTATAGCAGTTAGCATTCCAAAACCCACAATGCATCTCTGCCATGACCCGCCCCCGCCGAATTCTTATTGTTTGGCGTGTGTGTGACGATGGCTGCCATTTGCTTCGTCGCTGACGCGAATGAGATAAATAATATTATTTGATATTTTACAATAATGTGTTAATAATTTCACACATAAGTCGCTCCGGAGTATACGTTGCACCCATGGCCAAACTATGAAAAAAACTGCGACTTATAGTCCGAAAAATACGGTATGTATTTTTTTTCTGAATTGGTTCAACCGCCACCCGCCCAAATCTATTTAAAATCAATTGTTTTCGTCATGCACCCGCCCGACCCGCGGATTATCCGCGGAATCGATTATAAAAATAGTTGCCGATTAATTTAGTCATCGATTCGTTGGATCTATGCTATGCGCGATCGCTGCGGCTACGTGTCATGAGGTGGCAGTAAGCCAGCCAATGACGTGTAATGTGCAGCTCACGTGACGACGCAGTCTCTTTGCCTGGAAACGTTCGAAAAATGGCGGAGGAAAGCAGTACCGATAGTTCAGCGGAGAAACATCTTTAGGTTAATGTTTCAATGGAGAAAAGTGTACGACCTAAGTCATCGAAAGTGTCGGAACACTTTACTTTAAAGACTTCAAAAAAGACAGTTTCCTGCAAAATGTGCAGCCTGGACCTCGCATGGCACGGAAGTACAACATTGCTTCGGGAGCACCTGAAGAGGAAACATGTTGGAGCCATGGATGAAGGGAATAACTCACGGTACGTAACTTTTTAAGTCCATAGTCCGGGTATATTGAGCCGTTGTGTCCGTAACTGTGTGTTTTTAATTATTTTGTTAACGAGGATATTTTTTTAAGGAAGCGCAGCAGAAACTTTTGCGTATTAACTTTCAGAGTGTTAGGAACGTTTTGGAGAGCGTGACGACTTCATTTTCTGTGTTGTTTTGAGTCGCAACACGCATTTATGAGTTCAGCACGCCAGTTCGTTTTTTTGAATAAAGTTAACGTTATGCCTTTGTTGCAACGTGGGGCTGATAATGTGTCTCCGGCAGATTTGACTCAGTTTTGAGAGAGAAAACGCACGGTTACCAATTTGGAAATAAACGTAACAGACAGAAATATCTCAGGTTGGTTTCATAATGGATCAATGTAGCCGGGCCCAATAAAGCTATATAAATCTATTTAGATTTGAGTGACGCTTTAGTACAACTAAACGTTATGAAGGTGCTGGAATATTTCATGATATTATTCAGAGGCAGCCTAAAATGAATCCTTTGTTATTCACAACAGAAACGTGGACAATATCTGATCCAGTTTTGTTCTGATGAGTTACATTTCTGTGTTATTATTGGTGTATGCTGCATCCCCAATGTCCATTTATTTAATTTAGATATTTTTTTAATGTGGTGGCGTATTTGCCTTTTAGGTCAGAAATGATTAATTAAATCAACTAGGTATGTATTGAGTTACATGTAAATGAGGCTACTATGGACGCTCATAATATGGTTTCTCTCATTTCAGAAAGAAACGACCCAGCATTAGCGACTTGGTACAAAGGAGGGTCTGCACACTACAGCAAGCGGCTGCATTGACTGATGCTATCCTGAATATGTTGGTAACTGACATGAGGCCACTATCAATGGTGGAGGATGAAGGTTTTAGACAAATGATTCACGTCCTCAACCCTGGTTACACTCTTCCCTCGAGGACCCATTTTACCAAACTGATGGAGAGGAAGTGCGAGCAGACATTCCAAGCAGTGTAGACCAGGGGTCACCAACCTTTTTGAAACCAAGAGCTACTTCTTGGGTACTGATTAATGCGAAGGGCTACCATTTTGATACACACTTAAATAAATTGACAGAAATAGCCAATTTGCTCAATTTACCTTTAACTCTATGTTATTATTAATAATTAATTATATTTATCTTTGTGGAAACACTGATCATCTTAATGATTTCTCACAATAAATGTATATAGAAACAGATAAATATCAATATGCAACACTTTATTTTTATATTTTCTCTAAGTGCACATTTTTCAAATTGAACATTTTGAAATGATCACTTCTAAGACAGTCTTGTGAAATCACAATATCCCATTTTAACTAGCTAGCCACTAACATTTTTTTAACAAATCATGAATTACTTTGCAACATGTTTGTACAAATAATAACTCATGTAAAATACAAAAGTCAACTCTCAAATTTTTAAATAAATCATGTCACACTTTGAACTGGACACCAAATCTGTTATCTGTTTCTTTGTCAGTTAGTGGGAAGCCTGGCATTGCATGCTGTTAATTAGTGTGTTGTACTCTGGTGTGTAACTTGACACTGCAACTCTGAGTGAGTCTTGCAGATGTGCATCAGTGAGGCGTGTTCTGTGTTTGTTCTTGATGAAGTTCATGTCAGAAGAGGCTGATTCACAAAGATAAGTTGAACTAAACAGACTTGCAACCTTGATAGCTGCTGCGCATACACCACTGTACTTTTCTGTGTCAACAAGGCACCAAAAGTTTGGTGCAGCCTGGTGGGCTTTGAGGTGGAGGTCATTTTGCAGTGTTACAATTTCAATCTCCACCTGTTCAGCATCCAGGCTGAATGTTGCACTTAACTGCTCAGCAATGCATGATATGTCCACGTTCGTGAAAGGATTAGAAATGAACGACATACATTGCTCAAGCTGATCCAGGTCACAAAACCTGTTCTCAAACTCTTGCCCAACTCTGTTTATGACCTGAGAGTACTTTTCTGCAACTTTGTCAAAAGCCTCAGATTCTACAGATTTTCTAGATTTGCCAGAATAATTTTTTTGAATTTTAATCATAATAAGTTTGAAGAAATATTTCACAAATATTCTTCGTCGAAAAAACAGAAGCTAAAATGAAGAATTCAATTAAAATGTATTTATTATTCTTTACAATAAAAAAATAAATGTACTTGAACATTGATTTAAATTGTCAGGAAGGAATTTAAAAGGTAAAAAGGTATGTGTTTAAAAAAAATAATTTTTAAGGTTGTATTTTTTCTCTAAAATTGTCTTTCTGAAAGTTATAAGAAGCAAAGTAAAAAAATAAATGAATTTATTTAAACAAGTGAAGACCAAGTCTTTAAAATATTTTTTTGGATTTTCAAATTCTATTTGAGTTTTGTCTCTCTTAGAATTAAAAATGTCGAGCAAAGCGAGACCAGCTTGCTAGTTGTGGGGAGGCGGGGCCGGCGGACTGACGGCACCCGCTCCAAGATGGCGGCGAGGAGGCGTGGACGAGCGAGCGGCAAGGTGGGGCGCGATGGGAGCGACGCCGCAATCAGCATAAGGTGCATGGAGCGCGCAGCTGTGGACAGTGCAATCACCATCTCGGACCGTATATAAGGGCGAGAGACGCATCAAGGGAGGAGACGGAAAAAGACGGCGGACGGGAGGAAACCATCCTCTGCTGCCACGATTCTCTATTCATTCAATACATGGGATTTCAGCAGGATCTACCCCAGTCTGCTGACATGCAAGCAGAGTAGTAGATTTTTGTAAAAAGCTTTTATAATTGTAAAGGACAATGTTTTATCAACTGATTGCAATAATGTACATTTGTTTTAAAGGCCTGCTGAAATGATTTTTTTAAAATTTAAACGGGGATAGCAGATCCATTCTATGTGTCATACTTGATCATTTCGCGATATTGCCATATTTTTGCTGAAAGGATTTAGTAGAGAACATCGACGATAAAGTTCGCAACTTTTGATCGCTGATAAAAAAAAGCCTTGCCTGTACCGGAAGTAGCGTGACGTCACAGGCTGAAGGGCTCCTCACATTTCCCCATTGTTTACAATGCAGCGAGAGCGATTCGGACCGAGAAAGCGACAATTACCCCATTAATTTGAGCGAGGATGAAATATTCGTGGATGAGGAACGTGAGAGTGAAGGACTAGAGTGCAGTGCAGGACATATCTTTTTTCGCTCTGACCGTAACTTAGGTACAAGGGTTCATTGGATTCCACACTTTCTCATTGTTCTATTGTGGATCACGGATTTGTATTTTAAACCACCTCGGATACTATATCCTCTTATAAATGTATTTATTTATTTATTTATATCCTCTTGAAAATGAGAGTCGAAAACGCGAAATGGACATTCACAGTGACTTTTATCTCCACGACGATACATCGGCGAAGCTCTTTAGCTATGGAGCTAATGTGATAGCATCGTGCTTAAATGCAGATAGAAACAAAAGAAATAAACCCCTGACTGGAAGGATAGACAGAAAATCAACAATACTATTAAACCATGGACCTGTAAATACACGGTTAATGCTTTCCAGCTTGGCGAAGCTTAACAATGCTGTTGCTAACGACGCCATTGAAGCTAACTTAGCAACGGGACCTCACAGAGCTGTGATAAAAACATTAGCGCTCCACCTACGCCAGCCAGCCCTCATCTGCTCATCAACACCCGTGCTCACCTGCGTTCCAGCGATCGACGGAAAGACGAAGGACTTCACCCGATCATCCGTGCGGTCGGCGGCTAGCGTTGGATAGCGCGTCTGCTATCCAAGTCAAAGTCCTCCTGGTTGTGTTGCTACAGCAAGCCGCTAATACTTCGATCCCACCTACAACTTTCTTCTTTGCAGTCTTCATTGTTCATTAAACAAATTGCAAAAGATTCACCAACACAGATATCCAGAATACTGTGGAATTTTGAGATGAAAACAGAGCTTTTTTGTATTGGATTCAATGGTGTCCGAATACTTCCGCTTAACTACTGACGTCACGCGCATATGTCATCATACATAGACGTTTTCAACCGGAAGTTTAGCGGGGAATTTAAAATTGCACTTTATAAGTTAACCCGGCCGTATTGGCATGTGTTGCAATTTTAAGATTCCATCATTGATATATAAACTATCAGACTGCGTGGTCGGTAGTAGTGGGTTTCAGTAGGCCTTTAACTATTAAATGAACCAAAAATATGACTTATTTTATCTTTGTGAAAATATTGGACAGTGAGTTTGAGTTTGAGTTTATTTCGAACATGCAAGCATACAACATGATACATCACAATTTCCAGTTTCTCTTTTCAACATGTTCGAAAAGGAGTAGGAAGAAGCAGAGCTTATTTAATCCTACCCCTTTTCTTTACATAAGAGTTGCTAAAACTTTTTGTTCACTTCCTGTTCACAATTTATTCACAATAAACTCCATAAGTAATCACAATAAAAATAAAGAAATAAATAATAGTAAGAATTTAATAATAATAATTGGTGAAGTAAGTCATATTTCATATGATGAGATAAGTAAGATTACTTTAAGAATGAATGAATGGATGGATTAAATAAATTGAGAATGTTTGTCATGGTTCTTCCTCTTTGTACTTTGTAAACACTTTAAGTTTGAAGAGTTTCTTGAAGTGGACCATATTAGTACATTGTTTGATTGCTTTGCTTAATCCATTCCATAATTTAATTCCACATACTGGTACACTGAAGGTCTTAAGTGTTGTACGTGCATACAAATGTTTTAAATTATGTTTTTCTCTAAGATTATATTTCTCCTCTTTTTTTGAGAAGAATTGTTGTATATTCTTGGGTAACAGTTATAGTTTGCTTTGTGCATGATTTTAGCTGTTTGCAAATTCACTATGTCGTGGAATTTCAGTATTTTTGATTCAATAAATAAAGGGTTTGTATGTTCTCTATATCCAACATGATGTATTATTCTAACTGATCTTTTTTGTAACACCGTTAATGAATGAAGTGTACTTTTGTAATTATTTCCCCATATTTCTACACAGTAGCTCAGATATGGTAACACTAGCGAGCAGTAGAGAATATGAAGGGATTTTTGGTCTAGAACATGTTTTGCTTTATTCATTATTGACGTGTTTCTTGCAACTTTATGTTGTATATTTTTTACGTGAGATTTCCAGTTCAATTTATCATCAATCATTATACCTAGAAATTTGGTTTCATTTACTCTTTCAATTTCTATTCTGTCTATTTGTATTTGTGTTTGACTTTCTCTTCTACTGTTACCAAATAGCATTATTTTAGTTTTACTAAGATTCAATGATAGTCTGTTTTTGTCAAACCATCTTTTTAATTTATTAATTTCTTCTGTTATTATTTGTATTATCTCCTGTGTGTTCTCTCCTGAACAAAACGCTGTTGTATCATCCGCAAATAATACTAACTTTAAATATTTTGTAACTTTACAAATGTCATTTATATAGAGATTGAATAATTTAGGTCCTGGTATTGATCCCTGAGGTACACCACAGGATATATCTAACGTTGTAGATGTGTGTTCGCCTAGCTTCACGTATTGTTTCCTGTTCGTTAGATAACTTGTTATCCAGTTTAAGACTAACCCTCTGATGCCATATCGTTCTAGTTTTTTGATTAAAATATTGTGATTAATTGTGTCAAATGCTTTAGTTAGATCCATAAAAACCGCTGCCGCACATTTTTTACTATCTATTGCATTGGTAATTTCTTCTGTAATTTCAATTAAAGCCATTGAAGTTGAAACATTAGCTCTGTATCCATATTGGTTCTCTTCGAGTATTCTATTTTTATTTATGAAACTTTCTAATCTGTTATTGAACAGTTTTTCAATGATTTTAGAAAATTGTGAAAGTAGAGAAACAGGTCTATAATTTGTAAATTGATGTTTGTCTCCAGTCTTATAAATTGGTGCAACTTTAGCTATTTTCATTTTGTTTGGAAATGTACCTGTTTGAAATGATAAGTTACTAAAATACATTAATGGTCCTGAGATCTCTTCAATAACCTTTTTTATCGTTTCCATATCAATTCTGTTACAATCAGTTGAAGTCTTATATTTACATTTTTTCGCGATTGTAACTATTTCCTCCTGTGTCACATTACTGAGGAACATGGAGTTGGGATTTCGCTCTATGGTATCATTGAAGTCCTTAATTGACACTGGGTCTGGAATCCTTTCTTCCAATTTTGGTCCAATATTTACAAAATAATTATTGAAGCTTTCAACTACTTCCTTTATGTTGTCATTTTTTTTAATTTCCGTCTAAGAAGTATTGAGGGTAGTCCCTCTTAGTTCCATTTTTAATAATGCTATTGAGGATGCCCCATGTTGCTCTCATATTATTTTTGTTCCTGTCCAATAATTCACTGTAATATTCTTTTCTACATGATCGTAGTATGTCTGTTAACTTGTTTTTATACTTTTTGTACTTAATTTCTGCCTCTATACTTCTTTGTGCTATACATTTTCTATATAGTGTATTCTTCTTCTTACAAGCATGTTTTAATCCTTTTGTCATCCATGGTTGATTATTCTTTCTCTGCTTATTACTGAGTTGTATCCATGGACAATGTTTGTCATAAAGTATTATGAACTTGTTTAAGAAATGTTCATATGCTTCATCAACCTCTTTTTCATTATACACATTGTCCCAATCTTGCTTTTGTAGCTCAATTTTGAAGGCAGTCATCCTCTTCTCTGTGCATAGTCTTCGAAATGTCCTTTTGTCTTCCATGTTCTTCTTGTAGTTTCCATCATATATTGTAAAAACTGGCAGATGATCACTAACGTCGGTTATAAGTAGACCACTTGTAGTGTTATTATCAAAATCATTGGTAAAAATATTATCAATAAGCGTGGCACAGTGTCCTGTGATTCTGCTTGGCTTTGTGATTTTAGGATATAAACTGATGCTGTACATTGTATCAATGAAGTCATCAATAGACTTTTGCTTGTTAGGGTTCAATAAGTCAATATTAAAGTCACCACATAAGAACATTATTCTTTGACCATTGTCCATGTAAGTTGCCTTGATCCATTCTTCAAATGTTTCTATACTTGATTTAGGTGATCTATATATACAACTGGTGAATATGTTTTTGCTTTTTTCCTGACATATTTCAATGGTTATACATTCTAAGATATTATCTATAGCAAATGACATGTTTTTTACCACTTTGTAGTTCAGGTTCTTCATCACGTACACAGCTACTCCTCCTCCATTTTTGTTGGTTCTGTTGATGTAGTTTAGTTCATATCCTTCCAGATCAAAATCTATTCCTTTTTTTATCATCAATCCATGTTTCTGTGACAGCAATCACTTTGAAGGGTTCGTTAATGTGTTCCAAAAAGTTCTTAATGTTGTTGTAATTTGCATACAAGCTTCTGCTATTGAAATTAATAATTGATCATTTGTTATCACATTTAATGTTGCTATTATATTGATCATCGGTATAATAAAAACAACTATTACTGATGTGGGAGAAAAAATGTGTATCTGGATCTATATCATTTTCCAAATCCTGGTTTTTGTGATCTTTGTTGCAGAAATTTTTTAGTTCCATATTTTCTTGTTCAACAATCTTTCATGTTGTTTCAATAATCTCTATAAGTGTAGGTGGATGCAATCCTGAATGTAGGTCCTCTTGTTTAGTCGTCCCTTGGAACATAGTAGTGTCTATGCTGAATTTAGGTGCTTGTTTTCTGTCAGAGTCCATTATCATCGTTGTTGTGGAAAACTGTGTAAACTTTAAAAATTGTCCAGGTCCTTGATGTCATGGACAACAATTACTCTTGCTTCTGGACTTCCATTCAGCTTGATGTAGATTTTACAGTTGACGCTCCAAGTTCCCTGGATTTTTCCCTGCTTTCTCAAGTCGCGTGCTTTCTTGGCGATTCCAGCATTACGTTTTGTGAGATGCTCATTCATGTACACATTTGTTCCCTTCAGCTTCTTTCCCTGTCTCAGCAATGCCATTTTAGATTTTCTGTTTACGAGTTTCACGAGCACGACTGGAGTGGCGTTGTTGTTTCTTCCATTCAGTGGGATGCATGTTTCGATGGTATTAATGTCAATTTCAATTTCTTTTGATTGCAGAAAGTTGACCACCTGCTGTTCTGCTGAGACCATATCCATTTCATCTGGTTCACCTTCATTATTCACAGCTTTTGCATAGGATCTTGGTTTAATTCGGTGCCCTGTCACGATGATATCATTCATTCGTTTATCCTGATCCATTTCATCTATGATTTTCGTCAGCATGTTGTTGTCTTCTTGAAGGATCTTCATTTGTTTGCTCATTTCAGTGGCTTCTTTATTTCTGGAGTTGTTCTCTTTTTTCATTTCTTCTTTCATTTCTTTCATATCCTCTTTCCATCCATCCATCATTTCTTCCCATTTTTCTATCATTTCTTCTTTAAATTCCTGGAATTGTTTTTGTAGTATCCCTTCTTGATTCCCATCATGTCCTGTGCCCAGCTTCAAATCAGTCTTTCAAGTCAATCCTTTAACTTTTGGCATCACGGCAGTCGCTGACGTCAGTGCCTCTTATGTCTCAACGGCAGTTACTTCTTTAGCGACTTGCGGCACTTTTAACTTGTTTTTTCAACAATTTCGTACCTTGCGCTGTTCAGAGATCAAATTGAGGTGTCAGCCTGTCAACTTATATCACTCTGCGACGTCGGGATCACTTTAAAACAGATGTAAACTCGCCGTAGCTTTTGGTTGCTAGGCAACCGCTTTGAACTGCGAGAGGCGCCGTTAGCTTGAGGCTAACGGCTCTTCCAACTCGCCTTATTTCAGCGTATCAGTGCCTCTCAACTGACCAAAATCAGATCGAAGATGCCAGGTGACTCTCCTGTGGCTGTGATCGCAAATCAGTGGTCAAAATCTTCAGACTTAACAAAAACTCCGGTAGCAGAAGCGGAGCCTTTTTTCTTTGCGTCCTGAGTTGTGGGTTAAAAATATTTTTTGCAAACCAGTAATTATAGTCTGCAAATTATGTGTTGTTGTTGAGTGTCGGTGCTGTCTAGAGCTCTGCAGAGTAACCGTGAGTAATCAGTGTGTTGATAAGTTTATGAGATGCGATGCAAGTGTAAGCCACTGTGACACTATTTTTTTTTTTTTTTTTTTTTAATAAATGTCTTTGCTTGCTTGCTGGCTCCTCTTCTGTTAGAAGATAGGGGTCCATCGTCCCTAAGAATGATGTGCTCTGTAGTGATTGTACAAGCCAATACGAGCTTTGAAGTTTCTGCCGCATATGGGACAGATCAGACCAGGTGGTAATATACATTTTGGCATGACTCTTCTTTCCAGTCTCCTCCTCCTTTTTTCAAGTATCATAGATGTTCTTTTCTCCTCATACTTTGTCACTCCTTCACTGACTGCAGTTCTCCATGTTATTCTGTCTTTTGCTAGGTCTTCCCAGTATGTAGTATCTTTTTCACATTGTTTCAAAGTCTTCTTTAAGCAATCCTTGCAGCGTTTTCTCTGCCCACCAACATTTCTTTTCCCTTCATTTAGCTGACAGTACAACATCTATTTTTGCAGTCTGTCGTCATTCATCCGTACGACATGCCCAGTCCATCGTAGTTGGTATTTAACAATTGTACTCTCTACACTGGGAAGCATGGCCTGTTCAAGTACAATGATGTTTGTTCTCATATCTTGCCACTTAATATTCATCATCTGGCGTAGACATCGCTGTTGAAACCTTTCAAGTGCTGTGATGTGTCTTTGATATGCTGTCAATGCCTCTGAACCATATAGCAAAGTTGTTATAACAATTGCTCTGAACACTTTGATTTTTGTATCTAGCCTGATCTCATGATTTTGGAACACTTGAGTCTTAAGCTTTCCAAAGGCTGCAGCAGTTTGCCTGATTCTGTGATTGACTTCTGCATCAATGTTAGCATTTGAAGACATTATACTACCAAGGCATGTGAAGCTTTCTACATTTTCAAGAGCCACTTCTTCTATATTTATTGCTGGTGGTTGAAGGATGATGTCCTTAGGCGATGGTTGGTAGAGTACTTGTGTTTTCTTTGCATTTATTTTAAGTCCAAGTTGTGTGTATGCATAGTTAAATGCATCCAGTAGTACTTGCAAATCTTCTGCACTCTGGGCTGCTATTGCATTATCATCAGCATATTGAAATTCTACCACTCTGGACCTTGAAACTTTTGTTCTGGCTTGCAGCTTCCTCAGGTTGAACAGTTTTCTATCTAGCCGAAATACAATATGAAATAGCTCAGCTGGTATTCGTGAATATGCAGTGTGGATCACAACAGAGATAAAGACGGAGAACAGTGTCGGGGCTTTCAAACATCCCTGTTTTACTCCAGTTTTTACTTCAAAAGGAGCAGAATCATGGCCATTCCTAAGTACTGTAGCTGTCATATTGTCATGCATCAATCGGACTATACTGATGAATTTTGGAGGACATCCTGATCTTGCCAGTACTTCCCAAAGTAGTTCCCTGGAGACAGTGTCAAATGCTTTTGTGAGGTCAATAAATGCCATATAGAGGGGCCTACTTTGTTCAATGCATTTTTCTTGGAGTTGTCTCACTGAGAATATCATGTCAGTTGTTCCTCTGTTTGGTCTACAGCTGAATTGAGATTCTGGGAGTATGTCCTCAGCAATGGTCTGAAGTCTTGTGTTGAGGATTCCTGACAGGACCTTACCGGCAGTACTGAGTAGTGATATGCCTCTGCAATTGCCACATTCTGCTCTACCACCCTTTCCCTTGTATATCTTCACAATGTTGGCATTCTTTAGCTCTGGTGGTATTTCTTCCTCGCTCCAAATTTTTAGTATAATTTGACATAGATGTTCTTGTAGTTTGTTTACACCATGCTTAAATATTTCAAATGGAACTCCGTCTGGGCCTGCCGCTTAGCCAGCTTTCATTCGTGAGATGGATTTCTTCATTTCTTCCAGGGTTGGTAAGTCTCCTAGGTCCATTTTGATGGTCTGTTGGAGTATGGCATTGAGGACATCCCTGTTAAAGACAGTTTGTTGGTTAAGCAGTTCTTCAAAATGCTCTCGCCACCGTCATTGATTTCTTTGTTGGTCTTCAGAATGGTACCCCCGTCTTTGCTCTTACTTAGACTTAGACTTAGTTCCTCCCATTCCTGTTGGAACATTGGGCTACGAGTCCCCTCCATTTGTTCCGGTCACTGGCGACCCTTCTTGCTCCATGCCAGCTGACTCCCATCTCTCTCAGGTCTTCCTTGGCTGTTTGTCTCCACGTCTTCTTTGGCCGTCCTCTCTTCCTCTTTCCCCCTTCTGGCACCCAGTCCATTGCCACACTTGCCGGTCTCTCTTTTGGCAGTCGGAGTACGTGTCCAGCCATTCTCCTTCTCATATCAGAGACTATGTCAGACAATGGTGCTACCCCTGCCCATCTCATCACCTCTTCATTGGTGATGTGGTCTCTCCATGAGATCCTCAAGATGTATCTGAGGCACCGTCGGTGGAAGACATCCAGCTTGTTTGTAATGGTTGATGTCTTCATCCATGTCTCACAGGCATAGGTCACTGTAGGGATGACCACTGACATATAGAGGCGCAGCTTTGTGGACGTACTGATAGATTTTGATGACCAGAAATTCCGGAGGCGTTGGAAGACTCCTGCAGCTTTTCCGATTCTGGTCTGTACATCCTTTTCTGCATCTCCAGTGTTTGAGATGTTGCTTCCAAGATACGTGAAGTTCTCAACGTACTCTATGCCTTGGTCGCCTACGGTGAGCAGTGGAACGTTTTGGTCTTGTGCAACGGTCATGGCCTTGGTCTTCTCTTGGCTTATACATAGGCCGACTTTTTCCCCTTGCTCATGCAGATTGTTGGTCAATTTTTGGAGTGCAGCGTAGGAATGGCTAAGCAGAGCCAAGTCGTCCGCAAAGTCCAGATCTGCCAGTCTGCCCCCTCCCCACTTAATGCCGAGGTTTGCTCCGCCGACAGACTTCCTCATGACAAAGTCTATGACAATGATGAACTGTAAGGGAGACAAGATGCAACCCTGTCTTACCCCGGTCACAATGTCAAAGTCGTCGGTTGTCCTGTTGGTGGTTTTCACTCGACAGGTGGAGTTATGGTACAGGGCTCTGAAGATGTTGACGTACTTTGATGGTATACCGTATAGCTGGAGGATCTGCCACAGTGATTCCCGGTGGATGCTGTCGAAGGCTTTCTTGAAATCGATGTAATTGATGATGAGGGGTGTCTGGAGTTCTTGGCACTGTTCTATGATGTTGCGAAGAGTGAAGATCTGTTCCGTGCAGGACCTTCCCTTTCGGAAGCCGGCTTGCTCTTCCCTTAAGATGTTATCTACCTCGTCTTTTAGGCGTTGGAGCAGCACGCTACAGAAAACCTTGCCTGAGATCGACAGCAGTGTGATGCCCCGCCAGTTGTTGCAGTCTGCGAGGTTTCCCTTCTTTGGCAGCGTCACTATAACCCCCCGTCTCCAGTCGGCAGGGACCTCTTCGACATGCCAGATCAAATTGAACAGGTGCGTGAGGCTCTCCACGACCACCTCTTGACCGTGCTTCAGCAACTCAGCAGATACCTCGTCGAGTCCTGGTGCCTTGCTGTTTTTGAGGCTCTTGATTGCTTGGGCAACCTCTGTCCTTGTTATCTTTTCTGAGGTGACTGTCAGAGTTGGGGCTGGTGTTTCCAGATCAAAAAGAAAGAGAGTGGGAGGTGTTGGCTGGTTGAGAACCTCTTTGAAGTGCTCCACCCACCTTGCCTCCTGTTCCTCATCGCTTAAGAGTGCCCTGCCATCCCTGCTCTTGATTGGCACCCCGGAGCTGCTCCTGGAGCTGGTTAGCTCCCGCACAATCCTGTAGAGTATTTTAGTGTTGTTTTTCTCTGCTGCCTCTTGTGCTTCTTTTGCTTTCTCCTCCAGCCACCTCCGCTTGTCTTTCCTGCAGCTCTTTTTTACTTCCCGGTCCAGGCGTCTGTACCTTGTATAGATGGTCCATATATCTCTTTTGTCGTTGTAAAGAATGCCTTGCAATTGTTGTTATCAGCTAAGAGTTGTATTTCTTCAGCATTTGACTGCCACCATTTATTTTTCATACCCCGCACCGTTCGTTGTACATCACTTTTGATTTCTTGATACTAATTTTTATATTTTAAAGAAAATAAATGTCTAATGATAATGTCAATGAGGGATTTTTAATCACTACTATGTTGAAATTGTAACTAATATTGCTACTGTTGTTGATAATATTCATTTTTGTTTCACTACTTTTGGTTTGTTCTGTGTCGTGTTTGTGTCTCCTCTCAATTGCTCTGTTTATTGCAGTTCTGAGTGTTGCTGGGTCGGGTTTGGTTTTGGAATTTGATTGCATTGTTTTGGTATTGCTGTGTATTGTTTTGTTGGATTAAATCATTTTTTTTTAAAACCCCCAAAAAAAACGATATTTTCAAAATGAGAATCGATTCTCAATCGCACAACGTGAGAATCGCGATTCGAATTCGAATTGATTTTTTCCCACACCCCTAATATATATATATATATATTTTTTAAGACTTTAGTTTAGGCGGTGGCTCTTTGTTGTTAAGGCGGCCGCCGTAACAACAAAGCGCTGCGGGAAACCCTGATACATATAGTCCATGTCGTTGTTGTCACGGATGAGGCCCACTACTGTCGTGTCGTCCGCATACTTCACAATGTGGTTAGTAGTGGACCTTGCGCAGCAGTCATGGGTCATCAACGTGAACAGCAACGGACTCATGACGCAGCCCTGGGGGGAGCCGGTGCTCAGGGAGATGGCACTGGAGGTGTTGTTGCCCTTTCTCACAGACTGGGGTCTGTCTGTGAGGAAGTCGAGCAGCCAGTTGCACAGGGGGGTACTGAATCCAAGGGGGGCCAGTTTGCTCACCAAGTGCTGCAGGATGATGGTGTTGAATGCTGAGCTGAAGTCTAGAAACAACATCCGCACGTGTGTGTCCTTTCCTTCCAGATGTTCTAAGCTCAGGTGAAGTGCAGAGGAGATGGCGTCCTCTGTGGAGCGGTTAGGGCGATAAGCAAACTGGTATGGGTCGAATGTGGGGGGAAGCCTGGAGACAATATATTCCTTTACCAGCCTCTCAAAGCACTTCATTATGATGGGGGTGAGTGCAATGGGGCGGTAATCATTGAGGGAGGAGATTGTGGGTTTTTTAGGCACTGGAATGATTGTGGCCGTCACAGCCTGGGTAAGCGAGATGTAGAAGATGTCTGTGAGAACCCCAGCCAGCTGGTCTGCACATCCCTTAAGCACCTTGCCCGGAATGTCATCAGGTCCCAATGCTGGTTCACTCTCCTCAGGGTTTTCCGGACATCCGCTATGTCCAGGGATGGATTTTCTCGCCGGAGTGGTGTTAAGTGCCTCAAACCTTGCAAAGTAGTTGTTAAGGTCATTTAGAAAGCTGATACTGTTGTCACAGGGACGGAGGGCAGCTTTATAGTCCGTGATGACCTGTATGCCCTGCCACATTCGTCTAGTGTTTGTGGGGTTCTCGACTCGAATAAGTCCTGGACTTTCTGACTGTGAGCACGCTTTGCAACCTTAATGGCACGGTTCAGGTTAGCTCTGGCTGTTTTTAATGCTACCATGTCGCCAGACTTAAACGCCTTGTTATGAGCCTTCAGCATTGCACGTACCTCACTGTTCATCCAGGGTTTCTCGTTGGCCCGTGTGGGGATGTTGTTGATGACACTAACATCCTCCATGCACTTCTGAATGTATGCGGACACAGACTCTGCATACTCCTCCACACATGTATTATAATTATCGGTGGCGGCTGCCTTGAACATGTCCCAGTCTGTGGTTTCGAAGCAGTCTTGTAATGCTTCCATTGCTCCCTCTGGCCAGGTTCTCACCTGCTTCACTGTAGCTTGCTTCCTGATCAGCAGGGGCTTGTATGCTGGAATTAGCATCACAGATAGATGGTCTTAGGAGCCGAGGTGGGGGCGTGGTGCAGCTTTAAACGCGTGTTTAGTATTGCTGTTCACCATGTCCAATACAGCTTCCACCCCTGGTTGCAAAATTCACATATTGATGGAAATGAGGGAACACAGTTTTCATGTTAGCTAGGTTAAAATCCCCTGCCACGATGAAAAATCCCTCTACAAATATGTAGAAAATAATATTAGTTAATTATTTGACAGGAACAAAACCAATTTTATAGCAACCTGGGGCATCCTCAAAGGTAAACTGCACTTTTTTTTTTTAATTTTGCCAAACGTTCACAATCTTTATGAGAGACAAAATGCTAAACGTTTTATTTTGCAGTCAAACATGTAAACAATCGGTTCGATGTAGGTGGCTAGCAATGCAGCTAATGAGAGCAATCAATTCTACCTGTAAATCACTTTAAAAATGCAATCAAAACAGCCAATACTTATTTTGCGTTTCATAACCTGTATAATAACCAAGCTTTAACGACATTGTTATTGACGTTATCCTAAAAAAACAAAAAACATATGTAGTCTCTCATAATGATTGTGAAAGATAAAAAATTTAAAAAAAGCGCCTTTACACCTTTAATAGCATTATTAAAAATGGCACTAAAAGCAATTACTCCCCATTACTTCTCAGACGGAAACTTAATTGATGACAATGTGAAGGAAGTAGTTAAAAGCTTCAATAATTACTTCCTAAATATTGGACCAAATCTGGAGGAAAGGATTCCAAACCCAGTGTCAATTAAGGACTTCAATGACACCATAGATAGAAATCCCAACTCTATGTTCCTCACGGACGTGCCTCAGGAGGAAATAGTCAAAATCGTGAATAATTGCAAATCCAAGACTTCAATTGATTGTAATGGAATTGATATGTAAATGATAAAACGGTTATTGAAGAGATTTAAGAACCATTAATGTATATCAGTAACCTATCATTTCAAACAGGCAAATTCCCAAACAAAATTAAAATAGCGAAAGTTGTCTACCGATTTATATGACTGGAAACTACTGAACACCAATTTACAAATTATAGACCTGTTTATTTACTTCTACAATTTTTAAAAATTATTGAAAAACTGGTTAATAACAGATTGGACAAATTGAAAATAGAATACTCACAGAGAACCCATATGGATACAGAGCTAATATTTCAACATCGATGGCTTTAATTAAAATATCGGAAGAGATTACCGATGCAATAGATGGTAAAAAGTGTGAAGCGGCAGTATTTATGGATTTATAGATCCATTTGACACAATTTATCATAATATTTTAATAAAAAATGACAACGGTATGGCATTAAAGGGTTGGTTTTGAACTGGGTAAGCAGCTACTTAAACAACATGTAACACAGGTGTCAAATCCATACTTTTATACTTTTAGACTATTATGCTCTTGCTCTCTATTGCTCTTTGAGCTCTGCGCGTTCTCCCCAGTCACGTGACCGCCGCGGTCCAAGTAGCTTTGGTCATATGACGGTAGCAGGAAGTGACCAGTAGACGCGAGAGGAGGCAGGTTGTATTTTTGCTCGAGAGCCGACTACCAGCGCCGGATTTTTGTCATTGAGCTGTGTATGATTGTAGAAGCGGAGTTGGCCAGGCTTCTCTTTATGATGGCGAGCTAAGGAAAAAAAGCATTTAGTCCAAGGACCATTATTGGGAGATTTCAGTCAGGAACCTGTCTGGGCTGGTAGGAGGCTCTCGAGCCACCCTTTACGCACTTTCACCCATAACCGCAGCACATGGACTGTACTGCTATACTTTCTCCAAGACCTTTTATATCTGAGCTGAGGTTTAAACAACATCCAGAGACACTTAATCATTGAATTTATATTGTGTATATGTATATAGTAATTGTGTTTCCTTCAAATTGCTCTCACCTTGAATGGTCATTCAACTCATTGTTGTAGATATACTGTATGCTGTCCATCACTAATTCTTTAATACAGGGTGCCAATCAAACTGCAATTCAGTCTCTGCCTTCTCTCTCCGAGTCAAAACTCTAGTCTTCTGTTCGTAGCCCATAACACCCCATATATTTTACACTGATTTGTAGCACCAATAGGTTACAAAATTAGTGGCGAGCTAGCCAGGAGAGAGTCGGCTCAGCTTAAATTGTGTGTTGTTGTGTAGACAGAGAATACATCTTTACAATGGACGTAATTGAGAAACATGGCATAAATATACCTAATTCAGGGTTTATTGAGGGTGATACAAAGGCTGAAGAAAATTAAGAGGTCGTGGACTTTTTGTCTGAATATAGTTCAATTGCTCAGTGTGAGATTATTGATGATTTGGAATCTGAGTTTAGGTATAAGTGGGTTATTAAGTATAATTCTACTGATGCTATAAACGCGCTGCGTCACATTTTGCCTTATACTTTTGTCAGTCAAAGTGATACAATTATTTATTTATTTCCGCTGTTTGCGCTACTCGCATAGAGAAACAGAAAACAAACACATATTTATCTGATTTAAAAGAGTTAGCTAAGCAAACTGGTAATAACTTTACGGAGGTCCTGAATGATGTGATGTGTCAGCTTGGTCACTCTGTTACGTAGCTTGGCCCAGTCCAAACTAAAACTCTGCCAACTTCTGCTGCCCAAGCAACACAGTGAACCTCCACTGCCACTGTTGAGAGCCAGAAATTTCCCTCCAATTGCACTGAACATAAAACCCAATCCCAAACCAGAACCTCTCTCCCACATATTGCTGCACCTACCTTGAACCCACCAGAAGTCCAACGTTATGTGGTTGAGCACATCGTTAAAAACGAGGACAGTGCGATGCTTCATCTCTCCAGCCAGCCTCTCAGAGTTTTTTCCCCCGGCTTTAGAATGAAACAGATTATGAAACATGGTGTGCTACTGTTGATTTACTGTTAAATGATTCCTCTGTTTCCGATTTGCAGCAATCATGCAACATTTTCGAGAGTCTTCTGCCTCCCGCTGCCAACATGGTCAAGCACTTGAAGCCTGAAACATGGCCTGTAGTCTATCTCTATATTCTACAAACCCCGTTTCCATATGAGTTGGGAAATTGTGTTAGATGTAAATATAAACGGAATACAATGATTTGCAAATCCTTTTCAACTCATATTCAATTGAATGCACTACAAAGACAAGATATTTGCTGTTCAAACTCATAAACTTTATTTTTTTTTTGCAAATAATAATTAACTTAGAATTTCATGGCTGCAACACGTGCCAAAGTAGTTGGGAAAGGGCATGTTCACCACTGTGTTACATGGCCTTTCCTTTTAACAACACTCAGTAAACGTTTGAGAACTGAGGAGACACATTTTTTAAGCTTCTCAGGTGGAATTCTTTCCCATTCTTGCTTGATGTACAGCTTAAGTTGTTCAACAGTTCGTGGGTCTCCGTTGGGGTATTTTAGGCTTCATAATGCGCCACACATTTTCAATGGGAGACAGGTCTGGACTACAGGCAGGCCAGTCTAGTACCCACACTCTTACTATGAAGCCACATTGATGTAACACGTGGCTTGGCATTGTCTTGCTGAAATAAGCAGGCGCCTCCATGGTAACGTTGCTTGGATGGCAACTTATGTTGCTCCAAAACCTGTATGTACCTTTCAGCATTAATGGCGCCTTCACAGATGTGTAAGTTACCCATGTCTTGGGCACTAATACACCCCCATACCATCACAGATGCTGGCTTTTCAACTTTGCGCCTATAACAATCCGAATGGTTCTTTTCCTCTTTGGACTGGAGGACATGACGTTCACAGTTTTCAAAAACAATTTGAAATGTGGACTCGTCAGACCACATAACACTTTTCCACTTTGTATCAGTCCATCTTAGATGAGCTCAGGCCCAGCGAAGCTGACAGCGTTTCTGGTTGTTGTTGATAAACGGTTTTCCCCTTGCATAGGAGAGTTTTAACTTGCACTTACAGATGTAGCGACCAACTGTAGTTACTGACAGTGGGTTTCTGAAGTGTTCCTGAGCCCATGTGGTGATATCCTTTACACACTGATGTCGCCTGTTGATGCAGTACAGCCTGAGGGATCGAAGGTCACGGGTTTAGCTGCTTACGTGCAGTAATTTCTCCAGATTCTCTGAACCCTTTGATGATATTACGGACCGTAGATGGTGAAATCCCTAAATTCCTTGCAATAGCTGGTTGAGAAAGGTTTTTCTTAAACTGTTCAACAATTTGCTCACGCATTTGTTGACAAAGTGGTGACCCTCGCCCCATCCTTGTTTGTGAATGACTGAGCATTTAATGGAATCTACTTTTATACACAGTCATGGCACCCACCTGTTCCCAATTTGCCTGTTCACCTGTGGGATGTTCCAAATCAGTGTTTGATGAGCATTCCTCAATTTTATCAGAATTATTTGCCACTTTTCCCAACTTCTTTGTCTCGTGTTGCTGGCATCAAATTCTAAAGTTAATGATTATTTGCAAAAAAAAATATGTTTATGAGTTTGAACATCAAATATGTTGTCTTTGTAGCATATTCAACTGAATATGGGTTGAAAATGATTTCCAAATCATTGTATTCCGTTTATATTTACATCTAACACAATTTCCCAACTCATATGGAAAATGGGGTTTGTAGATTCAGCGTATGGCACTGTGGAAGACGGAGATGAGTTCTATGCTAAATGTATGGATACGTTCCAAGACGCAAATGAAAAGGCATCGTTATATCTTCAGCGGCTGCAAGTTGGTCTCAGTTTAGCTGGCAAGAGAGGGGGAGTTCCATACGAGGAGACCAATAAACACTTACTCAACCAGTTTTGTAGAGGCTGTTGGGACAATGTCTTAATCTCCTAGCTCCAATTCAGGCAACATAAGCAAAATCCACCATCCTTTGCTGAACTATTGCTGCTATTGCGCACAGAGGAGGGCCATTCTAAAGACACCTAATGCCAATGAAAAAACCCTTATTTAATTTATTGTACCTACTGTATTGTGCAGGTTTTAGGCATGCTGCCAGACAATATGTGTCTGTGCGTGCTTGTCTTTTATTGTTAGGCTTTTCCTATCACAACTCTTTTTTTTTTCACTGCCATCTGTTTAGTGATCCGACCTAGACCCCTCCTGTGGGAACTAAGTGGCACTTGCTTTGCAGAGATGCTAAGAATGACTTATATATATAATATAATGAGTGAACCTGGCTTGGCCCTGATGGCCTGGTTCTATGCTCCTGTGGGGCTTGTATCACCCGGCCGAGAATGCTCTGAGACAGAGCGTGCAGACCTGATCCTCCCTGCTGAGAAGATAATTGGGAATTCTGGGATCAGCTCAGGCTTCTCGAGTCACCTGCATTCACTCAGAATGGAGTGTGAGGACCTTGATTGTAGGAAAGGCATCACACAACTCTTGAATAATCCCTCATTGGTTCCCTCACCATCAGTGTAAACATCTTAAACTATTGAATTAAAAATCTTGTTTTCACACACATGCTGTATGTTTATGTATTTCTCAAAAGTTCAGTCAAATTGGAGGAATATCTTTATACATTGAGGGTTTTAAAAATTACTACGAATAAAGGGCCCTATTCTCCCATGAGTTTAAGTGAAAAAAACTGTGTGGAATTTGGCTGTACCGCATTCTCCCCCACGATTTAAGTCTTCATCCAGGGTATCCGCGGGGTCTTAAAAAGTTTTAAAAAGTCTTAAATCCAATAATTTGAATTTAAGGCCTTAAAATGTCTAAAATTCTCCTAAAATCTCATAAAAGGTCTTAAATACGATTATGAAAGGTCTTAAAAATCTATTGACGTTACTTTTATTTAAAACATGCATGAACTTCAGTCTCGCTTTGAAATGTTTCGATTTTTGAAGACGCTAAAACGTAACTACAAAACGGAACTAAAGTAGGCTACCTGTGCTGACCCTTCAAAAATGTATCGAGCACCACCAGCTAGTGTGCTGTGCACGCAGCTGTGTGTTGTAACAGCTAAGCATAGCAGCGGAGAAAACTTAACGAAAGCCCACAGCAAAGCCAAATTACTTGCATTAGATGGCTAAATAAAAGTTAAACGATTTGTGTCTCCTGAATTTAATGCATGGTTGAATCCGGTGGATGAAAACGTATAAAGTGTTTAGTACCCAGATGTGCAGCCATCGAGGAGGAAAGCTTTTGTAAAATGATAATGTAAAAGTCAAAAATCCGGTTTAAGTCTGTGTCTAAAGATGCTGAAACCCCACAAACACTTGCACAACTTTACAAAGATAAACGTAACCCCCCCCCAGAGGAGTGTTAAGTGGGTTAAGTGGCGCCAATTGCCAAAGGAGATCACTATGAGATGTTTCGTAGTAAAATTATACTATTACATACAGTAAGCACACGCTAATTTCTCTGTGGTAGTAGTGTACTGGGCAGTAAAACTATATAAAAAAAACATAATTCTCTTATATTATTTCAATTATTTGTTCCAATAATTTTTTGTCAGCTTCCCATGCCTAATCTTTTCTCCAAGTTTATAAAGCAACCGACATTAAAAGCGGTTGCCTGTTTAGTGTTTACACTCATCTTATTGTGAGGTGAGGAAAGCAATGTAGATTTGCGAATGTCATCTTGTCATGCCTAAATAAAAACTAATCCTTGTGTATTAGCACTATGTGTTCAAAAGGGTCACAGTTAAACATATACCCATACACATCAGATACAAAATGAGTTGAGCACATTTGAATGTTATCCACATTATTCACATCCAAATTCTGTTTGAGCCTTGCAAGCCATTATTCCTTATTTTTAGACAATCACACACACTGTTTTTCACAACTTTGTGCAGATACAGTAGTACTGTAGATGTTTTTATCGGTTTGCTCAATTCTGACAGCCGAAAAAAACATTGCCAAAATTAACTATTTACTGTAGCTTTAGGAGGGATGCTAACTGTCCCTTTCACAGACAATACATTGTTGTGCTTTCCTATTGCTGATGTTAATGTTACATGAAAACACTTCATATGAAGCACACTGCACCTTTTGAAGGAAAACACTTCTATAGCAAATCTGAAAATTGGCTGTTGTGATTTTTGCTAATATTTTTTTCAATTAGTTTACACTAGAGAAGCTCCTGGTGTATTTAGTTAGTTTAACCATTTTGTTTTCCAATGTGAAAGAGCAGCGAATAAATTCATATACTTAAAATTCATTCTGGACCTCTGATTTACCTTTGTCGTTGTATTTTTTGTCCGTATGGATGTGAAATGGTCTTAAATTATTTTCAAGATGGTCTTAAAAAAAGTCTTACATTTGACATGTTGAAACCTGCAGAGATCCTGTCATCCGAGATGAGCACTTTGGGTGGAGCAAGCCTTAAATGTGGGCATTCCTAGTCAAATCTCACCTTCCCCGTATTCTCCTATCAGATTAAGTACTTTTGTTCTTACGTACCTTCAAGGCTGGAATAAGTCCAGTGCCCCTGGAAGTTGAAACATTATTTTGCACTTGTAGTTTGAATGCAGTGTACACCATTGTAGTAAAATGATAAAAGAGAAAACTATCAAATTTATTCTGATCATTTTAACATCTGAAAACATCCATTGAGATAAATTAAACAAACAATCAAAGTTTACTTATATGGCCCTTAATCACAAATGTCTCACAGGGCTGCACAAGCCACAATGACATCCTCTGCTCAGATCTCACATCAGGTCAAGAAATAACTCAATCCAATAGGGTGGCCGGTGCAGTGGATGTCGAGTGGATACGGTTAATAATGTGAGAGTCCTGTCCATCCCTGTGGGATGTGGATAAAAGAACCATTATACCATTCTGAATTGACTATCAAAAGTCAAAATGCACATCGTTGACTCTTGGGTGCCACCACAGAGTAGTGGACCATTTGTATATCGGCTGTGTTTGAGTAACCTGGTACTAAAAATTTAAAAAATACAGTTTTTATCTGGACCATGATCATTGAACTATGTGACTATAGCATAGAAAATACATATAATGTAACGTTGATCCATAGATTTGATTGATTTGTTTTACTGTTCATATCAAACTGTCAGCTATCACTCTGATTTGCACACACACACTCACACACGCACACACACACACACCCACACACCCACACACACACACACATACAAGACACACAGTTGTCCATGCAAGCCCCTCTGATGCGTCACAGCTTCAGAAACAGTTGTACTTTTGTCTCAGTTACTGGTGGGCGTGTTCGCAGGCTGGATGGGAGAATGGTAACTTTAAGCGTGTAAACTGACAATAAGCCAAATGCATTTTTCTATGAATGGTTTTAGTTTAGTAAAGAACAAGGTAACCAGGTTTTGTGTGGCAACCCATAGTTCCAAGCATTCTGCAATTTGAAGACTCATGAAAAATATTCATTGATAATACGTGATGTATTTACAATGATTATTTCTAATAATTTGCTGACAATAGTGCACATTCTTTTTCTGTATGCACTCTGTTTCAATTTATATTGTGTTTTAGAACAGTTAGAGGTTAGTCTCTTTCCAGTGTTCCAGTTCGCTACATATGGCAGATAAAGATTTATTGGACTCTTCATTGTAAATAAAAAGCATGACAACCCAATGGGTGCTTTTTATTATCCGGAATGTATAGGAAATTAACTATGCACAATTGTGCAGCCATACTTGCCAACCCTCCCGGATTTTCCGGGAGACTCCCGAAAATCAGCGCCTCTCCCGTAAACCTCCCGGGACAAATATTTTCCCGAAAATCTCCCGAAATTCAGGCGGAGCTGGAGGCCACGCCCCCTCCAGCTCCATGCGGACCTTAGTGAGGACAGCCTGTTTTCAGTTCCGCTTTCCCACAATATAAACAGTGTGCCTGCCCAATCACGTTATAACTGTAGAATGATCGAGGGCGAGTTCTTGGTTTGTTATGTGGGTTAATTGTTAGGCAGTTTCATTAACGTCCTCCCAGCGCGGTAACAACACACAACAACAGCAGTCACGTTTTCGTCTACCGTAAAGCAGTTTGTCTGCCGTAAACAGCAATGTTGTGACACTCTTAAACAGGACAATACTGCCATCTACTGTACATGCATATGTGACAATAACATCTACGGCTTTTAGAGAGTGCACAACTGCGCACACAACAAGGAGACGAAGCAGAAGAACGAGGAAGATACAGCCGTGGCGACGCCGACGGCGTGTAAGATGAAGAAATACGCTTGTAAGTTCCAAGCCGCAGCTGCGATTGGACCTGGATAGCCTCCGGGAAAAAGTAGTGGAGTACCAAGTGCTTGGCAGTGAAGATCTTCCTCAGGAAGCAAAGATTGACCGGTTTTGGGCCATGCTAGGGAGAGAGGGAAGATTCCAGACTCTAGTGCATTTGATGGAAGCACTTTTGTGCGTGCCACACAGCAATGCATCATCAGAGAGGGTGTTCAGCATGGTTAGAAAAATAGTGACAGAGAATAGAACAAGGATGGACAATTCAACCCTTAACTCAACAATGAGTAGATGAGTGTTATGTGTGTGTATATGTGTAAATAAATGAGCACTGAAATTCAAGTATTTCTTTTATATATATATATATATATATATATATATATATATATATATATATATATATATATATATATATATATATATATATATATATATATATATATATATATATATATATATATATATATAAAACCAGAATTCACTGAAAAGTCAAGTATTTCT
The DNA here is from genome assembly GCF_033978785.1 of Entelurus aequoreus. NCBI lineage: Eukaryota > Metazoa > Chordata > Actinopteri > Syngnathiformes > Syngnathidae > Entelurus > Entelurus aequoreus. The sequence goes on from NC_084732.1 coordinate 49,738,663, forward strand.
TATATATATATACAAACCCCGTTTCCATATGAGTTGGGAAATTGTGTTAGATGTAAATATAAACGGAATACAATGATTTGCAAATCTTTTTCAACCCATATTCAGTTGAATATGCTACAAAGACAACATATTTGATGTTCAAACTGATATACTTTTTTTTTGTTGCAAATAATCATTAACTTTAGAATTTAATGCCAGCAACACGTGACAAAGAAGTTGGGAAAGGTGGCAATAAATACTGATAAAGTTGAGGAATGCTTGATTGAGTATAAAAGAAGATTCCATGAAATGCTCAGTCATTCACAAACAAGGATGGGGCGAGGGTCACCACTTTGTCAACAAATGCGTGAGTAAATTGTTGAACAGTTTAAGAAAAACCTTTCTCAACCAGCTATTGCAAGGAATTTAGGGATTTCACCATCTACGGTCCGTAATATCATCAAAAGTTTCAGAGAATCTGGAGAAATCACTGCATCCATCCGGATTGTTATAGGCACAAAGTTGAAAAGCCAGCATCTGTGATGGTATGGGGGTGTATTAGTGCCCAAGACATGGGTAACTTACACATCTGTGAAGGCGCCGTTAATGCTGAAAGGTACATACAGGTTTTGGAGCAACATATGTTGCCATCCAAGCAACGTTACCATGGTCGCCCCTGCTTATTTCAGCAAGACAATGCCAAGCCACGTGTTACATCAACGTGGCTTCATAGTAAAAGAGTGCGGGTACTAGACTGGCCTGCCTGTAGTCCAGACCTGTCTCCCATTGAAAATGTGTGGCACATTATGAAGCCTAAAACACCACAACGGAGACCCACGGACTGTTGAACAACTTAAACTGTACATCAAGCAAGAATGGGAAAGAATTCCACCTGAGAAGCTTAAAAAATGTGTCTCCTCAGTTCCCAAACGTTTACTGAGTGTTGTTAAAAGGAAAGGCCATGTAACACAGTGGTGAACATGCCCTTTCCCAACTACTTTGGCACGTGTTGCAGCCATGAAATTCTAAGTTAATTATTATTTGCAAAGAAAAAAAAAAGTTTATGAGTTTGAACATCAAATATCTTGTCTTTGTAGTGCATTCAATTGAATATGGGTTGAAAAGGATTTGCAAATCATTGTATTCCGTTTATATTTACATCCAACACAATGTCCCAACTCATATGGAAACGGGGTTTGTATATACACTACCGTTCAAAAGTTTGGGGTCACATTGAAATGTCCTTATTTTTGAAGGAAAATCACTGTACTTTTCAATGAAGATAACTTTAAACTAGTCTTAACTTTAAAGAAATACACTCTATACATTGCTAATTTGGTAAATGACTATTCTAGCTGCTAATGTCTGGTTTTTGGTGCAATATCTACATAGGTGTATAGAGGCCCATTTCCAGCAACTATCACTCCAGTGTTCTAATGGTACAATGTGTTTGCTCATTGGCTCAGAAGGCTAATTGATGATTAGAAAACCCTTGTGCAATCATGTTCACACATCTGAAAACAGTTTAGCTCGTTACAGAAGCTACAAAACTGACCTTCCTTTGAGCAGATTGAGTTTCTGGAGCATCACATTTGTGGGGTCAATTAATCACTCAAAATGGCCAGAAAAAGAGAACTTTCATCTGAAACTCGACAGTCTATTCTTGTTCTTACAAATAAAGGCTATTCCACAAAATTGTTTGGGTGACCCCAAACTTTTCATATATATATACTTTTGTATATATATATGAAATTCTTGACTTGGTGAAATCTAGCTGTAAACATACTCCTCCCCTCTTAACCACGCCCCCAACCACGTCCCCGCCCTACCCCCGACCACGCCCCCTGCCCCCCAAAAAACTTCTGAAAGATCTCTGCCTTTAATTTTCATATCAATTTACTTAACCTGTGCGTCTTCCGAGTCTTCCACCTGTGGCTTCACATTACAATGAAGTGAGAAGCTCGGTGTAGAAGCAGCACTGACGGTCACCACACTTACAAGAGGGCTTTTTTAATCATTGAGACGGAAAAGACAATTTTGTGCGAAATTTTAAGTGCATTTTATGATCGAAAGTATGGTACAATTATCCTATCTATGATCATTTTGCATAGTCATGTCATTTTTGATCTCTTTGTTAATTGAGACCCTCTGAACATTGAACACTTTCAATGTTAGATATTGGACATTTTTTTTAAGATTCCAATTTTTTTTTAACCTAGTTCTAGATATGTGCACATTTTTATTTGAAAGGATCAATCTGGTTGGAGGTTTGTTTGCTTTGGGTGATGGAGAGCAAGCCGCTACCTGTCTGAATCAGTACATGGGGTGTGTCCCAGCTGTGAGCTATGTGTGTGTGTGTGTGTGTGTGTGTGTGTGTGTGTGTGTGTGTGTGTGTGTGTGTGTGTGTGTGTGTGTGTGTGTGTGTGTGTGTGTGTGTGTGTGTGTGTGTGTGTGTGTGTGTGTGTGTGTGTGTGTAGTGTGTGTGCGTGTGCGCTTGTGTGTGTTTTTGTGTGTGTGAGGCGTTGGAGCCAGGCCTCTGGTTTCAGGTTGCATGTTCCCAGTTGGCTGCTTTTGTTTGACTAAAACACTGCAAGTCCTCTTAAAGACGCAGTGTCACTTTCACGCTCTGCTCAAGAAATGACATGTCTCCGGTTGATTACATCATATTCCATTGATGGAACACTTTTATTCTGATGAGGTGGTTTCATACTGTAAGGAGTATTTTGTGTAATCAGCATATGAATGGTATCTGAATGCTAGTGTCATTCTCTCAGCTCGAGCACAGGGACTACACACTGCCACTAACAGAGTCTGCCATGTATTTCATATTCTATTTGATGACAAGTGTCTCTTAACACTGCACAGAATTGAATTGCTGTCAACAAAGGAACCACAGACACCAAATAGTCATATGCCATGACACCTAAATAGTTTAGATTTATATCTTTATTCCATCCATCCATCCATCCCTTTTCTACCGATGGACTTATTTGATCTTACTGCTGTTTACTTATTTCTCTATTACAACATTAACAGACAACTCCCTCATTCTGTGCTCACGCATCACGTGACAAGAAATTGCAGTTCATAATCATAACCTCAAAGTTTGACTTTTTCTTTATACATACTAGTTGCAGTCAGCATGTCTTCCTTTGTGCTTGGATGCAGAATTGATCCTGAGAGATTGCAAATATTGATTAGACTCAGTGTCTTACTTTGTTGTGGAGAAGGGGGCAGTGCAACTTCCTGACTGTTAGTACCGTGTTCACACATTGTACTTATGGCACAGACAGTTCCTCTGGAGACTCATAATTACAGCCGTCTTTTCAGATTAGTCCAGCAGCCTGTTCAACTGTGGCTTCACTCCCTGGTCATTTATTTCATCGCTCTGTCTCCTCTCTTGAGAGACAACACAACACAATGACCGGGCTAGTCTCTACAATAATGTATGTAATGATAACCACAGTGGCTCTTAATTGATAGAGTGATTCAGACAAGGACTTGCTGTGCAAATTGGTCCCCTGTGAGTATATTGCACAGAGTGGAGCCTCACAGGTTTCAGCTCTTAGCCTTGTTTGAGAGGCGTACAGTGCCGGCAGAGAAAGTAGAAAGGGTTGGACCAGTCCGGTTGATTAAGATGGTGTCTTTGCCCCCTCAGCCCTGTCTGAATGCAGGCAGAGTTCAGCAGAGGTTGCTGTTGTAATCCTCTCAGTGTCTCTGGGAAGGCTCAGGTTAGTGACCCGCTGCTTTGTGATGTCTTCTAAGATTTTGAGAGAACACCTCACCTTTAAGCCCCCACTGTTCAACCAACACATTAGCTCAAATGTGCCCGGCCCAGCCCCTGCCATAAAGCCTTTTAGACAGCTCAATAAGGTCGTTTCAGGGTTAAATATTGATTTCTTTTGGTGTCCAGAGGAGAAAAAATGGATTTTTAAAGAGCTGTTAATTACAGTTGAACACAGCATATTAAAGAAATCTTGGCGTTTGCTGTGGCTCAGGGGTGTCAAACTCAAATACAGAGTGAGCCAAAATTGAAAACTGAACAAAGCCGCCGGCCAAGGTTGAACAAATTAACCATTTAATAGGGACCCAAACAAGTTTTGAATTGAATATTGAACAAGCAAGGCTTATATAACTTTATAGTGACATGCAAAATCGAGTTTCAAATAATAATAATAATAATTAAAAAATATCAATGGCATATCAAATACAATTTAAATAAAAATGTAATGCCTCTTTTGTATTTGCAGCCTTCTGAGGTAAATATCAACATTAACTTTTTCCACAGGCTAATACATTTTAAAATAAAATAATGAATAAACCAACCATTTAGGACTTTAAACTGCTCAGTTTGCAACACACTGATCTAATCTGATGTGCCCAAGCCAGATACCTGGCATCTTTTCTTGGATGCTAGTTCATTAATGTCGGGGTTTGGTGGTAGCGGGGAGTGTATTTTGTAGCGTCCCGGAAGAGTTAGTGCTGCAAAGGATTCTGGGTATTTGTTCTGTTGTGTTTATGTTGTCTTACGGTGCGGATGTTCTCCCGAAATGTGTTTGTCATTCTTGTTTGGTGTGGGTTCACAGTTTGGCGTATATTTCTAACAGTGTTAAAGTTGTTTATTCGGCCACCCTCAGTGTAACCTGTATCGCTGTTGATCAAGTATGCGTTGCATTCACTTGTGTGTGCGTGCAGAAGCCGCACATATTATGTGACTGGGCCAGCACTCGTTAGACTGGATGAAAAGCGGACGTGACGATTTTCAGGAGGGGCACTGAAATTTGGGAGTCTCCCAGGAGGGTTGGCAAGTATGAGAATTAGCGGTGAATGCGGTGTTACCGCGGCACCGCCGCTGTATATAATCGGCGGGCCAGCTATAGTGTTAATTTGATATCGCCTCAAGGGCCAAGTGAAATTACACGGCGGGCCAATTTTGGCCCGCGGGCCAGAGTTTGACACCCATGCTCTGGCTGGTCAGTAAATGGTAATTGAAATTAAGAGGGAAATTTGTCAGTCCAAGCAGCCTCATTATTTGTTTATAAAGCTTTATTCTGCAGAAATATTTTCATTTATTGCAAGTAAATGTCTGCTTCTTCAGCAGCTGTATTAAAATAATTACACCGTTTCATATATTGTATCCAATATATGAGTAAAAATATGTGTAAACACAATATAAGCATTTGTAGTACTTTGCACTAAATACAGCCTAACTGCATCATTCACCGGGGCGGTATAGCTCGGTGGGTAGAGTGGCCGTGCCAGCAACTTCAGGGTTCCAGGTTCGATCCCTGCTTCCGCCATCCTAGTCACTAGTAACTTAGATATTGGGTTTCACTATGTAAAAGTGCTTTGAGTCACTAGAGAAAAGCACTATATAAATATAATTCACTTCATTCCTCTGCGGATAACTGCACATAACATGTACGATATATTGTCGACTCCTTTTTTGGCTTTGAACTTCATTTTACCAACGATGCACTATTCTTATTTGTTTGTTTGCTATTTATTATTTATTGCTAGCTGCTACTGGGCACTTTGTAACCAAATTTGTTCAAAACATATTCTGTAAGTGTTTTTATTGGAATGACAAATACCTTGAATCCTTGAAATAGACCTGCAGATACAGTGTATGGACTGGCACTGAATGACAAGCTTACAGATTTTATGTCAATGCTTTTACTACTTATACATACATGAGTGTTTTCTTTTCATTTAATTTTTATTTAATTAAATTTTATCAGGAATGTGTGCTCTTATCTAGATGTGCATGCCCTTGTTGTTTATTACAAACCCCGTTTCCATATGAGTTGGGAAATTGTGTTAGATGTAAATATAAACGGAATACAATGATTTGCAAATCATTTTTAACCCATATTCAGTTGAATGCACTACAAAGACAACATATTTGATGTTCAAACTGATAAACATTAACTTTAGAATTTGATCCCAGCAACACGTGACAAAGAAGTTGGGAAAGGTGGCAATAAATACTGATAAAGTTGAGGAATGCTCATCAAACACTTATTTGGAACATCCTACAGGTGAACAGGCAAATTGGGAACAGGTGGGTGCCATGATTGGGTATAAAAGTAGATTCCATGAAATGCTCAGTCATTCACAAACAAGGATGGGGCGAGGGTCACCACTTTGTCAACAAATGCGTGTGCAAATTGTTGAACAGTTTAAGAAAAACCTTTCTCAACCAGCTATTGCAAGGAATTTAGGGATTTCATCATCTACGGTCCGTAATATCATCAAAGGATTCAGACAATCTGGAGAAATCACTGCACGTAAGCAGCTAAGCCCGTGACCTTCGATCCCTCAGGCTGTACTGCATCAACAAGCAACATCAGTGTGTAAAGGATATCACCACATGGGCTCAGGAACACTTCAGAAACCCACTGTCAGTAACTACAGTTGGTCGCTACATCTGTAAGTGCAAGTTAAAGCTCTCCTATGCAAGGCGGAAACCGTTTATCAACAACACCCAGAAACGCAGTCAGCTTCGCTGGGCCTGAGCTCATCTAAGATGGACTGATACAAAGTGGAAAAGTGTTCTGTGGTCTGACGAGTCCACATTTCAAATTGTTTTTGGAAACTGTGGACGTCACGTCCTCCGGACCAAAGAGGAAAAGAACCATTGTTATAGGCGCAAAGTTGAAAAGCCAGCATGTGTGATGGTATGGGAGTGTATTAGTGCCCAAGACATGGCTAACTTAGACATCTGTGAAGGCGCAATTAATGCTGAAAGGTACATACAGGTTTTGGAGCAACATATGTTGCCATCCAAGCAACGTTACCATGGACGCCCCTGCTTATTTCAGCAAGACAATGCCAAGCCACGTGTTACATCAACGTGGCTTCATAGTAAAAGAGTGCGGGTACTAGACTGGCCTGCCTGTAGTCCAGACCTGTCTCCCATTGAAAATGTGTGGCGCATTATGAAGCCTAAAATACCACAACGGAGACCCCCGGACTGTTGAACATCTTAAGCTGAACATCAAGCAAGAATAGGAAAGAATTCCACCTGAGAAGCTTCAAAAATGTGTCTCCTCAGTTCCCAAACGTTTACTGAGTGTTGTTAAAAGGAAAGGCCATGTAACACAGTGGTGAACATGCCCTTTCCCAACTACTTTGGCATGTGTTGCAGCCATGAAATTCTAAGTTAATTATTATTTGCAAAAAAAAATAAAGTTTATGAGTTTGAACATCAAATATCTTGTCTTTGTAGTGCATTCAATTGAATATGGGTTAAAAAGGATTTGCAATTCATTGTATCTAACACAATTTCCCAACTCATATGGAAACGGGGTTTGTATTTTGTAATTGCATTTACTTGAATAGTGACTGAATCGCATAATATTGTACCTGTACATGAAGCTCTATGCATAGATGGGGTCTATTTTCTACTGTGTCATAAAGTTTGTGACAGTTTCAGCAAGATTCGTAATTTCGCATTTTAAAGGGGGAAAAAAGCATATACACTACCGTTCAAAAGTTTGGGGTCACCCAAACAATTTTGTGGAATAGCCTTCATTTCTAAGAACAAGAATAGACTGTCGAGTTTCAGATGAAAGTTCTCTTTTTCTGGCCATTTTGAGCGTTTAATTGACCCCACAAATGTGATGCTCCAGAAACTCAATCTGCTCAAAGGAAGGTCAGTTTTGTAGCTTCTGCAACGAGCTAAACTGTTTTCAGATGTGTGAACATGATTGCACAAGGGTTTTCTAATCATCAATTAGCCTTCTGAGCCAATGAGCAAACACATTGTACCATTAGAACACTGGAGTGATAGTTGCTGGAAATGGGCCTCTATACACCTATGTAGATATTGCACCAAAAACCAGACATTTGCAGCTAGAATAGTCATTTACCACATTAGCAATGTATAGAGTGTATTTCTTTAAAGTTAAGACTAGTTTAAAGTTATCTTCATTGAAAAGTACAGTGCTTTTCCTTAAAAAATAAGGACATTTCAATGTGACCCCAAACTTTTGAACAGTAGTGTACCTAATCTAAATTTGATGCACTTTGGCTTCCACATTGTTTCCTCAAGTCTTTTTCACAAAAAACATTTAAAACACTTTTTTGTAGTCTAGCTCATATATAAGATATGCGTTAGTGTGAATTCTGCATAAATTTTGCTCCAAAGTCACTTTTCAACCCATTGTTTGAGCCTGTCTACAATATTAGATTTTGGAGGCGTTCCCAAATTGCAAATGAAACCACGCCTCACCCGCTCCAAAAGTTTAATGAATTATCTTTCGAAAATGACACAGTTTAAATATATATCTTGAAGTCGTCGCTGCTATTTTTTTCCCAGACATGTTCAAAAATACGAAGGTCCTGAGTTATCCTGAGTTCAATCCCGGGCTCGTTGAATCTCAGTAAAACTAAAATACTATTTGGTAACAGTAGAAGAGAAAGTCAAACACAAATACAAATCGACGGAATACAAATTGAAAGAGTAGTTGAAACCAAATTTCTAGGTATAATGATTGATGATAAATTGAACTGGAAATCTCACGTAAAAAATGTACAACATAAAGTAGCAAGAAACATGTCAATATTGAATAAAGCAAAACATGTTCTAGACCAAAAATCACTTCATATTCTCTACTGCTCACTAGTGTTACCATATCTGAGCTACTGTGTAGAAATATGGGGAAATAATTACAAAAGTACACTTCATTCATTAACAGTGTTACAAAAAAGATCAGTTACAATAATACATAATGTCGGATATAGAGAACATACAAATCCTTTATTTATTGAATCAAAGATACTGAAATTCCACGACATAGTGAATTTGCAAACAGCTAAAATTATACACAAAGCAAACTATAACCTGCTACCCAAGAATATACAACAATTCTTCTCAAAAAAAGAGGAGAAATATAATCTTAGAGAGAAATGTAATTTAAAACATTTGTATGCACGTACAACACTTAAGACCTTCAGTATATCAGTATGTGGAATTAAATTATGGAATGGATTAAGCAAAGCAATCAAACAATGTACTAATATGATCCACTTCAAGAAACTCTTCAAACTTAAAGTGTTTACAAAGTACAAAGAAGAAGAATGCTGAATTTATTTAATTCATCCATTCTTTCACTCTCAAAATAATCTTACTTATCTCATCATATGAAATGTAACTTACTTCACCAATTATTTTTTATTTTTTTGCGATTACTTATGGAGTATATTGTGAATAAATTGAGAACAGGAAGTGAACAAAAGTTTTAGAAACTGTTATGTAAAAGAAAAGGGGTAGGATTAAATGAGCTCTGCTTCTTCCTACTCCTTTTCGAACATGTTGAAAAGAGAAACTGGGAATTGTGATGTATCATGTTGTATGCTTGCATGTTCGAAATAAACTCAAACTCAAACTCAAACTCGGGATCTTTCTGTGTGGAGTTTGCATGTTCTCCCCGTGACTGCGTGGGTTCCCTCCGGGTACTCCGGCTTCCTCCCACCTCCAAAGACATGCACCTGGGGATAGGTTGATTGGCAACACTAAATTGGCCCTAGTGTGTGAATGTGAGTATGAATGTTGTCCGTCTATCTGTGTTGGCCCTGTGATGAGGTGGCGACTTGTCCAGGGTGTACCCCGCCTTCCACCCGAATGCAGCTGAGATAGGCTCCAGCACCCCCCGCGACCCCAAAAGGGACAAGCGGTAGAAAATGGATGGATGGATGTTCAAAAATAAACTTAATAAACATTATAAGCGCTATACAAGTATAACCCATTTACTTTTACCATATGCAAACGTAGATTCACTCGGACACAACATTAGGTACACCTGCACAGTCGCAGATTGATTCAGAAAATGCATTAAAAAAGCTGCTTTCAGCAGCAATACCTTCACTACATGTAGCATGTCAGTAATATTTTGTGCATGCCACGATTAGAGGAAAATAATAATTTAATATTTATAGGAGCTCCTCCCATACTGGCTGAGAGCTTGACTCAATGTCCAAATAAGAATTTCCACCTCGCTGTGACGTAACAACTTAGGTAGACTGCAGAACCCTGCAAACAGAGGCATCCAAAATTGCGTGCAAGCTCACGGCAAAATATATGGACCTTATTTAATGCTTTGGCATTGTTTAACAAGAGTATCCAACATTGTAACGTCTAGAAGTTAGAAAACAAAAACTTCATCATAGCGCCCCTGTACGTAACATCTCAACATTACTAATTTATTTATAATAAAGCTAAATAAAAAAATTATAAAGTAGATCTTTAATAATAACTAATTATTAAAGTAGTTATTACTAATAAATAACAATTAATATTATTATGTGTTGTCAACTTTGTACTTTTTTATGTCATTGCCTGAAATAAATAAATAAATGAAAAAAAAAGAATCTGCTCAGTATTTCAAGATGCCTGACAGACACAACATAGACAAATGATATTAAGGTGTTTAGCTATCTCTGAAATTAATCTGTGTAGTGTCATGTCTGATAGGTGTATTAATTAAGAATCGGCTTGGTGAAATTAATGTGTGTATGTAATTGATATTTAACTAATTGGATTCCTCAAATTGTACTAAGCAGTCAGAGGAATCAACTACAGTACTGGCATGCAAGAATAGCAGTAAATAACGTAAGTGGCTCGGAGCCGCATGGTAACTGTTTCAGTTATTTGTTTGTAGTACTGTTTCCTTTTAAACATAAAGATTAAAAAGAGGGATATTGATATGTCTGTGCCTACAGGCCAGTCACTGTGGCATATGCGTTGTTTGATGTGGAAAGCTGCTGTCTGTTGAGCAGAGTGCTAGAAGCCATATGCACACAGACCACTTGCAGGCTATCTGCAGGCTGATTCCCAGCAAGGCCCTGTGTTGTCTCATGAAGGAGTGCGAGCCCAGATGTGACTGTGGTCGTGCCTGCATTAAGGAAAAAAGTGCTATTACAGGAAATGGATGCTTTTAAAATAGGGGGGAACAGAAAATCTGGAGCCGAGCTGTGATGCATTGTTCTTGCTGCTCGGAGGACAGAGCCAAGACAGTTAATTTGTATGCCTTAGCCAAAAATAGGCAGGCTGTGTCACACAAAGAATTTAAAGACAATGCTTTTTATTTGCATAACAGCCAAGACCCAACAACCTTTATTCAAAATCTACAACCATGTAAAATCAGGCAAGTTTAGATGGATTAAACAAAGACTTAAAAATAATTCAAGCACCTGTGGGAGTTATAGGACGTTGGGTTTGGCATTGCAAAGTGTGACAATACCCTTCATTGTTATTCACAACAGAAAGAGTCTGTCACAGCTTCTTTGGAGAAAGGATACTGATGACCAAATTGGATTTCTTACTGAATGAGGAATCGGCTACTTGGGGACGGAGTAGTGAAAGTTGAGCCACCATGCTTTTGTGGAGATGCTAGTCAAGTGCCATTCATATTTCCTAGATTCTCCAGAGGCATTGATGTGCAGAGGATCATTCAGAGGATAACGGCTTCTCCAGCTGCCGAACAACACAAATCCTGGAAATCAGACAATGAATATTTAATCCTTTTCCTGCTGCTTTAAGTGACAAAAAAAAACATTTTAAAGAGTTGGTTTTCCCAGGCCTTTTAAGACTTTGCTTAACCAAGGGCTTTCACCCACTGAGAATATCAAGGTCTAATTGGGAAAATAATCTTCAATCCAAAAATGTTAATATTATGATTTTTTTCTATATTTAAAACACTCCCTTGTGGTCTAAATCAGTGGTCCCCAACCACCGGGCCGTGGCCCGGTACCGGTCCGTGGATCGATTGGTACCGGGCCGCACAAGAAATTAAAAAAATAAAAATAAATAAATAAATAAAAAATATTTTATTTTATTTTTATTAAATCAACATGAAAAACACAAGATACACTTACAATTAGTGCACCAACCCAAAAAAACTCCCTCCTCCATTTACACTCATTCACACTCATTCGCACAAAAGGGTTGTTTCTTTCTGTTATTAATATTTCTGATTCCTACATTATATATCAATATAGATCAATACTGTCTGCAGGGAAACAGTCCATGATTGTATTTTTTTATGACAAAAAAAAAACAATACCATAATTTTAACATGCATCATGCCTTATAAATAGAAAAACAAACTTTCAGATAAAATACTGTGTGAAAAACAATGCAATAGAATGTACTACTAACAACAACACTAGTTTTATGATGTAATGTCATAATAATGAACAGCATTTACCTTCAAAGACGTGCACCTGGGGATATGCTGATTGGCAACACCAAATTGGCCCTAATGTGTGAACATGAGTGTGAATGGTTGTCTGTTGAGCTGTTGGCCCTGCAGTAAGGTAGCGACTTGTCCAGGGTGTATCCTGCCTTCCGTTTGAGTGCAGCTAGGATAGGCTTGCAACCCCCATAGGGACATGCGGTAGAAAATGGATGGTTTACCTTGGAGAGTGGACTTCTACGATATCTCCTTCGAGCTGCTTCTCCGTCAAACACAACATTAGCAGCTTTTCCGTATTTACATGGATAAATGTCTGCCGTTTGAATATTATTTTACCACTCTTGGCTGACGTCAAACTCATTCTGCTTCAGTATGGGGCAGACGAGCAGTGCTACGCTCATACTGCTTCGTCAAGTTGACTACACACTCAGTCATGTTTTTGATTATTTATTTTTTTCAATTAAATTAAGATCATCCTTATCTTTTTATTTTTAGCACTGTCCTTCACACTCACTTATTTTGTTCCATTAGTTGGAAATCAAAGTTATGTCAATCTCCAGCAATAAGCTATTGCTAGTGAATAAGACCATATGTTTTACGCGGATCTTACGGGGTTCACAGTGACATTCGCTCTGTTAAATTATAGCAGAGATGCTTGTATCTCAAGTGTTTGCTTGCAATTTAAACCCTAACAATTGCAGAGAGAAAGCTCTAATCGCAAAACACTCTTAAATTTGGCACTCTTAAGTTGAGGTACCACTGAATTCACGATTTGGTTATAATATAAAGTTTTCAGCGTCCTGTGATAGTGTTTTTATGAATTGAAAGTTAACATGTCAGGCAGTGTTGGGGTTCATCGTCCTTGTTTTATTTTACTTATCAGAAATCATATTCATTTTCCCCTTTAAAAATTGCATATTCACCATGACTATTACATAGAGTATATACTTTTGTCACAGAAAGAAACAAAATGGCTTATAGTATCTACGTTCATCATTAGATCCTGTGCAGCTGTTTTTTTTTACTACTTTCCCAAACGGGCAAGTGAATTACTAGCCCCATTTGGCATTTAACTTGTCTCTGGCAGCTAGGCAGTCATTATTATTGATACATGTAATATCTTGGTGGAACAACTTAGCATAAGATGTTAGTATGCAGTGATGGTGTTTATGGCTTATCTTGACTGCAGACCTAGAATTTTTCTAACAGTTTAAAATAAAATAGATAATTTGTGGGATTACCTCCTTATTAACACCAACAGCCCTTTGAGACACTTGTGATTTAGGGCTATATAAATAAACATTGATTGATTGATTGAAATACATCAATTGGCACTGTTTTCTAAAAATCAAGCTGTGTTTTAGTTCTGTAAATTTGACACGCAATGTGGGTACTTAGCAATTGTCAAAAAAGTCAATTTAAACCTTTGTTAAAACTTTTGGTCACTACAATGCAGTTTAATCTCTCTTTAACCGTGCAACTCTTTTGTATTTTCTGATAGGAAACATGTTTGCACTACTTTGTTGTGTGGTTATTATGTACCTGTATTTCTCAAACAATTTTAAGCCATTGTTATTTTGCTGCCCAAACATAGAACCCAGTGAGCTTTTCTCCCAGGTCTAGTGAAAAGAATGAATTATTCAAATATCAAGCACGCTTTCATCTGGCCATGTGTGTGCTTTGATCTTGGAATCGGGAGGTTGCTTGAATGCCTGCATTGTCACGTTATGTTTCCAGTGTGTGGATTATTGAAATCTTTACCCATCTTCTAAAGTTTACAAGCACACTGCACAGGAAGGCTGGCACTGCAAATCTCCAGATGTTGTTTATTTGCCAGTAGAGCTACATGGCTGCGGGCTCTAAGGCTGGTTTATCCACGACATTAAAAATATAGTCATTCACTTACATTACAGTAGATGTTCTAGTTCATCGACGTCCAATACAAGGCATATATGGCCACATTAAATGTAGTTTTAAAAAAATACAATAATTGGATTTGGTAGATTTTGTCATTCTTATTGTCTTAGCATTTGTTTAGTATGTTGAGGTTTCCCGGTGTGTTCTGGTTAAAAATACATTTGGTAATGAAGTGAAGGAACAAAAATGTTCTCGTAATTTAGATAGTAGGGGGTGAACATTTCATAGAATGGTAGATAAGAACCATGGCATTGCTTGGCTACAGCTGGACACATAATTAAAGCCTCCTTACCTATAATTTGACTAATAGTTTTGTTTTGCGGCATGTTATTAACATATGAAAGGGCTAAGCATGGGTCATATGCATTGCGACAACAATTAGTGCAGACCTGAGGGCACAAGAATGTTTAGAGCCATTGTTAATTGGAAATCTGTACAAAGCTTTGCATTAATTAGAATTTAGTTACATCTGCTTTAAACCCAATTTATCCAGTTGCTTCTCTGTATTTTTATGAACAGCTATGTCTGTTTCCTTTCAATGTGTTCAGCTTTGAAGAGAATGGGATTGAATTAGATTCATTTGAGAGACTGTGCTGCTGGAGCTGTTTTTTCATGCTAATACTATGTGTTGTTTTCCATGCAAACGCTTGTTTAGATGTACGTAACAGTTTCAGTACACGTCTATTTGTATAAAATGTGTAGATATCCCATTTGTATTCATTTAGTAGTTTTAAGAGTTTTAAGCAGAAGCTGTTTTTTTGTCTTGCACATTGTATGTTTGAATCCCTCTTATTAGTAATATAAAGATTCCAGTTTCAGTGGTAAAAAGGAGATTCATGTAAAATCATGTGCAACTACAATCAACACACTGTAGCCCTATGTGACCGTCATGTTCCTGTTCCTGCAGGTCGCAATGAGCTGATTGCCAGATACATCAAGCTTCGGACTGGGAAGACGAGGACTCGCAAGCAGGTAAGACGAGAAATGCGGCTGACTAATCCTCTGTCACAGCCATGTCGCATGAACAGATGTCGCTGGATTTAGCCATCTCTGAAATTGTCACTCTTAGTTCCGCTTTCAAACACACATAATAATTTTAGTTCTCGTGAATGTGTAGATAAAAACATTAATCAGTTTTCCCTTTTTACAAATTATAAATTACCTCCCTCAAATGTATTTAAACTCATGACCACCCTTTGCTCAAAATGTAGCCTTTAATTTCTACAATAAATTAGTTTTACGTGATACATTTATGAGCATCAATGACATGTCATGTAAAAAGAAACTAACCACTGTTACTGAAAATATTCCTTGTCCTCGTAAAGTAAATCACAGTGTTCATGCACTTGGCTGTGGTAGAAGTTTTTATTAATGGGGTGGAAAGTCTAAGCTTTAATACATTGGTACAGTCTCTAACCAACGAGACTTTCTGTCGTTTATGTTTGGGGGTGCATCCTGTCTTCTGCAGGCCGCACACACAACTTTGACCACAGAGATGAGCTCATATTTCTGAATCAAAGTGATGAATTACAGATGGCATTTGTTCTGAAAATGGCCCGATTCGTTTTTACAAAATAAACACAGCAAACGCAGAATCGAGGGATGTTTAGTACTATTCTTTTTGGTGCATAAAGTAAATTACTTTTTCAATGACACAATGGAATATTAATTGTTAACTGCCAAAAAATGAGTAAAGATGGTGATGAGAATGTCATCATTACTCTGTAGGAAATTGACTGGTTCCTTAAGTGACCTTTGTTTTTTATGTACCGTATTTTCCGCACCATAAGGCGCCCCGTGTTATTAGCCGCACGTTTAATGAACGGAATATTTCAAAACTTTGTTTACCTATTAGCCGCCCCGTGCCATTAGCCGCACCTACGCTACGCTAAAGGGAATGTCAACAAAACAGTCAGATAGGTCAGTCAAACTTTAATAATATATTACAAACCAGCGTTCTAACAACTCTGTTCACTCCCAAAATGTAATGTGCAAATGTGCAATCACAAAAATAGTAACACTCAAAATAGTGCAGAGCAATAGCAACATCAATAACTCAACGTTGCTCATACGTTAGTGTCACGCAACACACAAAATAAACATTTAAAGCTCACTTTCTGAAGTTATTACTCATCCACAAATCCCTCGAATTCTTCTTCTTCGGTGTGCTTCACTTGTTTTTTGACACCATCTGTGATGTGGACGCGCATGCAGTCGTAGATCAACAGGAACGGCGCTGCGTGAAAAAAGTCACCCGGTGTCTTCGCGTAAACGTCTATCAACCACTCGCTCATCTTTTCTTCAGCCATCCATCCCTTCGAGTTAGCTTTTATGATGACGCCGGCTGGAAAGTTCTCTTTTGGCAAGGTCTTCCTTTTGAATATCACCGTGGGTGGAAGTTTCTGGCCGTTAGCATGGCAAGCTAGAACCACAGTAGGACGACTTCTCATTCCCTGTGGTGCGAATATTCACCGTACGTGTTCCCGTTGTATCCACAGTGCGGTTCACATGAATATCAAAAGTCAGTGGAACCTTGTACGCGTGTCTCTTAGTAGGAGACATTTTGTTGTCTTTACAGAAAAACAAATGAAATTAAATATCCGCGAGCTTCTTCTTCTACGGGGGCGGGTGCTCACCTTGGCGGTTGCTTACAGTAGAAGAAGAAGCGCTTCCTCTTCTATGGGGGCGGTTGCTTACCGTAGAAGAAGAAGCACTTCCTCTTTTACGGGAAAAAAGATGGCGGCTGTTTACCGTAGTTGCGAGACCTAAACTTTATGAAAATAAATATGAATATTAATCCATATATAAGGCGCACCGGGTTATTAGCCGCACTGTCTGCTTTTGAGAAAAATTGTGGTTTTTAGGTGCGGCTTATGGTGCGGAAAATACGGTACTTATATTGATAAGTCACACAAAGGATGTCTGCTATCTCTCAATAAATCTGCTTGTCAACTCAAGAAAGTTGCACAGGTAGTCTATAAGAAATACAAATCATAATTATATTTTTAAAAATGTCAAGCAATTTTCCCAAAATATTTTTATCCACATGAAAATACTATACATTTACATACTGTCAAGCACATGCCAAAGAAACTGTCTAGCGTAGAACAGTGGTGTGTCATGGGAGACGCCAAAGGTTGTCGTGGTTTCAGGGATGCAGATGAACGAGGTTGGAGCGTGAGGTAACAAAGGGGAATTTATTAATAAAACGAAAAAAAAGCGAGAGCAATGGGGAAGTGCTCTGACCAAACAGGCTATGACGAAAACAAAACAAAATGCAAAACACTTACAGGAAATGTGGAGCTGACGCCGTCCACACAGTACGAATGTACTTGCACTTCGCATCCAAAAGGATCGTCTATGTCCACCAGAGAATCGAGAATAGCAGCATCAAAAAACAATGTCCCGACAACCAAGGTAGAAACAGGATCAACATTAATAGTCTTAATTGCAAACAGACAACAGGTGAGAGGAAATGCTCTTGGACAGAAGTGAAGCAGGCACAGGAAAACACCAACAAAACCAGAAGAGCCGCCAAAATAAAAGCACAGGACAGGTACTAACACCAAACACAGGAGAACACCAACAAAAAGGCACGGCCTGATGTAACCAGCCGTGACAGAATGCCACCCCGCCCCAACAAAATGGATACCAGACGTTATAGAAAATGAGAAGAAAAAAAAAAGTCAAAATTCACGGGGCAGAGGGAGTTCAAGACGGCGGGTCGCCTGGCCATATATACTCGCAACCAGTAGGGAAGAGTCAGATGGCGGCGACCACGGAACGGACACATTATTGGCCAACGAGGGGGCCGCTGGAGTCGATGAAGGTGGCCTTGGGGAGGGGCCCGCTGGAGACAAAGAAGGCGGTGGCCTCGGCGAGGAGCCCGCTGGAGACCAAGAAGATGGCGACGCCGTGAGAGGAGCCGCTGAAGACGATGACGTCGTCGTGGGAGGAGCCAGAGCAGCAGGCGGCTGGTCTGGAGGCGTATCCCGAGCCAGAGCAGCAGACGGCTGGTCCGTCGGCGTGTCCCGAGCCTGAGCAGCAGGCGGCTGGTCTGTCGGCGTGGGAGCCGCTGAAGACGAAGATGGCGTCGTCGTCGTCGAAGGACCCGCTGAAGACGAAGATGGCGGGCGCACCGTTGGCGGCTGCACCGTCGGCGGCTGCACCGTCGGCGGCTGCACCGTCGGCGGCTGCACCGTCGGCGGCTGCACCGTCGGTGGCAGGAGGACAGGAGGGAGTGGCGGAGGCGACTCCAGGACAGGATGCGGCGGCAACGCTGGGGATGGACAACGCTTCGCTGTGGCCATTAGTGCCACAATCCTCTCAAGCCGCTGGGTCATGGAAATTTCCTTAGGTTCACTCACTGGCTGGTTAATTTCTGCCACAGGATTCTTCGCTGGCAGCATAGCCCTTGCAGGAGGTAGAAGCCAGGCTGGGTGTAGCTGTATCTCCCCAGTTGTACAGCTACCAGCCCTAGCCCCCCCCCTCAGGAAGCGGATACCAGACGCTGTCACTGGTTTGAGGGAGGAGCAACCCACCCTCGACCTGAGCGGGAGAAGAAGAACAGGGTGGGTGGGCCTTGGGCACTTTGAGCACCTGTGGCGTGGTGTCCTCTTGGTCTCCAGCGCCTGGGCTACACTGGCTAATAGCCCAAGCGCTGAATGAGGAAGCAAAGTGGTTGATGGGGAATCCATATTCCACCTCCTTAGGAAAGGAGTCATGCTGTCTCTGAGCCCCCAGCAGAAGAGGAGGCTGCGCGTTGTGACAGCGCGATGAAATGGGCTTCCGTCTTTTTCGACGAGGCGCAGGCTCGGCACTCGGCCAACAAGTGTCTATTGGGACCAGACCGCCATCTGGTCCCCACATTAATGTCTCTTGTACCCCGGGGGAGAGGGGGTACCGCGAAGCCTCTGCTTCCAGATTTGCCCCAAAAAATCGCTTGTATTCCTCGTCTGCAAAATCACACAGTCGGAACATTCTGTCATGCAGTGATAAGCGGTGTGTCATGGGAGACGCCGGAGGTTGTGGTGATTTTAAGTATGCGGATGAACGAGGTTGGAGCGTGAGGTAAAAAGGGTATTTATTAATAATGAACAAAAATTGAGAGCAACAGGGAAGTGCTCTGACCGGAAAGGCTATGACTAAATTAAACAAAATGCAAAACACTTGAAATGTGGAGCAGACGGCATCCACACGTACAAGTGTACTTGCGCTTAACATCAACAAAAGATCATCTATGGTCTCCAGCGAATAAAGAATCGATAACATCAACAAACAATGTTCTGACAACCAAGGTAGAAACAGGATCAACTTAAATGTCTTAATTGCAAACAGAAAACAGGTGAGGGGAAATACTCTTAGACAGAAGTGAAGCAGCCATGGGAAAACACCAACAAAACCAGAAGAACTGCCAACATAAAAGCACAGGACAGGAACTAACACCAAACACAGGAGAACACCAACAAAAACGCACGGCCTGGTGTAACCAGCTGTGACAGAAACAGGGGACACTAAAAAGGCTTCTTATAGCCATCAGAAGCTTGCTAGAAAAAAGTAATTGCCGAAATTAGCCCAATAACAATTGTAGAAGAGTTTTTAACGGGGAACTGCACTTTTTATTTTTTTTATTTTGCCTATTGTTCACAATCATTATGAAAGACATGACAACGGATGGATTTTTTAAAATGCATTCTAACTTGTAAATAAACGTAAATAAAAGTCTGTTTGCAGCTGAGCCAATGGCAGGTCCTCTATTTCGCCCACAAAATCCAATAAATAACCATTCAAAAACCGCCAAAAATACTCCATTTACATTTCATGACTTGAATATTAACCAAGTATTAGTGATATTGTTATTATAAGCGCTAACACAGACAAACTATTTATAGCAGCGCCGTAATCACAAGCTTGTGTGCAATTTCGACATGATAGACTGGTGAGATGTTTCCTCGCTTCCTTGCTTCCTGAAAGTTTATTGTAGATCATAAATCATGCCTCTCACATGGATAGAGGAAGGCTGAGGACATATTTCGACAAGTTGGTACATTTTGACAGCAAATTTAGGCTTGGAAATGGCGAGAATGACACGAAAAGACGCTTGGGTCGACCCACCATTTTTTTGCGAGGGTTATGAGTCATTCTTCATCTAAATGGGAATATATGAACATCCTCGTAGTCTGCATCCTAATGACAAACACACAGACGTTTCACAGTAAGTAAGTGATGTTTATTATGTTTGTTGGCTCTCATGAAGTCTGCAGTGAGTAATAATCAGTGAGGCTGTTAAAAAAACGTTGTGATGCGTTCATGAAATGTTTGCACCGCGTACGCTTAAAATGATCAACATTTGTAGATATTACATGTTATTATATATGTCCCTTTTACTACATTACATATATTATTTCATCATGTATAGAAAATCTTAATGGAGGTGTTTGGATGTTTTTTAAAGGGCTTTATACGTTTGTACTAGGCTGAATAGAGCAGCTCCAATAAGCTCCATTGTGAGCAGACTTTTGATCGCATTTATTTAATATTTAGAATGCATTAAAAAAAAACATCCATCGTAATGTTTTTCCTTAATGAATGTAAACGATAGGCAAAATTTAAAAAAAACAAGTGCAGTTCACCTTTAAAACCAATATGCATTGACTGATTTTAAAAGATCCCTCTATTTGTGTTGACATGGAATTAAAAATACAAATACAATTGAAGATTTTTCTAAACATAGACTCCAAGAAAAGCATATTTCTGTGTGTTGTATCTGTATAATTACGAAGTTCCAAATTTGTGTTTAGGTCATTTAACTACTTCCCATAATTTACTGTGATAGATATTACTCATTACAAGTATGACGAGGATCATGTACATTTACCATTGCTACCACTGGACATCCAAACAGACCAATTGGATATGCAATCTAAAAGAGAGCTTTGTAACAGAATGCCAATGATTTTTGACAAAATATTTTAAAAAAACTCCATTGCAGGGCTGCAGCTATCGATTATTGTAGTAATTGCATAATCTATTGATTAGTTTGTTCGATTAATGGAGTAATCGGATAAAACACTTTATAGCCTCAAAGGGGACTTACTAATTTATAGACTTTAGGGAAAGTAGTTTAAATAACAATGATGTTTTTAGCTTGCCATAACCTTAATTGTTTTGTTCTAATAAATGCACATCATCATCATTGAAATTGCACTTTTATAATGTGTACATTGATAAAAACAACAAAAAAATCTCCTATTTTGCCGCCACACAGATCATTGCACCCACACACCACCACGCTAATGTGTGGTCTTTTGCAGCAGCTGTGTGAAAACTATGTCCGCATATTTGAAGTTCTATCAATAAAGATTTATAATTTTTTATTAGTCATACTCATTAAAACGATTAATCAAAGCAACCGAATATAAATCAATGTTTTTTCCTTATTGAATTATTCTATTTAATCGATTATTCGTTGCAGCCCTAAATACCCAGATTTAAAGTGACTTTTTGCAACTTGGTCAAAGTAATAATTTTTAACCAAAACATTTTTACAAGAACACCCTCGTATAGCTTATGTTTCCATTAGTGGTTTAAAATAACTTTCAGAATCAGCTTTATTGGCCAAGTACGTTTAACACATAAGGAAGTTGACTTGGTAGACTTCTCTCTTTGTTCAATGCAAGAAACAAAGAAAAACACAACAACTACGAGAGAGCAAAGTACCGTTGTGGAGAATTAAGAAGTAAGACAAGCATAAATATTTGAGATATTTTCAGCGGTGTAGAGACCTTTGAAAACAAAAGGATTTCAAAATGGATGCCAAGGTAACTACATTCCTGTTTAACCGGTGAGTAAAATTATACTCTTCGCCAAACACTGCTTTTGTTGCATTATGTTATATTGTAACTGATCTATATTAACTATATTATGACTATGAATATGACTGATAATTGTGTTGTGAATGTGTTTACAATTTATGAACGAATTTGTCATTTTTGCTGTTGTTACGATAGTCAATACCAGGGGTGTCAAACTTGTGTTAATTGAGGGCCACATCACAGTTATGACTGCCTAGGGCTGCATGTAATGGTGAATAATTTATATATAAATTTACAGTATAAGGATTTGCCTCATGATATTATTACACAATTGCACGCTTATTAGATTTTTATTTTTTTGTATGTACACTGTAAAAAGAAAGCTATCGATTTTACGGTAAAAAACTGGAAGCTCAGTTGCCAGAATTTTACTGTACAATTTACAGTGTTTTTTGTTTTTTGTTTACAACATATTTGTTAGGGTGTGGTGATGTGGATCCCAAGGATGCAGAGACGAGTTTGGGTTTACAATTGCTCTTCCTCTTTATTTGGCGGAAGCACAAGGTAGCAAAAAACAATGGCGATGGTGGAAAACACAACACACCATGTAACAAACTACTGAGAGAAAAAACACAAAACTAAAGGCGCTAGACAAGGCTAGGAAAAATATACTTCATGAGAGAAGTGATAAAATAAGGTACCAAAATAAAACGCTAGACAAGGCTAGGATTATACGGGCCAACCTGAGGTGAAAGGTTCGCGACTTAGTGAGTCCTCTTGCACGACCAACCGTTTGGTAGCAATGGCAAAGTTCCGGCGCTCACCGGCCGTCAGCAGCCAGTAAAAATAGGCTGCTGCTAATCAAGCTCAGGTGTGTGCTGCTGCCTTGCATCAGCTGCACTCCATACTGTGGATGAGAGAGAGAGTGAACATGGTGCAGACAATAGAAATAGGCAAGGACATTTACAGATTACCACAGTACCCCACCCTCAACGGACGCCTCCTGGCGGCCTACCTGGCTTGTCTGGGAATCGAACGTAAAAGTCCTTGATCAAGTCCTTGTCAATTATAAGCGATCTAGAAATCCATGACCGTTCCTCTGGGCCGTACCCCTCCCAGTCCACCAGGTATTGGAAACCCCTTCCCCTTCTTTTCACATCCAAGATGGTGTTTACAGTAAATGCTGGGTGACCATCAACCAGCCTGGGTGGAGGAGGCGGTACCTCCGGAGGACTGAGTGGGCTGGATGAGACAGGCTTGATGCGGGACACGTGAAAAACAGGATGGCACTTGAGAGATCTAGGGAGATGGAGCTTGACTGCAACACGATTGATGATCTTGGCAATGGGGAATGGTCCAATGAACCTGGGAGCCAGTTTCCTAGATTCGGTGGCCAATGGTAGGTCCCGAGACGATAACCAGACCTTCTGTCCCAACTGGTAGTGTGGGGCTGGTGTGCGATGTCGGTTGGCTAAGACCTGGTTCCTGGCCGATGTTCTTTTTAACGCAGCCCTGGTGTTGCGCCAAGCCTGGTGAGCCCGACGCAGGTGTGCCGTTACGGATGGTACGTCGGCATTGGGTTGGGTAGAAGGAAAAACTGGGGGTTGGAAACCATAGGCGACGTGAAATGGAGACAGACCGGTGGCGGAGCTAATGAGAGAGTTGTGAGCGTATTCTATCCATGGGAGATTTTCAGACCAGGTTGCGGGTTGCTGATGACAAGTGCACCGGATGGCCGCCTCCAGGTCTTGGTTGGTCCGCTCGGTCTGTCCATTGCTCTGAGGGTGGTAGCCGGAGGATAGGCTAGGGGAGGCCCCCAGAGACTTGCAGAATGCTCTCCAGACGGCCGAGGAGAACTGTGGCCCTCTGTCGGATACAACATCAGTGGGGATGCCGTGCAGCCGGAAAGCGTGGAGCACTAATAATTGGGCTGTTTCAAGAGCAGACGGCAGCTTGGGGAGGGCTACGAAATGGGCCATCTTCGAGAACCGGTCCACAATGGTCAAAATGGTGTCGCTTCCCTCAGAGGGGGGCAGTCCTGTGACAAAATCCACAGCTATGTGTGACCACGGGCGGGAGGGGATGGGTAATGGGTGTAGCAGTCCTGCTGGGGCCTGGTGGGATGCCTTGTTCCGGGAGCAGACCCGACATGCTGCCACAAACGCCTTCGTATCTGCCAGAATGGATGGCCACCAAAAACGCTGGGAGAGGATAAAACTGGTGCGACGAATGCCTGGATGGCAAGCGATCTTCGACCCATGTGCCCAATCCAGAACGCTGGAACGGAGCCGAGGAACCACAAACAGCCGACCTGGTGGGCAGCCCCGCGGAGATGTGTCCGACTTCAGGGCCTCCAAGACCTGCCGCTCGATGTCCCACTGGAGTCCCCCAATGAAGTGGGTATGGGGAACAATAGGTTCAGGTGAGGAATCTTCCAAGGACGAAGAGTAGACACGGGACAGGGCATCGGGCTTCCCATTCTGAGAACCAGGTCGGAAAGTGATGATAAAGTTAAAACGGGTCAGAAATAGTGCCCACCTGGCCTGGCGAGGGTTCAGTCTCTGTGCGGTCCTTAAGTAGGACAGGTTCTTGTGGTCCGTGTAGACGATGAATGGTAGCTCCGCCCCTTCCAGCCAGTGTCTCCACTCCTGAAGGGCCAAGATGACCGCCAGAAGCTCCCTGTTGCCAATGTCATAATTCTTCTCGGCAGGGGATAGGCGACGAGAGAAGAAAGCACAGGGGTGCAACTTCTGGTCGCTGGTAGATTGCTGGGAGAGTACGGCCCCTACACCTGAATCAGAAGCGTCCACTTCAACAAAAAATTGGAGAGAACGGTCAGGGTAACAAAGCACAGGAGCCGAAGTAAACAATCTTTTTAGCCTTAGGAACGCGGAATTAGCATCGGGTGTCCATTCAAACAGAACCTTAGTAGAAGTTAGCCTCGTAAGTGGCTCAGCGACGCGACTAAAATTGCGAATAAATCGCCGATAAAAATTAGAGAAGCCCAAGAATCTCTGGAGGTGCTTCTTGGACACCGGAGTGGGCCAGTCTACTACTGCTTTGACCTTAGCAGGGTCCGGTCTGAGTCTACCCTCCTCAATGATAAATCCTAAGAAGGGTATGGAAGATGAGTGAAACTCGCATTTTTCTGCCTTGACGAACAGTTTATTTTCGAGCAAACGTTGAAGGACTAACCGAACCTGCTGCACATGTTCGTCAAATGTCGAAGAATAAATTAATATGTCGTCCAGGTAAACGAAGAGAAACCGCCCTGTCATGTCCCGAAAAATATCATTAATGAAGCCCTGAAAAACGGCAGGTGCATTTGTAAGTCCAAACGGCATGACAAGATACTCAAAATGTCCGAGAGGAGTGTTGAATGCGGTCTTCCATTCATCCCCCTCTCGGATGCGAACTAGATGGTACGCGTTACGTAGATCGAGTTTAGTAAAAAACCTTGCGGACTGTAAGGGAGTAAATGCAGAATCAAGGAGAGGAAGAGGATACTTATTCTTGACAGTAATCAGATTAAGAGCGCGGTAGTCTATACAAGGCCGTAGGGACTTGTCCTTCTTTTCGACAAAAAAAAATCCGGCGGCTACTGGTGCGGTCGAGGGGCGAATGAGGCCCGCAGCTATTGAAGTGTTTATGTATTCCTCTAGTGCTTTGAGTTCGGTGTTCGACACCTTGTACAAACGGGTCGATGGTAAAGCCGCTCCGGCTAGCAAATCGATACCGCAATCGTAGGGTCGGTGGGGGGGAAGTGAGAGTGCTCTATCTTTGCTAAACACCGCTCTTAAGTCATGGTAGTTTGTGGGCACGTTTGTCAAGTCTATGTTCTCTACAACGGTGGTAGGTGGCGGTGTGTGAGATCCCGCTGCGGAACGGAGACAATGTAGGTGGCAGGTAACACTCCAATTAATAATGGCCGAACGAGGCCAGTCTATGCTCGGGTTATGCTTCTGTAACCAGGTTAACCCAAGAATGATGGGCGCGGACCGTGATGGCACAATCAAAAAAATTATTTTCTCACAATGATTTCCAGACAAGCGCAGGTTGAGTGGGAGTGTCTGGTGGGTTATGCTGGCTAATAGGCGCCCATCTAGAGAATACACCCTCTTGGGTACATACAGTTTTACAACAGGAATCTTATGGAGTCTCATGAACTCAAAATCCAAAAAGTTATCATCTGCTCCCGAGTCAATGAGAGCGCAAATGTCTATTTGTTGGTTAGGCCAAGAAAGAGTACCTTTTAGCTTCATTCTGCCTGCGGCCAACGAAGGAGAACGGCGACCTCTGGTGGACGTGTCCTCTGGCGAGTGAGGGCGCGCTCGTGGCCGTGCGGCGGGGCGCGGCAGTTCCTTGCAGCGGGAGATGAGGTGATCAGCGCCTCCACAGTATAGGCAGAGTTGGAGGCGAAAACGGCGTTCCCTCTCGGCGGTGGTGAGTCGACGGCCTCCCAGTTGCATTGGCTCGTCTATCTGCCATGAAGGAGAGGTGTCTTCGGGGACGAGTTGCTCCGTCTTGCAGATGGCGGGTCTAGCAGGCGCTGATTGGCTGCTAGGTGGGGCTTGTCTTCCCCGTCGATCCCTCCTCTCCTCTAGTAGGCGGAAGTCGATTTGCACCGCCAGCTCAATTAGATCATCCAGGTTCGTCGGGAGTGACAGCGGGATCATCATATGACGAATTTCGTCCGCGAGACCCAGGAAGAAGGCGTCCAACAACGCCGAGGGACCCCAGTCACAGTCGGCCGCCATGGTGCGGAACTCGATCGCGTAATCCGCGACCCGTCGTGAACCCTGTTGCAGCCGGAAAAGGGATCTCGCTGCCTCTCTACCTGGGAGTCGTCGTTGGAATATTTGCTTCAAGGATTTGGAAAAGTTCGCGTATGTGGAGCTGGAGGTGGTCTGACGGTTCCATTCGGCAGTCGCCCAGGTGCCAGCGCGGCCAGACAGGTGAGAGATCACAAACGCTACTTTAGCCCGCTCAGAGGTGAAAGCGGACGCGTTTAGCTCAAAATGGAGTTCACACTGTGTCAGGAATTGTCTTACGTCTTCCTTTTCCCCGGAAAAACGTTCGGGTCGGGAAAGGCGTATATTGCTAGTACTAGCGGGTTGTGTAGGCTGGGTGGATGCCTGGTCAGGCACGGTGGTCGAGGTGGGTACGACGGTGGCTAACAGCATGTTGATTCGCTCCAACATGGCGTCTTGGCGCTCCGACATCCCCTGTAGACCTCGGCTCAGGTGGTCAAGCTGGTCCCCCTGCTGGTTGATCCTTTGAGCCTGGCCTTGCAATGCTCTCTTCCAGGAGTCTGTCTCTGCGGGTTCCATCGTGCTGGCCGGAACTTTCTGTTAGGGTGTGGTGATGTGGATCCCAAGGATGCAGAGACGAGTTTGGGTTTACAATTGCTCTTCCTCTTTATTTGGCGGAAGCACAAGGTAGCAAAAAACAATGGCGATGGTGGAAAACACAACACACCATGTAACAAACTACTGAGAGAAAAAACACAAAACTAAAGGCGCTAGACAAGGCTAGGAAAAATATACTTCATGAGAGAAGTGATAAAATAAGGTACCAAAATAAAACGCTAGACAAGGCTAGGATTATACGGGCCAACCTGAGGTGAAAGGTTCGCGACTTAGTGAGTCCTCTTGCACGACCAACCGTTTGGTAGCAATGGCAAAGTTCCGGCGCTCACCGGCCGTCAGCAGCCAGTAAAAATAGGCTGCTGCTAATCAAGCTCAGGTGTGTGCTGCTGCCTTGCATCAGCTGCACTCCATACTGTGGATGAGAGAGAGAGTGAACATGGTGCAGACAATAGAAATAGGCAAGGACATTTACAGATTACCACAATATTACTGTAAATGTAAAACGGTTCCACTGTTTTTTGTTTTTTTTTACGGTAGTACAAATGTTTCATTTTTACAGTGTACAATTTGAGCGATAACTTGCTTTGAAATTGTAAGTTAAGCAGATATTTAAGAATGTATTTTTATTTATTGCTAAATGTTTGGAAAGTACAATATCATAATATGTGTTGCATGATCAGATAATATTATTGTTTAAAACGTATGCAATTGCATGTAATACTGTACATGTCTGTTTTTTTGTAAAAATTGAAAGAACAAATACATTTAGCAAGAAAAGATGTACTTTGACAGAAATTATTTCCAGGCGTTTGCAGGCCACATAAAATGAAGCTACAGGGAAAATATGGATATATGGCATCAGCAAAAGGCCAAAGGTGTCATAACGTGGACTGTGAGGGTTTTGTTTTCCCGAGATGCAAGAATTGGAGCGTAGGTGGCGTGCAGGTAAAGACATAGTTTGATTATTACTATAAACTACAAAGTACAAACAAAAGGGTACAAACAAAAGGCGCGCACAAAGGCGGAGAACAAACTTGACTAATGAAACAAAAACTAGCACTTGGGCAAAAAACTATGAACATGAAACAAATAAACACTTACTGTGACAAGAATATAGACAAAGAAGAAGTCAAACAGAGTTAATGTCGCCAGGCTGACTTCCTGACAACTGCAAGCCTAAATACTGGTGACATGATTAGTGAAAACAGGTGCGTGACTCAAAATGTGAAACAAGTGAAATTAATGGTTGCTATGGTGACAAAACAAGGGAGTGAAAAAGCAGGAACTAAGTGACCAAAACCAAACAGGACATGACTAAAACAAAACATGATTCCACAGACATGACAGAGCCCTCCCCTTACGGACAGATCCCAGATGTCCAAAAAAACCAATGATCAAGAGTCATGGGAGGCCGGGAGGGGGACTTGGCGGTGGGTCGCCAGACCACGTGTCCCCGAATCCACCGGGGCAGAGTCAGGTGGCGGCGACGCTTAGAACGCAGCTGTACCTGACGTGGTGGGCGACCCGGGAAGGGGCACATCCGTGGCCGACGAGGAGGTCGGGCACTTGGCGTGGCGGACAACCAGGTAGCGGCCACTTCCGTGGCCGACGAGGAGGCGGGCGCTTCGTCATCGTGGCAGGCGTGGAATTTGCGCGCGTCCTCGTCGTGGCAGGCGGCGAAGCTTGGCGTGGCGGGTCTTGGCATGTCGGGTCTTGGCATGGAGGGTCTTGGCATGGAGAGTCTTGACATGGGGGGTCTTGGCATGGAGGGTCTGGGCATGGAGGGTCTGGGCATGGAGGTTCTTGGCATGGCGGTGCTTGGCGGCGTGGAGATGCTACGGGCGGCGCTTGGTGGCATGGAGATGCTACTGCAGGCACTTGGCGGCGTGGAGCAGCTACTGGCGGCACTTGGCGACGTGGAGCAGCTACTGGCGGCATTTGGCGGCGTGGAGCAGCTACTGGCGGCACTTGGCGGCGTGGAGCAGCTACTTGCAGCACTTGCCGGCGTGGAGCAGCTACTGGGGGCACTTGGCGGCGTGGAGCAGGTACCGGAGCTTGGCGTGGTGGGTCTTGGCGTGGTGCTAGCTTTGGAGCTGGCGCTAGCACCACGCCAAGGAGCGGATACCAGAAGCGCTCCCCGCGGTCTGGAACCGTTTTTAGAGGTGGGTGGAGGGAGGTCAGGAGGGGGGCAGAATCCTCCCCTCTAAATTGTCCAAAATGTCTTTCATCTTTTCCCACTTGGATTTTTGTGGGTGCAGAAAAAGAAACATTTCGTGGCATGGGTGTGGCATGAAAATCAGATAGCTTGACATGACTTGTTCTGATGTCCAAAAACATGTTCTGATAAAGTTTAGTTATTGACATGGAGTCTTTAGTTGGGAGCGGTTGACTGAAAAGAGAGTTGAGGAAAAAAAAATCTTTGTCTGTGATGTCATCCTCCGGCGACGGCGTGACGTCATCCTGGAGAAGCCGGGCAGGAAGCAGCCTGTTTCCGCCCGGAGGAGGAGGAGCTTGCGGGAACAAAGCCACCCGTCCCCTCGCAGAAGTCTTCCCAA
This sequence comes from Entelurus aequoreus, assembly GCF_033978785.1. Lineage (NCBI taxonomy): Eukaryota > Metazoa > Chordata > Actinopteri > Syngnathiformes > Syngnathidae > Entelurus > Entelurus aequoreus. The sequence goes on from NC_084732.1 coordinate 49,768,497, forward strand.
ACGTCCTTCGTCTTGGGCGTCGCTTCCGCGGCTGGGGCGACGTGCCAACGTCTTCGGACCAAACGGAGCTCAATGGCACCAGTTCTCCATTTGGCCCCCACATCAGGTCTCTGCGCTCCACGGAGGAATAGTGCAGCGTTTCCTCTTCCATCGCACGCAGTACCGCCCACGCTCCCTCGTCCAAACCTCTTGCTGAAAAACTTTTTGATGCTGGCGACATTCTGTCATAACGTGGACTGTGAGGGTTTTGTTTTCCCAAGATGCAAGAATTGGAACGGACGCGGCGTGCAGGTAAAGACATATTTTAATTATTACTATAAACTACAAAGTACAAACAAAAGGGTACAAACAAAAGGGTACAAACAAAAGGGTACAAACAAAAGGCGCGCACAAAGGCGGAGAACAAACTTGACTAATGAAACAAAAACTAGCACTTGGGCAAAAAACTATGAACATGAAACAAATAAACACTTTCTGTGACAAGAATATAGACAAAACTCACTTGGTATGGAACTATGGTAGCATGGGTAACATGGTTAGCAGAAGTCAAACAAAGTTAATGTCGCCAGGCTGACTTCCTGACAACTGCAATCCTAAATACTGGTGACATGATTAGTGAAAACAGGTGGGTGACTCAAAATGTGAAACAAGTGAAACTAATGGTTGCTATGGTGACAAAACAAGGGAGTGAAAAAGCAGGAACTAAGTGACCAAAACCAAACAGGACATGACTAAAACAAAACATGATCCCACAGATGTGACAGAAGGTGGAGTGGAAGTGTGGCAGTGATGGTTGGAGACCGTTTGAATATGAAATACAGTTTGTTTACTCCAATATTTACAGATGGATCGAAAGAGCCAATCACAGTCGAGCTGTTGGCGATCACAGCAGCAGTACAGTGGGTAAAAGAGTCACAGCTAAAAATTGGTGGCCTGCTCCTACTCAAGGTCAGCGTGAATCTCTGTTCAAACTGTTAGGTCGCAAAGAAGACAATATTTAGTTAACTACATGTATGAAATACTGTTTAGGCTTGAGAGGGTGAATACCAGTGTATGGTTCCTCTCAGTAAGACAGAGGCAAAGTCATTATTACCATACTTGCCAACCTTGAGACCGCATACAACATGTGACTGTGCCAGCACGCTGATTGTATGGTGAAAAAGCGGACGCGGCGACAGGTTGTAGAGGACGCTAAAGGCAGTGCCATCACGGCACGCCCTTAATATTGTTGTCCGGGTGAAAATCGGGAGAAATTCGGGAGAATGGTTGCCCCGGGAGATTTTCGGGAGGGGCACTGAAATTCGGGAGTCTCCTGGAAAAATCGGTAGGGTTGGCAAGTATGATTATTACAGGAAATATTTTGAAAGAGTGGCAATTACACTTGAACATGAGTACAACAGAAATACACGTATATACACTACAAAACATAGTTGAAGCGGGAAGAACTGTATGGCGAAGCACAAAAGAGGAAGGAATCATATTATGCATTAGATATGGACACACCAGACTGAATAAAACATTGCAGCTTAAAATTAAACACCCAACATGATTATGTGACAGTTGCAATGAGGTAGAGTCAGTGGAACATGAACAGAAAGGAGAAAACTAAGAGAGGAAGTTAGAAGACATTGACATAAGGAGGTTACTCTCAAAGGGGTATACTAAGCAGCAACCAGACATTTTTTGTGGAGTTTCTAGAAGAGACAGGTTTATGGAATGTAATTTAGTATGGGAAGGTATATACAATATGTATGTGTGTGAAGGAGGGATAAGGGAGGGAACTCTGGTTCACACTCCAATACAGTAGGTGGCAGTTATGCACCTCTGACATTTAGCGCCCCGCCATAAAACAAGAAGAAGGTGAATACAATTTTGTTGCGGGCCAGATCTCGCCCAAAGGCCTTGAGTTTGACACCTGTGGTCTAGACATTCAATGATAGCTAACGTTAGTAGCAAAGCTTTGCTAAATTGCTATTTTTTGCTAACAAACTGATTTTACCCTCATCTGCTATTAGTTAACAGTGAAACCATGTATGTGTTTAGGGGCTTTGCACGCTCTCTCCCCGGCTTCTATTGTGTGCAGAGGTGTGGACTCGAGTCACATGACTTGGACTCAGGTCAGACTCGAGTCATGAATTTGATAACTTTAGACTCGACTTGACAAAATGTAAAGAGACTTGCAACTCGACTTGGACTTTAACATCAATGACTTGTGACTTCACTTGGACTTTCCCCAAAACCCAACGATTAAAAAGTTATTCGGGAGCGCTCCATATCTTCCAAAGTGTATGTGTGTGTGTCTGTCAGGGAGTGTGCGCTCTGTCAGCGTGTGTGTCGGTCAGTACAATAGCCAATCAAATTAGATCCATGTTGTTTTCGTCCCACGGCATTCATCCAATCAAATTGCAGAGCAACCACCGAAGAATAGCTCTCAAACAATGCGCCAGTGAGGAAAAATGACGCTAAAGATAGTTTTGTTCGGGTATTAAAAGCTACGACTTGGTCAACAAAAAACTAATTGCAACAACTTCCAACTTCGTTCGACATTTGAAGTTGCAAACAGAACGGTAAGTTTTGAAGGTAAGCTAACGTTTATTGGCTAAGTAACGTAACTTTTATTTGCTGTGTAGTTAAATCAGTGAGGCTGTAAACTCACTGCTAACGTTATAACCATAGACATCTTATAAGTAGACGCAGCATCGAGCGCTACTGCCTAATGGCGCTGACAAGACGCGGGGGTGATCCGCTCCACTCAGTGCAATTAATTTGGCAGGAGCAATGAACTGTCAGCGCATTTAATTCATTTTACCTCACTGAATACCACTGATTTTCACGCGCTTTTTTGTCATATGTGTAGCTATGATAAAGGACACATGTTTTGGCGTGTTTTATTATTCATAGTTTGCTTAACAGTAATATAATATTCTTATATGCTATAAGTGACCAGACGTCCGAGATCAAAACTGGGAATATAATCCCAGAGAAGGGGGAAAAAACGGTCAGCTGTTTTTAAATTCAAGAAACAATATGATTAGGTTATATAAACATGCGTATATTCTACATAAACAATGTATGAATACATTAGATATCTATATATCTTAGGCACCTATAGATTGTATCTCTGTTGCTGCAGCAGCAGAGAGTTTATTCTGTCTTGACACTTTGTATTGATATTTTGTATTACATTCTTCCCTTAAATGATCATGTTTACAGTGATTGTTTTATATGTATTTTTTATGTATGTCGCTTTGGATAAAAGCGTCTTCCAAATACTTTAACATAATCATATATAAACACCTGAAAGTCTTTACATCAGCTAAAACCACCAATTTGTTTCACTGGATTCAGAAAAAAAACAAATTCTGTTTTACCCAACAATGTTAGTATTTTAATATTGTTACTTGAAGACTTATTCCTGGTTACAATTATACCGTTAAGAAAGTATTGTCTTATATTTTGCCTAAAATGAGAACACATCATAATCAGTGGCGGCTGGTGAATTTTGTTTTAGGTGGGGCTGAAATTTTGTAAACCAAACCCAGTCATCTTCCCCCAGAAGATTTCTTTGTTGTTTAACATACAAATATTGAAGATATTTGCTCCTTCTCAACTCTGTGGTAATAATATTTTCACAAAATACAACCAATAGTACATTAATGTGAAATCTTACTTGTGAAAAGTAATCCCCCAATTCCTATTTTCAACAGTCCGCTCATTTGAGCAGGAAAACGCTGAACACCAACCCGGCATCTTTGTTTTCTACCTGTCAACTGTCAGTTTAGGCTGCTCGCCGGCTCCTCATCACCACTTGAAGATGGCGGCCAAATTGCTCGCGTCACAGCAGCCAATGCTGCGTCTACTTATAAGATGTCTGTGGTTATAACGTCATTGCAAACACGGCAATTTGTTGCGTCCACTGCAGTTCGCTACCTTATTCATACTTTTTTTAAGCAGAGTTGCATGAGGTACCTACTGTTGCGTAGACAGCTCTTCCTCCCAGGGATTTTAAAGCTGCTGTCCACTCCCAAGTTCTTGTGATGGCAAATAAGCTGGAGTTAAATTGATCGCCAGGCAGTAGTTGGTATTTTGTGGTTTATTGTCAAAGCTTTGGAGACAAACGTGAGACCCAATCCAGTACACCAGCGTTTCCTAGCTCAGCCTAGATCGGTCTCCTCAAACCCCGGAACTCCTGTGTACTTCCCTTTGTCCCTCGCTCCCACCCTCCTTTGTTTAGACTACACCGAGTTATCTCTACTCTCTGCATTCCAAAGCTAGAAGGCTGACACCTTACTTTGCAGACTAGAAAGAAGGAAGAATACTAGCTGTTTTGTAATATGACTATGGAAGGAAAGAAGTAACACTTAAATATGGATATATGGAAAAGATCTGGTTCCAACACTACACATAACGTTACGTTAGTCAATGTATCACACATAGTAACGTAACGTTAGATGGCGGTCAGCAGCACCGCGTATTTTAGCCACCTACAAAAAGATAAACATAGTCAAATAAAGGTCAGTTAAAATGTATACTATATCAAGAATATGTGTACATATTGCATAGGGCCCTGACATCTAAAAAGTACAACTCTGTTCATTGTTATGTTCATGTATTTGTTATGTTTTTCATGTGTACGCACACATAAACACACATACAGTATGAGATGAGATCAATGAGATAAGGTAAGAACAGGATAGAAACTGCTGTGGAACTAGTTACAATGCAATATGCCATGGAAATACAATGTTAACACTTTTGTGCAAATAAGTACAGTTGCACTTGTTTTTTCAAATGTGTTTATTCTGTAAAATAATGAGTTAAATGTTTAAAATGACTGGTTAATAGTGCTATTATGAAGTGCAATGTCAGCACTATTTTTTTTCCTGCAATTTCAAACGTACTTGTTTTAATAAATAAATACAGCGTTTTAAAAGCATACACAATCTGTGTAAATATATTAGTCTGTGGTTAAAATGACTTGAAAGGACTCGAAACTCAAAATGCAGGACTTGGGACTTGACTTGAGACTTTCCAGTCTTGATTTTGGACTTGACTCGGGACTTGCCTGTCTTGACTCGGGACTTGACTCTAGACTTGAGAGCAAAGACTTGATACTTACTTGTGACTTGTAAAACAATGACTTGGCCCCACCTCTGGCGAGTGGTATACATCATAGAGTAATTTAGAGTAATCTAGTTGCACAGGGGCATAGAACACACACCAGTGTGTAAGTGCAATCACCAGTTAGATCCCTGTTCTTATGTATTTCGTTGTTTTATATTTATTTCACAACTTAAGTGAGAAAGATGCTGTGGAATAGCTAGTGTTGCATTGTGTAGCGAACACTGTCTATTAACAAATAGGTTCAGCTTACTTTGTACAGTATGTTTCATATAATTTTACATCTGGCTATTCAGATGTTGTACACTGCTGGTTCTTCTCACCTTTTCCTGTGTGTATATATTACGTGGGTCACGGCCTGCATTATAGAAGCAAGTACTCGGCGGGATATAATGTTTACAACCCTTCTGAAAGTTAGCGCCTTCTAGGCAGCTGCATAAAGGTTACAAACAGTCACTTTAACTAAGCCAATAGGGCTCAGGTTGCTCCAGTTGGTCAGGTCTAAGTTTAGTGTTCAAAGTTATCTGCCCAAGGAATGAGGTCAGCTGTCTACCTAAATATATTAATTGAAGAGGTTGTTGAATCAATGGATTATTTTTTTCCTGATGGCACGGGTATATTCCAAGATGACAATGTCAAGATACATGAGACACTTTATTTTCACCACAGGGTCCAAACCTGAACTAAGACTTTGTGCAGTGGTTCGATCATTACGATATAAGTCATTGATACCATATCTCGTAGTAAAATGTATACAACTCTGGACAAAAGTAAATTTTGTGACATTTAAGGAGATGCTAAAGCGACCGAAATATTAGCGTTTGAGGCCTTTTTTTTTTTGCCCGGCAGCGTATGCCTCTCATCCCTTAAGTTCTACAATCCCCATTTAATAGTTTTATATCCATCATTATGTACAGTCAAAATCATTCTAAAATGTTTTTTCATCGTTGTTCCTGTCAGACTTCCTGTTAAGTAAACATGAGTAGGTAATACTTTCCACTGATAAGAACTGTTATTTGACTCGCACCTCACAATCCATCCAGAAAAACAAAACACTTAAGCATGTTCATAAGATAATTTGCTGACCATAAGTAAACTTGGCTGGTAAAATACCTCGACCAGCTCCCATAAGAAAATGAGACAAACCAATTGACATTCAGTACACAGCGGATCACATCTGTGTGCTCTTAATGTGAGCTAAAGGGGCCTGCATCCTCCTTAATTAGCTCACTTAAGTGACAACGACACAGCATAATGCCTTATTGGATGTTAGCACGGTGTGCTGCTGTGTGGAGATGTCTCTGACCTGGACCTTGTCTCCCCTAATGAGAATTTAAACAAAGACATGTGTGTTCTCGTTTTTGTTTATTTTCCCCTTTTCTCTTTTGAATGGAGGTGTCTAGTCACATACAGGTCTTAGCAAGAAAGAAAGTTCGAGAAATCCAAGCTGCCATTAAGGTACGTCTGGCTTTGCCCAGTTGCAGGGGGCTTTTCATTGCCATGGTTACAGGCTCTTCCTTTGTTTTCTTCCCCTCCCCTACCCTGCAGGTGTCTAGTCACATTCAGGTTCTTGCCAGAAGAAAATCTCGAGAGTTTCATTCCAAGCTAAAGGTATGCGCTTTTCTGCTTTTGGGCTTGTTGTTACTGTGTCTCACTTAACTTCCTGTTGCTACGGGGGAATGTGTTGCCTGTAACACTTTTTAACTAGTGTTGACATAGTCCAATTTTTCTTCATACTTCCTTCATTTATTCGTGATTATTATCATTGTAATTGTTATTTTTTTCATTTCATGATAAAACCAATAAATATACTGTAGGTGGTTATTAGGGATGTCAATCTTACAAGAACTCTTAGATTAGATTAGTTTTGATTCCAATTTTTGGGTTGATGATTCGATTTAAAATCAATTCTCATTTCAAACCAAATCTTGCAATATGTTATTTGGTATAAAAATTGTAATAAAACATTTTCAAAACAGGTTTCAAAAGCTCTTCTTGGCTGCCGACGTATGACAAATATACACAGCAAGTAAGCACATGGATGGCCTAAAAACTTATTTTCAAAACAATTGATAAAAAAACAACAACATTTAATTTGGAATTTGGAATGAATAAGAATCGCGATTTGGATGTGAATTGATTTCTTTTGAACACCCCTAGTGGTTATCATAACACATTCAAATCAGTTATTTATGTATACTTAAGTATCCATTAAGCTATTTTAAAAACATTTTTTTTTCCAAATGAATCTAGATAGAATAACAACATCTCAAAAAATATTCCTTGTTCATAAATTAAATTAGTATATACAAATTTTGGAGAATATAAACTTAGATAAATCAATCAGATAGTCACCATAGTTTGCTTATAATAATCCATCCATCCATTTTCTACCGCTTGTCCAGTTCGGGGTCGCGGGGGTGCTGGAGCATATCTCAGCTGCATTTGGGCGGAAGGCTGGGCTTATAATAATGATGATGATAATTAGCGGTGGGGGAAATAATCACATCTTAGACGTATCGCAATTCGAACACGGACGATTATAGAATCGATTAGTAAACGTCAATTTTTGATTTATTCATTGTAAATAAAGTAATGCAGACAGTTCTAAGATTTGGCTGACTGCAGTCAGCCACTTCACCGAGAGATCCGACCAGGTCCTTTACTATCGGGCACTTATGGTCCAGTTTTGCACACATTTACAATAATTTAATAAATGTTGGAATTCATTTAACTTTTTCTTATTCAATATAAATTGTTTTTTTAAAAGCTTATTTAGTGAAATGAAAAGAAATGTAAAACTGCATCAATACATACATAAATTAAAGCTGAATGAATCAATACTACATTTTTCATCGAATCGTAGCTCCTGAATCACAATCGTAATCGAATCGTGAGGTGCCCAAAGATTCCCACCTCTAATGATAATAATACCAATAATAATTGTTTTTATTGCAATTATTACTATTATATAATTAATATATAATGTGCAACTAATGGTAATTAGGGGGGTTATTTATGTTGTTCAGATATTTACTATAAATGGATAAAGACCACATTAATGATCCTACCAAACTCTGAAGTATTTATTTTTTTAAATCACACAAATCCCCAATGGGAACATGATGTTTCTATGAGAGGAAACCATATATGATACAGCCCAGGACCAAACATGTGGACAATGCTAAATATGTTGCTGATATTGCCTTACCAAACCAAATAGACCCTGTGTATTGGCGCTAATGAAGTGTGTTAAAGTGGGGTAGAATGCTGGCATTGGCTGAGGGCTCTAGCGCTGAGAAAGTTGGTCACTGAAAGAGCATGACAGAGCAAGGGATCTAAAAAAAATAAGCAAATTAAAATATAAAATTTTTCCTCTGACAGTGGAAGAGCCAAATTGTTTCGTAGTTCAAAATGGCTGTGAAGCTGGCCAAACTCTGCTTTCTTGTCCTGTTACAGCTCTTTATCAACAATGCTCTCCCAGTGCTGTGGTTTAAGTTAAAGTTAAAGTACCAATGACACACTAAGTGTGGTGAAATGTGTCCTCTGCATTTGACTCATCCCCTTGTTCACCCCATGGGAGGTGAAGGGAGCAGTGAGCAGCAGCGGTGGCCGCGCCCTGGGATAATCAACTTGCAGTTGCTTTCTTCCTTTTAGTCTACCAAGGATCCACAGATGTTTGGTTATTGGTGACCAGATATCTGAGACATTGGTGGAAACAAAAAACCTCTAGGGCACTAATGATGGAGGGCATATGAAAATGGAAATCTCTATATGAAAGAAGAGTTTAAGTAAATGAAATTAAACATTATTAAGTTTCCCCCCTTTGGTGGTACAACTACTAGTTTTGACTTTCACACTTTGTTTAACTCTTAGTATTCTATATTCAATAATGACTCCCCATTAATTTGTGGTGTGTTTGTCAATTTGTCTATGTGGAGAGTGAGACAGCCACATGAATGCCTGCTCTTTCAGAGGCACAGGCAGCTCTGTGAGGAAAAACAGACGGCTTTTGTATGAGTCCCTGTCTTTTTTCATTTAAAGCAAATTAGACTCCAGTGGCAAATAGATGTGCAAGTGTGCCCATCCTTTTTTGTGTGGCAAGGGGAATGGGGGAGGTCATCAATGGAAACCTGCTGTTTCTACTCATGCCTGTGGCATTTCAGTAAAAATAACCAGTATTTTGTTATGTGCACGGCCATATTCCCAAACTAAATGTATTTACAAGACTGGCACCCAATAAAGCATATTCTTCCACCAAAGGTTAAATGTTTGCCAAAACCAATAAATTAATAGCTATCTAGGAATTTACTGGTAATAGCTAAAAGGAATATGAATAGTTTTTCCAGATTCTGAAATCCTTTTGGATCCAAACATTGCAATCTCCCCTAACATGATATGCTCAGTAATACTTTCATATTTCATTTGAATATACATCCCGATTTTCCCATTCGGATTGATACATTAACCATCAATCTGTCCATAATCTGGATAAAACTTTACATTATAGTATATTGATGAAACACATTTTATTAATAATAATTAAGAAATGACTTTGTAATGTGTGGAATATAACTGGATTTAACAAAAACAACCCAAATAAAGACCTATCCGCACAAAATACAATCTAAATTGTAGCCCAGAAGGGGACTAAACAAACATTAGATGCTCAAACAATTGAAACTACAAAGGAATTTTACGGCCCCACTAAAAAGAAAAAATAAATAATACTATGGGAATAAAGTCATAAAATAAAATAATGTAATTTCCATATTGGCAAACTAAAGTTGCAGTACGACAAGCATTAACAAATGCCTGCTGGGTTAAATGTGTGTGTCTATTCCTGAGAAAAAATACGGCACACACTGAAATCACCTCTTTTGCTGACATTGTTCAATGTTTAACATTCTCACCAGGGCTGTCAAGTGATTAATTTTATCAATCAGATTAATCACTCTCTAAACCTGTATCATGGTTAATCACGGGTTATTATTTGTTGGCATAAATACAATTTGCTGAAGAAATACCTCAATATTTGGGTACAAATGTAATTTAGTAGATCAGAATGTCATACAGGAACATTTTTTAAATGATTTACTGCTCAAAACTTGGTGAAATAAGTATAGTAAAAAATGAAGTGCACATTTTGAAAGTCTTTGTAGTTTGCAACATTCTTGCAAACAAGATACAGTTACTAATCGAAAATGTAGTAAACACTCAAACAACTTAACATAGTGCACCATTTGACCGTCAGTCTACCCCAGGGCAGCTGTGGCTACAAATGTAGCTTACCACCACCAGGTGTGAATGAATGATGGGTTCCCACTTCTCTGTGAGCGCTTTGAGTATCTATTAATACAAAAGCGCAATATAAAATCTAATCCATTATTATTACCATTTACTCCTTTTTAGTTTAAACATTTGTTGAAACAAACAGGTTTGTTTACCTTTTTCAGATGACAATGCTGATCTCTTTTTTTGGTACAATGTACCCCAGCTCGTTATGATTACTTACAGATGTCCAACGTTCTCCAAGAAGCAAAATACATTCACATTCAGCCCTTATTTGCATCTTTATGCAATGTTAGCTGTCCTGCGTGTGGTGGTTGTCTGTTTGGCGAAGGCATATGTTTAACTTAGCTGTGGTACTTTTGTTGACAACATTGAATCAGTAAATTTTGTCATCGTAGCGTTCTCCTCTGCTTGTTGTGAATGTAGCTAGCATTCATGCTAGCATGTAGCTATTGGCGCAGCAGCAGTAGCAGCCGTCACTGCTCGCTGAGGACGATGACTGCGGCTTGCTTTCACCTCAGAGTCTCCAAGACGCAAAAAAGTCTCCAATATCCCCGGAAAGAGTTATTAGACTTGTCGCTAGTAGCTGTTTAAAAATAAGTCGCCAAGAGGATTGACAACACTGTCGGCGCCATCCTCGAGTACGTGTTTTGCTTTAAGATTGTATTTTAAACTTGATGTGCGCCGATGATAAAAACATTTGTCGCTGCAATACCAACACGTTACCTTAGTTTTATCCAAACTTCTGTTTTGAAGCGAAATTGGCCGCCTCTCATCCTGGGTTAAGCATCAACCTGGAAGTGATTAATCATCATTCATATTTGATAACGTGTTAAGGTTGACAGCCCTAATTCTAACATAACACAATTTTAATTATACAAAATGAATCATTTATTTCTACAGTAGGATGCTGAATAGATTCTGAGTGTACAATTTTTTGTGGCAAAAATATAGTGTTTTTCCTGCAGTATAAGTTTGTTACCTATATTTTTTCAGAGTTCTATCTTTTTAAGACTCCTTGAAATAAAACATTCCCCATGGGGGAGGTAACTAATGTATTAAGAGCAGTAACACTCAGGGTATTTTACAGTTTAAAAATCTCTTCACAGTTTACTGTACAAAATGTACAATTTAACCTTGTTTGTTTGCTTGCATTTAGGTCACAAGTATGGTGAGTATTGACCTTCCATCTTATTTTCTACTTTTTCCCCAGCATTGCTTTCACATTGCCAGTTTCGCACTTGTGCTTCTTCCATAGTGACACAATAGTTGTTTGCAAAAGTAATTTTCCAATGTGCGTGCGTGTGCGCATGTGTGTACGCATGTATGTGTGTGTGTGTGTGTGCATGCGTGCGTGTGCGTACATGAGTGTGTGTTGTCCTGCTGTTATCGCAATATATGTGTGTCCGCCAGCATCTTTTGCCAGCATGCTTATCCTTAGCTTCTACCATCAGTGTTTCTGTGTATGCAGAATTTACAGTTTAGGAGTTTAAAGGCCTACTGAAATGATTTTTTTTATTTAAACAGGGATAGCAGATCCATTCTATGTGTCATACTTGATCATTTCGCGATATTGCCATATTTTTGCTGAAAGGATTTAGTAGAGAACATCGACGATAAAGTTCGCAACTTTTGGTCGCTGATAAAAAAAAGCCTTGCCTGTACCGGAAGTAGCGTGACGTCGCAGGTTGAAGGGCTCCTCACATTTCCCCATTGTTTACACCAGCAGCGAGAGCGATTCGGACCGAGAAAGCGACGATTACCCCATTAATTTGAGCGAGGATGAAAGATTTGTGGATGAGGTACGTGAGAGTGAAGGACTAGAGTGCAGTGCAGGACAAATCTTTTTTCGCTCTGACCGTAACTTAGGTAAAAGGGCTCATTGGATTCAACACTTTCTCCTTTTTCTATTGTGGATCACGGATTTGTATTTTAAACCACCTCGGATACTATATCCTCTTGAAAATGAGAGTCGAGAACGCGAAATGGACATTCACAGTGACTTTTATATCCACGACAATACATCGGTGAAGGGCTTTAGCTACGGAGCTAACGTGATAGCATCGTGCTTAAATGAAGATAGAAACAAAAGAAATAAACCCCTGACTGGAAGGATAGACAGAAGATCAACAATACTACTATCAGGAGACACCGAACCAAACACTGGACCTGTAACCTCACGGTTAATGCTGTGCCGCCTGTCGAAGCCTAGCAATGCTGTTGCTAACGACGCCATTGAAGCTAACTTAGCTACGGGACCTCGTCAGAGCTATGATAAAAACAATAGCGCTCCACCTACGCCAGCCCTCATCTGCTCATCAACACCCGTGCTCACCTGCGTTCCAGCGATCGACGGCGCAACGAAGGACTTCACCCGATCATCGATGCGGTCGGCGGCTAGCGTCGGATAGCGCGTCTGCTATCCAACTCAAAGTCCTCCTGGTTGTGTTGCTGCAGCCAGCTGCTAATACACCGATCCCACCTGCAACTTTCTTCTTTGCAGTCTTCATTGTTCATTAAACAAATTGCAAAAGATTCACCAACACAGATGCCCAGAATACTGTGGAATTTTGCGATGAAAACAAAGCTGTTTGTATTGAGATACAATGTGTCCGAATACTTCGGTTTCAACCATTGACGTCACGCGCATACGTCATCATACATAGACGTTTTCAACCGGAAGCTCCCCGGGAAATTTAAAATTGCACTTTATAAGTTAACCCGGCCGTATTGGCATGTGTTGCAATGTTAAGATTTCATCATTGATATATAAACTATCAGACTGCGTGGTCGGTAGTAGTGGGTTTCAGTAGGCCTTTAACTTTAAATCATTTCTCAATGCACATTTCAATAAAGCCACGTCCACACTATATATACACTGCTTCGGGCTGTCTTTGAGATTGAGTGCTCTGGTATGCACATCAACACTGCAATTTTAATTACATCTTGTCCGGGGTTTAGAGATTCTCACCTAAGTGGAATTTGTGTCCTTCAATTTTACTCAACAGGTTATGTGCAATGTTTAGAATGTTTTTGACATGCAGATTTTTATAGCATTTATAGAAGTGCTGCTGCCGAATGAGTTTTTCAACAAGTCAACAAGCACTCTTTTAAAAAATAACACCTTGAAAAGCCGCACTGTTGCATCTTCTATTAACCTGCTTGCTGTTGTGAGCGTGGCCACTAGTGCTTTTAATGTGTTTATTGGATTCTAGTTGTTGCTTCCTATGCACTACCCCCCACCCCCCTTTCCCCATTCAGTGCGAGCCCTAAGCCTTTTTGTGACTGCTGTTAAAGGACCAAGCCGTGAAGGACAAAGCCCTCCAGAGCATGGCCTCCATGTCGTCAGCTCAGATCGTCTCTGCCACGGCTATTCACAACAAGCTAGGCCTGCCAGGCATCCCTCATCCAGCCTTCCCTGGAGCAGGGGTAAGGGCTTTGCACCCCGGCACCCTGCTATTGATCCGTCCTGTTCAGCTTTACACAAGGCACCCGTGGGGCCCTCACCAGGGCCAAATCACATTACACACTGGGCTTTGCTCAACTGCCCCCATCAGATAAGCACATGATCAGAAGGAGTGGTTGTGGAGATAACCGCTTTCCCAGAATACAAAGCCAATTTCATCGAGCTACAAATGTGTCTCACAATTGGCTGTTCTTGTTGTCGTCTATTAATATCTTATTCACGATTATATCTTAATTCTTTAGATATGGCAGGGGATGATATCAACAAGTCAGCCAGGATCCTCACACGAGTAAGTGCTACTTTCACTAAATGCTAAGTTAAAAGAAAGTCTATGGTAATAGTTATTATTAAAAGTTCTGAACATGTTTTCATAGGTTTGCTATTCTCTCTTGCAGCATCAAACCTTTCACCCAGCAATCCTATCCCATGCCGCCTGCAGTCACAAATGCTATTTCAAGTGAGGACTAACTAACAAAACACACTTCAATAAATAGATGGTCACTCATGACATCAAGGTCAATCATGCATTTACTCTGGGGCTAGGTGCCCATAGTATAAGTGATTTTAGTTTTTTGGATTTGGAGCAACTCATCTTAGCTCAGCAACTAAGATGTCGTACGGAAAATCTGTCTGCTCAAGTCACAATTGTATTTGGAATTATTTGTTTTTTAATAGCACTAGAAAATTATGTTTACATCAATTCTGATACATTTTAGCACATTGTATTCCATGATACATTAGTTAATGAAATAATCTTTACACTGTTTACTATTTATCGCACTACAATTTTAATGCAGGCCAACAATTATGAAGATCTTTACACTGTTTACTATTTATCGCACTACAATTTTAATGCATGCCAACAATTATGAAGATGTCAAGTGTTTTGATTCCCCAAACATGCTTGTAAAGAAAAATATATAATGACAAATTTCCCTTGAATATTGAGTTATTACTTGTCTTAAAATAATCACATACTTTAGTAATAAAAAAAAGTATTTATTAACAAATAACTTTTGCATATGTTATATAAATAATTATTCTATTAAAGTGAAGTACAATTAATTTAATATTGTTATATATCGTATCTCAGCATTTTAAAATTGTCAACTCCGTGGTTGTGGTTGACTTGCAGGCTATCAGCCCACGGACACTCCCGCTCCGACAGCACCGGCATGGCAGGGTCGCTCTGTCGGTACCACCAAACTGCGACTAGTAGAGTTTGCTGCATTCCTGGAGCAAAAGAGAGACCCAGACTCGGTAAGATGAGCGCTGATTGATTAGAAAGTATTAAGTATCTGACATTGTGTTCACTCCCTATTCTTTATACAGTATAACACTGTCCCTTTCTTTGTAAATATACAGTACTGTGACTTTTTTCCAGGAAGTCAGCTGAGGTGACTAAAACATGATAAGAGGAATAAGGAGACATTGCGTGGAAATAATACACTGTTGCGCTTGTAACGGGAAAACAAGACAACTTGAAGTATCTTTTGACACGCAAAAACGTGCGTGCTGTTTATTCCATCAAAGACGAGACTGAATGACTGCTTACATCAAAGAGACTCAAAAAGGCGGTCACAACAAACCCCCACCTTTGGGTAAATCTGACGGTCACTTTAAAGGGGCCACACCAAATTACCGACTCTTAACTGCATACTGTATATGAATGCTAAACAAGAACAACATTGTTATGTGCACAATAGAACAATGACAGTGAATAATGACGACAAAGTCAAGTAAACAGGTGTGGTGAATTATGTCCTTAAAGCAACCGATACACACGTGCCCCCAGAATTCACCATCAGGGTGTCTGCACTGTCAAAGGTCCCGGGGGCCTGCGTTGAAGGATGCAAAACATTATCATGGGGCCCAGGTAGAGCGGGCGGCCGACCCCGGCGCGGGGGTACTGCCGTGGTAACCGGCTGACTAAGATCCAAGTGGGCTGCTTTAAGCCGGTCCACAGTGATTCTTTCAGACCGACCCCCGATATCCAATAGGAAAATGCTTGTCTCCGCCCTCCAGGACGCAAAATGGCCCATTGAAAGGAGGTTGAAGGGAGCCGCAGTGGGCGTCGTGGCCAAAACAAATGCCGCTCTTCGTAAAGAAGTGGGAACATGAGATGGCGTAAGGCCGTGTTGGGAAGTAGGGAAGGGGTAAAAACCCATCGAGGAGAGCAGCTCGCTGCTCACCGGCGGACCAAGGTGCCGTAGTGCTAGGAATAAAGTCACCTGGCCCTCGCAAAGGCTGGCCATACACCAACTCTGCCGGGAAAAACTGCAGGTGTTCCTTGGGGGCAGTCCGAAGCCCCAGCATCACCCAAGGGAGTTTGTGTACCCAAGCGCTGTCTTTTAGGGATGCCCTGAGCGCTGCTTCATGGATCGGTGAAACCGCTCACACATACCATTGGCCTGTGGGTGGTACGCCGTTGTGTGGTGGAGTTTCACTCCAAAGCTCTCCACCGCAGCAGCCCAGAGCTCACAAGTGAACTTGGAGCCCCAGTCGGATTATATGCCTGACGGGGTACCGAAACGGGCAACCCACGTCCCAATGAACGCACGCGCCACCTCTGCGGAGGTGGCTGACGTTAGAGGTACTGCCTCCGGCCAAGCGGGTGGTCCTGTCGACCATCGTGAGGAAGTATGTGCAGCTGCATAAAGATGGGAGAGGCCTGACCAGGTCCACGTTGACATGGTCAAAACAGCGCTCCGGAACTGTAAACGGTGCCAGTGGAGCCCATGTGTGGCAGTGCACTTTTGAGCGCTGGCAATCGTGAGGAAGTATGTGCAGCTGCATAAAGATGGGAGAGGCCCGACCAGGTCCACGTTGACATGGTCAAAACAGCGCTCCGGTGCCAGTGGAGCCTGTGTGTGGCAGTGCACTTTTGAGCGCTGGCATGCCACGCATGTGGCAGCCCAGTCCCTAACGTCCTTTGTCAGTCCACGCCAGACGAATTTTGAAGCTACCAGCCGCTGGGAAGGTTTCCTCCCAGGGTGGGAAAGGCCGTGGATCGAGTCGAACACCCGCCACCTCCAAATGGCAGGCACGAGGGGCCGTGGCCGACCCGTAGCGACGTCACAAAGGAGCATAACTCCTGTGTCCTCAAATGGAACCTCAGACAACCGTAAATGCGGATAGGGCTGCCATTGGCCTCTTCCATGGGGGGGCCATGGGACTCAGACAGCATGTCCAACCTTGATGCTGGCAGGACGCTCCTCTGCGCGCCCGTGTCACACAGGAAACGTCGTCCAGAGAGGGTGGGTACTGATGCTGCCAGTACTGCCAGTACTGCCGACGCTCATGCCCACTGCTGAGCGCCGGCCCTGGCGTTTCCCGGCGCCGGTCCACTGAAACTGCACAGGGGACAGCACCGCCTGGTTTTGGTCCCGAACCTTGTATGGAAAAAACAAAGTCCAGAATCCGGTTGGCAGCTGGGGGGCGCAGCAGCAGCAGCAGTGAGAGTGGAGGAATCTGCCATTGGTCTTTCTGCCCTAGTCGGAAAGAATGTCGCCACATAGGTCGGTTGGGTAGCTAAAAAGAACTTGGCTGCTTCAGCAGAAAGCACCCCGCACCTGAGAAGGCAGGAGTCTCAGGAAAAGCTGCACGAAGAGGAATCCAGGCCTGTGCTCACCTAAGAGGTCTAGCATTTTGTCCATTAGTTCAGAGGGCTTGCAATCGCCAAGCCCCTGCAACGCAAAAAGGCGGCGAGCTCTCTCTGCGTCGGAATGTTCAAATGTCTTTAAGAGGTGAGCTTTAACGTAATATACTTTTTCCTCTTCGGTGGATGCGTGAGGACGCTAACCACCCTGGTCGCTGTAGGGAGGAAACAACATAATAAAACTTTGGGTCATCCTCGGTGATACCACGCAGGGCGAACTGTGCCTCGGCCTGGGCAAACCATGCAGTCGGCGGAAGATTCCCAGGACTCAGGCAGCTTCAGAGAAACCGCATTCTCCGTCATGGTCGATAATATTCACTGAATTCGTTCAGTGAAGCGTCACCAGTGTTGCGCTTGTAACGGGAAAACAAGACAGCTTGAAGTATCTTTTGACACACAAAAACGTGTGCGCCGTTTATTTCGTCAAAGACAAGATTGAATGACTGCTTACATCAAAGAGACTCAAAAAGGCGGTCACAACAAACCCCCACCTTTGAGTAAATCTCCTGACGGTCACTTAAAGGGGCCGCACCGAATTACTCACTCTTAACTGCATACTGTATATGAATGCTAAACAAGAACAACTTTGTTATGTGCACAATAGAACAATGACAGTGAATAATGACGACAAAGTCAAGTAAACAGGTGTGGTGAATTATATCCTTAAAGTAACCGCTACAACACGCTTTTAAATTAATCATCTGCATGCCCAAACATTTTTAATGTACTTATCTGACACACACTTTCAATTTTCTTCGGATATAGATTTGATTTATACTGTGCATTTTTCTTTTGCTTTTGGTACCACCCTACAGCCCTTTGTTTAATAGCATATTGAGGTTCCATGATTTGGTGCATTTGCAAAAAACAAAAATTGTGCAAAAAGGAAACTATAACCTGCTAATGTACAACAATTCATCTCAACAAAAGTGGAGAATTATAACCTTAGGGAAATGTTTTACTTAAAGTGGACCTGTTATGCAAAACCGACTTTTCTTACATATAGGGCTCGAAAGGGACGTGGAAACACAATGCATTGTAGTTCTTGCTCGCCTCTGAATAGTGTATTAAGACTCTGTCCTAAATTAGTTGTGTTCTTTTCTTTAACAAGTTGAAAACATTGCACAAACATGCGACATAATTACCTGCCACAATGGTTGTATGATCGCTTCAGGGGAAAAAAATGATTTGGTGAGCTTCATCTCATTTCCAGCATAGAAGCAAAGCCAAATAAATTAGGTTAGTGAGCTAATAAAGAGAAGATAAATAGCCTGTATAGCAGCTGTGATACGATCAAACATGGTCACATTTTCACATGAGTAAGTTTGCATCAAAGCATGTTTTATTCTGGTGCACACGCATTTAGTAGGCTGTTAGCGTTAGCTGCTAACTTAAGCTAGCTGCGGGTTACGAACAACATACATTTTTTGGAAAAAAAGCAATACCCCTATTCATAGATTAATAACTCAGAAGACTTTTAAAAAATCTCACATTAATCCACAGTGTATTTCAGACTTGAAATATAATTAGTTTGAAATGTTTTTTCCACGAGACAACACAGTGACAAGTCCTGTTGACTTACTATGAAAGGACGACAGTCTTGTCTGTCTAATGTAAAATTCCGAGGTTTTGCACACACCCAAAGTTGGTTTGTCCACGAGGCTTTACCGACTTTGCATTCTGAAATGTTTGGCCTGTATCAAAACTGACTCCGTTGACGACTGAGATACAGGACACGTTCGGCAGCTTTCTCAAATCTTGTTTTTTGGGCGTGCTCATATGGATCAAATCCACCAATTGTACTTATTTTTTAAGATGGCAAGCCTTTGGAACAGGATCCAGTTTGTTTCAGTACAGCCCTGAGATTTGTTGCTTTCGTACGATTCATTTTAATCCAGTTTGTTGCTCATTCTCACAACACCGTTGGTTGAGTACAGCCATGATAACTTTGTCCAGCAACAATGGCTACCCAGCCCCCACAAAGTATTGCAAAATCACGTGCTATTTCGAGCCTTTTTGGTACCTGTTTTTGTGTATTCAGAATCTGCATAAATCCCCAAAAATTGAAATCAAACCATGGAGGCATGGTGGAGATATTTATAAAACAATCTTGCCTTCCTTCATACTTCCTCCAAACGAGCGGTTTGGAATTTGCCCAATTTGTTCAGAATTTTTCAAAGTGTGACATCAGTGAATATCTCCATATATGGTACAGATTTTCCCTGAAGAGCTTTTCGCGACTCCGACGCTGTAGTCAATAAGCTCTTTATTTTTCTCTATCCTCTTGTTGTGGGGCACACTAACTCGTACATGCACATGCAATCTTCGCTGTAGCCAGTTCTAATAAGTAGCGTATAGTTCTAACTTGTATCTGTCAGATTCGTTGTGGAAGCGCTAAAAACTACAACATGGCTGACGGGGAGAATACGCTGTTGAAGTAGAGGCACGTAAAAAGGACTCCCCACAAAACGACGCATTCTGAAGAGAAAAATAATATGAGAGCAACATGGGCATCCTCAAACACATTTTTTAAAATGGCACTAAGAGGGATGAACCTCCCAATACTTCTACGATGGAAACGCAAATAATGACAACATGAAGGAAGTTGTTGAAAGCTTCAATAATTACTTTGTAAATATTAGACCAAAATCCATCCATCCATTTCCTACCGCTAGTCCCTCTCAGGGTCGCGGGGGGTGCTGTAGCTTATACCAGCTGCACTCGGGCGGAAGGTGTGGCACACCCTGGACAAATCGTCGCCTCGTCATAGGGCCAACACAGACAAACAACATTCACACTCACATTCACACACTAGGGCCAGTTTGGTGTTGCCAATCAACCTATCCCCAGGTGCGTGTCTTTGGAGGTGGGAGGAAGCCGGAGTTTCTAAAATCATTGAAAAACTGTTCAACAACAGATTGGAGAGTTTCATAAACAAATATAGAATACTCGCCGAGAACCAATTTGGATACAGAGCTAATATTTCAACTTTGATGGCTTTAATTGAAATAACAGAAGAAATGACTAATGCAATAGATGGTGAACAGTGTGCAGCGGCAGTATTTATCGATCTAACTAAAGAATTTGATACTATTAATCACAATGATTTAACAAATTCAAAATAATTCAAAAAATTAGAGCAGTATGGCATCAGAGGTTTGGTGTTGGACTGGAATAGAAGCTACTTAACCAACAGGAAACAATACGTGAAGCTAGGCGAACACGTCCACAACATTAAGTATATCCTGTGGCGAACCACAAGGATCAACACTGGGACCATAATTGTTCAATCTTTATATAAATGACATTTGTAAAGTTACAAAAGACTTAAAGTTTGTATTATTCGCGGACAATGCAACAGTGTTTTGTTCAGAAAAAAACACACA
Organism: Entelurus aequoreus; assembly: GCF_033978785.1. Classification (NCBI taxonomy): domain Eukaryota; kingdom Metazoa; phylum Chordata; class Actinopteri; order Syngnathiformes; family Syngnathidae; genus Entelurus; species Entelurus aequoreus. Next base: position 49,789,420 of record NC_084732.1, read on the forward strand.
GATGCTAATACAAACAATAACAGAAGAAATTAACACATTAAAAAGATCCATCCATCCATCCATCCATCCATTTTCTGCCGCTAGTCCAACTCGGGGTCGCAGGGGTGCTGGAGCTTATCTCAGCTGCTCTCGGGCAAAAGGGGGGATACACCCTGGACAAGTCGCCACCTCATCGCAGGGCCAATACAGATAGACAACATTCACACACACACACACACTAGGGCCAATTTAGTGTTGCCAATCAACCTATGGTTTGACAAAAACAGACTATCCTTAAACCTCAGTAAAATGTTATTGGGTAACAGTAGAAGGGAAAGTCAAACACAAATACAAATAGACAGAATAGAAATTGAAAGACTAAATTAAACCAATTGCTAGGTAAAATGATTGATGATAAATGAACTGGAAATCTCATATAAAAATATACAACAGAGTGGCAAGAAACACATCAATAATGAATAAAGCTAAGTATGTATTGGACCAAAAATCACTCCATATTCGCTACTGCTCGCTAGTGTTACCATATTTGAGTTATTGTGCAGAAATATGGGTAAATAACTACAAAAGTACACTTCATTCATTAACCGTGTTACAAAAAAGATCAATTGGAATAATACATAATCTTGGATATAGAAAACATTCAAACCCTTTATTTATTGAATCGAAAATACTGAAATTCCACGACACAGTGAATTTGCAAACAGCTACAATTATGCACAAAGTAAACTATAACCTGCTACCGAAGAACGTACAACAATTCTTCTCAACAAAAGACAATAAATATTACCTTATAAAAAAATGTAATTAAAAAAATGTGTATGCACGTACGACACTTAAGACCTTTAGTATGTGGAATTAAATTATGGAATGGATAAAGCAAAGAAATCAAACAATGTACTAATATACAATACAATTCAAGAAACTCTTCAAACTTAAAGTTTTTACAAAGTACAAAGAAGAAGAACCATGATAAACATTCAGAATTTATTGATAATCTTATTTATCTCACCATATGAAATACAACTTTCTTAATTATTTATTTTTTATTTTTTATTTTTATGTTATTACTTATGGAGTATATTGTGAATAAATTGAGAACAGGAAGTGAACAATAGTGTTAGCAAATGTTATGTAAAGGAAAAGTGGTAGCATTAAATAAGCTCTGCTTCTTCCTACTCAACTTCAAACATGCTGAAAAGAAAAACTGGAAATTGTGATGTATCATGCTGTATGCATGCATGTTCGAAATAAACTCAAACTCAAATTCTCTGGACTTATGGGAATCCTAAGTACACAATATCAGGTACCAATAGGTAAGAAAAGTTGGTTTTGTGTAGTCGTAGCTCTTTAAAACATTTGTATAGGAATGGGAATAGGCTTTTTTTTATTGTCATTGCACATTAAGAACAACGAAATTACGGGTGATCCGCCAGCAAAAAAACCCATAAAAACAAGACATTTATGTTACGGTTAAAAATGTATATATAAACAAAAAGGTATAAAAAAGGTATGTAGTAAACTGGCATATACAAATGTATATATACAGTGTAAACAGAGTAGTGCAAAATGTTACAACAACAGTACAGTGAGGTAGGTAATAAGCTGGTATATACTGTAAAGGTATCGATCGCAACTGGACTGTTTGGTTTGTCTTAGAAGACCTTTCACCGCTCATCCGAGGTTTCATCAGTTTGAAATGTCTTCTAAGACAAACCAAACAGCCCTGTTGCGATTGATTGAATGCTCTGAGATGACAATGACCTGGATGAATGAGAACATTCATAAACAACCACTAAGCCAACGCATGGCACAGTTCAGGCCAAGACTCAGCTATCTACCTGCACCTCAGGGAGAAACCTCACTCCTTTGAGAACAAAAATGTGCAGATTTTGGACAGGGAGGACGAATGGTAAGAAAGAGGAGTGAGGGAAGCCATCTACGGTATGTCAAGGTTGAAAAACTATCCCTGAACAGAGGAGGTGGTCTCCCACATACAACACTGTCCTTTCAACCATTCCTAAATAGTCTGCAATTTAGCCTTCAACAAATAACAGCAGTTAGAAACATTCTGGTCACATTGTAGTATGTCATTTGTTTACAACTGAATGGAATGCTTACGCGGGGGATTCCAACTATTTTGGACTGGTAGTAGTCGATCCAAAGCGATCGTTCTGCCACACAATACCTAAATGCTAACGAGGGGAAATTACACCCCAACGACTGTCGTTGGCTTTTACAGTATGATTGCTCGTTTGCATCAAAACAGTTGTTTTTCTCACTACCAAAGGGCGAAACCATCCTTGCCCAGGCACACTATCCTGTTTTTTTGGAGTATAAACATTTGAGATACACATTTGCAAATAATTTTGCCACAATAATACTTCTATAAGGCGGCTCCTTCCGTTTGTGAATGTTGTCCCAAAAACACACACATGCACACATACATTAATCCTTACATATCCACAAACACCATTTTTTATTCTCTTCCTAATATTGATAGGCTTGCTCACTAACTGTAGACTGTGATTTGTGACTGTAGAATATATACAGTGTATTTTTATTTGTTTGCTTTCAGTACAACAAGCATCTCTTTGTGCATATCGGGCAGACAAATCATTCCTACAGCGATGCCCTGCTGGAATCGGTGGACATTCGTCAGATTTATGACAAATTCCCAGAAAAGAAAGGCGGGCTGAAGGAGCTGTACGGAAAGGGCCCCCAAAACTCCTTCTTCCTTATAAAGTTCTGGGTGAGCAAGATTCTTCCAGTTCCGTATTATTGTTAGTGCTTTAAAAATCTAAATATTAATTTGACAATGTTATTTTGTTTTTTGTTTTACTGAACTTATTCATACTTACCGTAACCAAGGTCACTCATTTCTCAGGTTGCTGCAGTGCATTTCTACACCTGTAATGACATGTTGTCCAATTTTTTTCGGGCACCACCAATTAAAACCAAGCATTATTGTCTTCGTAAAGGGAGACATTTATTGTATAGGTTCTTAGTGTTTCTAATGTTGTAAGTGGACTACATAGATGAGATTGCGCTCTTAATGTTTACAGAATGCACTCGTCTTTATTTGGACAGACATAGCAGGAGAGCTTTTGATCAAAGCACTCGCTAATTCAGTCTAATATCTCCAAACAATGGTGTGACCTGGTTGCACCGCATAATGGCTCTTTAAACATTGCACATATTCCCGCGATGATGCAAAATGCTAACTAGCGGCAGCCAACAAAGTCGAGACCGTGTACTTGGACCAAGTCCCCTCAAATTCCTTTTGAAGTGACCGGCCAATCTAAATTTCAAATGAAAGGCAGGATCTGCACAATAATGAATGTATAACTGCTCTGCTTAATGAAGGAGGAGAATGTTGAAGGAGGACGTCTCTGTTTTTTGTGGCATTAATTAACAGGATGTGTGGGGCGTATATAGACGGCCCTCTGGGAGTACGGATGGTCAAGCTTATAAATCACTCTTTTAATGTTGCTCTTTGCAATGTTTACAGATAGTTTACCTGTAAATATTGACGATATACTGTATTTCTTAATCTGAATGTGCGTTCATGTTGGGGACGGTCATAACAATAGATTAATTCGTTGTTAAAAATTCATTAATTTTAATATGGAATTGTGTTAAAATAGAGTGCACTATATGGCTGTAACCAGCAAAGGCACTGTTGATACAGTCTCTACTAGTTTGTAGACTACAGAAGAAATATATGATGTTAACCATGGGAAGTATGACCTACAGCGATGGTAGAGCAACTCCTCCAGACTACATTCTTATGCAGTGTCAAATGGGACAGAAATATATACATACGTAGATTTTTAAGTAATTACTAAAATATGTAATTCCTTTATTAAAATCGGAATTACATAAATTACATTAATAAATAAATATTAATTTAAAATGAAAATATATGATATGTTTAATAGATGGATAGATACAGTAGATAGATAGATAGATAGTACTTTATTGATTCCTTCAGGAGAGTTCATATATCAGTATTAGAATTTTCAATTAATTATTTCAGAATGTAATAACTTATCTCATGATTTAATGATTTATTTTTCATGAACTTTTGTTTGTAGGGTCAAATGAGAACTAATAAGAGTAGTAGTGGTAATTTTTTTTGGGACCTGTTAAAAACAAAGCAAAAAACTAATAATAAAAAAAGGAAACAATTCTAATAACATTACAGTAAAGTACAGAAATAGAAAACAATTATTCACAATGAAAACACATAAAAAAATGAAAACAATACATAACGGTTAGGTTTGTTCATATCCAAAAAGGAGTGGGAAGAAGTGAAACTTATTTACTCCCACTCCTTCTATTAAATAACTAGCTTTATTTTATTATTATTACACACAATGATTAATTTACTGGTCTTATTACAATGTATTTTGAATAGTCTTTTACTTACTTTGCTCTCGCACAAAAATACAGTACATATGTACAATATACACATATTTAGTCACATACTGTACGTACATTCAATAACTAAGTGACGGTAACACCAACCAATAACAAGTAAATAACTACCCAAATAATTAGAATAATAATAATAATGTAAACACTTTGTGATTTTTAGAAACCCTCATTCTTGTACATATTTAAAATAATGTCTTGTAAAACTTTTTAAACATTCTTTTAACCCCGCATTCAAACTGTTCCATAATTTAACCCCACATATTGAAACACAAAAGCTTCTACCCGTTGTGCGTACATTCTTAATTTTAATAATGAAATTACCCTTTAATTTATAACCTCCTTCCCTTTCAGTGAAACACTAATGAACATTTCCAGGCAGTGAATTATTTTTCGCTTCATCTGTATTTTTTTACTGTTTGTAGTTCCACAAGATCTTTAAATTTTAGTATTTTTGAATGTAAGAAAAATGTACTTGTGTAATCCCTAAATCGTGCCCTATAAATGTCCCTTATTGCTTTCTTCTGCAGGGTGATGAGTGGATATATTGTGCTTATGTAATTATTGCACCAAACCTCTGCACAGTAGGTTAAATATGGAAGAATTATTGAACAGTATAGAATGCGGAGTGATTTGTGATCCAGAACGTGTTTGGCTTTATACAGTACTGCAATGCTTTGTGACAATTTGTTTTGTATATGATTAATATGTGATTTTAAACAATCAATTATTTCAATAATTTATTATTTATATGAATAATTATTGATTGAAATATTTCATGATTTGATTAACTATTTAATGATTTCATTATTTGTTTCCCATTTGAATTATTTCATTATTTTATCATTTACGTAATTACTTCATAATTTTTTTCTAGATTTAATTCATTATTTAGTGAACTAATGAATTAAAAATATATATTTTTCTTGAACCAGTATGTCAGCACTTCATGAATTCATTGTAGTTGTCAAATGCAGTGGAACCACTGCTAATTCATTGTATTGACCACTTGTGTGTGTTTGTGTTTTACCAGGCTGACCTCAACTGCAACATTCAGGACGAGAATAGCTCTTTCTACGGCGTAACTAGTCAGTATGAGAGCTCAGAGAACATGACCATCACATGCTCCACTAAAGTGTGCTCCTTTGGCAAGCAGGTGGTCGAGAAAGTGGAGGTAAAAAGTTTATTCAGTGTATCAATGACTTGAAAGTGTAAAATGTAGACTCAGCCCCGTTCTTCCTTTTGAATCCATTTTTCTTTTTCTTTCAGACTGAATACGCGCGGTTTGAGAATGGACGATTTGTTTACAGGATAAGCAGATCTCCAATGTGTGAATACATGATCAACTTCATCCATAAGCTAAAGCACCTGCCTGAGAAGTACATGATGAACAGTGTGCTAGAGAACTTCACTATCTTATTGGTAAGAGATCACACTCACCGTATCAGGCCACATCGATTAATTTTAGAAAAGCACCCAATAGTAAGAAAAAGTCCTGAGTCTAGACTGCGATCCGTATCAGCCTTAAAATGTAATCACTTGCTCCTTATCCTTAAAGGTAAATGGAAATCTGCCCATAACTTTTTGAGTTTTCTATAGCGAAATTAAAGCCTCTTGTCAGTCATCCACTGTTTTCGGAGGTGGGGCCGCTGGCATACACATACACAAAGAAGTTGAAGCATGTAACGTAGGGGTCTCAAACTCAATTTACCTGGGGGCCACTGGATGCAGAAACTGGGTGAGGCTGGGCCGCAAGAAAAGATTTCTTAAAAAAAATCTAACATGCACTTTTTAATGAATTCACCTTCTATGAATGGCTTTCCCGCCCTAGCAACCATCTCACTCACCATGTAGCTAGCTTTGACTGCTGCATCGCTCTTTTCGCTTGCTTTCTTGACGAAATCTTGTTGCCTCAGTAGACTGGTTTTAAAATTTGCAACCCGGTTCACTCTCTCATCTCCCTGGTATTTTGCATACTCCTCAGCATGTCTAGTTGTATAATGACATTTCAAATTGTATTCATTGTTCATTCATTCATCATCATGGCGCCGATGAAGGCTGCCTCGGTGCTCTCGTGCGCTCTGTTTTGTTTGTTTTTGTGCATAAATTGTGTGTCTGGGTGCTCTTACACCCGCGAAGAGCTATTGAACATCAGATCCATCATCCCTATGGACTTGTTACCAGTCATTTTAGCGTCAGCTGCGGATTTGGTCCATTCTGTGATCAAAAGAGGGAGACCGCACCGAAGAGGGAAGCGTGCGGGCGCTCTTGTCCGTCTTCGCGGACGGGGATTACGCACGCCTTTACCAGGCATCTTCCTCTCCAACGTCCGCTCACTTGCCAACAAGATGGACGGGCTAGCGTTGCTGATGAGAAGGAACAAGGACTTTTCCTCATCTTGTGTGTTGTGCTTCACGGAGACATGGCTGAGCGCGAATGTCCCGGACAGCGCAGTGCAACTGGATGGCTTTCATCTTCTCCGCGCGGACAGAGACGCGGCGCTCTCTGGCAAAAAAAAGAGGCGGTGGAGTTTGCTTCTTTGTCAACAATAGCTGGTGACGAGTCTGTGGACGAGTTGCGTGCTTGTTAGGAGACGACAGACTGGGAGGCAATTGGAGAGGCCACGAACAATCTGGACGAGTATACGGACACTGTGACCTCATACATACAGTTCAATGAGGCGCGCATCATTCCAACGCGCACCAGGGTTTGTTATAACAACGACAAGCCCTGGTTCACACCCAAGCTCCGACAGCTGCGCAAGAAGAAGGAGGCTGCGTGGAGAAACGGGGACCGAAGTACATACAGAGAAGCGAAGTACCACTTCAACAGGGAAGTGGAGAAAGCTAAATCTGTGTACTCTAACCGTCTACAGGAACAGTTCCGCTCCAATGATTCTGCGGCAGTTTGGAGAGGTCTAAGGGCCCTTACGAACTATAAGTCCAAAACCCCCCAGGTCTTGAATGACCGGACTCTCGCTCAGGGCCTCAACACGCATTACTGTCGTCATGAACGGCCTTCGGCTCATTAAAGCCATGCTCCCCCCACCATCACCCTCCCCACCAATGCCAGCACTTCATTAAAGGAGTTAATGGACTCAAAAGACTCCAAGGACATCACAGGACTCCAAAAACATCATAGGACTGCAAAGGCCCTCTCCATCCAAGAAGAGGATGTACGCCGGCAGTTCTTGAAGCTGAATACGCGGAAGGCCCCCGGGCCGGATGGTTTCGCCCCCTCCACTCTCAGACACTATGCGGACCAGCTGGCTCCTGTCTTCACTGACATTTTTAACACCTCTCTGGAGATATGCCACGTGCCGTCCTGCTTTAAGACCTCCACCATTGTCCCTGTCCCCAAGAAAGCACGGATCACAGGACTAAATGACTACAGGCCGGTCGCGCTGACGTCTGTGATCATGAAGTCCTTTGAGCGCTTGGTCCTGCCCCACTTCAAGGACATCACCGCCCCCCTCCTGGACCCACTGCAGTTCGCCTATAGAGCCAACAGGTCTGTGGATGATGCAGTGAACCTGGCCCTTCACTTCATCCTGGAGCATCTGGACTCCCCAGGAACCTACGCTAGGATCCTGTTTGTGGACTTGAGCTCTGCTTTCAACACCTTCCTCCCAGGACTGCTACGAGACAAGCTCTACCAGCTCAGCGTGCCCGACTCCCTCTGCAGTTGGATCAATGACTTCCTGACAGACCGAAGACAGCACGTGCGGCTGGGGAAGATTGTCTCGGACAGTCGAACCACGGACACTCGTACTCCTCAGGGCTGTGTACTCTCCCCCTGGCTCTTCTCCCTGTATACAAACTGCTGCACCTCCACTGCTCAAGTTTGCGGATGACACCACCCTCATCGGGCTCATCTCGAATGGCGATGAGTCCGCCTACAGGAGAGAGGTGGACCGGCTGACGTCCTGGTGCAGCCTCAACAACCTGGAGCTGAACGCCCAGAAAACAGTGGAGATGATCATGGACTTCAGGAAAGTCACATCCCCACCATCCCCCCTCACCCTGATTGACTCTTCCACCCCCGTCCCCATTGTGGACTCCTTCCGTTTCTTGGGCACCACCATCACCCAGGACCTCAAGTGGGAGCCGACCATCAGCTCCCTCATCAAGAAGGCCCAGCAGAGGATGTACTTCCTGCGGCAGCTGAGGAAACTTAAGGTGCCGACCGAGATGCTGGTGCAGTTTTACTCAGCCATCATAGAGTCCATCCTGACCTCCTCCATCACAGTGTGGTTCCCCGGCGCCACAGTCCAGGATAAGCATAGACTGCAGCGCATCGTACGTGCTGCTGAGAGGGTGATTGGCTGCAAGCTCCTGTCCCTCCAGGACTTGTTCTCCTCCAGGACCAGGAGGCGTGTGGGTCGGATCACAGATGACTCTTCTCACCCTGGACACAAACTATTCTCCCCTCTCCCCTCAGGCAGGAGACTACGCTCCATCCAGACCCACACCTCCCGCCACCTGAACAGTTTTTTCCCCTCGGCCATCAGGCAAATGAACAATACCTCCTAACAGTAGCTCCTTGAATTCCTTGAATTCCTTGAATTCCTTCTAAGTCTATCTGATAGCTCAGTTACAGCTCATTTTATTACCAAATATGTGTTATATGTGTTTTATGTTGCACGATTGCACCAAGAAAAATTCCTAGTTTGTGAACCCGTTCTCAAACAATGGCAATAAAACTATTCTAATTCTGATTCTGATTCTCATTGTGCACCACAACTTTCTCTGTATCAAGTACAGAAAAGAGCTATAAGGATTATTCATAAAGTAGATTACTTAGAACACACTAACATATTATTTATTAATTCGGGTTTATTGAAATTACAGGAGCTAGTAAAGTTACAGACATTATGTGTCATGTTTAAGGCTGAAAGTAAAACATTACCAGCAAATTTACAAAAAATGTTTGTCATCACTTCTGAGAATGAAGAGCATAGAAGAAAAGGTAATTTCCAACATCAGTATTCAAGGACAACTTTAAAACAAATGTGCATGTCAGTGGTGGGGGTTAAACTATGGAATTATCTTTACAATGAGATAAAAGATTGTAAAAATATATTCCAATTGAAAAAATATATAAAGACAGAACAATAAGATCATATGGACAGCCATAAGTGTTTACATTTTGCTTTATATTTATTATTTTTATTATTTTTTGCCTGGTTTTATATTTGTTTTTTATCATCCTGTGAGGTGTATATTACTTCTTTTGTTTTTTTGTTCGGTTTGTACATCATGGGACGGCGTGGCGAAGTTGGTAGGATGGCCGTGCCAGCAATCGGAGGGTTGCTGGTTACTGGGGTTCAGTCCCCACCTTCTACCATCCCAGTCACGTCCGTTGGGCAAGACACTTCACCCTTGCTCCTGATGGATGCTGGTTAGTGCCTTGCATGGCAGCTCCCGCCATCAGTGTGTGAATGTGTGTGTGAATGGGTGAATGTGTAAATACTGTCAAAGCGCTTTGAGTACCTTGAAGGTAGAAAAGCGCTATACAAATAAAACCCATTTATTTACATCATGAAGTTTTGCACTTCTTGTGTTTTTGTGTGTGTTTTTTTGTTTGTTTTCGTCATATTTGGATGTAATTGTTGGTTTATATGATATCATTAAGTAAGACTACGTATTATGTTGAAGAGGGCAGAAAAATATAAGATTTTTCTTCATCCTGCTCCTTCTCAGGCATTGGTGTGTAAATGTATATTTGAATAATTGAGGTATGATTGTGTATCGATCAAAGATGCACATCAATGAAGGAGATAAATAAAAATTAAATTAAATTAAATTAAATAAGACACGTCGGGGTGCCCCTGTGCTCAACAAAGAAATATTGCATCAAAAATCGTCTCTGTCTGGAGCCAACGGGAGAGGGGGTGAGGGGGGGCTCACCGTGGAGTTTACAGTTACGGTAGCACAATTAGCCCCGAACGGGCTAACATCACCACTGACGTGTTACACGTCTGATTCGCCCAGCGACTCTCTGTTGGAGTATCAGCGCTGGGGTCCAGTGTACCACACTTTCGTGTGGTGCTTTGGACGCTCGTCTTCCCCGCCTGGACTGTTTACAACGGGGGCGGGAGCGAGCAGGCGGGCGAGCGAGGGAGGCAGGGAGGGAGGGAGGAAGAGCGTGTGTGGGTGTCGTGGAAAAGCGGCAAAATGTTTCTCTGCTTGCATCACGCAAGTGACGTCAATGCATACTTGCCAACCTTGAGACCTCCGAATTCGGGAGATGGGGCGGGGTTTGAGGTGGGCGGGGTTGGGGGTAGCGGGGGTGTTTTTGTAGCCCGTAAGAGTTAGGGCTGCAAAGGATTCTGGGTATTTGTTCTGTTGTGTTTATGTTGTGTTTAGGTGCGGATGTTCTCGCGAAATGTGTTTGTCATTCTTGTTTGGTGTGGGTTCACAGTGTGGCGCATATTTGTAACAGTGTTAAAAATAAATTAAATAAAATATGACCACCCTCAGTGTGACATGTATAGCTGGTCCTCAAGTACTTCTTGCAACAACTTGCGTGTGTCTGCAGAAGCCTCATACTACATGTGTCTGGGCCGACACGCTGTTAGTATGGAGAAAAAGATGATGCGGAGACAGTTTCTAGAGGACACTAAAGGCAGTGCCATCACGTCACGCCCTCGATATTATGAGAGCCTTGTACCACACTGGGATTGGTAGATTCCTTTAGCTCCACACACAACGCTGTCAAGCGCCATTCATTTAAAACTTGCAGGCCGCACTAACATTAAACTTTCATATTAAGGCGGGGGCTGCAAAATAACGTCTCGCCGGCCGCAATTGGCCCGTGGGCCGCGTGTTTGAGACCCCTGCTGTAACGTGTAAACGTTAGCTATTGTCGTAGAAGTGATACAGATCAGTCACAAAATGTAATGACTTTTTCTTTATATTTTTTTTTAACATTTTATGAAAGATAAATGAAAATATGCCTATACATTATTCAATTATTTTGCTAACTAATGAACAGACAGACAAATTGCATAACCTACTGGCAGAGGTAAAAGTTAATAGGACATTGTGATGACTTCCTGTGGCTGGTCTTGCATTCCTCTCATTCCACAAGGGATAAAAGAGTGAGGAGCCAATTTTTCTGCAGGAGATATTAAACCCTTATACAAAACTTTATAGCAGGGCTAGTCAACCACATAATGAAGAGAGCCATAGTTTCAAGAGCACAAGGGCTCAGGGGCTGGACATTGAAATTTGGATGTTTTGTCAGAAAGTGCCGCAGGTTTAATTCTTTTGAGATTGTGTTTACTTAATTGCAAAGTGAACACATCGCCTTTCCCACTGCACTGTCAAGAAATTATTTATTTTGCTTTGGCTACCCGGTTTCAGCATGTGCAACGAGACAGATAGTTAGCAGCATGATGAAACAGAAGCTCCAGAAGTTTTGTTGAGGATTTATGTTCCCTCTTCTGAATTGTTTTCTTTCCTCAGTTTTATTTCTTTACACTTCTTCCTTCATTCAGGTTTGTAGGACTGAAAATATAAATATAAAATAAACATTACAAAAGTATAACATCAATTGTGTATTTTACATGAACAAAATTGAAGGTTTAGTGTTAATACAGTCTCACAATAAACTAAAGATGTTTATGTACATATAAATTAAACAACATCAACAGCAAACAGTGCAGACAAGGAATGTGAAGCAACACCATTAAACCAAAGATGTAGAGTTATCGCCCTCTACTGGTCAAATTTAGGGCTCCTTGTGTTAAACGAACTTTAATTGCCAGAAAGTTACTCAGCCAAAAAAAACCCACAAGCAATGTATACTTCGTTGTGCAGCCACTCTTAAAAGTCAGATTTTCAAGATTTATTTTGAGCTTTTTCAGGGTCGATAGTGCCATTTTTGGTTTGAATGGGTAGTCTTGTTCTACTCACCCCACTGCTGCTTCATTGTGACACATATGCCTCGTTGTTTCCCCCTGCGGGGTGGCGTAAGTGTGATTTAGTCGACAGGTTCAATTATTCAACGTGAGTGTGAAATCTAAAAAAGTACAGAAAATAATTTGAATCATTAAAACCCTAAAGCCTTAAAAAAAACATTGGGCCTTTTTTTGATTGATTGATTGAGACTTTTATTAGTAGATTGCACAGTGAAGTACATATTCCGTACAATTGACCACTAAATGGTAACACCCGAATAAGTTTTTCAACTTGTTTAAGTCGGGGTCCACTTAAAGTTATTCATGATACAGATATATACTATCAGATATATACTATCATCATAGTACAGTCATCACACAAGATAATCATCAGAGTATATACATTGAATTGTTTACATTATTTACAATCTGGGGTGTGGGATGTGGAGGGGAGGGGGGGGTTAGGTTTGGTTGTTATCATCACTTCAGTCATCAACAATTGAGAACAGAGAAATGGACATTGAAACAGTGTAAGTCTGACTTGGTAGGATTTGTACAGCAAGTAGTGGACATAGAGAGAGAGAGATCAGAAAGCATAGGAAAAAGTATCTACATTTAATTATTTACAATCCGGGGAGGGTGTTAGTTTAGGGTTGAAGTTGCCTGGAGGTGTACTTTTATTGCGGTTTTGAAGGAGGATAGAGATGCCCTTTCTTTTACACCTGTTGGGAGCGCATTCCACATTGATGTGGCATAGAAAGAGAATGAGTTAAAGGCCTACTGAAACCCACTACTACCGACCACGCAGTCTGATAGTTTATATATCAATGATGAAATCTTAACATTGCAACACATGCCAATACGGCTAGGTTAACTTATAAAGTGCAATTTTAAATTTCCCGCTAAACTTACGGTTGAAAACGTCTATGTATGATGACGTATGCGCGTGACGTCAATCGATGAAACGGAAGTATTCGGACGCCATTGAATCCAACACAAAAAGCTCTGTTTTCATCTCAAAATTCCACAGTATTCTGGACATCTGTGTTGGTGAATCTTTTGCAATTTGTTTAATGAACAATGAAGACTGCAAAGAAGAAAGTTGTAGGTGGGATCGGTGTATTAGCGGCTGGCTGCAGCAACACAAACAGGAGGACTTTGAGGTGGATAGCAGACGTGCTATCCGACGCTAGCCGCCGACCGCATCGGTGATCGGGTGAAGTCCTTCGTCGCGCCGTCGATCGCTGGAACGCAGGTGAGCACGGGTGTTGATGAGCAGATGAGGGGTGGCTGGCGTAGGTGGATAGCTAATGTTTTTAGCATAGCTCTGTGACGTCCCGTTGCTAAGTTAGCTTCAATGGCGTTGTTAGCAACAGCATTGTTAACCTTCGCCAGGCTGGAAAGCATTAACCGTGTATTTACAGGTCCATGGTTTAATAGTATTGTTGGTTTTCTGTCTATCCTTCCAGTCAGGGGCTTATTTATTTTGTTTCTATATGCAGTTAAGCACGATGCTATCACGTTAGCTCCGTAGCTAAAGTGTTTCGCCGATGTATTGTCGTGGAGATAAAAGTCACTGTGAATGTCCATTTCGCGTTCTCGACTCTCATTTTCAAGAGGATATAGTATCCGAGGTGGTTTAAAATACAAATCCGTGATCCACAATAGAAAAAGGAGAGAGTGTGGAATCCAATGAGCCAGCTTGTACCTAAGTTACGGTCAGAGCGAAAAAAGATGCGTCCTGCACTGCACTCTAGTCCTTCACTCTCACGTTCCTCATCCACGAATCTTTCATCCTCGCTCAAATTAATGGGGTAATCGTCGCTTTCTCGGTCCGAATCGCTCTCGCTGCATTGAAAACAATGGGGAAATGTGAGGAGCCTTTCAACCTTTGACGTCACACTGCTTCCCGTACAGGCAAGGCTTTTTTTATCAGCGACCAAAAGTTGCGAACTTTATCACCGATGTTCTCTACTAAATCCTTTCAGCAAAAATATGGCAATATCGCAAAATGATCAAGCATGACACATAGAATGGATCTGCTATCCCCGTTTAAATAAAAAAAATTCATTTCAGTAGGCCTTTAAGACCTTTGTTAGATCGGAATCTGGGTTTAACATAGTTAGTGGAGCTCCCCCTGGTGTTGTGGTTATGGCGGTCATTTACGTTAAGGAAGTAGTTTGACATGTACTTCGGTATCAGGGAGGTGTAGTGGATTTTATAGACTAGGCTCAGTGCAAGTTGTTTTACTCTGTCCTCCACCCTGAGCCAGCCCACTTTGCAGAAGTGGGTAGGAGTGAGGTGTGATCTGGGGTGGAGGTCTAAAAGTAATCTGACTAGCTTGTTCTGGGATGTTTGGAGTTTAGATTTGAGGGTTTTGGAGGTGCTAGGGTACCAGGAGGTTCATGCGTAATCGAAAAAGGGTTGAACGAGAGTTCTCGCTAGAATCCTCATGGTGCTTTTGTTGACCAGAGAGGAGATTCTATAGAGAAATCTCGTTCGTTGGTTGACCTTTTTGATTACCTTGGTTGCCATTTTATCACAGGAAAGATTAGCCTCTAGAATGGAACCTAGGTAGGTGACCTCATCTTTCCTGGTGATAACAATGTCACCCACTTTTATAGTGAAATCATTGACTTTCTTAAGGTTGATGTGGGACCCAAACAGGATGGATTCCGTTTTACCCAAGTGTATAGATAGCTTGTTATCAGCGAGCCAGGTGCAAGTTCTACAGAGTTCAGCACTGAGGATTTTCTCCACCTGTGACTTGTCCTTGTCTGATACCAGCAGGGCCGAGTCATCCGCAAACAAGAACAATTCACAGTCGCATGCTGATGACAAGTCGTTTATGTATATTAGGAACAGTTAAGGCCCTAATATACTGCCTCGGGGGACTCCACAGCTTACTGAGAGGGGGGGGCACGATGCCGTTCACCTCTACCACCTCTTCCCTCCCCTCCAAGTAAGATTGCATCCAGCTCCATGAGGTTTTAAAGGCCTACTGAAATGCGATTTTCTTATTTAAACGGGGATAGCAGATCCATTCTATGTGTCATACTTGATAATTTCGCGATATTGACATATTTTTGCTGAAAGGATTTAGTAGAGAACATCGACGATAAAGTTCGCAACTTTTGGTCGCTGATAAAAAAGCCTTGCCTGTACCGGTTGTAGCAGACGATATGCGCGTGACGTCACAGGTTGTGGAGCTCCTCACATCTGCACATTGTTTACAATCATGGCCACCAGCAGCGAGAGCGATTCGGACCGAGCGAGGATGAAATATTCGTGGATGAGGAAAGTGAGAGTGAAGGACTAGAGGGCAGTGGAAGCGATTCAGATAGGGAAGATGCTGTGAGAGGCAGGTGGGACCTGATATTCAGCTGGGAATGACTAAAACAGTAAATAAACACAAGACATATATATACTCTATTAGCCACAACACAACCAGGCTTATATTTAATATGCCACAAATTAATCCCGCATAACAAACACCTCCCCCCTCCCGTCCATATAACCCGCCAATACAAATCAAACACCCTCACAACACACTCAATCCCACAGCCCAAAGTACCGTTCACCTCCCCAAAGTTCATACAGCACATATATTTTCCCAAAGTCCCCAAAGTTACGTACGTGACATGCACATAGCGCCACGTACGGGCTAGCGATCAAATGTTTGGAAGCCGCAGCTGCGTACTGCATTACACATACAAATTAAACAAAATGCTTATGGCAACATTCTGGTTGCGTACTCACGGTACCGCGTCTGCGTATCCAACTCAAAGTCCTCCTGGTAAGAGTCTCTGTTGTCCCAGTTCTCCACAGGCCAATGGTAAAGCTTGACTGTCATCTTTCGGGAATGTAAACAATAAAACACGGGCGATGTGTTTGTGTTGCTGCAGCCGGCCGAAATACACCGCTTCCCACCTACAGCTTTCTTCTTTGCTGTCTCCATTGTTCATTGAACAAATTGCAAAAGATTCACCAACACAGATGTCCAGAATACTGTGGAATTTTGCGATGAAAACAGACGACTTAATAGCTGGCCACAATGCTGTCCCAAAATGTCCTCTACAATTCGTGACGTCACGCGCAGGCGTCATCATACCGAGACGTTTTCAGCAGGATATTTCGTGCAAAATTTAAAATTGCACTTTAGTAATCTAACCCGGCCGTATTGGCATGTGTTGCAATGTTAAGATTTCATCATTGATATATAAACTATCAGACTGCGTGGTCGGTAGTAGTGGGTTTCAGTAGGCCTTTAAAGAACACATTTGGACTTAAGGAGGAACTGCACTTTTTGGGGGAAATTTTTCCTATTGTTCACAATCATTATGAGAGATAAGAAGACAAACGTTTTTTGTTTTTTTTTGCATTGTAACATGTAAAAATTGGCTCGTTCTAGGTAGCTAGAAATGCAGATAATGGGAACAATCAATTCTACCTCTAAATCACTTTAAAAATGCAAAACCGTCAACATTTTCAAAAACCGTCAACAATACTTATTTTACGTTCCGTAACCTGGAAAATAACCAAACTGAAGCGACATTGTCATTGTAAGAGCAAACACGGAGGAACTCTTTTTCTAGCATAGTAACACATCGACGTGCTTCGGTATTAGCCGTAAAAGCTAACGATGGCAAGAGATAAGCAAACTTCTACTTCAGCGCGAAACGTGTTTGAGTCTGTAATGCTCAACACTGCGATAAGACACCAATCTGTATGTACTGACTGAAAAACATGAACAATCATATTACAGTGTCTGTAAAGTATTAGCCCACATTTCATGTTTTGTTTGTACGCAGCTATTCAGACAGAGTATGTGCTGTAGTTGTACTAACAAGCATGACACGCTGCATGTGTCATGATCAATATAAAGTGTGACTCACTCGATGGATAGTTTTCTCTTTGGTCCAGCTGGCCGGTGATGTTTTTTCTGGTTTATTTTGTACCAACTGCAATCTTTTAATGCTCGACACAGTAATCAAAACAAGACGTAACAAACGTATGAATAATAATCTCAGTGTCTGTGGTGGACAGGATGGGACAAATTTTTGCGATATTACAGAGATGAAAAAAGTAGTAACACTCATTAGGTGACACAAACGAGAGAGTTGGATCCAAGATGATACCAAGATTTTTTACAGTCGCCTTGTGTAATTGTTTGGTTGTCAAATGTTAAGGTGGTATTATTAAATAGGTGCCGGTGTCTAGCAGGACCGATAATCAGCATTTCCATTTTCTTAGCGTTAAGATGCAAAAAGTTGCTGGACATCCATTATTTAATTTCATTTAGACACGCCTCCAAGTGACTACAATCTGGCGTGATGGTTAGCCTTAGAAGCATGTAGTGTTTGGTGTCATCAGCATAACAGTGAAAGCTAATACCGTATTTGCGTATGATGTCACCTAGCGGCAGCATGTAGATGCTGGAGAGTGCAGGGCCAAGAACCGAACCACGTTACCTTAACATACTCCGAGGTCACATTGTTATGGGAGACACACTGCATCCTGTCAGTAAGATAGGAGTTAAACCAAGAAAAGGCAGGTCTGCCATACCAATACGTGTTTTTGATATGTGCTAATAGAATAGAAGTTATGATCGATGGTATTGAAAGCAGCGCTAAGATCAAGTAGCAGCAACATGTATGATGCGTCAGTATCCATAGTTAGCAATAGATCATTAGTCACTTTTGCGAGGGCAGTCTCAGTAGAGTAATTTGCCCTTAAACCGGACTGAAAGGGTTCAAAGAGATTGTTAGACCATTAAGTGTTAATTTATCTGCTGTGCAAACATTTTTTCGATGATTGACGAGAGAAAGGGAAAGTGGGACACCGGCCGGTAGTTTATCATGAGGTCAGAATCAAGATTAGGTCTATTGAGCAGAGGATGAATAACCGCTGTTTTGAATGCGAGGGGAACAGTGCCAGAGGAAAGTGATAAGTTAATAATATTTAGTGCTGAAGGTCCTAATATTACAAACAGCTCCTTGATAAGTTTCCTAGGAAGTGGGTCAAGTAAACATGTTGTTTATTTTGTCCTATTTATGAGTCGCAGGAGTTCCTGTAATGTTATTTCATCAAAGAGAGGGAGATTATTTTTATATATATATAAAATAAATAATTGAATTTCAGTGCAGTGTCATTTATTTACACACACACATATATATATATATATATATATATATATATATATATATATATATATATATATATATATATATATATATATATATATATATGTGTGTGTGTATATATATATATATACAGTATATATATTTTTATATATATATATATATATATATATATATACATATATATATATATATATATATATATATATATATATATATAAAAGAAATACTTGAATTTTAGTGGTCATTTATTTACACATATACACACACATAACACGCCTCTCTACTACTTGCCGTAGTTTTGAAGCAATGCATGATGGGAATCCGGATGTTGTGTGTCAGTGTATTAACGTGCCGGCTGGAATAAACACACGCTGAGCAATAGCTACGTGCCTGCCTACTTTATGGGTTATAGATAAACCTATGGATAACGGAGACATATATAATAGTCTCCTTCTTGTGTGTGCAGTTGCGCACTGAGCTCCAAAAGCCGTAGATGTTATAACGTGACTGGGCCGGCACGCTGTTTATATGGAGGAAAAGTGGACGTGACGACAGGCTGTCCTCACTCAGGTCCGGCTGGAAATCGGGAGAAATTCGGGAGAATGGTTGTCCGAGGAGATTTTCGGGAGAGGCACTGAAATTCGGGAGTCTCCCGGAAAATTCGGGAGGGTTGGCAAGTATGCGATAGAGCCCACATTATTTGGGAATGGTGCCAATACCAAGGGCATTAGACCAGCAGGATTCGTAGTTGTGGCAGCATTAATGTGGCGGCTGCTAAATCATTGGTTATTAGTAGCTTGTTGACAATGAGTCAGAACTTCGAATTTAATAAGGTAGTGATCGGACATTACTTTAGTGTACAGGAGTACCATAACTTTGGAGGTGGTGACACCAAAGGACTAGATCAATCGTATTACCGTTGCGATGTGTGGGTTCATGTATTATTTGTGTAAGACCACAGCTATCAATTATAGTCTGGAGCGCCATGCACGAAGGGTCTGACGGGGTATTCATATGGATAATAAAATCCCTCATTATAATTATATTATCCGCGTGTGTCACCAGATCAGCAACACACTCTGAAAATGTGCTGATAAAATTTGAATAGCGCAGAGGGGTGCAAAAGATAACAGCCAGATGGAGAGGTAGCGGTGTGACAGAACTCTTAGTAAGCACCTCAAATGATTTATATTTATTACTTAGGTTGTTAGGGCTATGGTTAAGATTTTCATTGGATATTAGTGCGACCCCTCCACCCCTTTTAAGGGGACGGGCAGTATTTGCACTCTTAATATTAATAATATTAATAATATATTATGGCACCCCATAATACACCTGCTGTGAACCTGTTTTTATGTTTTTATATTTTATTTATTTATTTTTTATCGTGTTCTGTTTGTGTTGTGTTGTGTTTGCTTGGTTCTCGTATTATCTTTTAACCTGCCCATTGTACAGCACTTTGGCTACTCCTGTGGTAAATTTTAAATGTGCTTTATAAATAAAGTTGATTTGATTTGATTTGACTTAAAGTTAGGAGGAGATGCCTCATTAGGTGGAAAAAATTAATCTGTTTTTAGCTAAGTCTCACAGACACCAATGATGTTAAGATTTTTGTCTCTAATTACCTCATTAACTAATAGCGTTTTGGGAGGCAATTATTTGATGTTTAAAAAGCCCATACTATAGGTAGTGGGCTGTTTTGAAGCAATGTTGTCCATTGTATCCGTAGTACTGATAATAATGTTACATCTATTCCATGTAGTGCGCCCTAAATAATTTCGATCACATCTACGAATTGATATGGTGGGGATCTTGAGATTATTTGCTTGGTGCTGCGATATATTTAACACTTCATAATTTGCCACCTCAGTAATGCTATGTTTACAGGAATTTTCCAGCCTGGCGCTGGTTAGTTCTAGCTTAACTGACTCCACTCCTGGGCTGACAGGCACTGTAATTGCATGTGTCCCAGCTTGCTCTAGTGTAGTTAATCAAGTGTGACTCAACCAGTAATCTATGTTTCTAGCGGAGTGATGGCGCCTTCTCGGTTAGCGTGAAGGCCGTCACTCCTCCTCAGTAAGCCCGGTTTGCCCCAGAAAGAGGGCAAATTATCAATAAACGTGTGTCCCTGTTCTCTACAAAACCTAGCCAGCCACTTGTTAAGCGAGACTAATCTGCTATAACTGTTAGAATAATTATGTATATATTATCACACTAACTTTAGTATGCTTAAAGTCCGTTGCTTTAGTTATTTAGCTATTGTGCTCAAGTTGGACTTTTCTAATCTGTGCAAGGACAAAGACTTCTTGTCTGAGGGGTGGCCTCAGCCACAGATGTTATCTTTGTTTTAGCCCGCTAACAGCCAAGGACTTCAACGACCTCATCGAAGATAAGATGACAGCACGCAGACGAAGCAGAGACTTCAAGGACCTCAACGAAGATAAGATGACAACATGCAGACGAAGCGGGGACAAGGCGAAATCACAAGGCCCCCAGCACATTCGGTCACGTATCGTGCGTCCTGGACCTGCTTTGCATAATATATGTGACCACTCCTTTTAGAGGCGGCCTTAGTATTGTTGACTGTGGAACTCCTGAATAAATAGAGGGACGCAGGAGCTGAACCTTAGAGCGTAGGGCGAGACTGTGACTAAGTGTGCAGCTCCATGCATTCTCCTCATGAGCTAAATTGAACTCTGTCTCTGCATGATTCCTTGCTTCTTGTCTGATTAATAGATGTCATCAGTGTTTGAACCTGACAATAACTCTCATCATTGCCTCTCGCAGGCAGGGGGCTCGAGACAAGTACTCTATGCCGAGCTATCTTTGAAGCGAGATTAGAAGTCCTCGCTCCGTTCCTCTTTGTAATGTCTGTCTCATCCTAGTGTCATTCGAGCCAACATGTATAACTATGTTTGCATAGGTCGTGGTGTGAATAGCCTGTCGTACCTGTTTAGTATACCTGTTGCGAGTCATCTCCCTAAGGTTAGCTTCAATGTCGGGTGCTATGGCCCTGGGAATACACTAAATTATGGCTGGTTTACTAAACTGTACGTTCCGGGTAATGGAGTCCCCTGTGGTGTCTGGTAGACTGGGGTGTAGTACTAGCAAAAGGCTTAAATCTATTATGCGTCTCAACTGGTTCACCTTGGCTTGTAGGCCGCTTAGGGCTGCTACAAACTGGACTCGTCAGCTTGCTACAGCTAATGCTAGCAAACGCGTCCGCGGCACCTAAAGTTACGAAATTACTTTGCTCTAACTGGCGAACAGGGCCCTCTAGTAGAGCCAACCTATCCATGAGAAAGGTGCACGAAGAACAGGAAGCCATACTCACCTTGTTTCTTTCACCGGGTCAAGTTTGTGCTGTCTTCAGAGCGCAGTAGCTTCGGACCAGTACTAGCTTAGCTTCCCTAGCTTAACAACTAGGTAGGTGAAAGTGAGGTGGTGAAACAAAGAGTGGGTGCTTCTTTAAGTTCGATAAGACTACTAAATATGTTGGAGAAGTAATAAAGAAACTGTAAACAATTAGAAGCACACAGAGAGAAAGATATCGCTTTGCTTTGAGGACAAACTGCAGCAGCAGGAGCAAGTAGCAGCAGAGGGGCCTCTGTTGTTTCTTTCACCGAGTCGAGTGCTGGCTGTCATTCGGAGCACAGTAGCTTCGGACCGGGACTAGATGAGCTTCACTAGCTTAGTAGCTAGCTAGCTAAAAGTGTGGCAGTAAAACAGAGAATGGGTGCTTTGTAAGTTTGATAAGACTACTAAATATGTTGGAGAAGTAATAAAGAAAGCTCTAAACAATTAGAAGCACACAGATAGAAAGATAGCACTTAGCTTTTTGAGCGGCGAACAGCAACAGCGAGCAGCGAGAGTGAGCAGATTTCTGCACGTGACGTCAGACCAAAGATAGTGTTAATGAGTCTGTGCATGATTTGTTCCTGTACTGTACGCAGTCAACAATAATCGCTGTGGCTCGCACCCACTTGGCGGCATACCAAATTTCAATATCTCTGAATTTAAATTAAAAAAAATAAACTTGGGACAATCCACGGGCTGTATTTTGCGGATCACTGAATTACACAATTATTTGGCGTACCACTAGATGGAGCCACAGTTTGAAAAACACTGCTTCAAATCGTTCCACCTTTGAGTGGGGTGGCACCTGGTGTGAATTGTCAGATTCTAATGGTGGCACGTGCCACCCTAGGCCACCCCTTAGACACGCGACTGACTTAAAGCCCCCTTATCCACCTTTGCTAACGATGGAGTCAGGGCGTTGAGTGTATCTGGTTTGGTGGCTGCAGGATTAGGTCTCTGCTATTTGCAGATGATGTGGTCGTGATGGCTTCATCTGGCCAAGATCTTCAGCTCTCACTGGATCGGTTCGCAGCCGAGTGTGAAGCGAATGGGATGGGAATCAGCACCTCCAAGTCCGAGTCCATGGTTCTCGCCCAGAAAAGGGAGGAGTGCCATCTCCGGGTTGGGGAGGAGATTTTGCCCCAAGTGGAGGAGTTCAAGTACCTCGAATACTTGTTCCCGAGTGAGGGAAGAGTGGATCGTGAGATCGACAGGCGGATCGGTGCGGCGTCTTTAGTAATGCGGACGCTGTATCGATCCGTTGTGGTGAAGAAGGAGCGGAGCCGGAAGGCAAAGCTCTCAATTTACCGGTTGATCTATGTTCCCATCCTCACCCATGGTCATGAGCTTTGGGTCATGACCGAAAGGACAAGATCACGGGTACAAGCGGCCGAAATTAGTTTCCTCCGCCGGGTGGCGGGGTTCTCCCTTAGAGATAGGGTGAGAAGCTCTGCCATCCGGGGGGAGCTCAAAGTAAAGCCACTGCTCCTCCACATCGAGAGGAGCCAGATGAGGTGGTTCGGGCATCTGGTCAGGATGCCACCCGAGCGCCTCCCTAGGGAGGTGTTTCAGGCACGTCCGACCGGTAGGAGGCCACAGGAAAGACCCAGGACACGTCAGGAAGACTATCTCTCCCGGCTGGCCTGGGAACGCCTCGGGATCCCCTGGGAGGAGCTAGACAAAGTGGCTGTGGAGAGGGAAGTCTCGGCTTCCCTGCTTAGGTTGCTGCCCCCGCGACCCGACCTCAGATAAGCGGAAGAAGATGGTTGGATGGATGCTTCAAATCGTTCCACCTTTGAGTGGGGTGGCACCTGGGGTGACTTGTCAGATTCTAATGGTGGCACGTGCCACCCTAGGCCACCCCCTAGACACGCGACTGACTTAAAACCCCCTTATCCACCTTTGCTAACAACCTTGGTTGAGCAAAATAATTGGCCACCGCATTTTCTTGAATTCCACTGCAGTTCTTTCATCTATTTATTGCTTTTCATACTACACTGACTTTGGGTGTATGGGACATGGGGTTTATACCATGGACGAATACCATGTCCATCACATGACTGACAAATACTGTATATTGCCATGTTAACACGGCTCTACTCACTATTGATACTTTTCGGTTGGCAAAAGCAGACACTGCCAGGTACTAGAAATAGCCGAGAATATGATAGATGCAAACCGCAACACCTATTATTAACCAGTCCCAGTTTTTCCCTCTTTCTGTTTTTCAAGTTAATTGCACAAATGAGGTTGGCTTAGTTTATACATCATATGGCCTTCCTGATGCAACCCCGGTTGGGAATGGAACCCATTAATGGCAGAAGCATGTATCATTACACTAACAGTCAATACATAAACAAATGATTTTATATGGACTTTTGCAACAACCTTCTGCTGTTTACTACTGTCAGGCACTCTCTGTAGTTGTAAGATAATGTAATACCGATTGCCAAGCAATGATAAGGACGTTTAACGTTATTGAAGTCTTTCCGCCCGTCTGTACCATCATTGCCATCAGTGGGCAAAACAAGAGTGTCGAGAAAGGCCACAACAAATGCAACAAGATAATATTATAAATTACAACTTTTACCAATAGCACGCAAAATCTGCAAAAGCCACAACATATACAAACGCTAAACACAATAATATAAAGCCGCAACATAACTTTAAGCCACTAAGGATGCTGCTGACATGACGGAAGTGACAGCGCAGCACGTTACGTCAACATACCAAATTCCTAAACATGGGAAATTAGTATAATTGTAAAAGTGGTGCTGTTGGTCTTGAACCCCAAGATGCAGAGATGGCAGGTGTAGCGCAGGTAAACATGACTTGAATGTCAAAAAGGAAATAGTGCCACTGGTAAGCGCACATGCAGGAAACACAGGAAATAGGAAACAATCATGGAGCCCTGATTGGAGAGTGAGGCAGGCATAAATAGCAGCCAGCTGATTGACAACGGGTGTGGCCAGGCTGCCAATCAACGGCAGGTGAGGGGAAATAGCGGTCAGGGAGATAAGCAGGTAAAGGAACCAAACATAAGAGCGCTACACAGGAAATAAACACAAACCAAGGAAACACAACCAGACGTGAATGTGACAGATCGTCACAGTCACACCCCTATAAACTAATCTTTTTTCTGTAGTCCTCCCTCAGGACATTGTGATTGCTGTGTTCTGTGAAAATTAACAAATGCTACATCTACTTTTCTTTATTAGAAGATACAATAAAAACCTATAGTATTGTAGACATTGTTGTTACAATGAATTATTAAATATACATTTTGATTGACATGACTCAAACATTTGTTAGAGTTCCTGTAATAATAACGTTTTTTCTTTGCCACTACTCCCCACTTGTTTCGATCGCTGTCTCTCTTTTGTTCTTCTGTGGCATAAGTACGTATGTTTTTCGTAATTATATCTCTGTGCAGACAAGGCATAGGCATATGTACTGGAGGCCGGGGGGAGAACTGTCTACAATATTGGAAACAGACGCATTTGTCCCACCAAAAAACTACACTGTGAAGGGGAAAATGTTAGCCTTTGAAGTCTGAAAGTGCAACACACCTTCAAGTTACTGGCTTGTCCGTTCCTTTTTTCAGCTCTGAGTAGATTTTGTGTTGCGACCAAACTTTCCTTCTGGTCGCTGAGAGGTGCAAATTAATTCTTGGAGCTTGTATGACGCTGTCGGTATACAAAGACGCCGAGGTCCGGACTGCTTTTTGTTTATATTTTACAACACTCCATAGTGCAGTAGGGAAAATGTGACGTGTGCACAACATATACTGTATACTGTATATGAATTAGAGCGGTCAACAAAAGTATGGCAATATTTCCTTCCTCTCTCCTATTTTTTTGTTCTTTATTTCCCCCCTGCACAGGTGCATACTAATCCTTTAAATACTTCCTGTTTGCATATGACACATCCATGCGCATGCCCACATGGCCAACACCTACCTCCCTTTAGCTCTGCAGACACACCCCCACACACTTTGCTAACCAAAACCTTCATTCTGTCTCCTACAATCGTCTTGCTTTTTTTTTTTAAATTCATGCTTAGAAATCATGTATTTTGAGTGAAGTCATCTTTAGCCTGGCAAGGTTACTAATTCATTGTTTGATTGCTATCTTTGTCAGTGTTCCCAAGTACCGTCAACACTACCTGAAATGTTTTATCTCATTCAGCACTATAACCAGGTTGAAACACCAACATGACTTAACAGACCTGAGTGGACTCACGTCAGTGCAACAACACAACACAAAGACAACACCTAATCATTCTCGACCATTTGTCAACATTTATGACGTTATATGAGATATCATGTGCAATATATCAGGAGGATGATACTATGATGCAGGTGACGCAATGAAAACATTCAGGGATGTCATAATTTGATTAGTGATGTATGTATTAGCTTGTTATTACTGTATAAACATTTACAATTATCTTCAAAGCTAAACTGGACAAAAAAGTTAGTGAGTTTTAAAGGGCGTAAAAACATTATGGATTATTTTCCTTTTTTACAAAAATTTTAGTCATAAACAAAAAAATCCAACATGTAATGATTTTTCTTTTCATTTTGAAGGCCTTTTGATCAGATATTATTACAGGTTTGAAATTGTAAAATAACTTATTATATTATTTGACAACTGTGATATTATTTGATCAAAAGGCCTTCAATGGGTTAAAATAAAAAAAGAACATTACATGTTTGGTATTTCTGTTTAGGGCTGGAGTTGATTGGGAGATTTAAGCATTATACAAATTTAAAAAAAATAAAAAAATAAATCCATAATGTTTGTATGCCCTTTAAAAAATGAAGGACTTTTGTGTCCTGTTTGGCTTTGTGGTATTGATGAATAACTGTCAGTGTATCGGACAGTTGTAAAATGATTGGACATTAAACATTTTAATATTTACCATGAAAAAACCTTGTCAGAAAAAATCATGTAAAATGGAGAAACAACAAAAACTATGGCCAGAAATACAGCAAACATTTACTAAAATGAGTAAAAAGTCAGCCTGAGAAGAAGTGTAATACAGTCAGGGAAGAAATAAGATTGCCAAGTGGAGCATTAGGGTGTGAGGTAAGATCACAATCATTAATGCCATTAGTGATTATAATGGAGCAGCTGGGATATGCTCCAGCACCCCCGCGATCCCGAGAGGGACAAGCGGTAGAAAATGGATGGATGGATGGATTATAATGGATCCAGAAAGGACAACAGGTGAAAACTGATGTCAAGTTCATTTTTAAAGATGCATTTTAAATATTTATTTCATTATTTTCACAATTCTATTGTGTTTTGTGTTAGGTTATGAGCTTATAATTATCTTACAGGTTTCCAATTAGTCCTCAAGTGTGTGTGTGTGTGCGTGTTTGCAGGTGGTGACGAACAGGGACACCCAGGAGACGCTGCTTTGTATGGCGTGTGTGTTTGAGGTGTCCAACAGCGAGCACGGCGCCCAGCATCATATCTACAGACTGGTAAAAGAATGAATCAATCCTCTCTCCTCACAGACTCTCTGACCTCCAGACAAGTGGATGTGCCTCTCGCTGAAAGTCACACCAACGACGCGTTTTGTTGGTCATTACCTGAAGTCTCCTTTTATCACTGTGTTGTTTTGTGTTGTTCAACTGCAGCTGTTTTATTTTACCCACGCTTTACTGCTGGAAGTCTCCTTGAGAGATTATACTCAGTAAAGTAGGAGGAACTCTGGCATTTACGTACAAATATGTACTACTTTAAAATTAGGAAATGGACCTGTGTGTGTTGTCTTTGTTATTTTTGCTAAGACACAAAATATATAAATGGGCTATTGGCCTTTTTGTGGTAGTTGCCTAATGAGACGTGCGTAATATGTTGAGAATATGTGTTCCATTAGCAGCCAGTAGAGCTCCAAAGAAGCTGCCATGACACTAAATATTCTGCTTTTATTTCTGTGTTCAATCAACAAGCAGTACATTATATCCCTGTTGAAGCATTTCAGCACCCTTGCAGCAATTTGAATGCTCTCTAAAAAGAGACACTACAATCATTTTGCTGCATTTTCTAATGAATTCAGGAAACATTCCAACTTGCTTCAGCATTCCCATTTCTCTCAAGTCGGATAATTTTTCATTTCTGGAAAGTTAAAAACACTACAAGAACTTGAGTGTCTAAAACCCTTTTCCTTTGACTTTTTGATGAACCACAACACTGTCACATCATATTTAAACAGTAAGCCATGTTTTTGTCCCTCCTAAATGAGTAGCATTGCAAGTCATAGCGTTATCACTCACACTACATTCCCATTAATGTGGCCTATGACGCCCCCCAGCCTTAAACACGCCACAGCCACTAAAACTGATCTCGCGCCGTGGAAAGTCATGTGAGAGATTTCTAATACATTGTGCCAAAGTGTAAGAGTACTACAGTGCCTTAGTGTATTTAGTCCAACAAGTCTGACACAAAGCATTATTGATACACTCTGGAAAGCCCATTTGAGCTTACATTCATTAAAATGCCTCCCATGATATACAAAAGTCTTATACATTACAGTGGTACCTCAACTTATGCTTTGAATTGCCATCTTAATTTGAGTTACGAGCCTCTGAGTCGCTAGATGGCATAGGACAGTGGTCACCAACCTATTGGAGCCCAAGATCCCTTGTCTCAGCCAAAAACCAAAGCAAGATCTACCAATGTGTAGACTATATATACAAACCCCGTTTCCATATGAGTTGGGAAATTGTGTTGGATGTAAATATAAACGGAATACAATGATTTGCAAATCCTTTTCAACCCATATTCAATTGAATGCACTACAAAGACAACATATTTGATGTTCAAACTCATAAACTTTATTTATTTTTTTGCAAATAATAATTAACTTAGAATTTCATGGCTGCAACATGTGCCAAAGTAGTTGGGAAAGGGCATGTTCACCACTGTGTTACGTGGCCTTTCCTTTTAACAACACTCAGTAAACGTTTGGGAACTGAGGAGACACATTTTTTAAGCTTCTCAGGTGGAATTCTTTCCCATTCTTGCTTGATGTACAGCTTAAGTTGTTCAACAGTCCGTGGGTCTCCGTTGTGGTATTTTAGGCTTCATAATGCGCCACACATTTTCAATGGGAGACAGGTCTGGACTACAGGCAGGCCAGTCTAGTACCCGCACTCTTTTACTATGAAGCCACGTTGATGTAACACGTGGCTTGGCATTGTCTTGCTGAAATAAGCAGGGGCGTCCATGGTAACGTTGCTTGGATGGCAACATATGTTGCTCTAAAACCTGTATGTACCTTTCAGCATTAATGGCGCCTTCACAGATGTGTAAGTTACCCATGTATTGGGCACTAATACACCCCCATACCATCACAGATGCTGGCTTTTCAACTTTGCGCCTATAACAATCCGGATGGTTCTTTTCTTCTTTGGTTCGGAGGACACGACGTCCACAGTTTCCAAAAACAATTTGAAATGTGGACTCGTCAGACCACAGAACACTTTTCCACTTTGTATCAGTCCATCTTCGATGAGCTCAGGCCCAGCGAAGCCGACCGCGTTTCTGGGTGTTGTTGATAAACGGTTTTCGCCTTGCATAGGAGAGTTTTAACTTACACTTACAGATGTAGCGACCAACTGTAGTTACTGACAGTGGGTTTCTGAAGTGTTCCTGAGCCCATGTGGTGATATCCTTTACACACTGATGTTGCTTGTTGATGCAGTACAGCCTGAGGGATCGAAGGTCACGGGCTTAGCTGCTTACGTGCAGTGATTTCTCCAGACTCTCTGAACCCTTTGATGATATTACGGACCGTAGATGGTGAAATCCCTAAATTCCTTGCAATAGCTGGTTGAGAAAGGTTTTTCTTAAACTGTTCAACAATTTGTTCACGCATTTGTTGACAAAGTGGTGACCCTCGCCCCATCCTTGTTTGTGAATGACTGAGCATTTCATGGAATCTACTTTTATACCCAATCATGGCACCCACCTGTTCCTAATTTGCCTGTTCACTTGTGGGATGTTCCAAATAAGTGTTTGATGAGCATTCCTCTTTTATGCCACTTGTGCCAGCTTTTTTGAAACATGTTGCAAGCATCAAATTCCAAATGAGCTAAATAACAAAGTTTACCAGTTCAAACATTAAATATCTTGTCTTTGCCGTCTATTCAATTGAATATAGGTTGAAAATGATTTGCAAATAATTGTATTCTGTTATTATTTACAATTTACACAACATGCCAACTATACTGGTTTTGGGTTTTGTATATATACATATGTATGTATGTATATACATACATATATATGTATGAATATGTGTACATATACGTATATATATATATATATATATATATATATATATATATATATATATATATATATATATATATATATATATATATATATATATATATATATATATATATATATATATATATATATATATATATATGTATATATATATATATATATATATATATATATATATATATATATATGTATATATATATATATATATATATATATATATATATATATATATATATATATATATATATATATATATATATATATATATATATATATATATATATATATATACATATATATATATATATATATATATATATACCGTTGTGGAAGGGGCGTGGTGACAGGTGAGTGGATACCTCAGCTGGAACGAGTTATCTAATCACCTGTCTCTTTATTAGCAGCGTTGGGGACCGCAGAGGGAGAACTGAAAAGTTGGAGAGGAGAGCTGAAAAGCTGGAGAAGGAGAGAGAGGGAAAAGAAGAGACTTTAAACAAAAATAAACATATTGTAAACCTGGCAACCACACCTGGCTCCAAGTCTATCGGTCCTAAAAGAACCCCACGACACGAGTCGTTCACAACCGTATTTTCCGCACTATAAGGCGCACCGGATTATAAGGTGCACCTTCAATAAATGGCCCATTTTAAAACTTTGTTCATATATAAGGCGCACCGCATTATAAGGCGCATAGAATAGACGCTACAGTAGAGGCTGGGGTTACGTTATGCATCCATTAGATGGAGCTGCGCTAAAGGGAATGTCAACAAAACAAATAGTGATTGTACTGACACTTCTAGTTGCTGCTCTCTGTTCAACAACTCACTGTTCGAGTTTGTCCTCCAACTGTAGCCATCTCGCTTTGTTCCCTCGGAAACTCTGTTTAGTCTTCTTTACTTGGCGCAGGTCATCATGTTGCTTCCGCCACTTCCGCACCATTGATTCGTTAATGTTAAATTTTCTCGCTGCTGCTCTATTCCCGTGTTCTACATCGTGACTGATCGCCTTGACTTTAAACTCTGCGTTGTATGTGTGTCTCTTAATAGGAGCCATTTTTGGGTCTTTACATAAAGTTTAGGTCTCGCAACTACGGTAAGCAGCCGCCGACTTCATTTTACCGTATATACCATATATATATATCATACCGTTGCGAGACCTGTTGTGGCTCAATATTGGTCCATATATAAGGTGCATCGGGTTATAAGGCGCACTGTCAGCTTTTGAGGAAATTGGAGGTTTTTAGGTGCGCCTTATAGTGCGGAAAATACGGTGTATATACAGTATATATGGATATATATGTATATGTATGTGTATACTGTATATACATACATACCATATTTTTCGGATTATAAACCGCAGTTTTTTTCATAGTTTGGTCGTGGGTGCGACATATACTCCGGAGCGACTTATGTGTGAAATTATTAACACATTACCGTAAAATATCAAATAATATTATGTATCTCATTCGCGTAAAAGACGAAGCAAATAGCAGCAATCGTCACACACACGTTAGCAATCGTCACTCACACGTCAACCAATAAGAATTCGGCGGGGGAGGGTCATTGCAGAAGTGCATTGTGGGTCATGGAATGCTAACTGCTATATGCTATATGCTACTGCCGTAGCTATTAATATGGATCACATCAACATTGGCGGTAACTTATAAAAACTGAGAAGGGCTGAACAAAAATGGCACCAAAAAGGAAATCATATACTGCAGATTACAAGCTGGACGTAGTGAAATATACAGCAGAGAACGGCAATCGAGCAGCAGAAAGAAAGGACATACCAGAGGCGACACCGGGGAGGAAGATTTCATCGGATTTAGTGATCGGGAGTGACAGATTGTTTGGTAAATGTATAGCATGTTCTATATGTTATAGTTATTTGAATGTCTGTTACCATAATATGTTACGTTAACATACCAGGCACGTTCTCAGTTGGTTATTTATGCGTCATATAACGTACACTTATTCAGCCTGTTGTTCACTATTCTTTATTTATTTTAAATTGCCTTTCAAATGTCTATTCTTGGTGTTGGATTTTATCAAATATATTCCCCCAAAAATGCGACTTATACTCCAGTGTGAAGTATATATGTTTTTTTCCTTCTTTATTGTACATTTTCGGCCGGTGCGACGTATACTCCGGAGCGATTTATAGTCCTAAAAATACGGTAGATATATATGCATATGTATATATACATGTATGCATATATATATATATATATATATATATATATATATATATATATATATATATATATATATATATATATATATATATATATATATATATATATATATATATATATATATATATATATGTATAGATATATATGTATATGTATGCATATGTATATGTATGTATATACTGTATGTATATACATATGTATATGTATGTATGTATACGTATATATGCATGTATATGCATATATGTATATATATATATATATGCATGTATATGCATATATGTATATATATATATATATATATATATATATATATATATATATATATATATATACATATATGTATGTATGTATGTACATATGTGTATATATGTATGTATATACAATATATGTTTTTGTATGTTGATATGTATATGTATATACAGTACTAGCCAAAAGTTTGGACACACCTTCTCATTCACAACACAACTGATGGTCCCAACCCCATTGATAAAGCAAGAAATTCCACTAATCAACCCTGATAAGCCACACCTGTGAAGTGGAAACCATTTCAGGTGTCTACTCCTTGAAGCTCATCGAGAGAATGCCAAGAGTGTGCAAAGCAGTAATCAGAGCAAAGGTGGCTATTTTGAAGAAACTTAAATATTAAAAATGTTTTCAGTTATATCACCTTTTTTTGTTAAGTACAAAACTCCACATGTGTTCATTCATAGTTTTGATGACTTCAGTGACAATCTACAATGTAAATAGTCATGAAAATAAAGAAAAAGCATTGAATGAGAAGGTGTGTCTAAACTTTTGGCCTGTACTGTATATGTGTATATATATACATATATATATATATATATATATATATATATATATATATATATATATATATATATATATGTGTGTATATATATATATATATATATATATATATATATATATATATATATGTATATATGTATATGTATCTATATGAATATGTATGACACTTTGAGCACCCCTGCTGCGGAAGATGTTTATGGGTACTATAGTAGTAGTGCTGTAATATACTTGTCCATCCTATGGTCGCATATGGGACGCCAGTCTGGTTACGTCAGCACCGGAAGTAGTAATATCAGCTGTTCACCTGGCGAGTTTTTCCTCTGTTTATAAAGAGTGGATAAACGGGGAAGTCCTTCTGTAGCTGGTGCCTTTTTTCATCAAATATGATTTCTTTAGCACATGTCAATGTTTACTTTTGTATATAAATCAACATAAAATCACTAATGTCATACAAACCCCGTTTCCATATGAGTTGGGACATTGTGTTAGATGTAAATATAAACGGAATACAATGATTTGCAAATCCTTTTCGACCCATATTCAATTGAATGCACTACAAAGACAAGATATTTGATGTTCAAACTCATAAACTTTATTTTTTTTTTGCAAATAATAATTAACTTAGAATGTCATGGCTGCAACACGTGCCAAAGTAGTTGGGAAAGGGCATGTTCACCACTGTGTTACATGGCCTTTCCTTTTAACAACACTCAGTAAACGTTTGGGAACTGAGGAGACACATTTTTGAAGCTTCTCAGGTGGAATTCTTTCACATTCTTGCTTGATGTACAGTTTAAGTTGTTCAACAGTCCGGGGGTCTCCGTTGTGGTATTTTAGGCTTCATAATGCGCCACACATTTTCAATGGGAGACAGGTCTGGACTACAGGCAGGCCAGTCTAGTACCCGCACTCTTTTACTATGAAGCCACGTTGATGTAACACGTGGCTAGGCATTGTCTTGCTGAAATAAGCAGGGGCGTCCATGGTAACGTTGCTTGGATGGCAACATATGTTGCTCCAAAACCTGTATGTACCTTTCAGCATTAATGGCGAATTCACAGATGTGTAAGTTACCCATGTCTTGGGCACTAATGCACCCCCATACCATCACAGATGCTGGCTTTTCAACTTTGCGCCTATAACAATCCGGATGGTTCTTTTCCTCTTTGGTCCGGAGGACACGACGTCCACAGTTTCCAAAAACAATTTGACATGTGGACTCGTCAGACCACAGAACACTTTTCCACTTTGTATCAGTCCATCTTAGATGAGCTCAGGCCCAGCGAAGCCGACTGCGTTCCTGGGTGTTGTTGATAAACGGTTTTCGCCTTGCATAGGAGAGTTTTAACTTGCACTTACAGATGTAGCGACCAACTGTAGTTACTGACGGTGGGTTTCTGAAGTGTTCCTGAGCCCATGTGGTGATATCCTTTACACACTGATGTCGCTTATTGATGCAGTACAGCCTGAGGGATCAAAGGTCACGAGCTTAGCTGCTTACGTGCAGTGATTTCTCCAGATTCTCTGAACCCTTTGATGATATTACGGACCGTAGATGGTGAAATCCCTAAATTCCTTGCAATAGCTGGTTGAGAAAGGTTTTTCTTAAACTGTTCAACAATTTGCTCACGCATTTGTTGACAAAATGGTGACCCTCGCCCCATCCTTGTTTGTGAATGACCGAGCATTTCATGGAATGTACTTTTATACCCAATCATGGCACCCACCTGTTCCCAATTTGCCTGTTCACCTGTGGGATGTTCCAAATAAGTGTTTGATGAGCATTCCTCAACTTTATCAGTATTTATTGCCACCTTTCCCAACTTCTTTGTCACATGTTAAATTCTAAAGTTAATGATTATTTGCAAAACAAAAATGTTTATCAGTTTGAACATCAAATATGTTGTCTTTGTAGCATATTCAACTGAATATGGGTTGAAAATGATTTGCAAATCATTGTATTCCGTTTATATTTACATCTAACACAATTTCCCAACTCATATGGAAACGGGGTTTTTTATTAATACAATATTTTTTGTTGTAATATTTTCGTGAACGACTGGTAGGGTCCCAAAGATCGATGGGTTGGCGAGCCCTGGCGTAAGTAATACCACAGTGAACGTCGTAAGATTGGCCCCAAAAGATCCAGTCTTACATGCTAGCATTAGCTTATAGCTGGGAATCGACATAACTTTGTTTTACAACCATTTGAAACTAAACGTTAAGCAGCGATCCATCTTCCAAAGCCAACATCCTCCTGCTACTGAAGCTTGATCCTCCACACACGGATCAGCTTGAAGCTGTTCAAGGTGTCCAGGAGGGTCTTTTGCTCTGCTGCGCTACGAACCAGCAATGTCCTCGCCGCTTTTGCTGCTGCCTAGCAATTCTGCCAGCACATTGCCTAAAAAGCATCCACTCTTCTCCCTCACGACACAGATTGTGGGAAATATTATAATTCAGTATATCCTCTTTTTTTAACGCCATTACTCGCTGCTATCGCAACCTTATTAGGACGGCGTGACTCAGCCGTGCCAACAACTTGAGGGTTCCTGGTATGATTGTGTCCTTGGGCAAAACTCACGCTGGTGTATAAACGTTATTGCATGTTTGGTGGTGGTCAGAGGGGCCGTAGGCGCTAGTTGGCAGCCAAGTTTCAGTCATTCTAGCCCAGGGCGGTTCTGGCTACAAATGTAGCTTACCACCATCCGCATGTCAATGAGGAGTGAATGAATGATGGCTTCTTAGTTCTCTGTAAAGTGCTTTGTGTGTCTAGAAAAGCGCTACATAAATATAATCCATTGTTATTATCAATATTATTTATTATTGACCAGTCATCCCTCTTTGTTCTCATTGTACATTTTGGATCTAATGAGACGGGAAGAAGCAAAAATGACTTAAAAGGATTTTGAAGTTCTCTTCTGAGTTTACATGCTTTACATTCTTATTATATTATTTATTAAACTACTGTAGTTGTTTGTTCTTCTATTGTATAGTTTTTAAACAACA
The DNA here is from genome assembly GCF_033978785.1 of Entelurus aequoreus. Classification (NCBI taxonomy): domain Eukaryota; kingdom Metazoa; phylum Chordata; class Actinopteri; order Syngnathiformes; family Syngnathidae; genus Entelurus; species Entelurus aequoreus. The sequence continues at coordinate 49,825,567 of NC_084732.1, forward strand.
TTTCTTATCTAAAGGTGATTATTTTTAAAAGGCATGATAAAGGTTAAAATAGTGCTGTTTCGGGAGGGCCAAGCACAAATTAAATTGATTTTAATTTATTTCAATGGTCGAGGCTGCTTTAAGGTTACAAGCTCATTGAACGCAATGTACTAGTAGGTTGAGGTACCACTACATTTCCTAAATATCAGCCTTTTCTCTATGAACTCTGGCAGAATGTCCTGTGGTAAAAACCCACACCCTACAAAAAGTTGTTGTCTTATTGTGCCATTCATGGTAGCGAAAAAAGTGCCTTTGGGTTTAAAATGATTTACAAATGAATCTAATAAAATGACCAAAAATGGGATAAGAACCAAGCACCACATTGCCTTTTTGCTGAAAGGGTTGGAACGCTAACAACAGAAGCTGTGTAGGACCGAGGTTTTCAAAGTGTGAGGTAGGCCTTCTCTAAGACAAAGGAGACTTCCACAGCTTTAGAAAAATCAAGAAAAAGCTAACAGTTATGTCAAAGGTCAAAAGAATGGATTTTAGTTCTTACAACAGAACATCAGTTTTTCAGGGAGTAGTTTTAAGTCCCCATCTGTTCTGTTGTCTGAGGAGAGACATTTTGAAAAATCCTGGTATAGTATGTGCTTATCTTTTGGATTTCACTAATGATGTTGTATAAAGGCCTTTTAGGACTTTAAACACTTGCAGGTTGAAGTGTTTTGCAAAATAAGATAGAGAAGAAAATATTTATTTTACTCTTTCTGTTGACAAACTTGCATCATCTATAATCCAAACTGTAACTTCATGACATGATCGAGACGTAACATTTATACTTACAGGAATTGACAATGGAAGACAATCTGGCCTCTTCTGGAATTCCCTCAAAAATATTTTTCTTCCTCCAACAGCTTGGAGAAATATCTTTCTTAGGGAATGTGTGGCCATTGATGGACCTGAGAAAGAGTGTACACTGGGAAAGGGATTCAAATGGGTCCATTTGTGCGTTTTACCTGACACATGAAACGTGTCGAATTGGGGGGTGCACCATCCACTTCAGCCAGCAGTAGAGTGTTGAATATCTTAAAATGTGTTTTACGGCAATTCCAACTTTAACCACATTGTCAGTTGCTATGTCGAGTGGCGCTTTCCATCATTTTCAGCAGACTGCATTGCAAAAGGATTAACCCCTCCCCTCTTCTTGTCACGCAAGATACACCCAGGAATGGGGCCATATGAATCCCTTCCCTACTGTATGTTCTTCTGCATCGCAAAGGCGCTGGATGGGATTTAGGTTTGGGTTCTCAGGTTCCTCCACACCAAACTCCTCCAAGCGTACATATTAATGGTCTTTGCTTCTGCGCTCTGGGAACAAAAATGGAACTAACGGGCCTAGTCCAAGACCTGACTAATGAATTTGGCGATATGTCCCAAGATTTGTGTACATGTATGAGGTAGTTATTGTAGTCTTGACATTTCCAAAAGTATGTTTCATGAATAATTCAAGTAAACTGAAAGATGTTACACAGGTGAATACTTATATTTCAATCAGTGTTTTGCCACCACAGTCTTAAAGACACTGTGCTCTTTTCTTCTTACAACTTTTTTATGGCTTCACATTTATCGATGTACTTGTATGCAGTTGTACGTGTGTTGACAGTGTCTGTTTATTGTGTTACTGCTGGTACATGTTGACATGTAGTTTCAGCACTACAACATCAGGACTGATGAGGACTTCAGTGGCATGAATGTCTGCACTATTTTTGTCATACAAAAGTGGCACTCTTTAAAAAAAACAAAAAACAGCTACTTATTGAAAGAGTATCAGCAGTTTTGTAATTTGTCATTTTGTCAAGCTAATAAGGTACTGGTACCGTTCTGTTTTTACATCATTTCCCGATGGTGACTTTCAAGTGATTTTAATGATTCAGCATTGCTCATGTTTTATGTTTTGTGTTCTTGTAAGAAGGTGCTTTGTACAAAAAAGTATATCTTAGCATTTTCTTGGTACAGATGTGTGATATCTGTCTCTCTGTGACTGTAATGTGTTGGAGCAAGCAAGCGAAAATAAGACTCTTATGCCATGTTTGTGTGGTTCTTTTTTCTTTTTTTGCTTTATTATTATTATATTATTATGGTCTTGGTTATTGCTCCTTTACATTATGATGCTTTCTTGGAAACACTAGATATTTTTTAGCTTTCTAGATTTGTTTGTATGCAATACTGCAGTTAAATAAATTGGAAAAAGAACAGTTTTGTGCTTGCATTTATTTGTGTTCTGTTGCATCTGACGTCTTCCCGAAGTCTAACAGTAGATGGCGTCACATGCTTTTGCTCGAGTGTCAATGAGCCCAGTTTCAGCTTCAATAAAGTCCGTGTAGTACCACAATAGAACACCAGAGAGCGTTTTTGTCACTTTCTCTTTGTTTTCTCAATAATAGATACATATATAATATTTCTCATATAGTTTCTATAATATTTGATGAATTTACATTTCAAAAATTGTAATAAGAAATTATTTCATTGAGTTCATTTTTGTAAATGGAATGCACCATTATTTTTACACAATGTCTATGCTCTTTATCTGTTAGTAAATTATTCGACTCAGAGCGTCAAAAAATATATGAGTGTGTATATGTATGTATTAACACACACACATACACTCACGCACAATTAAAATGTGTCCCTAATGTAGCCGTTTATAACGTTTATTGGTGCCACTGTATTGTGGAGGGCCAAATGGGAAAAAACTAAACAAACAAACAAAGAAGAATTACTTTAATTTTTCATTTGAATCAAATACATAAATGTGGTATTACATGTATCATTAATGTAAAATTAAATTTAACCATTTAGTTATGGATTTCTCTGTTTCATGAGGTAATTATAAATTTCATGATAAAACATTTTCACAAAATGGTTAACTATTTGACATAGAGGGAATTTAAAAAAAATACAACAAACTAATCACTAAAATTGTGTCCCTAATGGCCATTTGTAGTGTTTATTGGTGCTACTGTGGGCCAAATGCGAAGAAATTAAATATCTAAATAATTACTTAAATGGGTCAATATTTTATAATTTACAATAAAGTATGTGGTATTAAATGTGGATGGCCAAATGGGCCAACATTATATACATATACAAATCAATAATGAAATCAAATAAATAATTACATTCTGAAATTATTAATGAAATAATTAAACCAATACATGATTAAATGCAGTTTTACATTAAATGAATGGCAATAACCTTCATTCATTAAATTCCAAGTATAATTACGTAATGAGACACTATTTGAATATGTATTTAATTTAATTTATTCATGTATTTAATTTAGACTATGATTAATTATCAATACATTTAAGTAAGTATTTAGAAGACTAAGAATACATTGGTAGATTGTAATTAATTAAGATTATTGAAATTTTTAATATTTAAATAATTACTTAAATGTGTCAATTAAATCATTAAATAAATAATAAAATCATGAAATAATGAATTTGATAATTAATTAAATTATATTTTACCATAGATACATTAATGACACATTTAATACCCCATTTATGTATTTGATTCTAATCATAATGAATTAATAACACTTTCATTATTACAATGTTTATTTTTCTCTTGTAATCTTGTCTCATTTGGCCCTTTATAATATATTACCAAGACTGATTTTGCTTTACAATTATCATTATTATTATCAGCGCTCACTCGAACGAGTATGACGATCCTCCTGGTAGGGGTGTATCCCTTCATGGAGGATGCCTGTGCGTGACTTTGTTTTACGTGGGGAGACTGGTGCATAGACAGTCACAATCGGGTCAGGGTCCAGTGGCATGGAGTCCAAGACGACTGGGGACCCTTTTCTGCTGCAGCCTTCTCCCGCCATCGCAGCCGTTGTGGTAGTTCTTAAATCTACCATCTTCCGCCTGCTCCGCCGTTGAGGTCTTCACCGTATCCCTGGCTAGGGGGCAGTCAGGTACGAGGCCTTTGCCAAGGGCCACCTGGGGTAACAGTAGTAAAGGGGTTAACCTCCTAGTGCCCCAAGACCCCATGGAGCAGACCTGGGCAAATTAAGGCCCGGGGGCCACATGCGGCCTGCTAAGCTTTTCAATTTGGCCCGCCGGACATTCCCAAATAATTTTTTTAGATGTTTAAGATGTAAAGTGTAGCTGCCATTATGATGTTTTCTAATGACCGTAAGTCTTGAACTATACTAAGTATTTCAATGGTTGGAATCTGCGCTTATGGATGATATACCAGTTACTATGGTAATCTAATTAGTTACTACGGTCATCTAATTAGTTACTACGGTCATCTAATTAGTTACTATGGTAATCTACGTCACAGCAGCTCAGACGAGGCACCATGCAGTGTGGGCGGGAAGCGTTTCCACAGACGCGGAAAGAGATTTTCACAACAAAGTGCTAAAGCTTAGTGATGTATCAGATATGTCAGATTGTAGGTGGGTTTATTTTGTACCCTTCGCGTTCATATTTCACTGTTTGTTGCATTTTTGTTGCGTTTCACTTGATTGTAAAATATGTCGATCGAAAGGGGGTGTGACGTTCATATTTTGTCAATATTCAGTGTTTTATCGTTCATAGAAAAATGTAAAATTCCATTACGTTTTTTAAGGCGGTCTGTCATAATGTTTTTAGCATTCAATCAGACATTATTGTGAGGTTTTGTATTAGTGTTCCTAAAAATAGATATACCGGACCCCAGACACATTTTTTTCTCTAAATGTGGCCCCTGAGTCAAAATAATTGCCCAAGCCTGCCATAGAGGAGCCTCCACTGCCGGATGCACTTTAGCGTCATGCTCAGGACACGATAAAGTAGTATGTACATAATGCATCAGATATATGTTCAAACAAATTAGTAGTTTTAAAACTTCGACATTATAAAGAAAATCCACTTTTCCCTGTTTTTTTTTTCTCATTATTTTTATTTATAAACCTTTATTTATAATATTCAACATTTACATACAAGCAAATAAATAATAATAATCAAAACAAGTACAGAAACAGTACAAAACAGCGCCAGGGGGTTAAAGCCACTAAATATATGTAGCAATGTGCAAAGCCATATAGGCTCACACACGTTCCGTAAATAACCCACATTTGGAGCACAGCATCCACTTTTCCCACGTAAACACCCAGGCACGCCAAGCGTGACGTCATCGCGTCTGCCCCTCATCGTTAATTGGTCTAGTGGCAGTCACGTGATCCCGCTCAAGTTGCGAGCCAAACAAGTTCAGTAAAAAGGTCCACGCCTTCGATGGCCGCACTAAGTGAGTGGGAGGTAAAGATGGAGGCGGAGGAGGGCAGCATCTCAGTGTGGGTGTGCAGGGAGGAGAAGATCGTCGTGGCTTTGAACAAACGCACAACTTGCTCCGATGTGCTCAAAGTCCTGCTGGAAGATCCAAACATCCCCACGCGTCGCTGCTACTTCATCGTGGAAACATGGAGGAGCTGCCGGAGGATTCTGCCCAACAAAACCCGGATCTGGCGCCTGTGGACGGCGTGGGGCGAGGAGCGCGACCAGGTGAGCTTCACGCTGGCTGACAGCGGCGTGTTTGTGGAGAAGCGCGCGGCCAGGAGCACGGAGGCGCGCATGGTGCTGCTCGGCGGGCCCGCAGTGTCCGCGTGGAGCCCGGCGGGCCCTCGCGTGGAGGAGCATCTCCCTCCTGACACGCAGCGGCGCGTCGTCAGGAAAGCCTTGAGAAAAGTGGAGAAGATGCAGCAGAAGAAGCGCAGGGACGCCTCGGCCTCGTCCGAGAAGATGCAGAAGTGGTCTCGTCGCGTGGACTCCCAGGACAGCAGCATCCGCCTGCAGGCGCGCAGGATCCACCACCTGGACGCTGACATCGAGAGGCATGAAGCCAGAGTGCACGTGGACAGAAGCAGAAGTCATGGCGTCAATTACGTGCAGGACACCTACTTGTCAGAGGAGGACGCAGTAGCAGCTTCCGGCCAGCAGGTGTGCTCTCTGGAGGGCTTCCTGCAGCTGTGTGCGCACCTGGTGAGGCTGCAGGAGCAGGTGTGTGAGCAGGAGGCCGTGGCAAACATGCTGAGTGTGCAGCTGGAGGAGGAGCTCGGCCGGCGCCGGATGCAGAGGAGGCTGCGGGGGACGCATGTGGACCCCCAGGACCGGGCCGGCGGGACTTGGGAGGAAGAGGAGGAGAGGCTGAGGAGTCAGCTGGACGTCAGCTCCTGCGTGGGCCTGCGCCTCCGCTCGGATTTGGAGGCTATTAGGGGCCATTTGGAGCTCAGCCGGCAGATTTGCGGCACCCGGGAGGAGGAGATGAGGGATTTGCTGGACAAAATGAACTCTTTGGGTCTGGAGGACGCAGAGGGGGGGCCAGATGAGGCTGGCGGGATGAGGATGAGAATGATGATGATGATGAGCGAGTGGGTGGAGCAGGCCAGGGGTTTGTCCGAATGTCACGGAGGGAAGGACGACGACTCGGACACGGGTTTAAGCTCCTTGCACAGCCAGGAGTCTGACAGCACCGCCGTGTGCGAGTCTCTGGTCTGAAAAGATCAAAACCCCCCACACTTAAAGTTAAAGTACCAATGATTGTCACACACACACACACTAGGTGTGGTGAAATTTGTCCTCTGCATTTGACCCATCCCCTTGTTCACCTCCTGGGAGGTGAGGGGAGCAGTGAGCAGCAGCGGTGCCGCGCCCGGGAATCATTTTTGGTGATTTAACCCCCAATTCCAACCCTTGATGCTGAGTGCCAAGCAGGGAGGTAATGGCTCCCATTTGTATAGTCTTTGGTATGACTCGGCCGGGGTTTCAACTCACGACCTACCGATCTCAGGGCGGACACTCTAACCACTAGGCCACTGAGTAGACTTGACCTTTGGGCATGGTCACTACATTAGGTACACCTGCACGATGGTGCCTTAGTACTTCTTTCATTGCATGACAGAAGGAAAAGATGCTCTGTAAACATTTTCTCTGCAAATTCACAGCAAATGACTGAATAATAATTCACTGTGATTTTGCAATGACAATAAAATGACAACTAAATGCAGTAACTTCAAAGTAGTAATTCTCTCTCTGCTGTACAAGAGTGTGCAACATTGTCTATGGCAGGGGTCCTTAATCTTTTTGATTTGGGGGCCCAACTTTTGCACTACAGATCCACTTAAATATTAACACGGAATTAGTCATCTTACTCTGCGATGAGGTGGTGACTTGTCCCGGGTGTACCCCGCCTTCCACCCAAATGCAGCTGAGATAGGCTCCAGCACCCCCCCACCCCCCAGCGACCTCGAAAGGGACAAGCGGTAGAAAATGGATGGAAGGACTTTGGATTTTAATCATATTAAATGATTATATCTAGCCTACTTACGGTTTAACAGGATAATCATTTCTTAAATGATATGAACGCATGTGTTAATCACAAAGATTATCATCAAGACGTCGGTCAGGCTATTTAAAAAATACATACTAATCAAATATACTGCAAAACAAAGGACTTATGAAAAATACTGTACATACAATTACACACTGCTAAAATAAATACATTCAAACTAAATTCATAATAAATAATATGTATGTTTTTTAAATAAACTGTCAAAAAATTCAAGTGCAAATGAAAATACAGCTTCATCACTTCAGTCATAATTTTTGCGCTTAAGAACCTTCTCTATGACTTTAGCTCCAGACTTCTTCTGTTTATTTGAGATTGCCATCACTGCCACAAGTGGTGAAAAAGCATATTACAACTAAGTAACTAACTAACTAAGCGGCCTATACGGACCACAGCTTAAAAACACATCTTTTTTGGCGGCCCTGTAGGGGGCACTCGCCGCCCAACAATGGCCCTATGGTAAATAAACACTGGTCTACGGAACACATTAAGCGACAAATCAGTTTGAATTTACAGTAATCTGTTGTGGTATCACAGAGGACTATGATCGCAGTATTTTACTGTGAAATAATAGTTAATTACTATGAAATATAAGGTTATCGCAATGTTTAGTCATTTGTTGTAATGTTACAGTACATTTTGACGACAGTATTTTACTGTGAAAAAATACTGTTAAAATCTGTGAAATCATTCGTACATTTTTACAGTTTACCACATATAAGATATAGACGAACACACATTTTTATGAAAGGAGATTTTACTGTAAGTACTTATGTCCAGGTGTACCTAATGAGCTGTCCAGTAAATCAATGTGTTATTTCCATTCAAATTACAAAACCTATTGATGAAATTGTTTCCTACAACAGTCTTGATATGATTCCGTTATAGTATACTATATACTATAGCTATACGGTACTTATGTTATTGTTTTATAGAGATGTATAACACATTTACACACAACTGCAATGTTTACAATATGATCAATAAAACATTTATTTTGTTATAAGAATTCATGATCGCCTGAGCTGCTTTGTTGGAGCGAGATGTCCCTTATTATAATTAAATATGTATCAGAAGTTTCATAATAGTATATTGGGCCAAATGGTTTTAAAATACAATTCAAACAATAAACATTCGATGTGCTCTAGAGCAGTGGTCCCCAACACTGGTACCGGTCCGTGGGTCGATTGGTACCGGGCCGCACAAGAAATTATTTAAAAAAAACATTTTTTTTTAAAAAATTGTTATTAAATCAACATTAAAAAACACAATATACACTTACAATTAGTTATTAGTAATTAGGTCCACATTTTTTCCAACGAGGGCCGCACACTGAAAAATATAAGCATGCAGGGGCCAATTTGATAGTTTTCAACACCAATACAATATATGTATATATACAGTCGCGATCAAAAGTTTACATACACTTGTAAAGAACATAATGTCATGGCTGCCTTGAGTTTCCAATAATTTCTACAACTCTTATTTTTTTGTGATAGTGATTGGAGCACATACTTGTTGGTCACAAAAAACATTCATGAAGTTTGGTTCTTTTATGAATTTATTATGGGTCTACTGAAAATGTGACCAAATCTGCTGGGTCAAAAGTATACATACAGCAATGTTAATATTTGGTTACATGTCCCTTGGCAAGTTTCAGAGCAATAAGGCACTTTTGGTAGCCATCCACAAGCTGGCAAGCTTCTGGTTTAATTTTTGACCACTCCTCTTGACACAATTGGTGCAGTTCAGCTAAATGTGTTGGTTTTCTGACATCGACTTGTTTCTTTAGCATTTTCCACATATTCTCAATGGGGTTTAAGTCAGGACTTTGGGAAGGCCATTGTAAAACCTTAATTCTAGCCTGATTTAGCCATTCCTTTACCACTTTTGACGTGTGTTTGAGGTCATTGTCCTGTTGGAACACCCAACTGCGCCCAAGACCCAACCTCCGGGCTGATGATTTTAGGTTGTCCTGAAGAATTTGGAGGTAATCCTCCTTTTTCATTGTCCCATTTAAAGCACCAGTTCCACTGGCAGCAAAACAGGCCCAGAGCATAATACTACCACCACCATGCTTGACGGTAGGAATTGGAGTTCCTGGGATCAAAGGCCTCACCCTTTCTCCTCTAAACATATTGCTGGGTATTGTGGCCAAACAGCTCAATTTGTGTTTCATCTGACATCACATGGACAAAGATAAGACCTTCTGGAGGAAAGTTCTAACTTGCTTCTTTTTTTCAGAATCAGAATCATCTTAGTCAAGCACGTAAAAAAATAAGAGGACTTTGTTGTCTGTACTTCAGTAAGCCAGGAGTGTGCAAAGTGCAGCCATTTTTTCAAATCTTAAAACACTATTGCTAAAAAAAACACTTAAATAGTGAAATGAGAGAGCAAAGAGGTGTATTGGGAAATAGTTAAAATGTTAACTCTAAGAACACAAAGCTGTCAGGCAGGCTGTTTTTTGGTCTTTAAAAAATCAATATATACAATATTGTACTGTTTTGAAAGTGACAAATATTAAAATAGCCCATGCATCTTGGTATTTTTAAGTCTGCCACTCGCAGTCAAAGAAGTTTGGATTCAAGCAGAAGAGCAGATTACACAAACGCTCATTTAAAAAGTCAAGCTCAATAATGCGTAAGTTGTGTTGTGCACTGCAAATTATTTGACACTTGCCAAAACTTAGAATTTTATTTCTAGAATTATTCGCGAGTTTTAGGAGCTTCTGTTTTAGTCATTGATTTCACAGCAGTAACTTAATTTTAGCATGAATAGTTATACTTTGTCGATTCAAGTTGAAAAATTAAACAATTTAAAAAGTTATCTATTCAAATGAGATATTTTGGTTTTCCTCACATAGAAAATCTTAAAAGATTATGCAATATCCCGAGGTTCATTTAAGAATTGCAAGTTGAATAATGCTTGTTTTCAGAAAAAAAATACTTATTTCTATCTTAAAAGTCTAAATATAGAATTTTTTATTCAGTACGTTTCATCAAGTAAAATTAATTAACTGGCTGCGTGGACAGATAATTTAACTACTAATTAACTGGCTGCATTGACAGATAATTTAACTACTTTTTGGTATTTTTTTCCTAAAATCTGGTCTTTTTATTCTATATTTTGTCAGCTCTTATTAGTGTGTAAAGGGAAAATATTGCAATTTTAATTAAATTAATGGGGCAACCAGCCTTCCTTGCAATAAGTCAACAAATGACATTAAAGTGATTATAGAACTTCACAAGCATCAAGCAGACATAGTGATATACAGTAAATCAATAATTGTTTGTCCTGTTTGCAGCCACTTGTTGCTAGGCAGAGTTCATCACAAGTGCTCATAGGCCAATGAGAAATGAGCATACTATGATTTGATTGGACCAGGGAGTCATACAGGAACACACTACAAAAACAACACTATACAGATTATGTAACATTGATATTTACACACATTCCTTTTGTAATAAAATGAGCATCATTCTAAGTAATGCTAAAAATGTTGCATCGTTATGCACCGAATAACCAACAAGAAGATGAAGACAAGTTGTATTGCATGTTTTAAATGAACTTTCAAGTGTGGAGCATAAAGAAATGCAATCAAGGTTGAGAAAAAGAGAACATTCCAAACCTTTTGAGAGTGCAAGTCTGCTTGGGCTGTTTCCCACACGACTGAATATCTCCTTGTGTCAGTGCCACGTAAGTCTGGAGCCACTTCAGGCAAATTGTGGAATCTAAAGTGTTCTCTCCAAAGCTTTTGTCCAAGATGAGACTATCACTGAAGCAAAAAGGTATAAGAAAGGTGATGCAATATTTGTGTCACAGAACACAACTCATACTCCTGCTATTTTCTCTTTGAACATGCTTTCATTTAATCTTCATGGGGGAACATGCCTTTGTTTTCGGGGTCATTGAAGGGGTCACAGGTCAAATAATCACAGGTTTAGTTCACAGATGTTGTAGCTGCTGTGATGTTGGAACCAACTCCTGGAAATTAGGGACGTCTCGATACAACTTTTTCTTAATACCAATATGATAGCCTTCAGTATTGGCTGATACCAACTGCTGTGATACAATATCAACACAAATCATACATATCTTTATGATTTAGTAGTGTGGTATGTAAGACAAGGTTTTATCAAGTGAAATGACTCAGAGAACAATGGTATGTATGAAAAATAATAACCTATTATTAGCTACATGGAAAATGTAGTAAGCTAAGCTACAAGTTACTCTCGATTAAATGTAGCTAAGTTACAGGGGAAGCTATTCCCAGTGAATTGTAGCAAGCTACACGGCAAAAGTAGCTTAATGCATGTCATACTGGGGATCATATATATATATATATGATCCCCAGATATATATATATATATATATATATATATATATATATATATATATATATATATATATATATATATATATATATATATATATATATATATATATATACACATATATATATATATATATATATATATATATATATATATATATATATATACACATATATATATATACACATTTATATACATATATATACATATACATTTATATATATATATACACATTTATATACATATACATATATATACATATACATATATATACATATTTACACATATATATATATATATATATATATATATATATATATATATATATATATATATATATATATATATATATATATATATACATATACGTATACATATATATACACACATATATATATATATATACAGTATATGATCCCCAGTATGACATGCATTAAGCTACAGACCCCATTTAACGGCATTTATATCTGTGGGCCCACATGTATAATATCAATGTTAATGTAACTGAGAGTGTACCAATAGACCCAATAAGGGTCCATTACTATTAACTATCTGTCATTTAGCTGGGGATACCCTACAACTACCATTAGGGGTCCCCGCACCCCACCGTATGTATGTATTTTAGTTTGCCTTTTCTTTGGCCCACGCCTATAATGTTATTAATTTTCTCTGCCTACAGTAAAAAATATATCTATATCTAATACATATATATCTATCAATACAATGAAAAAAACGAACAAACAAAAGAAACAGTGACTTGTGTTGTTTGGGAACAGTTGGTAATGGTTATGTGCAGTACAACTTTTCATGAACTCAACTCACTTTAATGTGTGTTCCTAAATTTGTATTGGATTTGGACATCTTTCTTTTCTTTCTTTCTTTCTTTTAGTTTATTTCGAACATGAACACATTTACATCATAATACATCACACAATTTCATATCATTTCATTTACATCATGCCCGAAAAGGAGTAAGAAGAAGCAAAGCTTATTTAATCCTACCCCTTTCCCACTTCAAAGCATTTACAATTATATAAAATCATTTACTGACCTTTTTATATAATAAAATAACATCTATGAATTAGTATATACAACAGTTTGTAATATGTAATTAATTAATTCAGGCATTATTAACATACTGAGATGAAGAATATTTGCAATAAGGTTGGAAGTTTTTCTCATAATTCTTCTTCTTTGTACTTTGTAAGCACTATTAATTTAAACAACCTCTTAAACTGGATCATGTCAGTACAATTTTTAACTTCTTTACTTAATCCATTCCATAATTTAATTCCACATACTGTTATGCTAAAAGTTTTAAGTGTTGTACGTGCATATAAATGTTTTAAATTATTTTTTCCTCTAAGGTTATATGTCTCCTCTTTAGTTGAGAAGAAATGTTGTACATTCTTTGGTAGCAGGTTATAGATTGCTTTGTACATCATTTTAGCTGTTTGCAATTTTACCAAATCACCAAACTTTAATATTTTTGACTTAATAAATAAAGGGTTTGTATGTTCTCTATATCCAACATTATGTATTATTCTAACTGATCTTTTTTGTAACATGGTTAACGAATGTAGCGCACATTTGTAGTTATTTCCCCATATTTCTGCACAATAAGTCAGATATGGTAACACTAGTGAGCAGTAGAGAATATGAAGTGATTTTTGGCCCAGGACGTGTTTTGTTTTATTCATTATTGAAATGTTTTTTGCTACCTTATGTTGTATGTTTTGTATATGAGATTTCCAGTTCATTTTATCATCTATTAATACTCCCAAAAATCTGGTTTCTTTTACCCTTTCGATGTTTACTCCGTCTATTTGTATTTGCGTATGATGCTCTTTCCTACTATTACCAAATAGCATTATTTTAGTTTTACTGAGATTCAAAGATAGTCTGTTTTTGTCAAACCATCTTTTTAATTTGTTAATTTCTTCTGTTATTATGTGTATTATCTTCTGTGTGTTCTCTCCTGAACAGAAAGCAGTTGTATCATCTGCAAATAAAACTAACTTTAAGTCCTTTGTAACTTTACAAATGTCGTTTATATAAAGATTAAACAATTTTGGTCCCAGTATTGATCCCTGCGGCACACCACAGGATATATCTAGCCGTGTTGACATATGTTCACCCATCTTCACATATTGCTTCCTGTTGGTTAAATAGCTTCTTACCCAGCTCAAGACCAAACCTCTGATGCCATATCGTTCTAATTTTTGTGTTAAAATATCATGATTAATTGTATCAAATGCTTTTGTTAAGTCCATGAATACTGCTGCCGCACATTCTTTACCATCTATTGCATTGGTAATTTCCTCTGTTATTTTAATTAATGCTATTGATGTTGAGATATTTGCTCGAAATCCATATTGGTTCTCCACGAGCGTCCCACTTTTGTTAATAAATAAATCTAATCGACTATCTAATAATTTTTCCATGATTTTGGAGAATTGTGGAAGTAATGAAACTGGTCTGTAGTTAGTAAACTGGTGTACGTCTCCATTCTTATAGATTGGTACGACTTTTGCAATTTTCATTTTGTCTGGGAATTTTCCGGTTAAAAATGTACATTGGTGATATATGTCAGAGGTTCTGAAATGTCTTCTATAACCTTTTTTATCGTTACCATATCTATTCCATGACAGTCAGTTGAAGTCTTGGATTTAAAATTTTTTACAGTTTTGATTATTTCTTCTTTTGTTACACTTTTAAGAAACATGGAATTGGGATTTCTGTCTATGAGCTCACTCACGTCCTCAACTGACCCATCATCTGCATTTGGAATTCTCTGATCCAGATTTGTTCCTATATTAACAAAATAATCATTGAAACGTTCAGCTATTTGGTTCATATTGTAATTTTTTGTATGTCCATCTAGAAAGTACTGGGGGTAATCTTTCTTAGCACCATTTTTAATGATGCTATTTAGGATGTCCCATGTTGCTCTCATGTTGTTTTTGTTCTTGTTTAATAATTGACTGTAGTATTCCTTCTTACATGTTCGTAGTATACCAATTAGCTTCTTTTTATATTTCTTATACTTATTTTCTGCCTCTATAGATCTTTGTGTTATAAATATTCGATACAATGTGTTTTTTTGTGACAAGCATTTTTCAGTCCTTTTGTCATCCACGGTTGGTTGTTTTTCTTTTGCTTCTTACTACGTTCTTTCCATGGGCAATGTTTATCATAGAGTGTTAGAAAGGTGTTGACAAAATTCCCATATGCACCATCTACATCATCTTCATTATATACATTGTCCCAAATTTGTTTCCTCAGATCCTTCTTGAAGAAAATCATTCCTTCCTCTGTGCATAGTCTCTGAAATGTCTTTTTGTCAATGTTCTTCTTCCTGTAGTTCCCATCATAAATAGTAAAGACTGGCAGATGGTCGCTGATGTTGGTTGTTAACAGTCCACTTGTTATATTATTATCAAAGACATTAGTGAATATATTGTCAATAAGTGTAGCACTGTGACTTGCAATTCTGGTTGGCCTTGTGATTTGAGGATACAAACTCATACTATACATTGTATCTGTGAAATCATTAATGGACTTTTGCTTGTTGGGGTTCAAGAGATCAATGTTGAAGTCTCCACATAAAAAGAGTACTTTTTGACTGATTCCATTGAAAGTTCCCTTAATCCAGTCTTCAAATCCTTCAATACTTGAGTTGGGTGCCCTATATATACAACTGATCAATACATTTCTATTTCTTTCATGACATTTCTCAATGGTTATACACTCTAAAACATTGTCAATAGCCAGTGACATGTCTTTTACCACCTTGTAATGGAAGTCCTTCATCACATATACAGCAACTCCGCCTCCATTCTTATTTACTCTATTAATATAATTGAGTTCATATCCTTCTAGTCCAAAGTCCATTCCTTTTTTTGGATCCATCCATGTCTCTGATACAGCGATAATTTTGAAAGGTTCTTTAAATTGTTCCAAAAATAATTTCATATTGTTAAAATTGGCATACAAGCTTCTGCAGTTAATATGAATAATTGACAGTTTGTTATTGGAATTAATGTTGGTGTTGTACTGTACTTCTGTATAATATAAACAATTATGGTCCATGTGAGAAAAAAAATGTATGTCTGGATCTATAGCACTGTCCAATTCCGTCCTGTTATAGTCGGTGCTGGAAAAGGTTATAAATTCTCTGTTTGATTGATTATTGTTTGTTTGTGTCATGGTTGTGTTTAATTTTTTTATCGTTATTGATATTTATCCAGCTCTGCTATTTTCCTTATGACTATTACTCTTGCTTCCTCTAGTGTTCCATTTAGTTTAATAAATATTTTACAGTTTGCTGTCCAAGTTTGTTGTATTTTTCCTTGTTTTCTTAAGCTACGTGCTTTTCTGGCTATGTCTGCGTTTTTCTTTGTTAAATGTTCATTTATGTACACGTCTGTTCCTTTCAGCTTCCTCCCTTGTTTTAATAATGCGGTTTTATGTTTCCTATTGACAAATCTCATTATTATTACTGGTGCCGAATTATCTTTCTTCTTATGGAGTGGGTGGCAAGCTTCCACATTTGCCATGTCCAAGAATATGCCTTTTGACTCCATGAATGTTGCCACTTGCCTCTCTGTGGAGATGTCCAAATTCCCGGGCTCTTCTCCACCATTGGCGGTCACCGCCCGAGCATATGAACGGGGCTTAATATTAAGCCCGGTCAAAATAACGTCATTTATTCTTGTGTATTGTTCCAGTTCATCCACTCGGTCTGTTAATTGTTCTATTTGTAAAGTTTTTGCATCATTCTCGACTCGTAGAATTTTTACCTCCTCCACCAGCTGCATAATTGTCTGTTGGTACTGCTTAATGGCTGATACCTCTGCTGTTAAAAATTCAAGTGATCGCCTTATCTCCTCACCTTCATCAGGAGAGAGCACCTTCTTTGGCCCCATGTTGATTTTGGCTGTTGCGGGTGTTTACCGCCTTCAGCCAAGGCTGTCCCCGGTCCCATCTTCGCGAGGTGGTCCCGCTTCTGCTAGCTGCTGCTAGCCGCTAGCCGGGCCTCTCCCTCGCCGCTCTGCTGCTGTCACACGCCGCCCCGCGAAAGCTGTCGCTCTCGCCGCCGTGAGGTGGTGGGGTGGTGGTCCCACTGCTGCTGGCTGCTAGCCGGGCCTCTCCCTCGCCGCCCCGCTGCCGTCACTCGCCGCCACCGTCACCTGCCGGTCCCGTCGTCGCGAGGTGGTCTTGCTTCTGCTAGCTGCTGCTAGCTGCTAGCCAGGCCTCTCCCTCGCCGCTCTGCTGCTGTCACACGCCGCCGCAAGAAAGCTGTCGCTCTCGCCGCCGTGAGGTGGTGGGGTGGTGGTCCCACTGCTGCTGGCTGCTAGCCGGGCTTCTACCTCGCCGCCCCGCTGCCGTCACTCGCCGCCGCCGTCACCTGCCGGTCCCGTTGTCGCGAGGTGGTCTTGCTTCTGCTAGCTGCTGCTAGCTGCTAGCCAGGCCTCTCCCTCGCCACCGACGTCTTCCGCAGGGTCCCTTCGCCGCTCCTGCCGGCTAGCCTCCTCTCTGTCTTCACTTCAGATAACACGCCGTCACTCCAAACTCAAAGTCTTTTTTTTTTTTTCTATTAATATGGTCGTAAATGTGAATTTCTCCGGAAAGCCACCTTGCTTAGTCCGCCATCTTGGACCATCCGCATCCGCCGTTCATCTTAGATGAAGAGAGCAGTTATGATTTTGGTTTACAGAGTAAACAACTAAAACTAAGGTTCTGGGGATTGTTTTCTCTAAAGACATACATTTGTCTAAATATGGCCAAGGACACGCATTATTGTGGGTTTCCTGGGCGTCGTCTTCATCACTAAAGGTCAAATATAATCCGTGGTATGTTTTTTTTTTTTTTTTTTTTTTTTTAAGTAGTCAGCTTTAGGGTTTCTGCAGGTATCAGCAAATCTAATTTAAGGTTTTTAATGCCATGTTTCATGCCAAATGAATGCCCATGTCCGATATGGTTAATACATATAATCAAAAGATACATAATTGTAACCATTTGACAATAGTAATGTTGAATAGATGAAAAGTTTACATTAACCGTTACTACCTAGTGAATTAAAATTGTCTTGCAAGATTGTTTTGTCTGAGAAATTATTGTTTGTCTATTTTTCTGTAGTAGCCTCTGTGTTCTGACTTTGTGCATGGCAATAGACAATAGCCAAATAAAAGGTTTAGCCTGTCAACACGGTACCTTCAATCAAATTTCTGAAAGGGTAACTGCACTTAAGCCCTTTAAATAAACATCAAATTCTGAATTAGTTGGTCAATAAAATAAACCCAGAAGTATCTTTTTAAATTGCATCGCTGTAAAACATGCTGTAAAATGGATATTCTCTGAAAGCATGACTTACAATAGCCACAAACTGGAGGATAGTTTTTTTTAATCAGGATACAATTAAATAGTTAAAAGGTTTCATGGAATAATAAATGAACATCATACTAAAATGAAAATGATGCATTTGTTTGGAAATGGACCAGCGCCCCCCGCGACCCTGGAGGGAATAAGCGGTAGAAAATGGATGGATGGATGGATGATTTAAACATTTTAGTAAAAGACATGTCATGGAAGGATGTTTGGAAAAATGCCAATAAGATGCATTCAATCAATCAATCAATCAATCAATCAATGTTTATTTATATAGCCCTAAATCACAAGTGTCTCAAAGGGCTGTACAAGCCACAACGACATCCTCGGTACAGAGCCCACATACGGGCAAGGAAAAACTCACCCCAGTGGGACGTCTGTGAATGACTATGAGAAACCTTGGAGAGGACCGCATATGTGGGTAACCCCCCCCCCTCTAGGGGAGACCGAAAGCAACGGATGTCGAGTGGGTCTGACATAACATTGTGAAAGTCCAGTCCACAGTGGATCCAACACATCAGCGGGAGTCCAGTCCACAGCGGGGCCAACAGGAAACCATCCCGAGCGGAGACGGGTCAGCAGCGCAGAGATGTCCCCAACCGATGCACAGGCTAGTGGTCCACCCGGGGTCCCGGCTCTGGACAGCCAGCACTTCATCCATGGCCACCGGACCTATGCAACTCCCCCTCGCAAGGGACAGGGGAGAAGAGGAGAGAAGAAAAGAAACGGCAGATCAACTGGTCTAAAAAGGGGGGGTCTATTTAAAGGCTAGATTATACAAATGAGTTTTAAGATGGGACTTAAATGCTTCTACTGAGGTAGCATCTCTAACTGTTACCGGGAGGGCATTCCAGAGTACTGGAGCCCGAATAGAAAACGCTCTATAGCCCGCAGACTTTTTTTTGGCTCTGGGAATCACTAATAAGCCGGAGTTCTTTGAACGCAGATTTCTTGCCGGGACATATGGTACAATACAATCGGCGAGATAGGCTGGAGCTAAACCGTGCAGTACTTTATACGTAAGTAGTAAAACCTTAAAGTCACATCTTAAGTGCACAGGAAGCCAGTGCAGGTGAGCCAGTATAGGCGTAATATGATCAAACTTTCTTGTTTTTGTCAAAAGCCTTGCAGCCGCATTTTGTACCAACTGTAATCTTTTAATGCTAGACATAGGGAGGCCCGAAAATAATACGTTACAGTAATCGAGACGAGACGTAACGAACGCATGAATAATGATCTCAGCGTCGCTAGTGGACAAGATGGAACAAATTTTAGCGATATTACGGAGATGAAAGAAGGCCGTTTTAGTAACACTCTTAATGTGTGACTCAAACGAGAGAGTTGGGTCGAAGATAATACCCAGATTCTTTACCGAGTCTCCTTGTTTAATTGTTTGGTTGTCAAATGTTAAGGTGGTATTATTAAATAGATGCTGGTGTCTAGCAGGACCGATAATCAGCATTTCCGTTTTCTTAGCGTTGAGTTGCAAAAAGTTAGCGGACATCCATTGTTTAATTTCATTAAGACACGCCTCCAGCTGACTACAGTCCGGCGTGTTGGTCAGCTTTAGGGGCATGTAGAGTTGAGTGTCATCAGCATAACAGTGAAAGCTAACACCGTACTTGCGTATGATGTCACCCAGCGGCAGCATGTAAATACTAAAGAGTGCAGGGCCAAGAACCGAACCCTGGGGAACTCCGCACGTTACCTTGACATAGTCCGAGGTCACATTGTTATGGGAGACGCACTGCATCCTGTCATATTCAAAATATGCTGACTCAAATATATTTTATACATTGTACATTACACCCTCTCAGGTGTTTAAAATGGGTACATCAGATAGCAAGTTATGTATAAAGTCAGGCAGCTGAAGGAAATTGATCTCAATTATTTATTGCAGGAATGTCAGAGTTGTCTGTTGTGATAATTGTCTTGTTTGTCCATCCTAGGCCACCGTAGGTCAAGTGAGGTGCGTCACCACACCTGCTAATGTTAGCTTATGTGTGTTAAAGTGGAGAGTGAAATAAAGGAGTCCAGTATGAAACAAGCTCAGCTTCCTCATGAACATGACATGATGTCACAGTTAAGGACTACACGCCTACAGTCACCAAAGAATGGTAAAATCTGTGCCCCCAGAACCGTTACATTGTGCCGTATTGAGGCAGCGATTTTTATGCTTTCGGACCAGACCTTACAACACCTTTTGTATGCAGTTTAAAAGCAATTTATCGACGACGCAACGTAAGTTAATTTTAATTTATTATTTGATGGGTTGACGTATTGACTATCGGCCAAGTCCCACCATTGTATGAAATTTTTAACACCTCGGAACATCGCATTTAATACTTTTAGTGCCATTTTGTCACAAAGTGCTGGTTACGAACCCCAAGATGCAGAGACGGCAGGCTTGGTGCAGGAAAACATAATTTAATGTCCAAAAAAAAGGTAAAACACAAACCAGGAACTAGGAGACAGGAAAAAGGATACCAGGAAAACAGGAAACGAGGAAATAGAAGACAGCTCACAGTAGTGATAGGTCCGGCAACACCGATGCATGCGTCGAGCTCATAGAGCGAAACCCTGTGTCGGTGCGCGTACAGCTTTTAGAAAGTCACGTGACCGATCATGAGCTGTTTTGGTCACGTGACCGATACGCGAACTGTGTCGCACTGACGCCTCCTCTGTGCCCTGTGAGCAACGTTCCCTCTAAGGTGCGCGCCTGCGCAATTGCGCACTGCTCAAGCGTCCTCTGCGCATAGCAAATATATGCCGCGCACCAAATCAAACCCATCTGAATTCTAAACAAAATAAACACATTTATTCTGTGTAATTTTGCAATGCAACTCTGAGTGACAGTGACAACAAGCGGCCCTAACGGTGTTCGTCAACACCAATCAATTATTGTAACGTCCATCGAGATGCTTCGAGGACAGGAATCATATCGATCACTTTATTGAGCAAAACTGTTTTTATTCAACCATAACCACACCAAAAACATGAGTAAAACACTTCTATCTCGAAAAACTAGTCATTTTCTGCCGTACAAACCAGGCCAAAACCAACTTGTCATCTGTCACCAACACGCATACCACTGAGCCACTGGTGCGTTTATGTCCACACAAAAAGTCGGACAACTCAAACACCACACAAAGTTACACTATGACTCCTCAGTCATACGTGTGTTTATTCTACTGTCATTTATTATTAATGTTAATTTATTGATATTAATCATGGAATGCTGTTACTAGAGAAAGTTACAGGAATGCACACTTCATCCTATGCTTACATTTCATTGTGCAACATGAGGATGTTTAAGGGGAACTAAATGTGATCTCTGAAAGGGGTACAAATGATTTCCAAAGCAGGACCCCCACCCAGACATATTGTATAATACTAATCCATAGTTTATGAAAAACAAGATTTCTTTTATTTTCATTACAAGTGGGCCAAATCACTAATATTCCAAAATAATCTCATGAAAATGACTCCTCTCATTTGAGTGTTATTATAAAAGATTGGTTTGAGACAGGTGTGCTTGTGACGACTTGGGCGCATGGTGATGCGGGTGTTGTTCTCCCAGGAATGCAGACGGGCTTCGGACACAGCTTGCAGGTAAGAATGATTTATTTAAGAAATAAATAATATTTGAACAAACAAAACCGTGCTCATAGCACTTAAGGTAGAAACAAAAGACTAGCGTGGGAGAAGCAAGCCAAAATAGCCTAGTGTGAAAACTAGTCGCTAAAGAGCAGGAAACAAAAGTCGTCAACTGTTGTGTGGAACAAACTAGGGAGCCAGACCGAGTGAGGCCAGGGCAAAGACTAAATAGCCCTCTGATTAGTGCCCGGACAACAGGTGAGCATCTCAAACACTAACCAGAGGCAGCTGAGCACAATCTGCCGTCATGGCAACAGAAACAAACAAACACAAGGTGCTGAAAACACATGTGACTTGAAAACGTAAACAAACTATGATCCGGGCAGCGGATCCTAACAGTGCTGCTGGTATTGCCACGTGTGATGTTGCTCACATGTGCTCCACTGAATGCTCAGGGAGTTTTTGTGTTTGCTCAGACACATGAACAATTAGAGGGAACATTGCCTGTGAGCGGGTCTTTTCTACAGCCGGAGAAATAATAACTAAGAGAAATCATCTAAAATTGAATACGTTGGAAAAACTGTTTTTTTTAAATAAAAATGTGTAAAAAAATAAAAAATTCCCAGTCCACAAGCATCCTCATTCACAACACATTCTCTTAGTTTTCCATGTTATGATACATGTTCACATTATTTATTGACTGTATCTAAAAAAGATAAAAATATATTTTTATTTAAATGAAGATATGAAATAAACCTAAATTAAATACAATGACTTGGTTTATATTATTGTATAGTAGGTCATAAAATCAGTGTCAGTTGAGTCGGTCCATAGGTTGCCTGTAGGGATTTTTAATGTCCAGCAGACGTCAGTATTTTGTGACACAGTATCGACACAGTATCAATACAGTTTTGCAATGTGTCGAAACGCTTCATGGAGCCTCATCAACCCATCACTAGCTCACAGCATACAGGAAAGGGCTAACAGCTATCCGGATTCAGCATACAGGTAGTAGCTACAGCTACAACGACAATACTCCAGCACCGACTGGAGGGCAAAGCAGGTCTAAATAGCAGCCGGCTGATTGACACCAGGTGTGGCCAGGTGCCAATCAGCCGCAGCTGAGGGGAAACAGTGCTCAGGGAGACAAGCAGGAAACTGAACCAAAATAAGAGCGCTGACAGGAAAGAAAAACAAACAAAGAGGAAAAACCAAAACATAACTAAACTGTCAGTGACAAACCTGACACATTTATCCATCCATTAGTAAATGGATGGATGGAACCTTATTATTGTTTTATCTCAGGGCATTCAATCGATCGCAGCTGGACTGTTTGTTTTGTCTTAGAAGACGTTTCGCCGCTCATCCAAGTAAGCTTTACCTGTTGATTCTCATAGACTTAGATTGGTCAGATTTAGTCTTAGACTTAGATTAGTCAGATCTAGTCTTAGACTTTGATTGGTCAGATCTAGTCTTAGACTTAGATTGGTCAGATCTAGTCTTATACTTTGATTGGTCAGATCTAGTCTTAGACTTAGATTGGTCAGATTTAGTCTTACATTGGACAGATCTAGTCTTAGACTTAGATTGGTCAGATCTAGTCTTAGACTTTGATTGGTCAGATCTAGTCTTAGACTTAGATTGGTCAGATCTAGTCCAACAAACCAAACAGTCCATTAGCAATCCATTAAATGCCCTGAGATCACAATCACCTGGATGAATGAGAACATCCATAGACATGTATATTTTTTCAATTTGGTTATGGTAAGTGCTATTGATAGTTTAACAATATCAGCACATGAATTAAACCACTTGCTTATTTTCATTTATTCATACAATTGTTTAATCAAAACAAAGTCAATAGTACACAAAAACTTAACAAAATCAAAACGTCATTGAAAATCACCTTTAAATCTTTAGTTTTTTGCCCTCAAAGTCCTCCTGTGTCCAGGGAATTATTCCTTGAGGTTGTAAACATTAACAAAAACAAAACAATTATGGTTTTGATGGTAAAAAAAAATATTGTTTTCATCGTTTGCACTTTAGTATCGATCATATACTGATTCCACCCTTGGTATCGACACCACCAATTTATGGATCGATCCACATGCTTATGTGTCATGTACTGACTGTGATAATACTGACACAGCAACAGTTGTTGTTATATTCTCCTCTCTCTGGACTCTTATTAATCCACTTGTATATTTCCTGTTAATATTTGCTTATTTTCTGCTGTAACTCGGTTTCATCTAAACTTCTTAAACTTTACTAAGCACTTTTATTGGTGTTGTTTGAAGATAGCTTAGCTTAGCTATTAGCATGCCTGCTACTGACTTGCTCTCAATGTGAAACATGTTTAGCCTTGTCCTCCGGTGATAATATTACTTGATAGTGATACTTGTGATACTAAGAAATGCATTTTTTTGCTGTAATGGAGGTGATTATTATTACCATAGTTTAAGGGAGCGGCTACGCACTCTATGGAGGCGCATATTTAGCCGGGGGACTACAAATAAACACAGAGTCAGAGGCAATCAGACTTAAAAGGCGAAAATCGTCCGATACTGATTGGCACATCTTAAATGGTGACCTTTCTTTTTTTCAGTAAGTCAACAAAGTAAACATGTCATGAGTTTGTTTCTTTGATTTTGGACTCCAAAAAAAATAAAATAAAAAAAGAAAGAACAAAATGTTTTACATACAAGTGGAAAAACAATCAATAATGTGTTTTATTAGGATCATTATTTGGCAGGCGAGTCTCTAAACAGAAATTACTTTACATTTTGTTCTTCTTCTTTTGTCATTATACTGAGCTGCCAGGACAGAGACCACGTTTTTATGTCACAACAAGTTCCACTTTCTGTTCTATGGTTATCGTCGCTCTTCTACACTTTGCCATCACTGGCATCCATCTGTGGGGCCATCACGAAAAAGGCAAAGAAAAAGCAAAAAACACACTTGTAATATAGCTGAGAGCTTCTCAATTGGTGTGACACTAAGGCCCGCATTATCCCATGGTCCTTAACCGCCGTGACCCACTTTAAGAGATATTCTTGAATTGACATATTTCACTCATAACTCTTCATTCAGCACATACTGAAAATTAATTAACCACTGCAATGATACCACTGAAGAAAATAAACATGTACAGGAGCAAAACTGCAATCAAAAGGGGTCACATGCTATATTTGAGGAAAACACATTTGTGACACCATCTGCCATGTTACTTGCAGAAATGTTGCCCTGGTTTTTGCAGACCATCTCAGCTCTCATAACCCAACATCGCGCCTCACAAACTCGTCTGTTTGCCCGTCTATCATTCTGCGGAATCAAATGTCACAAAGAACAAAGAACCCAACACATTGGTGAATCAGTCTTTGGGCTTTTTTTATTGAGTACGACTACAAAATAACACATGATGGGGCTAAGGAAAGTTGCAAGTGGCAGCACTTTGAAAAAGAAGGTGAGAAACAATATTAATTTCAAGAAAGAACATCTAACAAAGTTTGAAAATGGCGTCCGTGTGGCTCCTCTCTCGCCGATTGTCACCATCTTTACTAGCAAGTGTCTTCAATAAAGATAAAATGTATGTTAAATGTTCATTTATCTTTTTTATTTGTCATTTATTTATATTTCACATTGTTTTCTGCATGTACAACTACAGTTATGCTCTATTTAATGTTTCTTTGTTAATATGTTTGAGTGTCTGGAATGGATTCATTGGATTTACATGATTTCCAATGCAAAAAATGTACTTCGTTTTCCGTATGATTCAGTTTTTACAGGACCTTTTAGAACAAAGAACCGTATTTTACGGACTATAAGTTGTTACTTTTTGCCAATGCTTTGAGCACTGCGGCTTATAAAACGGTGCAGCTAATTTACGGATTTTCCTTTGCTAACGGCCATAATATTTTGTATTTAACAAATAGTTTTCCTATTACACTGACAGAGACGCTGAAAAAGTGTGGTTATTTTAGTGCCTCGAACCAGAAGTATAACTCTCCAAAGGGTTTCTGCTTGAAAGGATTCTTCATTCATCACTCCAAGCAATGTTTGTAAGTTTTACAATACAACTAAAACTATTCATGCTTACTAAACCGTCCCATGTGTGATGTCTGAAGAAGTGTTTTCATGCATATTTGTACGTGCTATTGTAATGTAATCAAGCTGGCATAGTTAGCCTTAGGGAATATGCTATCACGGATACAATAGTCTGTGTTAGTATTATTAATTTACAATGGTATTATTTTTGTATTGCTTCAGTTTCGTAAATTCACATAGAGTCTGTTTAGCTGATTGGAGAGCTAGCTTCTGCAGCTAGTTGGTCCATGGCGATGACGTCTATTTTGTTTGATCAGCTGTTTTACTACCGTATTACAAGCACCGTTTGGAAACAATTAAAGTACTGATATGTAAATAAACATTTACAAAATATTTTATCTGCGATTTATAGTCCGGTGCGGCTAATATATGTAAAAATTTTATTTTTCTTTTAAAATTTGGTGGGTGCGGCTGAAATACCGGTGCGCTTCGTAGCCCGTAAAATACGGTACTAACAAAATGAGGATGTTATTGTCTGATTTATAGTGTTATTGTTTGTAACTGTAATGCAATTGAAAATCCTGCCTTAGTCTTGGTTGTAAGTGTTCATAATGAAACATGTTTCTGCTCTTTGACCCACTCATGCAGCTAAGTAAGGTTACCTAAATATGATAAATATTAGACACCGCTCTCAGTATAATGCAATGTTTGTATTAAACACATTCATGCGCTCGACTTGCTATAAATTCCAATAATTCCATCTTCATCAAAGCAAATGAATGTTGTTGAATTCCTCATATATCATCTTTTAACACGTCACCAACTAGTGCTGCCTAATCCCAGGAATAAGTCACTTTGTGTTTCTGGGGGTCTTCGTGTGAGAGTGATGGTCCGTGAAATCACTAATGAAGACGCTGCAGAACCAAGACTTTTTTTTAAGGTAGTGGGGCTGAGGTGTGAGGCGACCACAAAGCATTTAGCCTGCTGCTGACATGCTGGCCACTCATTAGGGAGCTGTTTGCTCTTGGCAGGTGTGTTAATCCTGTATAGCTGCGTGCTGACCTCTGCACCTGCACCAGGGGTGCTGGACTGCCTCTCAGGGCCCATTACATCTGCTTGGGTCTGTGCTCCAAAACACATGCATGGACATATGCCATTAGCATAAGCACATATAACCAGGATAATAACGTACTGATAGGTGAGATCAGGCCTGTTTGGGTTGTGTGGTCTGCACTTTGCACCAGACACAAAATGTTACACAGCTAAAAACATTTCAATGGACCATCGATTTTTTTTTCTACAAAAAAGTTGTCTTGTTTTTGAAGTCTAAAGATGTTTATTTATACTTACAAACCAGCAAGTCACAGCTTTTCTTTTCTGTTAAAAGCCCGCTTACAATGGAGCCTATGGTTGCCTATAAAAGCCTTTAAAAAACATCCAAACACCTCCGTTAAGGTTTTAAATACATGATGTAAGTATATACTGTATGTAATGTAGCACATTTATAATAACATTTAATGTTTACCTATTTTGATCATTTTAAGCATAATTTCAAAAACGCATCACAAGGTTCGCTTTGTTTTAAACAACATCACTGCTTATTACTCACTGCAGACTTCATGAGAGCCAACAAACATAATAAAGCATCACTTACTGTGCAATGTCTGCTGTCATTAGGATGCCGGCTGCGAGAATCTTGTTATATTCCTGTTTAGATGAAGAATGACTCATAATCCTCGCAAAGAAAAAGGGTGTGGAACCAAGCGTCTTTTTTTTCATTTTTTTCATGATTGTCACACACACACTAGGTGTGGTGAGATTATCTTCTGCATTTGACCCATCATCCACACCCCTTGGGAGGTGAGGGGACCAGTGAGCAGCAGCAGTGCCTGGGAATAATTTTTGGTGATTTAACCCCCAATTCCAACCCTCGATGCTGAGTGCCAAGCAGGGAGGTAATGTTTATAGTTTTTGGTATGACTCAGCCGGGGTTTGAACTCACGACCTACCGATCTCAGGGCGGACACTCTAACCGCAAGGCCACTCATGTCGTTCTTGCCATTTTCGGATTTGGCTGTCAGTGTACCAACTTGTCTGATTATGTCCTCATCCACCTACTACACTTCCAAAGTTATGATACTTCAGTACACTAAAGTAATGTCAGATCAGTACTTTATGAAATTCTAAGTTCTGACTCATTGTCAACAAGCTACTAATAACCACTGCTTTGGGAGCTGCAACATTAATGCTGCCACAACTACGACTCTTGCTGGCCTGCTGCCTTCGGTAATGGCACCATTCCCAAATTATGTGGGCCCAATCGATAACCTCACTAACAGCTTTAACGATGCCCTGCACAACACCATTGATAGTATAGCACCGCGGTCCCTAAAAGGCGTACCCCCTGGTTCACAGAAGAAACCAGAGCTCTAAAACTATCATGTAGAAAGCTGGAACGCAAATGGCGTGCGACTAAACTTGAGGTTTTCCATCAAGCACGGAGTGATAGTTTAATAACAAATAAACGCATGCTTACCTTAGCTAAAACTAATTACTACTCCAATCTCATTCGCCTCAATAAAAACGATCCTAAATATTTGTTCAGTACAGTAGCATCGCTAACCCAACAAGGGACTCCTCCCAGTAGACCTACCCACTTGGCAGATGACTTTATGAATTTCTTTAATAAGAAAATTGAACTCATTAGAAAGGAGATTAAAGACAATGAATCCCAGCTACAACTGGGTTCTATTAACACAAATACGAATGTATATACAACGAATATTGGCCCCCAAAATAATCTCTCTCGTTTTGATGAAATAACATTAGAGGAACTCCTGCAGCGTGTAAATGTGACAAAACAAACAACATGTTTACTTGACCCACTTCCTGGGAAACTTATCAAGTAGCTGTTGGTAATATTAGGACCATCAGTACTAAATATTATAAACTTTGCACTTTCCTCTGGCACTGTTTCCCTAGCATTCAAAAAAGAGGTTATTCATCCTCTGCTCAAAAGACTTAACCTCGACCCTGACCTCATGGTAAACTAGCGCCCGGTGTCCCACCCTCCCTTCATCTAAAAAATCCTTGAAAAAAAATGTTGCACAGCAGCTAAATGAACACTTAGCGTCTAACAATCTCTGTGTACCCTTTCAATCCGGTTTCAGGGCAGATCACTCTACAGAGACAGCCCTCGCAAAAATGACTTATGATCTATTGCTAACGATGGATTCATGTTGCTGCTTCTTGATCTTAGCGCTGCTTTCAATACCATTAATCATAGCATTCTATTAGAACGTATCAAAACACGTATTGGTATGTCAGACTTAGCATTTTCTTGGTTTAACTCCTGTCTTACTGACAGGATGCAGTGTGTCTCCCATAACAATGTGACCTCGGACTATGTTAAGGTAACGTGCAGAGTTTCACAGGGTTTGGTTCTTGGCCCTGCACTCTTCAGCATCTACATGCTGCCGCTAGGTGACATCATACGCAAATACGGTGTTAGCTTTCACTGTTATGCTGATGACACCCAACTCTACATGCACCTAAAGCTGACCAACACGCCAGATTGTAGTCACCTGGAGGCGTGTCTGAATTAAATTAAACAATGGATGTTCACTAACTTTTTGCATCTTAACTATGTTAAGATGTTCTAAGAAAACAGAAATGCTGATTATCGGTCCTGTTAGACACCGGCACTTATTTAATAACACCAGAGATGACATGTACACCGAAATGGTAGGGAATAATGAAACGATTTTGGGACATTTGGGTGCGGTGACAGAGTGTTGGAAAAATGTTTAAAAAATTGCGGGGCGTGTTGTTTTCAAAGGGGAGGAGTCCGATAAAAAGTCTCAACCAATCAGACTATCAGAAGGTTTGTAACGTGTGTAAACCCATCTGAAAAACTACCAAGAAACCTGTTGGTTTTCATGCTTTGGACTTTGACATTTTGAAATCATTTTGGCGAAATGGTCTAAAGAAAAGTCTTTTTAACCTTTACTTTGTCACGTGTTTGTTTTATATGCTCTGTTTGTTAATATGACGATGTATCGCCTGCAGTATACCTGTTTTACATCAAACATTGATTATAGTTTATAGTTTATAGAAAAAATTGTTTTAGATATAACGTGTTGTTTTTCATAAACAAAAACAAAATGTTTTAGATACACTGTGTTGTTTCTCATGAATAAAAACAAATTGTTTTAGATACACTGTGTTGTTTCTCATGAATGAATAAAAACAATAGGTAATGTATAGTATGTAATGCATGATTGTTCAGTTTTGCCTAAAAGGGAACCAATAATTTGTATCAACAATGTAAAAATAATAAATATACCAACAATGGTAATAGACAACATACCAACAATAATAATAATAGACAACATAGCAATAATGGTAATAGAAAACATAGCAACAATGGTAAGAAAACATAAAGCACATGTTAACACTTTGAGACAGAGTACAACAGCGGGTCAAATTAAAGATCCTCGTTTTTTATATTTGAACCAGACCCTATGTCTGTGGTTTTAATACATAAAAAAGTGCAAATGATTCCGTAAGTTGTGCACTTCTTTAAACATAGCACAGTAGCATTAAAATCATTTATTCTTTTTAAAAAGAGCTATGTTTTTTATTTTTATTTTGTTTTATGCAAAATTTGCACTAATATAGCCTATATCGTAGCTTATTCTATGGTATAAATGCACATCTTTACATTTGCTTTCCCTAAACATTTAATTTTTCCAAAATACAATTCTAAAAAAGCTTGACCCATAAACATTTTAAACAGACACTGCATTAGTTTGAGCATTTTTAATAAAACCAAAATTACAATTTAATTAATTATTTCAAACTTTTTTAACAGTGTTTAATTTATAGGAACATATTTATTTGTATGAACACATTCAGTTTTTACCATGGTTCGAGGATAGTCTGTTTTTGTCAAACTAATGGTATTTCTTCACTTAATTTTTGTATTAGCTTCTGTGTGTTCTCTCCTAAACCAAACGCTGTTGTATCGTCCCCTATATTAAGATTTTCTTTTCATTCATCATCTCTTTGCCTATGTTAGCTCCCGTGTACTTACTACTTCTATTGGGTAAAACAGTCAGACTGTTAATTATATTGACCACTGTTACCACATAGCCGCAGTCTTGTATATTGTTCTAACATGATTACTAGAGTGTACACAAAAATAATTAAAAACTCGAGGGCTGTAACGTTTTCGTCAATTGATACATTCAATTTTTAAAAAAGTATCCATTTGTATTTTGTTGCTGCGATGATTTGTTTAATGAGTAAAATATACTGACATTGGAGTGCTTCTAGCTACTGCATGTCATAACTATAATGATTTGTTTAATGAGTAAAATACACAGTCATTAAAGTGCTTCTAGATACTGCATGTCATAACTAAATGGTTTGTATGTGCTAAAAGGGGGAGTATTTGACTTGTTTTCTTCAAACACATGAGGACGCCTTAGCGTCTACAGTGTTTACTAAAAATAAATCCATACGCTACATTTGCTAACCATGTTACAAAAAAAAAGATCAGATAAAATAATATATAATGTTAGATTTAAAAAAACCTCAAACGCATTATTTACTAAATCAAAAAAATATTAATATTCCCCAAAGTATGCACAAAGCAAACTATAATTTGCTACCCAAGAACTTACAACAATTCTTCTCAACTAAAGAGAAAAAATAAAACTTCTAAAAAAAAATGTAACTTAAAACCTTTGTATGTACATACAACACTTAAAACTTTTAGCATATCAGTATGTAAAATTACATTATGAAATGGATTAAGTAAAAAAAAAGTTAAAAATTGTATTGATATGATCCAGTTCAAGAGGTTGTTCAGACCTTTTAGTGTCCAAAGAAATAACATCTGTTTTTTGTCAACAAAATCTCCCACCTTAAATCTGTCTCTGTCTTGTCTCTTTTAGACGCTCATAAACGTATAAAGTTTTAAACAACAACAAATAAATCGCATACCAGGTTTTTGCAGGTCTTTCGAATTACTACACAGGATAATGGACCACACCATGCCATTGACATATGGAATGTAGCCCCTGTCACTCATCATGGGCCTGTTTCAAAGAGAAAAAAAAAAGACCCAAAATCATGCAATTTGGTCAAAAACAGTAAATTAGCTCCGCTTCTTCATACTCCTTCTCGGACATGTCCGAGTGTTAATCTGTAATGTACTTCAATAAAACGTTTAGCGTGTTAAAAATAAACTGTGCCAAACAACAATAATAAACAATACAAACTTTTCCTAATGTTAAAACACAAAACAAACATGGAGGCTTTACAACAAGTTTATATAAATTAAAAATGTTAAAATATAAAGTCATATCGCAGTTATTGTAACCAAAATATTGCGGTTATCATCGATTGTCAAATGTGCTCAAAATAACTAACACCTTAAAATATTTTAACAAAGTGTTGTTTAAAATAAACACATGTATAAAACATTAGCACCACACCTATATAATATACTTTCTTTAGCAAAACAAACATAAATATTGTTGTACTATTATATGTTTTTTCTTTATATGTTTTTTTCTTTATATGTTTTAATTTTTAAAGGTTTTAAAACGTTTATTGTTAGAGGCAAAACGCGTGTTGTTTGTAAGACGTTAATGTGTTTTGTATTCCTGATAAATTCCTGAAGCTGTCATTAGTGTTGTTTGTTTGTATTTATTGTCGCTATTTTGACCGTCCTCAAAACATTGAATACTAGTTGGGGTTTTTTTACCAGCACTTTTCTCGTCATTTTTACCTTTTAATGTTTTCTTAAACCTTAAAAAAGAACTACATGTCTTCAGCTCATCACTGAGCTTGTTCCACCATTTAACTCCTAAAACTAAAATACATTTGTATTTTATATTCGTTTTTACTTTACCTTTTTCAAAAATCAATATACCCCGTAAATTATAGTTTTCTCCTCTTAATTGAAATAACCTAAGAATACAAGCTGGAAGGCTAATGTTCTTTACACAAAACATAATTTCTATTGTTTTTAAAAACACAATATTTAAAAATATTAACACATTAAAACTTCTAAATAACGGATTAGTATGTTCATAGTAGCACACTTTGTGCATTATTCTAATGACCCCTTTTTTAAAGTTTAATTACCAGGTGCACGTTTGTTTTATAAACATTTCCCCAAACTTCAACACAATATGTTAAATATAAAAAATAAAACAATAATATAACATATGCAAACATGTCTTATTCAGTATGTGTTTTACTTTATAAAGAATAGCAATACATTTAGATATTTTTCCCTTTTATATATTTAATATGCGGTTTCCAACACAATTTATGATCAATTATTATTCCAATAATTTAGTTTCATATACTCTATCAATTTCTCCTAGATTTAATTTTAATTTTGCTTCACAACCAGAAACAAACCCCCACCTCAGAAATCAGACCCCGC
The DNA here is from genome assembly GCF_033978785.1 of Entelurus aequoreus. NCBI lineage: Eukaryota > Metazoa > Chordata > Actinopteri > Syngnathiformes > Syngnathidae > Entelurus > Entelurus aequoreus. Next base: position 49,858,777 of record NC_084732.1, read on the forward strand.
CTACTTCTAAGCAGTGTTGGGACTAACGCGTTACTGTAACGCCGTTAGTTTAGGCGGTAACTAGTAATCTAACGCGTTATTTTTTATATTCAGTAACTCAGTTACCGTTACTACATGATGCGTTACTGCGTTATTTTACGTGTCCTTCTTCTGAATCTCTTGTGTCACACGGAGGCGCGCTGTGTGTGTGTCTGAGTGTGGGGAAAGAGAGGGAGGGGAGGGGTGCGCGCAGCAGCATTCGTGAGGGAGGGGCGGAGACAGAGAGAGCGAGAGAGTTGTTAACGCGCATGCGTCGCCAGGCTCAGCTTTTTATCGATAGATTTATCAGATTAAATTTTTTATTATCTATAGCAGGGGTGTCAAAAGTGTGCACCGGAGGCCATTTGCAGCCCACAGCTAATGTTTTGAAGGCCCACAGCACATTCTAAAAATACTATTAAAATAAACAAAAACATAACAACATTGAAATAAAAAAGCTTAAAGGTTAAATGTAATTTAGAAAGAGTTGCAATGTTGACTAATAAAGCAAAGCTGTGTTTTTTTTCTTTCAAACTGTCATTGCTCAAAACATAATATTGAATCATAATCAATGTTATTATGAATGATAGTACACACACTCTGTCAATTCTCTTATATACTTTTTATTTCTAGACTTCTAGGGTGTTTGATTATCACATCACTCTAAATGTATAGACTATAAAGTTCACAAACAAAAAGAGGGATGCTAGTGGGGCAGGCCAATCTTTCCTTATCTCTAAACTAAAACTGGGGAAATGTGTAGAGTGTTCTGGGCTTCAGACAAGATATTATTTCAGAATTCCTTGAGAGAAAAAAAGCCTGGTTAGGCTTTGGTATGTAAAGTTAAAGTACTTCCTTGGTTTACAGCTATGTTGTTATTATGCTGTTTGTTACTTATGTATGTTATGTTGCAGCTATTTAAAATAGTTTTGTCAATTTGTTCTGTCCTGAAATAAATTGGCCCTTTGAAACATATCTTTGTCTTTGTGTGTTGTATGTAGACCACATTGCTTAGCAGAGTTCAGTGATGCAAATGCATGTCAAGTTGATCAACACATTGTATTATTCTCCAGTGCAATAACAGTACTGAAATGAAGGCTATAAGGGCATTAATGGGAGCTTTAAAAAAAAAATAAGAAAAAAAAAAGTAACTAAATAGTTACTTTTCACAGTAACGCATTACTTTTTGGTGTAAGTAACTGAGTTAGTAACTGAGTTACTTTTGAAATAAAGTAACTAGTAACTGTAACTAGTTACTGGTTTTCAGTAACTAACCCAACACTGCTTCTAAGCGCGCAAAATTCATTTCAACAAAGGTCGAGGTAGTGTGAACATCTCCTTAAGACTCTAACGCTTTAAGAAAAACGTACAGAAAGCGAGAAGAACTTACAGAGGATACATGTAGGACATTCGACGTCTTTTTCAATAATGTTGTCCGTGTGCAAGCCTTCGATGTCGGGCCTCTTTTGTAAAAAAAAAACAAAAAAACTCCTCTTTCACCGTAAGCGACCCTTCGACTCAAAACGCTTTGGCTGGAGGTCCATTAAAGACCAACGCTCCTTCAAACCAACCAGCGTGCCAGAGGCATACAAATCTGTAAGTAAATTTATATACATATATATATATATATATTGTATATTGTATGTTTTTTTCTTGTAAAAATGAAAATCTGACTCCTCAAACTGTGTTTGTAAAAAAGCACTCGCTTTAAAATCTTCCCATATTCCCTCTATAAAACAAAATAATGAATACGCATAATATTAAACAACACCCCAAGAGTCATTTTCCAACTTTGTAAGATCAATCGGACATAGTTTTTTTCCAGTTTAAACATCTACGGCTCGCTATTGTTACCGTATCTGAGTTATTATACGAAAATAAGTTCCAATCCTCTTGCGACTTTACTGAGGCGTTTTAGACATGTCGGTACCCCAGGACTCACGATGCCTGCGGCGGGACTTGTGGGAGTGGAACCCGGGTGTGATTTTTAAACGTTTTGGGTACTTTTGACCACTTTTCCAACTTTTCTCCCCCCGCTCCTCGTGCGACTTTGTTGGGGCTCGCGAGGCCTGCGGCGGGTCTTGTGGGACTAAAACCCGGGTGTAATTGTAAAACATTTTGGAAACTTTTGCCCACAATACAAACCCTTTATTTATTAAGTCAAAAAAAATATTAATATTCCCCAAAGTATGTACAAAGCAAACTATAACCTGCTACCAAAAGCATACAACAATTCTTCTCAACAACAACAAAAATATAACCTTAAAAATAATTTTAAACATTTATATACACGTACAACACTTACAACTTTTAGCATGTCAGTATGCAAAATTAAATTACAGAATGGATTAAGTAAAAAAAGTTAAAAATTGTACTAATATAATCCAGTTTAAGAGATTGTTTAAAATAATAGTGCTTACAAAGTACAAAGAAAATGTTTGGGTCCCCCCAAAATTAACACCCACTCCTCTTCCAGGGCCAAGTGTGTGTGTGTGTGTGTAAGTGCGGCTGAGCGTGAATTTCGGCGCGGTGAATAACTGTTTTTATTAAAAATAAATACTTGTTATTATATAAACTGCAAACAGATATATTACAAACAGCTAAAATAACGTACCCCTCATTTTCAAAAGCCTCTGAAGACTGTGTGTGCGCTAGCAGAGTTTTATTTCCCTTTAAATATGTTTGAGTACCTAATCTAAAATACATATGTTTGTTAAGCACCTATTCTAAAAGGCCTTTTTGTTCTCTAAAAAAAATCTGGTTTTTTGTCTACAAATTCTCCCGCCTTAAATCTGTCTCTACCTGTCTCTTTGGACATGGTTTTGTCAACAAAAACCAGACTCCAACAATAAATCTGTCTCTTTTAGACGGTCGTAAACGTCTACATTTTTAAACAACAACAAATAAATCGCATACCAACCAATTTGCTGTGTGTGTGTGTGTGTTTGTGTGTGTGTGTGTGTGTGTGTGTGTGTGTGTGTGTGTGTGTGTGTGTGTGTGTGTGTGTGTGTGTGTGTGTGTGTGTGTGCGTGTGTGTGTGTGTGTGTGTGATTTCATCCCCCCCCCAAAAAAACAAAACAAAACAAAAAAAAACTAACAATAAAGATGGTAACTTTGTTTAAAAATATTTATTCATACCGTAATTGTGCTGTTTATTACGCATGTATTTTTTAAACATTTTCATGACTTTTGCTGTGCATGCCTTCTCCCCGCTACGTTAATGTGTGCTGCTGCAAAAGTCCAGGGTGTTCTTGCCCCTCCAAACTCCCTCTCTTTGTTTATAATGCATATTTTCTGCTGGAGATACTCTCTATTTACTCCAAAGAAAAAACTAGCCGTCAATGGCAAATTTTTAACATCGGTCTCCAAACTACGGCCCGAGGCCAAACGCGGTACACCGGCGTCCAAAATCCGGCCCCCTGATTTTTTGAGATTTTTAGATTTTTCTGGACATGTTAGGCATCCCTACACTCACGAGGCCATCGGCGAGACTTATGGCAAAGGTACCGGGTGTGATTTTTAAACATTTTCATGACTTTTGACCACTTTTCCAGTGGATTAGTCAAACAATTGTGGGGCGTGTTGTTTTCAAAGGGGGTGGAGTCCCATAAAAAGTTTCGACCAATCAGACTAGTGGAAAGATTGTTTTCAAATACTATTGGTTGATGTAACGGCGGGGGAGGTTGTTTCGTACTCCGTCAGGGGTGTGGTCTCAAAGGACAACCTTCTTTTCGTTGTCAGTACGCATTTCCAATTCCGGCTGCTTCGAGACAAGACGTCTATCCATTTCTCCCGCAAGGACTCGGTTGGAGGAATTTGAGTGCGATTCAGAAAAATCCTACTTTTCCGAGGAGCGTTGAGGTAAGTTTTATCATTTTTATAAATGGAAACTGGCGTTTCACTAATCATGGCTGCTGAAACAACAGGTTTCTCCATCTTTTCCATTTTCTCTTGACGCTCATACTAACAAAGACTTTGTTATAACCAAACCATTCATTTGTTGGATACTCAAAGGGTCGTAAATCTCATTTTGACATAAAGTAACTCTCCCCCTTACCCTCACCATCCTCTGACCTCCCCTTCACCCCACCCCTCCTCTTACAGGGCCATCAATCAAATTTTGACATAAAGTAACTCTCCCCCTTACCCCCACCATCCTCTGACCTCCCCTTCACCCCACCCCTCCTCTTACAGGGCCATCAATCAAATTTTGACATAAAGTAACTCTCCCCCTTACCCCCACCATCCTCTGACCTCCCCTTCACCCCACCCCTCCTCTTACAGGGCCATCAATCACATTTTGACATAAGGTGTCTCTCCCCCTTAGCCCCGCCTCCTTCTGACCTTTCCTTCACCCCACGCCCCTCTGACCTTTTGAACTTAGGGTCGTAAATCTTTTTTTGACATAAGGAGTCTCCTTAACCTCTCTAACACCACATTAACATTTGACAACCAATCAATTACACAAGGCAACTCGGTAAAGAATCTCTGTATTATCTTTGGCCCAACTCTCTCATTTGAGTCACACATTAAACCTCTAAAGGCTTAGTGGCCACATGCGTGGACAGCAGCTTTTAGCTCTTATTTCCAAAATTGTGTACACTACTGAATTGGGGTCTTATGGCCGCTTATGTGGACACTTATACTGCCATCTGGTGGTGTCAGAAGAGTATAACATACTATGGAATTTGGAAAAAAAGTGTAAAAATAAGAATTAGCATGTCACTAGAGATGGGTAGTAACGCGCTACATTTACTCCATTACATGTACTTGAGTAACTTTTGGGATAAATTGTACTTCTAAGAGTAGTTTTGATGCAACATACTTTTACTTATACTTGAGTATATTTATAGAGAAGAAATGTTACTTTTACTCCACTCCATTTATCTACATTCAGCTCGCTACTCGCTACTGATTTTTATCGATCTGTTAATGCACGCTTTGTTTGTTTTGGTTTGTCAGACAGACCTTCAAAGTAGGATTTATCGCAGGCCTGCGTTTCACCAATCAGATGCAGTCACTGGTGACGTTTGACTCTGTTTCACCAATCAAACAGAGCCAGGCGGTCACATGACCGTCACACGTGGACCCCGACTTAAACAAGTTGAAAAACTTATTGGGGTGTTAGTGGTCAATTGTACGGAATATGTACTGTACTGTGCAATCTACTAATAAAAGTTTCAATCAATCAATCAAAAGTGTGAAGGAAAAAAGACACCTTTTTATTTCAACCGTACCTCTTTCAAAAGCCTAAAGACTGACCGCACAGTTCCTGTCTTCACAATAAAAGTGCTGCTCCATCGCGCCTGCGCTAACAAAATAAGATTCTCCGAAAGCCAGCGCAAACAAGCTAGCAAGCTACAGAGTTTGCCGCCAATGTATTTCTTGTAAAGTGTATAAAAACGAATATGGAAGCTGGACAAATAAGATGCCAAAAACCAACCACTTTCATGTGGTATTAGACAGAAAGGAGGAACTTTTTTTCTCCTCCATTTGAAAACGTGGACGTTATCAGCACTGCTGTCTGATTCCAATCAATGCAAGTCATCAGAATCAGGTAATACACCAACTTATATTCTTGTCTTCATGAAAGAAAGGAATCTATATGTTAAACATGCATGTATATTCATTAAAACACTTTTAACATGTGAACAAAAACGGCAAAATAAATAAATATAAATTATATACTGTATATATAAATGTATATATATATATATATATATATATATATATATATATATATATATATATATATATATATATATATATATATATATATATATATATATATATATATATATATATATATATATATATATATATATATATATATATATATATATATATATATTACCGTTCAAAAGTTTGGGGTCACCCAAACAATTTTGTGGAATATCCTTCATTTCTACAGTCGCGTTTCAGATGAAAGTTCTCTTTTTCTGGCCATTTTGAGCGTTTAATTGACCCCACAAATGTGATGCTCCAGAAACTCAATCTGCTCAAAGGAAGGTCAGTTTTGTAGCTTCTGTAACGAGCTAAACTGTTTTCAGATGTGTGAACATGATTGCACAAGGGTTTTCTAATCATCAATTAGCCTTCTGAGCCAATGAGCAAACACATTGTACCATTAGAACACTGGAGTGATAGTTGCTGGAAATGGGCCTCTATACACCTATGTAGATATTGCACCAAAAACCAGACATTTGCAGCTAGAATAGTCATTTACCACATTAGCAATGTATAGAGTGTACTTCTTTAAAGTTAAGACTAGTTTAAAGTTATCTTCATTGAAAAATAAGGACATTTTAATGTGACCCCAAACTTTTGAACGGTAGTGTATATATATATATATATATATATATATATATAATATGTGTGTGTATGTATATGTATATATGAGGTAGATCACCTCAACTTGGTCATTTAAAACGTAGCTCGCCTGCTGAAAAAGTGTGGGCACCCCTGGCTTACATGAACTCAACGTAAAATTTGAGGAAGCACGTCGCTGTAAATAGTTTGTCTGTGTTTAACACTTATAAGAGCAATATCTCTAATATCTGCCAACAATATGTAAATATTGTTGGCAGTTTTTGGATGTTTATTTATTGGGTTTTATGGGCAGAATAGAGGACCTCCTGTTGGCTCCGCTGTAAGCAAACTTCTGTATACGTTTATTTAATATTTAGAATGCATTAAAAAATACATCCATCATCATGTCTTTCATAATGATCGTGAACGATTCGCCCAAAAAAGAGCAGATCCCCTTTAAGAGAGGAGTTATGATGCTAATTTGACCACAATGGTGGTCACCGAAGCAGAATTATCAAACTGTTGAGCAGCTAAGAAATATGATATTAAGTTTTATTGTCAAGTTATTTCAATGATATTTATAATAACTATTTAAAGACATATCTCTATATATTTCTTTTTTTTCTTCAAAATTGACAAAACAAGGCTAATTGTTATGCTTTAGGTTGCGAGCAAAAATTGGGGTTACGATCCTCCCCACTGCTAGTTGGTGCAGCAAATGTCACAGTGAACCCTGTAAGGTCCAACCACAACATCTGGTCTTACTCGCTAGCATTAGGACAGGATAGACTTCATTTGCAGTGCTGGCAAAGTCCACAAAGATAAAGTAAAAACAAGAGGGAAACATTAAAGAACACAAAGGACATAAAAGTCATTAAAAGAGCACAGAGCTAGAACTAACAATGTTTTTTACGGTAAAATTATGGCAACTGTGCTGCAAGTTGTTTTTTTTTGTATTACCGTAAAATCTACGGTTGTTGCTTTCTTGGTGTATTACTGTAAATAGAAAAACTATACCACACTTTTTGACAGTAAAAAGCAGGCAGCTCAGTTGCCAGAATTTAAAAGGACCTGTACTGTTTTTCCATTTACAGTAACACACAGTAATACATAAAAACAGTGTACTGTTTTTCCATTTATCGTAATATGTTGGGAAAAAACAACAACAACAACAACACTACATTTTACAGTAACATTCTGATGACTGAGTTGACAGTTTTTTTACTGTAAAATCTTCAGTTGTTTTTTTTTTACATTGTATGTGAATATGCAATAATTAAAATGCATGTATTATTCGGGCATACATAACTGCGATGTGGCCCTTAATGAAAACTGTGTTAGCGTAACAGGACTAAAAGTAAAACCCAGAGACATGACTAAAGTGTCAATTTCAACTAATTGTTATTTTAAAGAAAATAAAGTTGGGATATGGAGCAACAGAAATCTGGAGGAAAAACAAACTGAAAGATTTACTGAACATTATATTTCCATGGTAAAGTGTAATTTTAAGAGAGAAGCAACAAACAAGTATCTAAGGTAGTTTAAATGAATATTTGGTGTTGTATTGACACAATCATTTTGATTTGCATAATAAAAACACACTTCACCGTTAATTTGAAAACACAGATGTAATGAACTTAATTCTGATGAACGTTGTTGGTATTGCGACCATTGGTGGAGTAGTGGTTCACACAGCTGATTTTCAAGGGAATGCCCCACTCACAACTGACACATGAGCGGTCCACCTCCCCATCAAAGTTCCAGCTCACCTCCAAAGTGGATTATGGGCGTTTACTTCATAGGATTCATGTTCACAAGGAATAATACACATCTGTGCTTCCAGTGCCCCCAGCCAAGAAAGAGAAAAGTGTTTCTGTCAGGCGCACAAACACAAACACAACAGCAGTGTGTGATGGGTGTGTGTGTTGTGTATCACTTACAAACTCATCAAGATTTCCACTTGCTAGGAACCTTCACCAAGTTCTTTTCCACCATTCATAACAAGAAAACAAAGGGACTGAACTTAGCTTCAGGGGGGAAATAACAACAATGTGAGTCAAGTCCTTTGTGTCGTGGTGGATGGGAGGGCTTCTCATGTCATCATGGATTGTGTTGCAGCGCCATATTGGTTCTTCTTTTCTAGCACGACACTGGGAACATGAACACATTATGTTGCATGTCACACTTATTATAATGCTGCAGGGAACACAGGCTGCTACTTTGTGTACATGCTAACCATTCTGTTACAGTAAATACTGTTGTTGTTTTCAACTGTTTTAAAGGATCACAATAAGTGAGCCTGAGATCCTGCACTTCATCTTCAACCTGAGTCTGAAGTTAGAAAGGATACCAGCGTTGGGATGGCGTGGCGCGGTTGGGAGACTGGCTGTGCCAGAAACCTGATGGTTCCTGGTTCGATCCCCACCTGCTACCAATTTCGTCACGTCCGTTGTGTCCTTGAGCAAGACACTTCACCCTTGCTCGTGATGGGTTGTGGTTAGGGCCTTGCATGGCAGCTCCCGCCATCAGTGTGTGAATGTGTGTGTGAATGGGTGAATGTGGAAATAGTGTCAAAGCGCTTTGAGTACCTTGAAGGTAGAAAAGCGCTATACAAGTATAACCCATTTACCATTTAGCGTTGTGGAATGACTTCAGACCGGTTGCCCTGACGTCCCAGGTCATGAAGGTCTACGAGAGACTTGTGTGGGCGCCCGTGGCTGCTGGGTCTGGTGCAGGGGGGTGGCTGATGTTGTGACTGGTGGCAGCGCGCGCGTGGTGGTTTCTCGGGGCTGACGAACTGTGTATATGTGTGTGTGTGTATGTATGTATATATATATGTGTATGTGTATATATGTGTATGTATGTGCATGTACGTGTATGTGTGTATGTGTACATGTATATGTGTACGTGTATGTATATGTATATAGGTATGTATGTATATTTCTGGGGGTACGCTCTGGGCCTGCCTGTCAGGCGGGGTTCGGCGCCTCAGGCTACTGCATCCGGACTGCGTGTCTGGAGCTCCTGGGTCCCACCGTCCATCCCTTCCGGGTGCCCGTCTTGGTTGGGGCCTGCTGGGTCTAGTTCCTGCGTCTACTGTGGTAGCTTGGTGCTGCAGGGTATTCCGAGGTGCTGCGAGTCGGCCAGTTGCTGGGGTAGTGACCTTGTGTGTCAGCATGTCTGTGATCTTCTTTTAATTCTTTTTTTTTTTTTTAAATGTATTTATTTATTCATTTATTTTTTTTTTTTTTTAAATATATTTTATTAATATTATTTTTTTATTTTTCCCCTCCCTCAGGGGGGGGGGGACTCGGCGGGGCGGTTGCTGGTTGTTCCATCTCCATCGTTGGGAGATGGAGATTAATGTAGGTCCTGCCACCTGCAGAAATACTCTGATGACTCTGCTGTGGTCGGGTGTGTCAGATAGGGACAGGAATTGAATTGGAGTACAGGACACTGATCGCTTACTTTGTGGAGTGGTCTCACGCAAACTATCTGCTCCTTAATGTGGACAAGACCAAGGAGCTGGTCATCGACTTCAAGAAGAAAATGACTTCGGTGAAGCCCATCAAGATCCAGGGCCTGGAGGTGGCAGTAGTGGGGAAGTACAAGTACCTGGGAGTCCACTTGAACAGCAGACTGGACTGGAAGGACAACACCAAAGCTGTTTACAAGAAGGGCATGAGCAGACTATTTTTCCTGAGGAAGCGTAGGTCCTTTAATGTGTGCTGCAAGCTGTTGGAGATATTTTATCAGTCTGTTGTGGCCAGTGCCCTGTACTTTGCAGTGGTTTTTTGGGGGAGCAGCACCAGCAAAAGGGACTTAAACCGGATTGACAAACTGATCCGGAAAGCTGACCAAACTATTGGCACGCAGTTGGAGACGCTTGTTTCAGTGAGGGACAGGAGGACACTGGACAAACTGCTCGCCATCATGGACAATCCTGCCCACCCACTCCACCAGACAATTGAGAGACAGCGGAGCTCATACTCCAACAGGCTCCTTCAGCTTCGTTTCCACAATGTTCGATTCAAGAACTCCTTCATCCCGCACTCCATCCAGCTGTATAATCACTCGCCATACAGCAATAGATATCTATTACCTGACACCTGACATGTTAGCTACCTCTCTTTGTTTATAATGTCTATTTTTGGCTGGATCTACTCTCTATTCTATGCTGCAGCTGTTACATATACTGTAATATTGTAGTGGAAGTCTATCAACTGACATTCTGATGGTGTGGCCAGCCCATCGCAGTTGGTACTGGAGAAAAGTGGCCTCCATGCTCTTGGTACCAGTTTTACTCAGGACTTCCGTGTGTGGCACACGATCACGCCATGTCAGCCCAAGGATCCGCTGGAGACACTTGATGTGAAAGTTCTCCAGCTGTTGGATGTGGCGGTGATACAGGGTCCAAGCTTCACAGCCATATAATAGTGTGGAGACAGATGGCTTGGTAGACTGCCACCTTGGTACGTATGCTGAGGTCTTTGTTCACATACACCCTCTTACGCAGTCTACCAAAGGAGGCTGAGGCAGACCTGATTCGATTTTGAACATCATTGTCCATGCTGCAGTTTTCGGAGAGGATGCTCCCAAGATATTTGAAGTCTGGGACTATTGCTAGGGGCTTGTCATCGATGTTAAAGACAGGTGATGGTGGTCGAGTTGGCGGAGGGGAGTTCCACTGGCACAGTACTTCCGTCTTTACAGTGTTCACAGTGAGACCCAGTCTACTGTAGGCCTTCACAGCAGCTGTTAGCGTCGCCTGCAGAGCCTCTGATGTATGTGCCACGAAGGCACAATCATCAGCATACTGTAATTCCACAATGTTCACAGTTTTGACCTTGGTAGCCGCCTGCTAATTATATATTATATAAAAATTATAATATGATAATATATAAATAAATGATAAATGGGTTATACTTGTATAGCGCTTTTCTACCTTTAAGGTACTCAAAGCGCTTTGACAGTATTTCCACATTTACCCATTCACACACACACATTCACACACTGATGGCGGGAGCTGCCATGCAAGGCGCTAACCAGCAGCCATCAGGAGCAAGGGTGAAGTGTCTTGCCCAAGGACACAACGGACGTGACTAGGATGGTAGAAGGTGGGGATTGAACCCCAGTAACCAGCAACCCTCCGATTGCTGGCACGGCCACTCTACCAACTTCGCCACGCCGCCCCATATATCATATACTGTATATGTAATGTGTAAATATTACATATATGTTATATTGCTACTATGGTACATTTTTAGTCTACTTTATACCTTTTGTTTTCGCCCTCTTTTTGTGCCCTTGTGTGCATTATCCATTCCATCCTTACCCGTTCCATCCTTTTTAACTGAGCTACTGTGTGGAGCAATTTTTCTTGTGGATCAATAATGTTTGTCTAAGTGCCACAGACATCTTTTTGATGTTCTTTTCCTCATACCGGTGGACCAGCTGATGACATTCATGTTCACAAATTAAGTGTAGTTGTACCCAATCCTTTAATTCACTGTTTCTCAAACTGGTGGATCAGTTGATTAAAGTACAGTATCCAGTGTTTCCCCCCCCTATATTCAAACACAGTGTTACTGTTCAAACTGTGTAATGATAGTTGCCAAAAACATTAAATATACTGGTTGAATATAACATTTGTTTTTATTGAATACTTAGGCCTATTACGCTACTGTATTCTAATGTTGGTCATTATGGGGGTAAGAGTCAAGTGTTTTCTGAGGTGGTACTTTGTGAAAAAAGTTCGAGGACCATTGTTTTAACTAATGCTTACTACTGTACTTTTATTTTTGTCATTACCAAGTGAGAGCAAAAAAACGGGACACATACTGCTGACACACAGCGCCCTCAATTGGTCACTTCAGTAAACATGGTGTAGCTTTGTGCACTTCTCTGTCATTACTGTTAAGGGCAATGTTCTCTGTAATTGGTGAACATTTATATTTTAGATATAAATATTTTATGTAAATTCTAAAATATGTTAAAACTGTTGAAACGTTCTTGTTTGCATGGCTTGGTTTCACTGAGCAATCAAGAGGCTGCAGTACTTTTGGACATCTTTATTGAACATTTGTCAAGCTTTGCACAAAAAGATTGAGAGCGCACAACAGCCTGTGCTCTGCTGTAATATTCTGTCTGCGGTAGGAGCGTAACATCACATATCACATCCAGCCAATGACGTAAGAGAACACGTGGAGATCCTGACACTACAGAAGTGAGACGTGATGATTTTCTCCATGAGCTGTCTTCTACCCTCCTAAAAGCACACTAAGTAGTTTAAGACACCCAGGAAAGTCTAAAATCTAGAAAGAAATGATTGGTGAAAGAAAATCTGTGAGGAAACATACGACAAGAGTGCTCAGCCAAACCTGACAAATTAGGATGCAACATTGTCAATAATAATCACAACAATAATAATAATAATGGTGATAATAATGCATTTGCTGACTATATTCCAAAAAAAAAAAAAATAGCTTTGGTCAAGTAAAAAAAACAAATGAAATCAAATTAAAGTGACTTCTTCCTTTGAGCAGTCTTATGTCTCACGGTCCACCAGCTTCTTGGCTCTCTAAGGCTGCGAAGGAGGTGTCAAGGCAATATGGTTATGGTGCCCCTTAGCACTCCATGCTGCAGCATGCTGGGAGTCGGACAAGAAGGACAGGAGTGGGGTGGAGGAGTCCTGGCCGACGGGTCCTCCTCAGACGGCTGGCGACGGTCCATCGAGGTCAGGCTCGTTACTGTAGTTGTTGCTGTAATGGTTCCCGCTGGGTGGGTGGTTGGGCAGGATGTCCAGCTCGTCCACCTGGGGTCCCGGGTGCATGACCACCAGCTGGTCCTGGGGGATGTCTGCTGCTGCCGCTGCCAGGTTGGTGATGGATTTGGATTTGACACACTGGAAGTCCACATGACGGCTCTTGCCCTCCTCTTTCTCCCACGACATGCGGATGAAGGGCCTCTGGACGTAGTTGTAAATGACCTCTGGGCGACCTCCTGGCCGTTTCTTCACCTTCTCTTTATATGTGGGGTAACCTGGAATATGGTTACACACATGTTCAACAAGACATTTACACACACTGTATTCCTGCATTATAGTTTGATTTCATATCCGTCCATGCAGCCATTGTCTTTACCGTTTATATGGAGGTTCATTTGTGTCTTTATTACAAATACTTTTTTGGACACTGAATTTTTGTAACTGAATTTTTTGCGTTTAAATTTTGTAAACTGAATTTAAAAGTTTGTATTATTAGGTCCATCAGTGTTAAATATTATAAACTTATCACTTTCCTCCGGCACTGTTCCCCTAGCATTCAAAAAAGCGGTTATTCATCCTCTGCTCAAAAGACCTAACCTCGATCCTGACCTCATGGTAAACTACCGACCGGTCTCCCACCTTCCGTTTATTTCCAAAATTCTCGAAAAAACTGTTGCACAGCAGCTAAATGAACACTTAGTGACTAACAATCTCTGTGAACCTTTTCAATCCGGTTTCAGGGCAAATCACTCTACGGAGACAGCCCTCGCAAAAATGACTAATGATCTATTGCTAACGATGGATTCTGATGCGTCATCTATGTTGCTGCTTCTTGATCTTAGCGCCGCTTTCGATACCGTCGATCATAATATTTTATTAGAGCGTATCAAAACACGTATTGGTATGTCAGACTTAGCCTTGTCTTGGTTTAACTCTTATCTTACTGACAGGATGCAGTGCGTCACCCATAACAATGTGACCTCGGACTATGTCAAGGTAACGTGCGGAGTTCCCCAGGGTTCGGTTCTTGGCCCTGCACTCTTTAGTATTTACATGCTGCCGCTGGGTGACATCATACGCAAGTACGGTGTTAGCTTTCACTGTTATGCTGATGACACTCAACTCTACATGCCCCTAAAGCTGACCAACAACGCCGGACTGTAGTCAGCTGGAGGCGTGTCTTAATGAAATTAAACAATGGATGTCCGCTAACTTTTTGCAACTCAACGCTAAGAAAACGGAAATGCTGATTATCGGTCCTGCTAGACACCAACATCTATTTAATAATACCACCTTAACATTTGACAACCAAACAATTAAACAAGGAGACTCGGTAAAGAATCTGGGTATTATCTTCGACCCAACTCTCTCGTTTGAGTCACACATTAAGAGTGTTACTAAAACGGCCTTCTTTCATCTCCGTAATATCGCTAAAATTCGTTCCATCTTGTCCACTAGCGACGCTGAGATCATTATTCATGCGTTCGTTACGTCTCGTCTCGATTACTGTAACGTATTATTTTCGGGCCTCCCTATGTCTAGCATTAAAAGGTTACAGTTGGTACAAAATGCGGCTGCAAGGCTTTTGACAAAAACAAGAAAGTTTGATCATATTACGCCTATACTGGCTCACTTGCACTGGCTTCCTGTGCACTTAAGATGCGACTTTAAGGTTTTACTACTTACGTATAAAATATTACACGGTTTAGCTCCAGCCTATCTCGCCGATTGTATTGTACCATATGTCCCGACAAGAAATCTGCGTTCAAAGAACTCCGGCTTATTAGTGATTCCCAGAGCCAAAAAAAAGTCTGCGGGCTATAGAGCGTTTTCTATTCGGGCTCCAGTACTCTGGAATGCCCTCCCGGTAACAGTTAGAGATGCTACCTCAGTAGAAGCATTTAAGTCCCATCTTAAAACTCATTTGTATAATCTAGCCTTTAAATAGACCCCCCCTTTTTTAGACCAGTTGATCTGCCGTTTCTTTTCTTCTCTCCTCTTCTCCCCTGTCCCTTGCGAGGGGGAGTTGCATAGGTCCGGTGGCCATGGATGAAGTGCTGGCTGTCCAGAGCCGGGACCCCGGGTGGACCACTAGCCTGTGCATCGGTTGGGGACATCTCTGCGCTGCTGACCCGTCTCCGCTCGGGATGGTTTCCTGTTGGCCCCGCTGTGGACTGGACTCCCGCTGATGTGTTGGATCCACTGTGGACTGGACTTTCACAATGTTATGTCAGACCCACTCGACATCCGTTGCTTTCGGTCTCCCCTAGAGGGGGGGGGTTACCCACATATGCGGTCCTCTCCAAGGTTTCTCATAGTCATTCACCGACGTCCCACTGGGGTGAGTTTTTCCTTGCCCGTATGTGGGCTCTGTACCGAGGATGTCGTTGTGGCTTGTACAGCCCTTTGAGACACTTGTGATTTAGGGCTATATAAATAAACATTGATTGATTGATTGATTGATAAAAAAAAAAAATATATAAATCAAATTATGCTGACGATTTCATTGAAAACACATTCGTAAGCTAAATGTGTTTTAAAAATTCAGTGTGAAAACATTGGCTGCTTCAAAAAGCAAGACTCACTTCCAGTAAATTAGACTGAAGTAATTGATCCTGTTTCTGGCCAATGAGGTGTTAAGTTTGAAGTCACGTGACACGGGTTTTTGCAAAACAGCATAAAAAAGGCAGTTAACTGGGCTACCTTGTCATAAAACAACGTAATTAACATTTCAGTGCAGCCCGCTGGATATTTGCAAACTATAGAAATGATTCCAATTGTTATAATCTAAACTTTTGAGTGACATGCAAAGCTCTGCTTCATACGGACCGGGCACAAACAGAGTGGGCGGGGCTTTTTTACAAAGCAAAAAGCCTGATAGCGAGTGTCAGACAGAGGCAGATTTCTACAGCAAACCTACGCAGAACGGTGGTATTATATTGAATATGTGGATTTTTATTGGGTTATAGATTGCGACAGTGCAGACTTTTGTATTGCACAGAGAGCTGTTTTTAATGTTTTCTACCTCTGAATAAGGTAACCAAAATATTATACACAGCCTTGATATGGCACACCGTGCAGTCAACTACAATGCTCCCTCAGACAACAGTGGGCGAAACTTTACAGTGGAACCTCGATTTCAACCACTAATTTTACAAACTTTTTGATACAGGAACTACATACGGAATAATAATATGCTTTGGTGTATTAACCTTGTCTCCATGTACATGCAGTCATTCATTTCATCCAATGTTACGTTCCCAGATGGCTCTGGGACTAGGGATCGTAGGAGAACGCAACATAAAAGTGTATAAACTAAATTAGGTGTATATTACAGACAACGAAGCTAAGAATTGAAAACAAAACTAGTGTTATTGAAAGGTAACCATGGGAAGGGGTAGACAAGACACAACACTAGCCTAGCTCGGGCTGTTAAAGGAATGAACAAAACATACCAAAAGACACCTCTGACAAACAAAGGTAAGCTTACTAACTAAAGCTATTTAATTAGCAGAAACCAGAAACCAAAAACCTACCTAACTACTCTAGCCAAAGAGGGAGTCCAAAACCTAGAAAGGTGACAGCCACCACTAAGCCTGGTGTCTCCATACATACAATTGATTCCATCTGCGATTCCGATGACGCGCAAATCTATAATTCGGTTTACTTCCGCATTCCCAGAAGTGTGCCGATAAAAGGCCGACTCAGATTGGCTGTTCCGCCGTGTCTTTCTATGCTTTGCAGCAGCACCTGAATAAATATTTCAGCTCGCGTGTCATAATTACGATGGATAAAAAAAAAAGTATTGATAGCAGTATCATTAGTCCAGAGGTTTTACGATCCGCTTGCACAGACCCAATTAGGAATCGGTACTCGGTATACATCCCTACCCATGTGTGATGTCTGTAGAAGTGTTTTCATGCATATTTGTCGTGCTATCTTAATGTACTGATGCCAGCGTCGTTAGCATGAGCTAATATAACACATTTACAAGTGTCTATGTTAGTAGTATTACCGTACAACAGCATTCTTTTTGTATTGTTTCCTCAGTAAAATCACGAAGACGTCAACGTGAAGTTATTGAGTCTGTTTATCTGATTGGAGAGCTAGCTTTTGCGGTTAGTGGGTCCATTACAATGACTTCTGTTTTGTTTGATCAGTCACTTTACTGCTGTGTTACAGTCACCGATCGGAAACAATTAAGGTATGTAAATAAACATTTACAAAATATTTTGTATCGTATATATACACAGGACTGTCTCAGAAAATTAGAATATTGTGATAAAGTACTTTATTTTCTGTAATGCAACTAAAAACATGAAAATGTCATACATTCTGGATTCATTACACATCAACTGAAATATTGCATGCCAAGAGATTTTAGAGCAATGCATGCTTCCATATGTTGAAAAGCTCTATGGAGATGATGATTTAATTTTCCAGCATGATCCAGCAGAGCCAAAACCACCAGTAACTGGTGTACTGACCATGGCATTACTGTCCTCGATTGGCCTGCCAACTCTCCTGACCTGAACCCCATTGAGAATTTGTGGGGTATTGTGAAGAAGAAGCTGAAAGACACCAGACCCAATAATGCAAATGAGCTAAAGGCCACTATTGAAGCATCCTGGGCATCCATAACACCTCAGCAATGCCACAGGCTCATTGCCTCCATGCCGCATTGATGCAGTAATCCGTGCAAAAGGATTCCCAACCAAGTACTGAGTGCATTAATTGACATTTTTAAATGTTTGATTTTGTTTTGCTGTTATAAATCTTTATTTTTTACTTGGTCTGAGGAAATATTCTAATTTTTTGAGATGGGATTTTTGAGTTTTCTTAAGCTGTATGCCATAATCAGCAATATTAAAATAATAAAAGACTTGCAATATTTCAGTTGATGTGTAATGAATCCAGAATGTATGACATTTCCATGTTTTTAGTTGCATTACAGAAAATAAAGGACTTTATCACAATATTCTAATTTTCTGAGACAGTCCTGTATGTGACTAATAGTCCGTTGCGGTTAATATATGGGAAAACATTTTTTATTCTAAAATATAGCGGGTGTGGCTTATAACCCGGTGCGCTCTATAGTCTGGAAAATACAGTATATGTGACCTGTGCTGGCAAAATGAGTCACAATGAGGAAATTTTAAAAACTGAGTTACTGTTATTTACACATTCTCCATCTAAAGACCTTCAAAATGATATATGGTTTGTTGGAATCGGACAGAAAATGACCGAGCTACATCCGATTGAAGTCGACCAAGTTTGAGGGTCCGTTTTGAGGAAAAACCAGCTTAAAGTTTACTGTTCCAGAACAGAATGTTCCAAAACAAAACTTCATAGCAACCATACCTTAAAAGTCCTTGTAGCAACACCAAAATTGGTACAATTAAAATCAAATCCCATGTCTAAAGGAAAAATATATATTCAACTCTATTGAAAACGGTTACTGAAAACGGTTATGTACAAAAATTTCAACACTGTTATGTCAGTTTTTTTGTTCACTGGTCAGTTTGTCAGCTGGTCAGCTGTCTGTAATATTCCTGACCAGCAGCACTAAGAAGATTCGCCGACTGCAGTGAATTTAGCGCACTTGCAACCGCCTGTGTACCCTCTCCACCTTCTAAATCCATTACGGAATGTAAAACAGTCTAACTTATCCACAAAAATAATAATTAAATGTTCGAAAATCACCTTTTTTCACATAATATTCCGCTCGAATTACTGTGTTGTTTTTCATCAGGGCGCAGCCATGATACCACAATGCACCGCGCGGGGTGATTCAACCAATGAGGGTACGCCTCACAGGACCCTTAGCAACAAGCCGGATTTGTTTACGTCGGGACAGGTTTAAAAACTCGAATTGTATTGGTTCAGAATGGCGTCATCGGGAATTCCATGCTCATTTTTAGAAAGTATGTAAACTTGGCGTCACAATGATACCAAATATGGCTAGGGGGATTCCCCCTTATTGCCGCGAGTGAGCGTTGAAAACACTGGATTTTCTCAAGGAATTTTAACACAAAGGACTAATTTCTGAAGACATACCTTGTACAAAACCTTAAAATAAAGGTGATTTAAGATGTTTTCTTGCTATTTCGATGATTGGGATCGCTAGATTGTGGCTTTATGGACTCATTTTTGTGAAAATCTCAATTCCAACCAAGATACATTTTTTTCACTTATTTGTCTGTAGCTCAAAATTAGCCTGTGCGCATTCCGACTCATTTTGCCAGCACGGGTCACATATATGATACAGATTTCCCTGAAGAGCTTTGCGCAAGTCCACCATTGTCGTTTGTGCTGTACTGAATAAGCTCCTACTTGTTCTCTATCCTCTTGTTGTGTTCAAGAACATATTAAGTTGGTAAATCGAGATTCCACTGTATATGGCAAGGAATAATACTTTGTAAGATAAACAACACATGCCATCACTATATCCCAGATGAACCACATTTCTTCCAGCCAAGAAAGGTTGACAAGTACATAATGAAGTATACACAGGTATGTTATACACAATAGTGTTTCATTAAGTTGCATAACACGGGTTAAAGCATGCAATGTGAGGTTTTCAATTATATCACAAGCTGCTTGATAAAAAATATTTTCTTATACGACTGACATACGACGGTAAGTTTCAATCGCACACGAAGCAGCACTCCAGCCCGATATAGGATGACAGAGTATCCTGCTTTTTGCTCACATAAAGCATCGACACCTGAGTATTTCTGTGAACATACCTTCAATGCCCAGCCTTATTTTCTTCAATCCCCTTTCCTTCAACACCGATTTGGCTACATCTCTATTCTCGATGTACTTGAAGAATCTGTAGAGCTTTGTACTGTAGATGACTGCAATGTCAACAGCAAACGGAACAATATTCACACACCTGTTACACGGACATAAAGCACAGAGCCGTACTTATTATCACTATACTCACTTTGAGAGTACTCCTCTCCCATCTGAGGCGGGTATTCTTCATCCCAGTCCACTATGTCGTCATCGGTGAGGACGACGATGTGACACTCTCTCTCGCCGCTCTGGGCGCTCGCCACCATCAGAGGTACAACCATTTCTTCAAGGTAAAATTCAAACTGTTGCCGAGCGCCATCATTGGAGAGCTCGTGCATGAGAGCACCTGAAGACAAGCAGTCACTATGGTCATACGTCTTGCTGGATGAGCTTGTAGACAGTGAATGCAACATGTCATTCATCTTCTTACACCTCAAGCTTTTTTACAGGTGAAAGCAATAGGAACATTTAGAGGAATTTAGATGAATGGCAGAAAATACAAATAAATGTGTTAAAAGTGTCATAAAAAGAATGCTTCATCATGAAAACACTCACTGAGGTCTCTGCATTTGATGGTGCTGTAGTCAAAAGAGATGCATAGATAGTCACACGCCTCACGCAACTCAGGGATAGAGATTCCATCAGGACAACGAATGATGCCCGATTTGTAATAATCCTGCCAATTAGACACAAAGCAAAGTCAGTTGAGTGTTTGTGTAAAAATCAACACGTCTGGACAAAGCTTAAAAACAAGAGTAATCTTAGTTAAGACTACCTCTAAAATATCATTAATAAATATACTGTAAGTACATCAACCACTTTTTGTGCCAATTGTCCCATCTGTGAGCAACATAAAGAAAAAAAAAATCTTACTCTCAGTAAACTGTGGAGTTCCTTCAAGGCATTATATTAGGGCCTTTACTGTTCCTAATATACGTAAATGACATGTCATCAGCATGCGACTGTGAATTGTTCCTGTTTGCGGATGACTCGGCCCTGCTGGTATCCGGCAAGGACAAGTCACAGGTGGAAAAAATCCTCAGTGCTGAACTCCTTAGTATTTGCACCTGGCTCGCTGACAATAAACTATCTATTAGGGGTGTGGGAAAAAATCGATTCGAATTCGAATCGCGATTCTCACGTTGTGCAATTCAGAATCGATTCTAATTTTTTAAAAATCTATTTTTTTTTTTTTAATACATATATATATATATTTTTTTTTTTAATTAATCAATCTAACAAAACAATACACAGCAATACCATAACAATGCAATCCAATTCCAAAACCAAACCCGACCCAGCAACACTCAGAACTGCAATAAACAGAGCAATTGAGAGGAGACACAAACACGACACAGAACAAACCAAAAGTAGTGAAACAAAAATGAATATTATCAACAACAGTATCAATATTAGTTACAATTTCAACATAGCAGTGATTAAAAATCCGTCATTGACATTATCATAAGACATTTATTAAAAAAAAACAAAAAACAATAGTGTGCTTACACTTGCATCGCATCTCATAAGCTTGATTACACACTGTGTCCAATATTTTCACAAAGATAAAATAAGTCATATTTTTGGTTCATTTAATAGTTAAAACAAATTTACATTATTGCAATCAGTTGATAAAACATTGTCCTTTACAATTATAAAAGCTTTTTACAAAAATCTACTACTCTGCTTGCATGTCAGCAGACTGGGGTAGATCCTCCTGAAATCCTATGTATTGAATGAATAGAGAATCGTTTTGAATCGGGAAAAAAATGTTTTTGAATCGAGAATCGTGTTGAATTGAAAAAAAAAAAAAAATCGATTTTGAATCAAATCGTGACCCCAAGAATCGATATTGAATCGAATCGTGGGACACCCAAAGATTCACAGCCCTACTATCCATACACTCAGGTAAAACAGAATCCATCCTATTTGGGTCCCAAATCAATCTCAAAGAAAGTCAGTGACTTCACTATAAAAGTGGGTGACATTGTTATCACCAGGAAAGATGAGGTCACCTACCTAGGTTCCATTCTAGAGGTTAATCTTTCCTGTGATAAAATGGCAACCAAGGTAATCAGAAAGGTCAACCAACGAATGAGATTTCTCTACAGAATCTCCTCTCTGGTCAAAAAAGCACCTTGGAAGATTCTAGCGGGAACTCTCGTTCAACCCTGTTTCGATTACGCTTGCACGTCCTGGTACCCCAGCACCTCCAAAACCCTCAAATCTAGACTCCAAACATCCCAGAACAAGCTAGTCAGGTTACTTTTAGACCTCCACCCCAGATCACACCTCACTCCTACAAAGTCAGGAGTGGAGGACAGAGTAAAACAACTTGCACTGAGCTTAGTCTATAAAATCCGCTACACCTCCCTGATACCGAAGTACATGTCAAACTACTTCCTTAACGTGATGCTGAATTTCCCCCAGGGATCAATAAAGTACTTTCTATTCTATTCTATTCTAAATGAACGCCATAACCACAACACCAGGGGGAGTTCCACAAACCACGTTAAACCCAGATTCCGATCTAACAAAGGTCTAAACTCATTCTCCTTCTATGCCACATCAATATGGAATGCACTCCCAACAGGTATAAAAGAAAGTGCATCTCTATCCTCCTTCAAAACCGCACTAAAACAACACCTCCAGGCAACTTCAATCCTTGACTAACACCCCCCCCCCCCCCCCTCCACATCCCACCTCCCCGGATTGTAAATAACCAAATGTAAATAATCAAATGTATTACTAATGTATATACTTGTTCTTATGCTATCTGAACTCACTATGTTTTCTGCTCGCTGTACATATCCTACCAAGTCAGACCTACACTGTTTCAATGCCCATTTTTCTGATGATGCAATTGTTGATGACTGAAGTATGCTGTTATCAACCAAACCCTCCTCATCCCACCCCCCGGATTGTAAATAATGTAAATAATTCAATGTATATACTCAGATGATTCACTTGTATGATGACTGTATTATGATGATAGTATATATTTGTACCATGAATTGATTACGTGGACCCTGAACTTAAACAAGTTGAAAAACTTATTCGGGTGTTACCATTTAGTGGCCAATTGTACGGAATATGTACTGAACTGTGCAATCTACTAATAAAGTTTCAATCAATCAATCAATGCTAAGCCGGAAACACAAAGTCAATGAACCCACATGAACACACCTCATGTTAGTGAGACTTAGATACTTCCTGGTTAATATTCAGCCAAGCAAAACATTTTTCTCCCCTCGTTCAGTTATTTGCTTTCATGTGGCTTGTTTGCAATTCATTTTGAGTAGTGCTCAACAACACTTCTAAAAGTGATTTCTGATAACATTATTTATTTGGAAATATTCATACGGTGCTCAAAATCGAGCTGCCATTCACACCACATAAAAACTGTATTATAGAAAACATAACATCAAATAATTTCTTATCATACAATACCATACAAACATTACATTATTACAAAATACAAGTGCAACGTAAAAAACAAAAATTCACTGACCAGAATTGCTCGGAAAACTGTTGAGCTAATTCCTTCAGCAACTTCAAACTCTCCCTTCTCATTGGGCCGTGTGAAATTATGCTCTCGTCCCGATCCAAACATCCTGAAATAAAGCAGCTTTGGTTAACTTTCAACATTGACATAACATACACATACATTAAAATACTTTTTAGAAGGGATGATCGATCATAATGCACAGATCGTACAGCCACCGATCGGTGTACTATGAAAATGTTTTGTGATTTCTATTGCTTAATAATGCCTTTTAATGTCGATCAGAAACGCTGATCTTCTCTGGCTGACAAGCAGCTAGCAGCAAATGATGTGTCTCCATACAGTGTGGAGCAGCTGCCCTAAACTAATAATAGTCCTCTCCATTATGGAAAATAAACTGCATTTCTTAGTATTTTCAGTATCATTTTCAATTATTACTGTGGTTTTTGCTGATGACACACATTTTTGCTCTGGGGAGGACTTGCATTGTCCCTAAACTTGAACAAAATCAAATTAGTGGTTTACAAAAACTGCAAAGTACAAATAAATGTAAAATTCGAAATTGATAAGAGATTTAAAGAACATATGAAAGTACATTTTTGGGTGTTGTATTAGATCACAAGCTCTGGCGTAAACCTCAAATCAAATATATGAGTGGTAAAAGAGCAAAAAGTATTGGAAACCCAGGAAAAACAAAACACACCCTGAACCATAAAACCTTGAATACTCTATATCAGGGGTCGCCAACCCGCCGATCGCGATTGACCAGTCGATCTTTGAGACCCTAACGGTCGATTGCGAAAATATTAGGAACAAAAAAGATATTTGACATTAGTTACACACCCACCCTGAACACGCCTCGCCTCTCTTCCTTCAGCCTCACATCTCACGGCTCTCGACACAGCCGCCACACCCCCCCAGGTCCAGCCGCACACTTTACCCGCTCGTCTCGCAAACGCGCATTGTATGACATGCACAAAGATCATGCAGCTGCAACAATACATTAAGGCTGATTGTTGCACTACATTGGACATTTTCTAGCATCCAACATCTCTTCCCTCAACCACGACAATCATCGCTCGCCTGCGACCAGGTGAACAGCGGATTTTACCACTTCCGGCGCTGACATACAATGAACAAATACATTACATTACTAAGACTATAGTGGCCATAAACAGTTAGTGTCTACAGCTGAGGTGCCCAAAATGCGGCAAAGGGGCCATGTTTTTTATTCATTATTAACATCAACTTGTCAACTTGTTATATTAGGTCAAAATATATACTGTTGTTGATAAGGAATCAAATTACTATATCTGAGTGATGAGGCAGGACATTTTAAGATTTTGCTTCTACCTACTTCTTTTTGGACATGCTAAGTTTTTCTTTTTTTATTTATTTTCTTTAATTTGTATACATGGTGAGTATTTTCAGTTGTTGTGATCGAAAAAAAGGATAAGACTATTACTCTCACTGGAGGACGAGACTCAACATTATTACACATTTAGATAAAACCAGGAGCCGGCATGGTAATAGCTATCCACATAGCGACACATCCCTACTTTTTAGACATTAATGTGATTGTACATATAGATGGCCCATGCAGTGTGCATCATACCTGCCCAACATTGTATTAGGCTGTGCAGTGAAAATGGAGGGGTCGACCACAAAGCGTGTGTTGTCAACGATTAGCGTAACTCTCTCTGACGTCCGGATGTTTCGGTTGCAGACATTGGCACCGGCTGCGCCTTCCTTCGAGTTCTCGTACACAAAAACCATATCTCCGACAGCCAAACTTTTGAACGTTCCTTCAGTGCTGGACAGGCTGCTGTTGCGGCTGCTAACCACTCCGCTGCTGCTGGAGCCGCTGGGAGAAACTCTCTGTGGTCGAGGACTGCTGGGCCTTGATGATGGCCCGCCATCACGGTCACGGTCTACAAGCACGAGGAAGGATAGAAAAATATTTTTTTTCAGTCACAGAGGAACTACAAAGCCCAGTACTAAAATTTTAACCACAACAGTTTTGTAATTACCGCAGTATTACCTGTTTGGAAGTCTAATTGTGTGGTTGTTGTGCAACTCATATCATTTCACTGCAATATTTGTGTTTTATCCGCTAACTATGACCGGAAGCTGGAACCACATGCAACACTGGCTAAAAGAGGGACAAAGATAGAAATTAAAGTTCCCCCGCTGCCAGATGCAAAATGACAAAAGGAGGAAATGAACAAGGATGGGCCTTTTTTGACAAAAACGTCAAAGACGAGGTCATCGACAGGAAAGCAATGATGTCATAACAGCCTCAATACTAAGCGTGCAATCACTTTGCTCTCATGTTATCCCGAGCATTGTGATAATTGTGATATACACAGTGTATTTTTTGTCAATTTAGCTCACTGACAATGCTCTCTTTCAGTCTGAGGGCAGTGGGCAAATACATTTTTAAGGAAAACCGCATCATTAATGCTTGAATTTTCAGTAATTTGATGCACAAAAGTATTGTTGTAAAAGCTAGCATCCTAGCATTGTCTAAACGATCAATGTTGTTAGCTGGCAATGTCAACAAAAGTAATTTTTTTCTTTGCTGACTTCTTTGGTTTAAAACATTGTGTCAAACTCTGGCCCGCGGGCCAAACTTGGCCCTTGAGGCGATATCAAATTAACACTAGAGCTGGCCCGCCGATTATATACAGTGGTGGTGCCGCGGTAACACTGCATTCACCGCTAATTCTCATACTTGCCAAACCTCCCGGGAGACTCCCATGTTTCAGTGCCCCTCCTGAAAATCGTCACGTCCGCTTTTCATCCAGTCCAACGAGTGCTGGCCCAGTCACATAATATGTGCGGCTTCTGCACACACACACAAGTGAATGCAACGCATACTTGAGCAACAGCGATACAGGTTACACTGAGGGTGGCGGTAACACTGTTACAAATACAAACCCCGTTTCCATATGAGTTGGGAAATTGTGTTAGATGTAAATATAAACGGAATACAATGATTTGCAAATCATTTTCAACCCATATTCAGTTGAATATGCTACAAAGACAACATATTTGATGTTCAAACTGATAAACATTTTTTTTTTTGCAAATAATCATTAACTTTAGAATTTGATGCCAGCAACACGTGACAAAGAAGTTGGGAAATGTGGCAATAAATACTGATAAAGTTGAGAAATGCTCATCAAACACTTATTTGGAACATCTCACAGGTGAACAGGCAAATTGGGAACAGGTGGGTGCCATGATTGGGTATAAAAGTAGATTCCATGAAATGCTCAGTCATTCACAAACAAGGATGGGGCGAGGGTCACCACTTTGTCAACAAATGCGTGAGCAAATTGTTGAACAGTTTAAGAAAAACCTCTCAACCAGCTATTGCAAGGAATTTAGGGATTTCACCATCTACGGTCCGTAATATCAAAGGGTTCAGAGAATCTGGAGAAATCACTGCACGTAAGCAGCTAAGCCCGTGACCTTCGATCCCTCAGGCTGTACTGCATCAACAAGCGACATCAGTGTGTAAAGGATATCACCACATGGGCTCAGGAACACTTCAGAAACCCACTGTCAGTAACTACAGTTGGTCGCTACATCTGTAAGTGCAAGTTAAAACTCTCCTATGCAAGGCGAAAACTGGTCGCTACATCTGTAAGTGCAAGTTAAAACTCTCCTATGCAAGGCGAAAACCGTTTATCAACAACACCCAGAACCGCCATCGGCTTCGCTGGGCCTGAGCTCATCTAAGATGGACTGATACAAAGTGGAAAAGTGTTCTGTGGTCTGACGTGTCCACATTTCAAATTGTTTTTGGAAACTGTGGACGTCGTGTCCTCCGGACCAAAGAGGAAAATAATCATCCGGATTGTTATAGGCGCAAAGTTGAAAAGCCAACATCTGTGATGGTATGGGGGTGTATTAGTGCCCAAGACATGGGTAATTTACACATCTGTGAAGGCGCCATTAATGCTGAAAGGTACATACAGGTTTTGGAGCAACGTATGCTGCCATCCCAGCAACGTTATCATGGACGCCCCTGCTTATTTCAGCAAGACAATGCCAAGCCACGTGTTACATCAACGTGGCTTCATAGTAAAAGAGTGCGGGTACTAGACTGGCCTGCATGTAGTCCAGACCTGTCTCCCATTGAAAATGTGCGGCGTATTATGAAGCCTAAAATACCACAACGGAGACCCCCGGACTGTTGAACATCTTAAGCTGAACATCAAGCAAGAATGGGAAAGAATTCCCCCTGAGAAGCTTCAAAAATGTGTCTCCTCAGTTCCCAAGCGTTTACTGAGTGTTGTTAAAAGGAAAGGCCATGTAACACAGTGGTGAACATGCCCTTTCCCAACTACTTTGGCATGTGTTGCAGCCATGAAATTCTTAGTTAATTATTATTTGCAAAAAAAAAAAAAAGTTTATGAGTTTGAACATCAAATATGTTGTCTTTGTAGTGCATTCAATTGAATATGGGTTGAAAAGGATTTGCAAATCAATGTATTTAATTTATATTTACATCTAACACAATTTCCCAACTCATATGGAAACAGGGTTTATATACGCCACACCAAACAAGAATGACAAACACATTTTAGGAGAACATCCGCACCGTAACACAACATGAACACAACAGAACAAATACCAAGAACCCTTTGCAGCACTAACTCTTCCGGGACGCTACAAGGTGTGTGTGTGTGTGTGTGTGTGTGTGTGTGCGTGTGTGTGTGTGTGTGTGTGGGGGGGGTGGGGGGTGGGGGGGGGGGGTGTATTTTGTAGCGTCCCGGAAGAGTTAATGCTGCAAAGGGTTCTGGGTATTTGTGCTGTTGTGTTTATGTTGTGTTACGGTGCGGATGTTCTCCCGAAATGTGTTTGTCGTTCTTGTTTGGTGTGGATTCAGTGTGGCGTATATTTCTAACAGTGTTAAAATTGTTTATACGGCTACCCTCAGTGTAACCTGTATCGCTGTTGATCAAGTATGCATTGCATTGAGGTGTGTGTGCGTACAAAAGCCGCACGTTGTTAGAATGGATGAAAAGCGGACGTGACTACAGCTCGAAGAGGACGTTAAATGCAATGCAAGACTGTGGTCCGGGTTGACTACGAGATATAATGACTGATGAACACCTTCGTTCGATAATAAAGGTTGCCTCAGCTCAAAGCCTGAGCCCCGACATTAATGAACTAGCATCCAAGAAAAAATGCCAGGTATCTGGCTTGGGCACATCAGATTTGAGTTTGACACCCCCGGTTTAAAACGTGCTGCTGCTGCTGCTGACATGCCAGTGTTTCCCACACATTCATTTATTTGTGGCGGCCCGCCACGAAAGAATTACGCCCGCCACAAATAAAAAACATTTTAGGAGAACATCTGCACCGTAACACAACATAAACACAGAACAAACAGAACAAATGATGAGGTGGTTCGGGCATCTGGTCAGGATGCCACCCGAACGCCTCCCTAGGGAGGTGTTTAGGGCACGTCCGACCGGTAGGAGGCCACGGGGAAGACCCAGGACACGTTGGGAAGACAATGTCTCCCGGCTGGCCTGGGAACGCCTCGGGATCCCCCGGGAAGAGCTGGACGAAGTGGCTGGGGAGAGGGAAGTCTGGGTTTCCCTGCTTAGGTTGCTGCCCCCGCGACCCGACCTCGGATAAGCGGAAGAAGATGGATGGACAAATAAAAAATTTTTTTTTTTTTGGTTCTCTCCAGCTTCTCAGGCAAATCATATAGTTGATGTAGATGCCCATATCGGCTGTTCAGATTTACTTTACAAAAGAGAAGTGTAGGATACTTCTCTTGTTGCCTTTTTTGGATTTGACTTTATTAAATGTATTTATATTATCATTTGGTGCAGCTGGGCCGGAGCAGGAGGGGATAGAAAGAGAGAAAAAAGAAGACAGAGGGGGAAATGGTGGGGACAAGAGGGGGATTAGACAGAGAGACAAAAACAACAACAGCAAACACAACACAACAACAACAATAGAGCAACATCAGCAAATACGACATGTACAAATATGATGGTAAAAGTAATAGCAAATAAGCAGTTAGCGAAAACAAAAAACAATACAGAAATGACAATGAGCATTATTACACTACAAACGGAGCAATACAAATACCAATAGAAATAGCGCTATTGATAATGAACAATACCAACACTTTACCTTTATTATCAACAATACAGTTGTTCAAATGCAACAATACATATACGTAATGATAACTTGAGATACGAAAGAATGCAAAAAATGGAGGGGAAGAAAGAGAAGCAACCTACATAAACCTTGTAGATTGTTATAGTAACAACAGATTAAGCTTTGTCAGTGTGCCATGTGTTACCCAGTTTACCCTAGGGCAACAACTTTAATATATGTTTGATGAAACGTGATTATGTGCATGAGTGTATGTATGCATATGTACTTGTATATATACAGAATGTGTATATGTGTTTGTACAGTGAATGCATATGTACAGGATGTGTATATGTATGTTTGTACAGTGAATGTATATGTACAGTATGTGTATGTTTGTATATTTAGTATGCACTAATTAAAGGGGCAGAGCTTTAAGAGACATTTTAGCTTTTATATTTTATAAGATATATTTTTTGTAAGAACCACAATTAATAAATATATTTCAGTGAATAACTTATTGTTCAAATCTGTATATAAATATGTACATAAAGGGTTGTAAAAATGGATGGAAGGACGTTTAAAACAAAACTGTTATTATTAATTAGTAAGTATACATTTTTTGAGCCTTTTTAGAGAAAATTATGTCATTGTAGAAAATTATGCAAATTACTCGATTATGTCATGGTGACCACGCCCATAGTTACACCCCCACAGGTATCTTGGCAGTTTGTGGGAAACACTGCATGCTCAGAGTAACAACATTAGCAAACTCGTTTTTACATTGTGTCCAGTACGGCAGGAAAGGAGACAATGGAAAGTAATCAAGGAGTCAATCTTGCTGCACATTGCCCATTTAGACAGTAAAAAATAGGGATTCAGCCATGCGACTCAAGGTGTGCTTCCAAGCTACAAATAAATATTTTAGGCGGTCACCTTGCGGTCACGGCTGCGTTGACCCTGGAAAAAAGAGCTGGACTGCTGCTGAGTGGTCCAAAGTCATGTTTTCTGACGAAAGCAAATTTTGCATTTCCTTTGGAAATCGAGGTCCCAGAGTCTGGAGGAAGACAGGAGAGGCACAGGATCCACGTTGCCTGAAGTCTAGTGTAAAGTTTCCACCATCAGTGATGGTTTGGGGTGCCATGTCATCTGCTGGTGTCGGTCCACTCTGTTTCCTGAGATCCAGGGTCAACGCAGCCGTCTACCAGCAAGTTTTAGAGCACTTCATGCTTCCTGCTGCTGACCAGCTCTATGGAGATGGAGATTTCAAGTTCCAACAGGACTTGGCGCCTGCACACAGCGCAAAATCTACCCGTGCCTGGTTTACGGACCATGGTATTTCTGTTCTAAATTGGCCCGCCAACTCCCCTGACCTTAGCCCCATAGAAAATCTGTGGGGTATTGTGAAAAGGAAGATGCAGAATGCCAGACCCAAAAACACAGAAGAGTTGAAGGCCACTAACAGAGCAACCTGGGCTCTCATAACACCTGAGCAGTGCCAGAAACTCATCGACTCCATGCCACGCCGCATTAACGCAGTAATTGAGGCAAAAGGAGCTCCAACCAAGTATTGAGTATTGTACATGCTCATATTTTTCATTTTCATACTTTTCAGTTGGCCAACATTTCTAAAAATCCCTTTTTTGTATTAGCCTTAAGTAATATTCTAATTTTGTGACACACGGAATTTTGGATTTTCATTTGTTGCCACAAATCATCAAAATTAAATGAAATAAACATTTGAATGCATCAGTCTGTGTGCAATGAATAAATATAATGTACAAGTTACACCTTTTGAATGCAATTACTGAAATAAATCAAGTTTTTCAAAATATTGTAATTTACTGGCTTTTACCTGTACACACACACACACACACGCACAAAAAGAAACAAGTGGTGGATTCGACAAGTAGTGAAATAAGTGAGATAAAAAGAGAAAG
Organism: Entelurus aequoreus; assembly: GCF_033978785.1. NCBI lineage: Eukaryota > Metazoa > Chordata > Actinopteri > Syngnathiformes > Syngnathidae > Entelurus > Entelurus aequoreus. The sequence continues at coordinate 49,890,245 of NC_084732.1, forward strand.
AAAAACCATAAAGAAGAGAGAGCGGTTCGTGTTTACGTGAGCGGTATCATGATGCAAAGGCATATTGTGAGTGAGAAAAAAAGTAAAATGAAAGAGGGTATAAAGCATAATGAAAGAAAAAAAAAAAGAAAAACATTTACCGTGCTTCAGATGTTAATAATACAGCCACGACGTGGCTTCCAAGTCACGGTAAAGTTGACCGTTGATAAAAAGTTTATCCACCCCGATGACAGCATGGCATCCTTTGGCGATAAATGTCTTACGAAGCGGGAACAGGTGGCGCCGTCTGACGAGAATCTCCTTGGGGAACTGGTCCTTAATGCTGAAGTTGGATCCTTGCAGCTCTCAGCCCCGGCTCTTCACCTGCTCCTTCTGCTTGAAGTGTTAAAACTTTGGCTTCCTATTCTCCGGCTTTTTGGCTCCAAGCCGGTGGAAAGTTATGTTCCTGATCGATGATGTCCGCTGGAAGCTTGAGCTGGTGTTCCATGAAGGACTTCACGGTTTCCTCGGATTCTTCCTCTGTCTTTTTCGGTATTTTCACAAAGACCAGATTGTTTCTCATGCTTCTCGCCTGGAGGTCCAGCATCGTCTCCTTAATGGTCTTGTTTTGCTGGATGAGTTGTACCACTCCGTCGGTGAGGGATTTCACGAACGCACGGAGAGCAGCATTCTCTTGGGCGTGAGAGACGACCTGTTGTTGTCCGAAGTCCAAACTCTCTCGGATGGCTTGGAACTCCTTGTGGATCACCTCGACAAGTGCGAGACGGCCCTCCAAACAAATCAGTCTCGTCGATGGAATTCAAATACAGCAAAGCTTTAACACGGTGGTGACACAGAGCCAGGTGAGTCTTCCGCTTGGCTCCTTTTTTATGTTGGCGTCTTCGAGGGCTTCCCCATGACGAGACGATTGAAGTACTCTTCAATATAGTCTTCGAGTGCTTCCAGATTTCCATATTTTAAGGTTGTTTGCTTATTTTTGCCTTAGTTCAATTTTGGCGGATGTCTGAATGAAATCAGAATTGTTTGACAGCCTTGTGATCCGCTGGACTGTTTTTGTCCCGTGTCATGTGCGCTCTCACGAGACTACAGAGTTACTGACACCTCCTACCTTACTGACATCTTTTGACGGCCGGTATAGAGTCTGTTGAAATAAAAATTGCTGCTCGCATTCCTGCCGGTCATTTTTTTCTTCTTCATATTAAGCTCACAGCAGCCGCCATCTCACAAAATCCTTGGGTGCCATGTGTTTCAATCAAGTGACAAATGTGACGTCATAGGGATGATTGCTAATTTTTAGGTCTATAATGCCCCACGATCGATCAAAGCATCTTCTGCAAATCCAACGGTAGCTCGCTATTGATTTAATAGGCAGAGAGAGAGGATAATATAGCAGTGACTGAGGAGTCCTGGCATCAGTTGGTGTGTGTAGCGGCCAGGCTACACTTAAAAGGAGGGCGATAGCCATATATCGGTAGTGTGTATACCAAGGGTATAGCATCAGTATGTGATAGACACTAGAGCGGTTAGATTTATATTTTTACAAAAACCTTTTTTGTGTTTGGAAATGCTTACAAAATCAGGGAAGAAGTCCCCTGACACAAGAGCACTGAGGGCAATAACCAAATTATTTAAAAAAGTAGTAGATAGTAATGTTTCCTTTTCTTTAGTAACTGTTTACTATGTACTTAGTTTTTCCCAAAGAATGGTGTGTAATTAAAAAGGGAATAAAGAACTACTTTGAGTAAAATTGAAAATGTTCCACTGCCAATAGCACTCACCATAAATACATTTGAAAAATGACACTTAATACAAGTGATCAGTATTGGTATTGGACAATCTGGATGAGCGGTATCGTAACTGGCAGCATAAAACTCTGATCGGAACAACCCTACTTGTCTATGTGTGCATACTCACCTATGTTGTTTTGGCGGGTTGGTGAGGTGAGGTTGCGAATGCAAGGGGTAAGCTGCCCCTCTCTCTCATGCGAGGAATCCCTGGAGCGATCGCTAGAGCGGCGGCGGTCACGTGAGCGGTCGCAGCCCCCACTGGCACCAAGCAAGCTCATTTTCCTCCGTTGTGCCTCCACTTGAGATGACCGGGCTTGATTGCTGCATTCCAACAGAAAAAGCTTACTCAACATCTGTAATAACACAACTTTTGCTCTATTGCTATTAAGTCACAACAAGCATATGTACAGGAGCTTAAGCACCTAACACAAACATTTGCAGGGTTGTCCCACTTTGTACTAATCTTATTTGGATCTAAAAAAAGTGAAACAACCTGGACATATTTATATGCAGCTGTAATTAAAATTGTGACAAATGTGTACATAATGCAGTCAAACCACATTGACGATCAGGTAACAAGCGAAGCCAAAGTAGGGCCTGCCTATTAAAATTTAAATAGACAAATCCCAATGTTATACTATACGATAATGGATAAAAAAAATATAATCGAAGCATACATAACCCAGCGGATCTAGACTCACTGGTCACATAGGGTCACCAATACAATCAAATTAAAATCGAATGCAAGAGCTGTATTTGTATGACAATTATGCCCCTCTCTATGAAGATAATGCTTAGATTTGATTAAAAGGGAGTCATTTAACAATGTTTTTATTGTATTTTGCCTTTCAATCAGCTATATCATTTATTTTGCCATAGCGAATCAATCACATGTTTGATTTGTCATATCAAAACCTCCCATATATCCAGGCTTTGGATTGGCACACAATAAATGTCTCAGTATGCCAGTTGTATACCACTATTAACTTGAATCCTTGAAAGTAACTACAACCACAATAATATTCAAAATATTGTGTCAAACCAGAATGGTTCATAAAATCACCAGTATGAAAATCCAGTAAATTAATATTGTGGTTCATGGCTGTTAAAGTGGACCTGCACTTTTGGAGGAATTTTGCCTTTAATTCACAATTCTTACAAGAGACAAGGACACAAGTCTTTCTTTTTAAATGCAATCAAACTGGTAAAAGAAAAGCCCGCTTACAATGGAGCCATGAATTTATGACATCATTCCGTCCCCCCCGACCATAAAACTCACTAAAGAAACAGCCAAAAAGTGCCAACAATACCCTATTTACATTTCATGACCTAAATATTAACCAAGACTTTAAAGACATAGATCAAGAGAGGTAACAACCTTCTTTTTAAGCACTTTATAAGCAGAAGAGAACAACTCCCATTGGCTCCATTGCTAGCAGACTTACAGTCGTGGTCATTAGTTTACATACAGTTGTGAAGGACATAATGTCATGGCTGTCTTGAGTTTCCAATAAATTCTACAACTATTATTTTTTTGTGATAGTGATTGGAGCACATACTTGTTGGTCACAAAAAACATTCATGAAGTTTGGTTCTTTTATGAATTTATTATGGGTCTACTGAAAATGTGACCAAATCTGCAGGGTCAAAAGTATACATACAGCAATGTTAATATTTGGTTACATGTCCCTTGGCAAGTTTCACTGCAATAAGGCACTTTTGTTAGCCATCCATAGGCTTCTGGCAAGCTTCTGGTTGAATTTTTGACCACTCCTCTTGACACAATTGGTGCAGTTCAGCTAAATTTGTTGGTTTTCTGACATGGACTTGTTTCTTCAACATTGTCCACATGTTTAAGTCAGGACTTTGGGAAGGCCATTCTAAAACCTTAATTCTAGCCTGATTTAGCCATTTCTTTACCACTTTTGACATGTGTTTGGGGTCATTGTCCTGTTGGAACAGCCAACTGTGCCCATGACCCAACCTCCGGGCTGATGATTTTAGATTGTTCTGAAGAATTTGGAGGTAATCCTCCTTTTTCATTGTCCCATTTACTCTCTGTAAAGCCCCAGTTTACTTTTGACTCAGCAGATTTGGTCACATTTTCAGTAGACCCATAATAAATTCATAAAAGAACCAAACTTCATGAATGTTTTTTGTGACCAACAACTATGTGCTCCAATCACTCTATCACCAAAAAATAAGAGTTGTAGAAATTATTGGAAACTCAAGACAGCTATGACAATATGTTCTTTACAAGTGTATATAAACTTTTGACCACGACTGTATGCTAACATTTATATACTAGTTAAGAGTGTATAACAAAGATAAACGTGTGTTCTTGTCTTTCAAAAGGATCGTGAAAGATAGGCAAAATTTCCCTTTAAATGTTAACAGTGCCAACACTCATCTCTGCTTGCTGAAGTTCTGCCTGATATTTGGCTTAAAAGGGCAACCTAAAAATAAGACGCATATCATGACTTGCACAGATTAACCGCCTCACACAGAAATTGGTCCAGTTACAAAACAGTTAATAACAAATAAGCAGGTAGATTTCAAATCCCATATCGACGTGGTTAAATGTTTCCTACGTATTTAAATCATATCAAAATATGGCTTTGCTTTTGCCCCGGAAGGTGTTGGGCTTGCTCACCTCGAATGTTTACACACTTTGCGAGGGCGGCATGTTGCTTCCCGCTGCCAGTTTTCGGTGTCACTGGAGTTAGTGCATAAGACCAGTGGTCCCCAACCACCAGGCTGCGGCCCGGCACCGGTCCGTGGACCGATTGGTACCGGGCCGCACAAGAAAAAATAAAAAAATAAAAATAAATTTTTTTTTTTTTTTTAAATCAATATCAAAAACACAATATATACATTATATATCAATATAGATCAATACAGTCTGCAGGGATACAATCTCAGATACAATCCGTAAGCACACATGATTGTATTTCTTTATGACAAAAAAACAAAACAAAAAAAAACACCCTCCCCCTCGGTCCGTGGGACAAATTTTCCAAGCGTTGATCGGTCCGCAGCTACAAAAAGTTTGGGGACAACTGCATAAGACTGCAGACTTGCTTTGTTGCCATCACCCATTCAGGGGGTACATCACCCGTACAGGGGGTACATCACCCGTACAGTACAGTCCTTTTTGACTCTACTTAAATGTATAATACTGTATTTATATTATTCACATGTGAATAATGCTGTATAATAGATGCTATTTATATTATTCACATGTGAATAATTCTGTATAATAGACTATATTATTCACATGTGAATAATTCTGTATAATAGACTGTATTTATATTATTCACATGTGTACAGCTCCACTAATGGACATTGGAGTGTTAATTTCAAAGGCAAAATTAAAGTATTGCTAGAAACATAATTTTATATTGGACTTTATTGTATTATATGTATAGTACATGTTCCAAAAAGAAAAAAACATAAAACACCACCAGAATTAGAGATATTACAAGTCAAAGTGATGAAGCTTAGTGTTACGCTCATGACTTGGTGTAACTAAACATTACCCTATAAGACAAAGGCAATTGCATTTTATTGATATTTGAAATGTATTCAATGTTTATAAATGTACTAAATAAATAAATATCCATCCATCCATTTTCTACCGCTTATTCCCTTCGGGGTTACGGGGGGCGCTGGAGCCTATCTCAGCTACAATCGGGCGGAAGGCGGGGTACACCCTGGACAAGTCGCCACCTCATCGCAGGGCCAACACAGATAGACAGACAACATTCACACTCACATTCACACACTAGGGCCAATTTAGTGTTGCCAATCAGCCTATCCCCAGGTGCATGTTTTGGAGAAATACAACATTCTTAATTATTTTATTTTTATGTTATTACTTATGGAGTATATTGTGAATAAATTGAGAACAGGAAGTGAACAATAGTGTTAGCAAATGTTATGTAAAGGAAAAGTGGTAGGATTAAATAAGCTCTGCTTCTTCCTACTCGACTTCAAACATGCTGAAAAGAAAAACTGGAAATTGTGATGTATCATGCTGTATGCATGCATGTTCGAAATAAACTCAAACTCAAATTCTCTGGACTTATGGGAATCCTAAGTACACAATAACAGGTACCAATAGGTAAGAAAAGTTGGTTTTGTGTAGTCGTACCTCTTTAAAACATTTGTATAGGAATGGGAATAGGCTTTTTTTTATTGTCATTGCACATTAAGAACAACGAAATTACGGGTGATCCGCCAGCAAAAAACTCCATAAAAACAAGACATTTATGTTACGGTTAAAAATGTATATATAAACAAAAAGGTATAAAAAAGGTATGTAGTAAACTGTAAAAAAGGGAATATATATTCAAAATAAGATAATTAAATGAAATCTAGTTTGGTTACGCCAACATGAGCGCAACACAAGGTTGTAAAAGTTTCAACTACAATTCTAAATAAGATGTCAAAAGTAAACTGAAATCAAATACACACAGCTTAAAGATTGATCAATACCTATTTAAACTTAGTAATAGATAAATATGATGATTTATCAAAATATAAAAGAAATATACCTGAACAGAACGCTCATGATGGTTACACCAAAAAGTAACGCTATGAATTGCGTTTTTTTCAAGTTTTGGGGGCATTTTTATGCTATTTCCAAGCATCTCCTTTTTATTATGGTTGATTTTAAATGGTCAAACTAATGCATATTATATATGCATGCCGTAGTAAACAAAAAAAGTCATATTTATTTTGATTAATACATTTTGAAGTACATTTGTGCAGGTGGGTGCGAATGTACCCATTACCAAAGCTGTACACACATGTAAAAAAAAAACCTAAGTGTTCATTATCTATTGTGAGCGAACTGTGGTGCTGAATTTCCCCAAGGGATCAATTAAGTACTTTCTATTATATCCAGGACGTGCATCACCCGTACAGGGGGTACATCACCCGTACTGTGGGTACATCACCCGTACAGGGGGTACATCACCCGTACAGGGGGTACAGGCGGTAGTCCGCCCCGGATGTGTCACCCTTCCTAATCGACAGGTCAACTGGATCCGCTGATTAGAAACTCCTGACAAATTCGCCGCTAGCTGTTCGCAGTTAACAAGAATTGTTCAATTTTCACCAGTGACGTCGACTTAAATAAAACAGTGTCTTACTGGCAGTCTCAAATGTGACATTTTAAGGAGAGTCAGGTGACATAAACCAAGTCACGGTTGCCGTTAGCTTAGCGAGTTCCCTGTGATAGCACTGCTACCTAGCTACCATTAGCGGCCGTTGCTAGCATCAATTTACAGTACAGTCCCAATGCAATTTGGGATGATTTACTGGAAAAAAGTATCATCCCAGCACTGCTGTGACATAAATACATGAGCGTGTAACGTACATGTGGCAAAAATATACAAGCATAGCTACCAAACTGGAGTCTTTCTTCGCTGAAGTGTAATCCCGACAGCTCTCTTGCTCGCCAGCCTCCTTCTTTCAAAACACTCATCAAACTGACGTACAGCGTGACGCTCCACGCTGTGACGCACAGACACCCACTACAAATACTTTTATCCACTAATTGTCTTTTTTTATACATTGTAAATATTTGAAACTATTCACATTTGACGGGGAAATACCAGTTTGAATAAATGGGTTTATTACAATGGGTCTTTTTGTTGTATATTTCCTCTGAAAAGCATCGAAAAGTTGCTCGTGACAAGTCTCGCGATAAGTTGGGGCTACGAGATGTGGGTTGATTTTTTTTTTAAGTACATTTTGCCAAAATATCCAGTCCTAGACAGTTTTAGTAGTAACAACAGTAAGAACATTCTACAATACATTAATTATTATTCTATAATATTACGAACTGACGCTAGACGCAGTCAAATACACGCAATAATAATAATTTAATCCACTAATTATCTTATATAATTAACTATAATGGTCTGAAAATATTCTCATTTCATCAAGAAATACACGTGTAAATATATTGGTTTAATACGATGGGTCTTTTTTTGCATTTTCTGTAAAAAAGTTCGAAATGTTGCCCGCGACAAGTCTCGCGATATGTTGTAGCAACGAGATGTGGGTTGATGTTTTTAAAAAAAATATATACCGTATTTAAAAAAAATATCCAGACAATGTCAGTAGTAACAACAAGAAGAACATTTACAATACAGTAACAATATTTTTACAAGTTATCTGCAAGTCTTGCTGCTTTGTAATATATCTGACATATCTTGAAGAATAAATATATGTTCATGTTAATATCTAAATAATATTTGCTCCAACTCTTAGTATTTTTATATCACTGTTAAATATACACATTATACTTATATTTAATGACAAATAAGCACAAAAAGCATAAAGACAACGACCTCACTGTTTGAGTGAAGATATTTTTTGTAAATAAAGTACAATTGAAATATTGCCAGTCATATAAATAAAACACAAATAGCTCACCTCACCTTTTCTTTTTGTGATAGTAATAAAAGTTGTAAAGTCATGTGCTCTAGTGTCTATATTTTATGAAGCATGCTGTGAGTTGAGTTGTTGAAAGAAATTTGAAAAAAAAAAACAGTCAAGAATGAGATTACTGCAAAATACAAAGCAAATACATGAAATAATGCTGCCAAAGAACAATGGAATCTATCAATATTTGTAAGATGAGCTCTTTAATTGGTCCATTCTACATTTAAAATGCACAATTCCCTGTAGAAACAAAAATAGTTGGACATGTTGTTTTAAAATTCAGAAGAATAGCAACAAGATGATTGACAAATTATCAATGACAAATAATAATGAAACAAGTTAGAAAACAAAAAAAATAAAAAAAATGTTCCTTGTATAACTGAATACAAATGGCACTGCATTACAATTGTTAAATTAAAGCATTAATAAATAAAGTAACACTTTGTACGATAAATTAATTAATAAATTAAATAAATAAAAAATTATATATATGTACAGTATATAATATAAAAAGTTTCTGTTACAGAAGACACTGAAAATATATTGAATTCAGATTTTCTTTTTGGATCCAAGAACTTCATTTGGAAATATATTTTTCAAACTGTCTGACGACTGTCCATGTTGGGGTTTGACACTCGTAGCAATAATGTCCTTTAACTTTTCCTGGAGCCATTCCTGTCTCTCTCCCACTTGTTTGTGTTCCCGAACATTGTGCATTAACTGTACCTCGCTGATGGTTCTCTTTCTGTACACAAAAAATATCACAGTGTCACTTGCTTGAAAAAGATGAATAATCAGCCTTTGAAAGATGATATTGCACAAGGGTCAAGTGGAAAACAGCATTTACCTCAGGGGTTTAGCATCTGCGTGCAAACTTGAGAAGATGAGTATTAGAATGGCTGTATCCAAGCAACGTTGCACAAACATGTCGATGAACTAAAATTCAAATAGTTTTTCAATTATTGTGTTGTCCCATACAAGGAAATCAAGGTTTGAGATACTTTTTGTCAAACAACACAGACAAAAACTGTCATGTCAATGCATGTCTTACCAGATTTTGTGTGTCCTTCTATCCAGGAAATGATGTTTTTTTTTGTTGGGACAGGACAACATGGACAAGACAGAGGCCTCAAACTTGTTGATCAGATTTTTGGAAGGAGTGGGCTTCTGTCCTTTATATATAGACACACAGCCTAGCCCTCCCCTGGTCATCGATGAGCAATTTCACTGTTGATGCTGATGTCACCGAACCAATGCATTGATGGGAACGGTCATCCGTCCTTGTGACACCACCGCCACAACTCACTACTAAATCAGCTTTCAACACCTCTGGCTGCACTGCCCGCCCACACTGCTTTTGGTCCTCGTCCCGCTTCACCCTTCATTTGAAATAATGTCTCTCATTAGCGCATCAAACACCCAGTGAAATACTTTTGGCGGGCCTGTGGTTAGCTATGTGTCACGCAGTGGGACTGAAGAGTAAAAGTAAACCCTTTGAAATGGCAGTGACTGTCACTTGAATTTATTGGCGACACAATTCGTTTTGTGGTTCACGCCGCATACTGTATGCATGTAAAGGTCGTGCAGGGGGGCAAGGGAACAGGCCAATGAGACAAAGCACCGATGACTAATGCACAAGTAACTCACTTCGCTTAAGAGTTCTTATCAATTATAATCCTGTTATTTTTCAATATTTTCATAATGACATCGTCACAACTACCTTTGTTGCACAGTGCAACCTCCAAAGTCAAACTGCTTTCTCATAACAAATCCTATAAATGTCTTTCAAAGCGCACTTTATAACATTCTAATATTACTGTCATTCACAGGTGTAAAAAGAAGTTGACCACTGTACTATACAATTAAAATGATGTAAAACTTACTATGAGGAGACATTTGACGCACATAATTATATTAGATGTTTTTGTTGTCATTGTGCACAATATGAAACGAAAACACAACAAAACTTAATTCAGAGCTCCACTCCAATTTCCAGCAGCATTAGGACATGCTAAAAGAAATACTATCAATCTGAAATAAAGTGTACCGATACCCAAAATATGCTAAAAAGACAAATTACATGTTAAAATTCTAATATATAAAATGTTTTAAAATATACTTAGAAAATTAATTAGAAGCGTGTTAGTGTCGGCCAATCAAACCTCAGTCATGTCAAAATAAAAGTACATCAAATATGAGCAAAGATAAATAGAGGAACAGCGAGATATTTGCATATAGAGACTTCAGGACAGCCTGACTTTCTTATCTTGCAGTAAGTGCAGCTTCTGTGGTTATCATTGTACTTTTTCCCTTGGACATCACTAGTATTCTTTTATGGTGGCATTACAAAAACTGAAGAATAGCAAAATAATCCTTGAAGGATGGCTTGGACCAACTTTTTTGATGCACTTCATCTTTGACATCGATAACACAGCTTTGGTTTAAGTGATGTGGAATGAAAACGCCTGACAGGCATTGCTAACACAAAATGTCATCGCAGACAATGATAGTAACTGCAACTGTCAAGTTTTTGCAGAACCCCTTACGGCCGTGGTTCAACACGTGGATGCCCAGTTCTAACTTAGAGTAATCACAAAGGACGTGCCCAAGCATTTCCACGTACTGGCCGTGTTTTAGTGGCCTGGCGACGGTCATAGCAATGACTCTTGGAGGATCCTCCGAGTTACCGGTGAGTACTGTAACCTACAGTAGAACTATGTCTAAAAAATGTGTTAAGTGGAGCAAAATGTTAAATAAGGTTGTAAACAGTTTTTATGCTGTAACTGTAAACATATTTGCTTAATTAATAATAATCCTATTTTGCAGAAATTTGTTTATCGTGTGTTGCACATGTTTTAATACATTCAAACTCTTAGTAGATCAGACTTATAATGTTTTGTTGTTCTTATTTCTGATATACAGTATCTTAAATATGTTGCGACTGACTCAAGAGCGCCTCTGGTGGTTGCAGCCAAGTAGTGCACTTTCTCTACATAGTGCGGTTTTACACATTACATTTTGGGGACAAAACATGACTAGAAATGAAACCGCTTCTTCAAAACAAACCTTTTCCAAGATGCTAAAACTGGACGGTACATCCACAAGCATACATAATCTGTTTTCCTGTAGCTATACATTAATTTATTTTAGTCTCATACATGTTTTTTTAAAACACTTTAACACACTATCCTAGCAGGATGACCTTTTCACAGTGTCCACTGGTGCGTTAGGTAACCACAAAAAACATTTTCTAAAAGTGGCAAAGGAATGACACTGCCATGAGTGAAGAAAAGGACAGCACATTGTCTTTTTGTCTTCAATACCATAAAAGATTATATTGCATATTGTGAGTACTTTCAACCGGTTATGTTCCAGGGTTTACACTTTCTGCAGTAATGATCTTATTTATGGATTTTAAAGCACTTTTACTGGCATGTGTCCTTACCACCTGTGGACACTGAGTGGACTATATTTTTTGAAACAAGTGTGGTCCTCCCCAACGAGCCACTTTGGTTAGCTCATGCATTCACAATGTGAGCCATGCCAGTAATGGTATGTTGTCGCTTTGCAAGAGCACTTGACAGCGAGGGATGCAAAGAATTGCATGCAAATCATTAACTTGGGTCCCCCGCCGTGTGCAAACCTGCAATCTTTGCTAAATAGACACAGTAATAGTCATGGACATTTGCCATAATGGAGACATGTTACATTGTATGTTTTAATAAAGTGCAGGGAGTTTGTTTTGGAACATGAACATCATAACACTTGTTTCTCCAGGAATTGTGTGTTGTTATTTAACGATATGGAGGCTTCCCCTTGAACTCTAAATATGGCGTTACTTTTTCATGAAAATGAGGTCAACGCCAAGGTATCATGTGTCAAAATGGTGTAAATTTAGACACGACATCATCCCACCTTTGCCTGCGAGACCAAACAAACACACAACACATCTAAGTAACTTTTGGATCACACCTGATCGCTTTTGAGGGCAGTGACAATCCAGTGCAGCGATGAATCATCCAAATGCATGTGATGCAGCTTCGTCTTTGCGGTGCTGACACTGTTTCACCGTCAAAATCTAGGGTTTATCCCGCTGTTACAAAGGCTTGCAGAGACATGCAAGTCTTGTCAGAGTCCTTTTATGTGAATTCTCGCACATCAATCCGTCACACGCTCTTGATATGAACATCTGACTAGCCGGCACAGGTGGTGCTGGTGTCAAGTTAGTAGTTAGAATCTCATCACTGTGCTGCACATCTTAGAGGCCCACAGACAAATGACCTCGCTGTGAACTTTTCACTTTTTGGTATCCTTTGAATTGAAAGAATGATACAAGATTTGAGATGGCATTGTATTTGAAAATGTGTCAACACAATTGTTACCAGCTTAGAAAATATGACTGTCTGCTAGGAGACAAGCATTTAATAAACCTAAAGCTATGTATTAGAAGCTTTAAATTGTTTGAATGCTGACGGACGAGCATTCACACAATATTTTATGGGCCTGCTCGCACGAAAGCAACCCATCTTATCATCCCCTACACTTCATATGTAACACTTTTCTTCATCTTTATGTGTTATTTGGACTCAAATCTATGTCTAAGTTGTGCCGCCAACCCAATACAGTGGTACCAGATGTGGGCACTCAATGCACTCGTGCCAACCGTAGTACCCAAACAGAAAAAATAAGAAGCTATACATGCTTCATTTTGGTGCTAAATAAATGCAACCTGCAACAAGTGCTTTTGCGGTGATATTGTGCAAATAAGGTCTTGTAAGTAATGGAGCGTTCGACAGAAGCACACACCTATTACTGCACTGAACACGACAACAGCAGCCCTCATAACATTGCTAGCACGCTAGGCTAGCCAGTAGTTACCAGTCTGTATGACTTAAATGTTTCAGAATTCCTTAAGATTAAAAATGTATTTTAGTTTTTACAAATATGTGCTCGTTTTCCAAATCTATACTTATGTTTTCTCAGGCACCATTTAAATTAGGCACTGGCACTGTTTTTTCAAGTAAAGATTTGGTATTAGTATGGGTTATAATGTAAACAACACCTATCCCTAGAGATACCTCGATTTTTGTACGACTCACTTTTTGTAAGATTCGGCTTTTGACGAATATGTTCACCATAATTTGGCCTCTGTTTTCATCTACTGTCTCAGTTATCGTACAGCCAAAGGTTGTACATAACAAACCTTTAGCCTGTGTAGCATTTCTCAGAATCAAGTGCCAATGCTAACCTAAACAAAATACTGTAATTCACACTGTGAGGCCGAAGAAAGTTGAACGTGCCAGCACTTTAATGAAGAACTAATGGTTACTGTTGACGTGAACCTAGGATGCACAGACGGTAGGCGAAGTGCAGTTAAGATGGTACTTTAACTAGAAATAGGTAAATAATAATCCAAAGGCACACCGTGAACGTTAGTGAATGAACCAGAAAGGCGACCTTGGCAGATACACCCACCTGATTAGTGATTAGAGGCAGGTGAGTCCCCAGATATGGGAAATAGCACAGAAAAACAGTGGTGAAGTCCATGCAAAACCAAACCACAACAGGAAGAGTAACAAAAATAAAAGCACTCCACAGGAAGAAACACTAAATACAGGAAAAAACCCCAACCCATAAACTGCCATGTGGATTGAGACACCCTCTGCTGATCGCTGTCTTCACCAACAAGTAACTTCAAAGGTAAAACTGATGTTAAATGTTTATCATTTATCATTTGTATATATTTCATATTGTTTTCTGCAAGTAAAACTATAATTATTTTATACAAAATGTGTTTTGTGTGTTAATATTTTGGGTTTCTGGAACAAATGCATTGGATTTACATTATTTCCTATGGCACAGGTGTCAAACTCAAGGCCCTGCCAAATAATTTATTGTAATAATAATAATAATAATAATAATAATAATAATAATAATAATAATAATAATCATACATTTCATTCATAAGCACCTGTCAAGAAACCGAAGGACACTTTACAATATACAGATAAAAAAAATTAAGATATAATATAAAGACAACAAAGGATAAAATCAACATCCATCCATCCATCCATTTCCTACCGCTTATCCCTTTCGGGGTCGCGGGGGGTGCTGGAGCCTATCTCAGCTGCATTCGGGCGGAAGGCGGGGTACACCCTGGACAAGTCGCCACCTCATCCCAGGGCCAACACAGATAGTCAGACAACATTCACACTGACATTCACACACTAGGGCCAATTTAGTGTTGTCAATCAAACTATCCCCAGGTGCATGTCTTTGGAGGTGGGAGGAAGCCGGAGTACATGCAAACTCCACACAGAAAGATCCTGAGCGCAGGATCGAACCCAGGACCTTCGTATTGTGAGGCAGACGCACTAACCCCTGTTTCACCATGCTGCCATAAAATAAACATGTACATATAACATTATTTAAAGATACTGACAAAATCAAAGGATAATATCAACATGTAGCAAACAAACAGAGGACAGTGTAGTAATTAAGCAATTTTAAACAGATGGGTTTTGAGTCCCATGGATCCCCCGGGAGGAGTTGGATGAAGTGGCTGGGGAGAGGGAAGTCTTGGCTTCGCTGCTTAGGCTGCTGCCCGCGCGACCCGACCTCAGATAAGCGGAAGAAGATGGATGGGTGGATGGATGGGTTTTGAGTCTTGAAGGCGGATGTCAGGTGGGAGAGAGTTCCAGAGTTAGGGAGCAGAGTTACTGAAAGCTCTGCTCCCCATGGTGACGAGGCGTGTTGACGGCACTGCAAGGTGGATGGAAGAGGAGGATCTGAGGAAGCCTGCTGGAGTAATGATGTGGAGAAGGTCAGACAAATAAGGAATGGTGAGGATGTGGATGACCTTAAAGATATATAGCAGGATTTTGTAATTGATTCTTCGCTTGACCCGTAGCCAGTGAAGTTTTTGCAGTAAGGCGGTGATGTGGGCAGCACGATGGAACAGGAGTTAGTGTACCTCCCAATAAGAAGAACCTGGGTTCGATCCCTGGGTTCGGGGTCTTTCTGTTTGCATGTTCTCCCTGTGACTGCGTGGGTTCCCTCCGGCTTCCTCCCACCTCCAGTCCTGAGTTTGAAAAATTTAAATAAATAAAGAAAAGAGTGTCTTGTGTGACCATCGTTTGAAGTGATAAAGCTGGAGTAATAATGTGATTTGGTTTGGGTGATACAGTCCTTATAACGTAGGGTGTGGCTTTTGTGCATTCCCTTATGGACTGTGAGACCAGTCCTTTTTATGGAGTCGCTCAAGCTGGCGACATTTAGTCTTTAATTTCCGTCTTTAAATGTGGCCCCTGAAAGCCTGTAAATGTGTATCAATAAAGCAGCTAATTTTTATTGATGTATTTGATCTTTCAATTTTGACAGAGAGAAATATATTGCATGTAATTGCAAATGTTCTAAATTGTAATATTATCTGATCATGCAACAAGATATTCATTCAACATTGTTATAAGAAAAAACCCTAAATATTTCCTTGTTACCACGACCTATGAGATCAAAGGAAGTTAAAGCCTGCTCAGTGGCCTAGTGGTTAGAGTGTCCGCCCTGAGATCGGTAGGCCGAGAGTTCAAACCCCTGCCAAGTCATACCACAGTCTATAAAAATGGGACCCATTACCTCCCTGCTTGGCACTCAGCATCAAGGGTTGGAATTGGGGGTTAAATCACCAGAAGGATTCTTGAGAGCGGGCACCGCTGCTGCTCACTGCTCCCCTCACCTCCCAGTGGGTGGTAAAAGGGGATGGGTCAAATGCAGAGGATAATTTCACCACACCTGGTGTGGTACTTTAACTTTAACTTGATCTAACAGTTAAAATAATCTAATGCATGGACAGTCTGTAATTACATAATGAGGTGATCATACATTTAAATTGACATGTGTTCACTGTTACAAGCGACCTCCTAAGGGCAGCCATAACTGCGATGTGGCCTCTAATAAAAATGCAAGTATTGAAATGTTAGAGGAACCACCCAAGGTACATTTGACTTCAGGGAAAAATTTAATTTTAAATATTTAGCATATCAATATGTTGGATAGAATAATGGAACATCCCAGCAGTCACAAGACATTGATACAATGTTGATTACATATTTGCTCTTTAAAACTGACTTAAAAACAACATTGTAAAATAGTTGTATTAGTACATTGAGACTACGTTGATGTCTAACGTTGGATCAACGTTGTTGGTTGGGAAATGACCAAAATTCAATGGTCAAATGAACATCAGAACAAGACATCAAATAAACCTTGTCAAAAAGCATGTTGTTTCAACGTTATGTTTGAGTAGCTCAACGTCAGGACCTAATTCAACAAGTTCTTAATGTTGTTTCAAAGTTTTGTCCCTGCTGGGATACTGAATAGGGATCCAAATGCATGGAATAGTCCCAGAGCCAAAGTAATTATGTTGCACTAATGAGTGGTTTTACTGTCTCTAGTGGTGTGTTGTGACAAAGCCACGGCTCACTAATGAGGGAGAGCACGTGCATGTTGAGTGAGTAGGCATTGCTCATTTAAAGCTCTTATTTTTATCTCTTATATTCAACCACTAGAGGTCACTGTTATCTAACGTTTAGTTAAAACAGAGCCAACCTATATTTAAAAAAGTCAAAACCATTATAAATAAATTTGAATATAAATGTGTATCTATAAATCTGACCTATTTTAATAGACATCAAACGAAGCTGTTAAACAGAACAGCTAAACACATAATTTCTACTTGATTTTGACATATTGGATTCCAGCTCTAAATATGGTTCTATATTTGCTCGACTAAACACAGCCTTGACTTGGTGCTTAAAAATATATTTGTACCAATAAAACGTATATACTATATATTTGACATAAAAAGGGCTCAGACACTGCTATAATTATGTTGTAAAAACGTACAGTAAAAAGAAGTGACAATATGTGTTTTTTATTAATAGCAACGACAGAATAAACTGCTTGGCTCACTGCAGGTGTTAGTATATTGAAATGCAGCTCAAAGTTTGTGCTGATGTATCTCACTCAGACTGTGCATTAAATATAATTCACCATAGTTTCTTTATGATTTGCACACACCACATTTACATTAGAAGCAGCCAGCACTCACAGTAAACCATGAGGGCTACACATGAATTCTTTATCACACATACAAACTACTTTACATTCTAACAGATACTGCATGCAATAGATTGGCTATAGTGCTCAGGTTCCTTATGGTCAAAGGCAGCCCGAAGAGCAAATGACATGGAAGGTAGCAATCGTTGTTGAATTATTTATAATATGATGTTACAGCACTGTTGCACATATAATATAGAATCAATTCCAGGACGAAGCCTTGGCTAATACCAGTTCTTCACAAAGTCTTTTTTTTCAATGTAATTTATTTGAATCCAAGCCAACAACCTTGATAATTACAGTTCAAACTTCAATATCAAGAATACTGCAGACATATTGTTTATCCATTTATTGCTGCGGTGCATTCATATGAGAGTTTCAGGGTGAGGGTTGTTTTATATCACCGAGGGACTTGGACTGACATTAAAGGAGATCTTTAAATTCACGTCTCAAAATGCTGTCTCACCCTTGTCACACACCACATAAACAAGAACAACCACAATATTTACTGTATAATGCACTATACTACATCATACATTTTATTATCTGATGACTTTTTTGGTGCTATCAAGAATACATTATGGGCCTCATCTATTATAGCAGTGGTTCTCAAACTTTGAATTTTTTTTTACCAAGTACAACCTCAGGAAAAACCACCATAATGACCAACATTAAAAATACAGCAGCGTAGTAGGCCTAAGTATTTATTAAAAACAAGGCAGAGGTTTTATTTAACAAGTATATTTGATATGGGGGGAGTAAAAAGAAAACAAAAACATTCAGTCTAAGCCTGGGACCCTGGAGAGGAGGTCCAGACTGAGGCCAAGGGAAACAAACCTCATAGCCATAGCACACTTAAACATGTGTGTAAAAGGGAAACATCAAAGAACATAGAGGACATTAAAAACATTAAAAGAACACAGCTGATGCAACCAGCTGCCACTCCAGCAGTGTCATTTATACATACAGCTACAATAGTAAAATAAAAAAATAAAAAATAAAAATTAACCAGGAAACAGGAGTAGACCCAACAAAGCAACCAACAGAGCCGACTCCACCCTCGGCCGCCTACTAACTCTCAGCCAGTGTCCAGTCTGCATGGATGAGCGAGGATACGTGCGTCTAAGGCAGTGGTTCTTAACCTTGTTGGAGGTACCGAACCCCACCAGTTTCATATGCGCATTCACCGAACCCTTCTTTAGTGAAAAAAAAAATATATATATATATATTTTTTTTTAATTCAAGAAAAACGTATATGTTTTTTTTAACTGGTGCACAAAATGAACCGTGCATGAACATCACCTTGTTCAAAGAACAAAACCAACACAGTGCATGAACTCATAACAAATTTCACACCTGCAAATCAGTGTGACTTCAGCTGTTGCCGTATCCATAATACGCCGATAGGGAGAAGTTTTTATTTACATAATGAGTTAGGTGTGTCTTGACCTCAGCGTCGGAGGCTCCGCCGAATCCCTGAGGCCGACTCACCGAACCCCTAGGGTTCGATCGAACCCAGGTTAAGAACCACTGGTCTAAGGAGACCGAGGTGTTCGATACCTGCTCATTCAGCCAAGACACTATGAAGCCCGTCTGTCCCGACGCTCAGCGCCAGCTCCGCAGCCCTGTCTCTTAATCCGCATCTCCTCCAGTCTCTCCAAACGGACTCTGGTGTGGCAGAGACCCAGCAGCTGGTCTTCATGGCCAAAAGGCTCCCGGGAGGCAGATCCAAAAGTTCACAAAAAAGCACCGCAGAAGTCACGAAAGTGCCACCCCTTGTCACACAGTCCCAAAGGGTCCTGAACCAAAGGGCAGAAAAAAACCCCAAAACCCCCCACATGAAAACAAGAGGGAAACATCAGGAATACAAAAGTATGATACAAGAGCACAGCGCTCCTGCCACCAGCAGCCACTACAGCGGCGACATCTTGCGTCTATATTTAGCATGTTTGGAAGGTACGTGTAAACTGGCACAGTTACGCACAAACGGCCCAAAGACACAGAATCATTCGTCTGAGTACATGTCAACATATTTGGACCATCAGAAATTTACTTTTTAGAAATATCGTTTATCTAGCAATGCCATTTAATACCTACTGGATAACTTAAGAGGCTCATTTGAAGCCAGTAGACACCAAAACAAATTCAGTTAATTTGTTTTGGTGTCAGCTGGTGTTCTTTTTAATGGTGTTTGTTTCTTCATTCCTCTTGCGCATGTTCCA
Source organism: Entelurus aequoreus (assembly GCF_033978785.1). NCBI lineage: Eukaryota > Metazoa > Chordata > Actinopteri > Syngnathiformes > Syngnathidae > Entelurus > Entelurus aequoreus. The sequence continues at coordinate 49,909,824 of NC_084732.1, forward strand.
CAACATAGCAAAACACCACATGTTGGCGCATGTTGCAATGGATATGGAGGTAAACTGTAGGGATGATGTTTGATAAGAAATTATCGAGTTCGAGCCTATTATCGAATCCTATTATCGAATCCTCTTATCGAACCGATTCCTTATCGATTCTCTTATCGAGTCCAGATAGGTTGTTGTATGTGGAAAAACACACAATATTTGGTTTAACAAAAGCTCACTTTTATTATATAAGAAAAAAATAAAATCTAATAAATAAATAAATATTGACTGTTTCCCCCCTAAAAAATATAATAAAATAAATAAATATTGACTGTTGTTACCCAAAGTATATTAAGTGGGATTTTTCAGAAAAACAAATATATACAGTAACACAAAAACAACCTGTCTCTTTGATCACTATAGGTGTATAAATAATAATATAGTGTTAAATAAAATCAGTCCCTTCGGCACAAAACTTAAAATAATACAGCTCTCCAAAAAGTGCACTTCTGCTGCTATTTGACATAACTGTTTGTTATTATGATGCTTTGACATTTTTGCACTTTATTTCTTTATTGAAATAAAATTCTGTGAAGAGAAAAGTTGTTTGCAAATGTGGTTACAATGCTAAAAAATGAAAAGTTAAAGCTAAAAAAAGAAATACACTTTATTGAGTAAACATTATTTCTTTATAGGGGGAAAGATGTGATGCTATGAGCTAGGCTAGGGAATATAACAACTACACTACCCAGCATGCAACCGGAGCACGTGCGATAGCCCCGAAAAGTGTTGTTGCATGTCGTCACGTAAGAATGAGGTTATGAGCACGCTGTGAAAGTAAACGTCAAGAACTCAGCCAACACGCCTCGTCTGCGTTATTTATAATTAGACAGAAAACACATATACAGTGTGATTTTGTTTTGTTTACAAGGAAATAAAAACAAAAGTTAAAAAAGGGAGATGTCATATATGTTGTGTATATATATGTATGTGCTGCGGTTGCTTTAAGAACGTTGCGACAGCTGCTGTAAAGGAGGTGCGTTGCTAGCCTGGTTGCTATGTTTCCGGTTGGTCGTAAAAGTGTTCGTCATGTGTTTGTAGTCTGCTCAAATCTCTCAGTAAGGTTATTCATTGGATTATACCTTTTGTTTTGAACTTTATTACACCTTGGAGCGCTTTTTCCGGTGCATTGTTTTTCCTGCTTTCGCTATCTGCTCCTAATGACTGAGCTACGTGACATTTCTTGTGATGTCACACGGAGCATTTCTGGTCGGGACGGGATTCGTTCCCAGGGATTCGAATAAAGAACCAACTCTTATTCTTTACTATAGTGGTCTCGATAACGGGTACCGGTTTTCAAAAAGGGATTCGAGTCCGAGGACTCGGTTCTTTTCTTATCGAACAACCGGGAAAACCGGTTTCGAGTATCATCCCTAGTAAACTGTCTCCATGGTACCTGCAAAAACCTAATTTAAATAGGGCGCTCTGCTACATGCCCATTAATACGACATGGGATGTTATAGTTTGCACATGCTATTTGGCACTTATTATTTGGGATCAGACCCTATATGGACAAAAGTTTTAGGACACTCAAGGCCATTATTACCGTATTTTCCGCACTATAAGGCGCACCGGATTATAAGGCGCACCTTCAATGAATGGCATATTTCAAAACTTTGTTCATATATAAGGCGCACCGGATTATAAGGCGCACCTATGCATCCATTAGATGGAGCTGCGCTAAAGGGAATGTCAACAAAACAGTCAGATAGGTCAGTCAAACTTTATTAATAGATTACAAACCAGCGTTCTGACAACTCTGTTCACTCCCAAAATGAATAAACCACTGTTGTATTATTTTCCCCGAGGTAAAGTCAAGTGACGTGGTGTTTTGTTTATCCTTTAACAACAGCAAGGTATAACATGTAGTGCAACATTTATATCACATAGTGGAGGGAAGCTTTTCTCTGATTCAATAAACACGTAAAAAACAGTGACACTGTTACGGTAAATCAAACGTTAGTGCAATTGTGGTGGAATGTCCAAATCTTAAACAGCAACAAAAGTGAATTTAGTACAAAAGTTTTATTTACCCATAATCAAATGGTACAAGGTTGGATTGAATTGCCATGCAAACAGACAGTGTCTCCGGAGACGTTGGATGAAGCGACAATCATGCAAATTCTACCTAGACTTGGTCTACTTGGTTATTTATGTGTTTCCCTCGTGTGTCAAGGTCCAGTTGTTTTGGACCTGTTTGTTCTGCAACATCCTTGAATCTCTTAGCCATAACAAACAATCAAAACATCTTGTACAATGTGAGGACGACCATACGCTGAACTCTTACACATATATACTCTTTAAATGGTACAAAATAGAAAAAGGTGAAAAGGTCAGAAATTCCACTACACAATCACAATATAGTAACACTCAAAATAGTGCAGAGCAATAACAATATATCAATAACTCAACGTTGCTCAAACGTTAATGTCACACAACACAACACACAAAATAAACACGTAAAGCTCACTTTATGAAGTTATTCCTCATCCACGAATCCCTCAAATTCTTCTTCTTCAGTGTCCGAATTAAACAGTTGGGCAAATACGGCATCCAACATGCCCGGCTCCGTCTCATCGAAGTCGTCATTAATCGAGTCAGTGTCGGTGCTGCTCTATTCCCGTGTTCTACTGCGTGACTGATCGTCTTAAGTTTAAACTCTGCGTCGTAAGCGTGTCTCTTAATAGGAGCCATTTTGGGGTCTTTACATAAACAAACAAATGGAAATCAAAACGGTACGCCTTGCAAAGTCATATATCCCAGCATGCACCGCACGCTTCTTCTTCTACGGGGGCGGCTGCTTACCGTAGAAGAAGAACTTCTTCTTCTACTTCTACTTCTACTTCTTCTTCTACAGGGGAAAATGAAGACAGGGGAAAATTAAGTGGGTGGCTGCTTACCGTAGTTGAGATTGATTGATTGATTGAAACTTTTACCTGTTGGAGGCTCAATATTGGTCCTTATATAAAGTGCACTGGAGTATAAGGCACACTGTCAGCTTTTGACAAAATTGGAGGTTTTTAGGTGCGCCTTATAGTGCGAAAAATACGGTGCCCACTTTGGAGCTGTAACCAGTCTTCTAAGAGCACAAGAGTGCGTGTTTTAGAAGTGTTTGTCCATTTGTGAGGTCAAGAGCACTGAGAGAGGACCTGTTGGTTCACGATCTCTGTGCTAGTTCATCTCGAAACTGTTTGGTGGGTTCCTTGCATGATAAAGTCACAGAGCATGCACCATTTATAGCTTGGTGCATTGCGCACAGAACATTGTCTTTCCCAAACTGTTTCCCCAAATTTGTCCAAATCGTCTTGGTACCGTAAGATGAAGGATTAAGAAAAGCGTCTCAATTCCATTTATCCTTACAGCATATTCTGTATGTTTGCTTTTGCAAGTTTGCACATTCAATATGGGACAAATCTCTTTAGGGGTTATAGAAACTTTTTTCCAGCTGATTCATATTTCAAGTAAAGAAAGGTGACTTTACGAGATAGCAAGCAGGCCATATCTGTCATCGAGAGACTAACTGGATTGTTATTGTCAAGGGAGACATTTTGTTGCTTCTGTGAAATGAATATCTATAAAAAGTGAATAACAAAATCATGTGAAGAAAAAAGAGAGACAAGAGACACAGAGATCTTCTACAACTTTTTTTTATAAGATAGGAAAAGGTTTGGCAACAGCCTCACTTTCGAAACTGGTCTTCATCTACACTCCTACACTGCAAATGAACTGCCGCTTGCCAAGATTCAAAATGTTATTTTTAGAAATGTTCCTAGTTTTAAGAGCTATTTTCTTCTTTTTAGTCATTGACCAATCTTAATTTTAGCATGAATAATTATACTTTGTTTTAGTAGTTAAATAATCTTAAAATTTAGAAAATATTTTGATTTCCCCCACATAGAAAATTGTGCTTAAAGATTCTGCAACATCTCGAGTGTGTTTAATTTAAGAATAGCAAGTTGAATAATGCTAGTTTTCAAAATAAAATACTTGTTTCTAGCTTAAAAGTCCTACTGTTTTTTAGATATAAAAATCTTAATTTAGAATTTCTTAGCAAGTAACATTATCTGTCCATGCAGCTAGTTAATCACAAGTTTTTAGTATTTTTTTCCCTAAAATCCAGTCCTTTTAACTTATATTTATAGAACTCTTTTTTGCATAGCAACATCATTCTGTCACTCACATATTCTGTTTAATCAAATGCAGGCATGCATATCACTTTTACCGACTTTTCAGTAAGTGACATGTTAATAACAACAACAACAACAATGTAGCAACACAGCAAATCTAATGGCAGTCATAGCAGCGTGGTCACAATTATTTCTTCAGTTACTGCAAAGTTTGCTGGGAGCATTCCAGCTGCTACTTTGTCAGGTTCTAAAGAAGATTGTTGTGTGGAAGGAATGAGATGCACGGATGGATGACCTTCTCAAGGTCTGAAGTAAGGAAGGAAAGAGAGACAGAAGCTGGCCAAAGCGCTGTGCTGTGCATTGGACCATTTCCTGACTACTTGTCACATGTCTGCTGAGCTGTACTTAAGTGGATGTGTGTTTCCAAGTTTTCACTCAGTTTTCATTCTTAAATTATTAACTCACAACACTAAACGCTGTGAACTTGCATTTGCTAGCAAATCTCATTTGTTACACTGACTGCACTGTGCACTCAAAGTACTATATTGATGCTTCACAATTATCTTGTTGTGATAAACATCAGTTTAATTGCAACACAATATTGCTTAGCTCTTATTTTGAATATAATGTGTATGTAAAGCACTTTGTGTTACATATTGAATGTATAAAAAGTGATGGTTTATTTCAGGCAACTTAACTTAATCAACAACAACGTTTGTAATGTAATGTAAAAAATAAGAAACGGGTTACAAAGGCTCCTCAAAATGATTGAAAATTATCATACTGATACTTAAAATGTTTAAGATCATTGAATGATTCAATTGTTGATCACGATAATAATCAGACAAAAACACATTATGGTGGTATAACAATGTTTATTAAATATTTAAATTATGTTCTACTATTGGCTCTGATTTAAATAATTTGGTTTCTGCCCTTAAAGTCCTCATGTGTCCAGGGACTTATTTCTTGAATTTGTAAAGATAAAATAAAAAGGATGAAAAAATTAAGTTTGTGAGTGGGGTATTGACCTTACACTAATACTATACTTGGTATCGTTACTGTCCATATTTGTATCGATCCACCCATTTCTGTTTACATTCAAAAGCTCCAGTTTAGCGGTTAGCATAGCTTATTGTATCCTCCAATAATGTGTGTAGTGTAGCATGTTTAGCTATTCCTCGTCCTCCAGTGATAATGACGTAAAAAAGATACTTTCTTTGCTGCCACGGAGGGGTTGATTGCTGACTTAGAAGCGGCTATGCACTGAGGAGGGACATTAGCTGCTGTAGGACGCTATAGGACGTTTGGACATGGTCATCCGCTTATTGACAGTGTCATCAACACGAGTTATTACGATATGACGATAGTATTAAAATTGTTGGTCAATTTTATATCATTTATATTGTGTATTTACCAGATTGCACAATCATAGCATGGTGTAACTTTTGAAGTGGGCCCAAAACTGTCAACAAAGGTATTCCTATGTTGTTGCATGTTCTATTATTTTCTTAATGATAAATATTAACACACCATATCATGGCATAGTTATTAAATGCCAAATTTTAACCCATGTTACCATATCTGAGTTATTGCGCGGAAATATGGGGAAACAACTACAAACCCCATTTCCATCTGAGTTGGGAAATTGTGTTAGATGTAAATATAAACGGAATACAATGATTTGCAAATCATTTTCAACCCATATTCAGTTGAATATGCTACAAAGACAACATATATGATGTTCAAACTGATAAACTTTTTTTTTTTGCAAATAATCATTAACTTTAGAATTTGATGCCAGCAACACGTGACAAAGAAGTTGGGAAAGGTGGCAATAAATACTGATAAAGTTGAGGAATGCTCATCAAACACTTATTTGGAACATCCCACAAGTGAACAGGCAAATTGTGAACAGGTGGGTGCCATGATTGGGTATAAAAGTAGATTCCATGAAATGCTCAGTCATTCACAAACAAGGATGGGGCGAGGGTCACCACTTTGTCAACAAATGCGTGAGCAAATTGTTGAACAGTTTAAGAAAAACCTTTCTCAACCAGCTATTGCAAGGAATTTAGGGATTTCACCATCTATGGTCCGTAATATCATCAAAGTGTTCAGAGAATCTGGAGAAATCACTGCACGTAAGCAGCTAAGCCCGTGACCTTCGATCCCTCAGGCTGTACTGCATCAACAAGCAACATCAGTGTGTAAAGGATATCACCACAAGGGCTCAGGAACACTTCAGAAACCCACTGTCAGTAACTATAGTTGGTCGCTACATCTGTAAGTGCAAGTTAAAACTCTCCTATGCAAGGCGAAAACCGTTGATCAACAACACCCAGAAATGCCGACGGCTTCGCTGGGCCTGAGCTCATCTAAGATGGACTGATTAGGGATGATGTTTGATTAGAAATTATCGAATTCGAGCCTATTATCGAATCCTATTATCGAATCCTCTTATCGAACCGATTCCTTATCGATTCTCTTATCGAGTCCAGATAGGTTGTTGTATATGGAAAAAACACAATATTTGGTTTAACAAATCACTTCACATTCTCTACTGCTCGCTACTATAGTATTACCATATCTGAGTTATTGTGCAGAAATGTGGGGAAATAACTACAAATGTGCGCTACATTCGTTAACCGTATTACAAAAAAGATCAATTAGACTGATACATAATGTTGGATGTAGAGAACATACAAACACTTTATTTATTGAGTCAAAAATGTTAAAGTTCGATGATTTGGTAAAATTGCAAACAGCTAAAATTATGTGAAATTAAATGCTGGAATGGATTAAGAAAATAAGATAAACATTCAATCCAATCCAATCCACTTTATTTATATAGCACATTTACACAACAAGAATGTTTCCAAAGTGCTGCACAGCCATGTTAAAAACAATATTAAAAACAATATTAAAAACGATATTAAAAACAATATTAAAAACAATATTATGCTACACCAATGACTGAATAAAAACAAAGAATAAATGAATAGAAAACCAATACAGAGACAATATAAAAAATAAATATGATTAAAAACGATTTTAAAGGGTAAAACCAATTAAAACAGTAAAATAGACATCAAAATGTATAACCCTAACCCTAACCACACAGGACAACAGAGGACAGAAGACCACACAACTCACGTAGTGTTAAAAGCCAAAGAATAAAAGTGGGTCTTAAGACGAGACTTAAAACAGTCCACTGTGGGAGCAGTTTGAACATGGAGGGGCAGAGTGTTCCAGAGTTTAGGGCCGACCACAGAGAAGGCCCTGTCTCCCCTGGTTTTAAGTCTCGTCCTGGGCACCACGAGCTGGAGCTGGCTCTCGGACCTCAGAGCGCGTGAAGGAGTGTAAATTTGGATGAGGTCCGAGATATACTGAGGTGCCAGTCCATGTAAAGCTTTAAAAACAAACAGCAAGGATTTAAAATCAATTCTAAAATGAACAGGGAGCCAGTGCAAACTCCAAAGAATTGGGGTTATATGCTCACGTTTCCTGGCCTCTGTTAAAAGTCGTGCTGCCGCGTTCAGGACTAACTGCAACCGGGAGAGAGCTTTTTGGCTAATGCCAGCATAAAGTGCATTGCTGTAGTCCAGGCGACTTGAAATAAAAGCATGCACGACTTTTTCAAAAAGGTTAAAAGATAAAAATGGTTTTACCTTTGCTAAAAGACGAAGATGATAAAAACACGATTTTAAAACGCCATTGACTTGTTTGTCAAATTTAAAATCGCTGTCTATAGTGACGCCAAGGCTGGTGACTTTGGGACACACATAATTTTGCAATGGTCCCAAGTCAGTGAGAGCCGGACCAAAAACTGAAATTTCCGTTTTTCCCTCATTCATTATTAAAAAATTCTGGGCTAACCAAGCCTTGACATCACATAGACAGTTGAGAAGGGGTGTCAGGGGGCCGTGGCCTTTTGAAATTGGCATATACATTTGGCAGTCATCTGCATAAAAGTGATAAGACACTCCATGTTTCTTAAAAATCTCTCCAAGAGGGAGAATGTACAAGGACATTGTACTGATATGATCCAGTTTAAGAGGTTGTTCAAATGAATAGTGCTAACAAAGTACAAAGAGGAAGAATTATTATATATTATATATATTATATTATTTAAAATATGATATTCTTCATCTCTGTATATTAATAATGACTGAATTAATTAATTACATATTACAAATCTGTTGTATATACTAATTCACAGATATTTGATTATAAAAAAGGTCAGTAAATGATGTATATATTTGTAAACACTATGAAGTGGGAAAGGGGTAGGATTAAATAAACTTCACTTCTTCATACTCCTGTAAAGTGAAATTATATGAAACTGTGATGTATTATGATGTGGACGGTTCTGTTAGTTTTGGACTTCCTTAGTTGTTTTGTGCACTTCAGGGGTTTGTTTTAGTCACCATGGTTACTTATGACTTTCACCTGCCTTGTACGCGCACCTGTTGCTCTCCAGAGACTCTATTTAAGCCTGCCTTTTCCGGTCACTCGTCGTGGCTTCATTGTTTGCATTTGCAACAGTTACGTTGGCATTCTGGTTTTCGAGCTCATGATTCCTGTGCTAAAGTTACCATAGCTTCTAGTATTCCTGTGCTAAGTAAGTTTTTGCTTTAGCTTCTCGTGCGAACGGCACGCTTTCCTTTTGTTTCGTTCCTGTCTGTTGTTATGTGTATGATTTATGAGAAATAAATCATTTCCTACCTGCACGCTTTCATCCGGAGCCGTCAGTTTTGCGTCCCGGGAGAACGACTGAGTTACATGACGTCATTTCTTGTGATGTCTCACGGGGCATTTCTTGTCGGGACGGGATTCGTTCCCAGGGATTCGAATAAAGAACCAACTATTTTTCTTTACAATAGTGGTCTCGATAACGGGTACCGGTTCTCAAAAAGGGATTCGAATCAGAGAACTCGGTTCTTTTCTTATCGAACAACCGGGAAAATCGGTTGCGAGCATCATCTCTAGAAATGACAGAGGGGGATCAAATGCTTCACATTGCAGTTGTTACGTGTACAGGAGGAGGAGACGGCACAGACAACAGGGACGTCGTATTTAGCTCTATGTTTTATTTATATATAAATACAATATTTATAAATTATATATGAAGTGTGAAACTAACCAAAATGTATGTGGTGTGTGACTATGTGTGGTGATTAACTGTTGAGCGGGAGGCGGAAAATCAAGAGGGATAAGGCAGAGCTCGGAGGTCCGTGAGCAGGCAGGAAGTTGGGGGCTATAGGGAGGTGTTGAAGGTCCGTGTCCAGGCGGGAGGTTGAGATCCAAAAAGCAGTTTGGGAAGCAGAGGGAACACGGGGAGACGAGACGCACAGCTCGTAACGCAGGAACAGAGGGAGGCTGCTGGATTGACAAGAAAACACAAGACAAATCAACACAGAGAGGGAGAAGCACAGAGAGAGAGTATGCATAGAGCTAGACAGGTTTGGCTTACTGTACAGGACAGGTAGCTATGTTCTGGCCTGGGATAGCAGGTTGTGCAGGCTTATGAAGGCAGGTCCCCTGATCAGCCACAGGTGCGCTGATAGCTGGCTATTGATTGCAGCGCCTGGCGTGCTCCTGGAAGTGCGCTCAGCGCAGCGCACACATGAATGCGCACTGCCGTGCGCCCGGACCATGACAGTACCCCCCTCTTATGGGCAGATTCCAGATGTCCCAAAACTGGAACCAGAAAAACACAGAGATCAGGAGTCAAGGGAGGCTGGAGGGGTGAACTGGTGGTGGGTCTCCGGCCCAAGTGTCCCCGAATCCACCGGGGAAGAGTTTGGTGGAAGTGGCGAGTAGAACGCCGCTTTAGCCGGCGAGGCGGGCGACCAAAGAACGGCCACCTTCTTGGGCGTCGGGCAGGCGGACGCCCAAGAAGGTGGCCTTGGAGCAGGTGTTGGTTCGGGGACCAGTATTGGAGCAGGTGCTGGTTCGAGGACCAGTCTTGGAGCAGGTGCTGGCCAAACAGCTCAGTTTTTGTTTTATCTGACATCACATGGACAAAGATATGACCTTCTGGAGGAAAGTTCTGTGGTCAGATGAAACAAAAATTTAGCTGTTTGGCCAAAATACCCAGCAATATGTTTGGAGGACAAAAGGTGAGGCTTTTAATCCCAGAAACACCATGTCTACCGTCAAGCATTATGGTGGTAGTATTATGCTCTGAGCCTGTTTTTCTGCCAATGGAACTGGTGCTCTACAGAGAGTAAATAGGACAATAAAAAAGGAGGACTACCTCCAAATTCTTCAAGACAACCTAAAATCATCAGCCCGGAGGTTGGGTCTTGGGCGCAGTTGGGTGTTCCAACAGAACAATGACCCCAAACACACGTCCAAAGTGGTAAAGGAATGGCTAAATCAAGCTAGAAATAAGGTTTTAGAATGGCCTTCCCAAAGTCCTGACTTAAACATGTGGGCAATGCCGAAGAAACATGTCCCTGTCAGAAAACCAACAAATTCAGCTGAACTGCACCAATTTTATCAAGAGGAGTTATCAAAAATTCTACCAGAAGCTTGCCAGAAGCTTGTGGATGGCTACCAAAAGCTCCTTATTGCAGTGAAACTTGCCAAGGGACATGTAACCAAATATTAACATTGCTGTATGTATACTTTTGACCCAGCAGATTTGGTCACATTTTCAGTAGACCCATAATAAATTCATAAAAGAACCAAACTTCATGAATGTTTTTTGTGACAAACAAGTATGTGCTCCAATCACACTATCACACAAAAATAAGAGTTGTAGAAATTATTGGAAACTCAAGACAGCCATGACATTATGTCCTTCACAAGTTTATGTAAACTTTTGACCACGACTGTATGTAGAAGATATCTAAGTGTGAACCCGCCCGCCACCCGGTGGGGGAAGAGCGTAAGGGCAAAGAGCAGAGAAGAGTAGCTACACCAGTAGCCTATAGATTGCCTCCATCATATGCAAAAGCACAGGTGCCACAGACCCGAACCCAACCCCGCGGAAGGTGTTGTGTGTGGCCAAGAGGACCACATGTCTTGGGACTGTCCAGACAGGGAGCGTGGTTGGGACATCAGTATGGAGACTGTGTCAGAGACCCCTCGCCAGAACCAGCCCGTCACCTCCTGCTGGGCCATTGAACAAACAAGACGAGCCACCCTGCCGCCACACCAGGAGAATTTACCACCGCCCAGTGGAGGGATCCAAATGTAGAACATGCCAGGAGGAATGAGTCCGTCATCGACGACCAGCCTTGTGAGGAGGTCAGTAACCTGACTTCTCCTCACTTCACTGCAAAAAAGGGGTTATTGTGGAGAACAGTTGTTGGTGCCTAAAGACTTTGTGTCCTGAGTTCTCTTTTTAGCTCATACTCACCAGATGGGGCCACATCTGGATGTCCAAAAAATGTATGACAGAGTGCTGGGGAGATTTTATTGGCCAGGGGTGAAGAGGGCTGTGGGGGACTTCTGTCGAATCTGTCAAGAGTGTCAGAAGGTTGCACTCCGCCCCACTGTCCGTAACCCTCTCATTCCCCTGCCTATCATTGAGGTCCCATTCTCCTGGGTGGCAATGGATGCCTCTTCCCAAGTCAGCCCGAGGCCATAAGTTCCTCCGGCACTGTTCCCCTAGCATTCAAAAAAGCGGTTATTCATCCTCTGCTCAAAAGACCTAACCTCGATCCTGACCTCATGGTAAACTACCGACCGGTCTCCCACCTTCCGTTTATTTCCAAAATTCTCGAAAAAACTGTTGCACAGCAGCTAAATGAACACTTAGTGACTAACAATCTCTGTGAACCTTTTCAATCCGGTTTCAGGGCAAATCACTCTACGGAGACAGCCCTCGCAAAAATGACTAATGATCTATTGCTAACGATGGATTCTGATGCGTCATCTATGTTGCTGCTTCTTGATCTTAGCGCCGCTTTCGATACCGTCGATCATAATATTTTATTAGAGCGTATCAAAACACGTATTGGTATGTCAGACTTAGCCTTGTCTTGGTTTAACTCTTATCTTACTGACAGGATGCAGTGCGTCTCCCATAACAATGTGACCTCGGACTATGTCAAGGTAACGTGCGGAGTTCCCCAGGGTTCGGTTCTTGGCCCTGCACTCTTTAGTATTTACATGCTGCCGCTGGGTGACATCATACGCAAGTACGGTGTTAGCTTTCACTGTTATGCTGATGACACTCAACTCTACATGCCCCTAAAGCTGACCAACACGCCGGACTGTAGTCAGCTGGAGGCGTGTCTTAATGAAATTAAACAATGGATGTCCGCTAACTTTTTGCAACTCAACGCTAAGAAAACGGAAATGCTGATTATCGGTCCTGCTAGACACCAACATCTATTTAATAATACCACCTTAACATTTGACAACCAAACAATTAAACAAGGAGACTCGGTAAAGAATCTGGGTATTATCTTCGACCCAACTCTCTCGTTTGAGTCACACATTAAGAGGGTTACTAAAACGGCCTTCTTTCATCTCCGTAATATCGCTAAAATTCGTTCCATCTTGTCCACTAGCGACGCTGAGATCATTATTCATGCGTTCGTTACGTCTCGTCTCGATTACTGTAACGTATTATTTTCGGGCCTCCCTATGTCTAGCATTAAAAGATTACAGTTGGTACAAAATGCGGCTGCAAGGCTTTTGACAAAAACAAGAAAGTTTGATCATATTACGCCTATACTGGCTCACTTGCACTGGCTTCCTGTGCACTTAAGATGCGACTTTAAGGTTTTACTACCTACGTATAAAATATTACACGGTTTAGCTCCAGCCTATCTCGCCGATTGTATTGTACCATATGTCCCGACAAGAAATCTGCGTTCAAAGAACTCCGGCTTATTAGTGATTCCCAGAGCCAAAAAAAAGTCTGCGGGCTATAGAGCGTTTTCTATTCGGGCTCCAGTACTCTGGAATGCCCTCCCGGTAACAGTTAGAGATGCTACCTCAGTAGAAGCATTTAAGTCCCATCTTAAAACTCATTTGTATAATCTAGCCTTTAAATAGACCCCCCCTTTTTTAGACCAGTTGATCTGCCGTTTCTTTTCTTCTCTCCTCTTCTCCCCTGTCCCTTGCGAGGGGGAGTTGCATAGGTCCGGTGGCCATGGATGAAGTGCTGGCTGTCCAGAGCCGGGACCCCGGGTGGACCACTAGCCTGTGCATCGGTTGGGGACATCTCTGCGCTGCTGACCCGTCTCCGCTCGGGATGGTTTCCTGTTGGCCCCGCTGTGGACTGGACTCCCGCTGATGTGTTGGATCCACTGTGGACTGGACTTTCACAATGTTATGTCAGACCCACTCGACATCCGTTGCTTTCGGTCTCCCCTAGAGGGGGGGGGTTACCCACATATGCGGTCCTCTCCAAGGTTTCTCATAGTCATTCACCGACGTCCCACTGGGGTGAGTTTTTCCTTGCCCGTATGTGGGCTCTGTACCGAGGATGTCGTTGTGGCTTGTACAGCCCTTTGAGACACTTGTGATTTAGGGCTATATAAATAAACATTGATTGATTGATACTGGTGATTATGGACTACGCCACTCGCTTACCCGAAGCCATTCCTCTTAGCTCCACCACAGCTCGAGCGGTGGCTTGAGAACTGTTCCTGCTCTTTAGCCGGGTGGGCCTCGCCAAAGAAGTATTGATGGACCAGGGCACATGTTTTATGTCTAAAGTCGTCAAAGCCTTGTGTACACGGTTGAAAGTGAAGCAGCTACGGACCTCAACATACCATCCCCAGACAGACGGTCTGGTGGAAAGGTTCATTGCAATATTGAAAAAGATGCTGAGAAAGGTGATTGACGTAGATGGAAAGAATTGGGACCAGCTCATTCCCTACATGCTATTTGCTGTTGGAGAAGTTCCCCAGGCATCCACTGGCTTCTCCCTATTTGAGCTCCTCTATGGGCGGAGCCCCCGAGGCCTATTCAACCTGGCAAATGAAGCCTGGGAGAGCCAGCCGTCACCCCACCGCTCGGTAGTAGACCACGTCGAGCAAATGCAGGGGAGAATGAAGAAAGTGTGGCCTCTGGTGCGACAACACATGGAGAAGGCTCAGGCCGAGCAGGCTCGCACCTACAATTGAGCAACACAGATTTGGGAGCTCCAACCAGGTGTTGGTTCCAGGTGTTGGTTCCAATGCATGAGTGTAAGGTCCTGGCCAAGTGAGGCTGTGGAGAAGATGGGTCTTGTCAATGACAAGGTGAGAAGGCCAGGCCGGCGAAAAGGCTATCAGATATATCATATACATCTGCTGAAGAGATGGCATGCTTTGGAAACAACCCCTGTTCCTGCCTTGTTTACCACCCTCTGTCCACAGACAGAGCCACCAGTAGGCATACAATTTGAATTGTCTCCCACACATGCACAGGATTTAAAGGAGCTTATAGGCCGAAGCAGAGACATTTTCTCAGAGCTGCCTGGCCGCACCTATGTGATTGCCAATGACATTGACACCAAGCCAGGTGTGGTAATCAGGCAGAAACCATATCGCATATCGGAGGCCCGTCGGAAGGCGGTACAAGAGGAAGTGTGGAAAATGTTGGAGCTCGGGGTCATTGAAGAGTCCTATAGCCCCTGGTCGAGCCCCATCGTTATTGTCCCAAAACCAGATGGCACTCTTAAATTTTGTAACTATTTCAGAAAACTGATTGAGGTCTCCCTGTTCGACGCCTACCTGATGCCAAGAGTAGATGAACTGATCGAACGGGATGCTTTGTCAGCACACTTGATCTCACGAAGGGATAATGGCAGGTTACTCTGACACAAAGAGCCCGTTCGAAGACGGCCTTCTCCATCCCTGACAGGCTGTTTCAATATACGGTCCTGCCATTTGGGGTCCACGGCGCACTAGCCACGTTTCAAAGGATGATGGACCGCATCCTCCGACCCTTCCGCCAATACGCTGCGGCCTATTTGGATGACATCATCATCCACAGTAGCTCATGGGAGCCTCATCTACGCCATCTGGAGGCGGTATTGGGAGCACTCAGGCAAGCCGGGGTGACAGCAAATCCAAAGAAGTACAGGTTGGGGCTCCAGGAGACGGATTACCTGGGCTACACTGTAAGACGGGGTGCATCCAACCACAGACGAGAAAGGTGGAGAGGATCTAGAATTGGCCCCGACCCAGCATGAGGAAGCAGGTGAAATCCTTCCTAGGGTTAGTGTTATATTATCAAAAGTTTATTAATAACATTACTGCTGTTGTAGCCCTGTTGTATGACCTGCCAAGCAGCCGCCTGCCCCGTCACCTGAGGTGGACGAAGGAGGCAGAAGAAGCCTTCCAGGCTCTCAGACAGGCTCTGTGTGAGGAGCCAGTACTGGTGTCCCCTGACTTCACCAGACCATTTCCTTTCAGACAGATGCCTCAGGGACTGGAATCGGGGCGGTCCTGGCCCAAGTGATCAGGTGATTGACGGGGATGAGCATCCAATTCTGTATATCAGTCGTAAACTACAGAAACATGAGACAAACTATTCAACCGTTGAAAAGGAGTACCTCGCAATCAAATAGGCCATTCATCATATCCGGTACTATCTCTAAGGCCGGGAGTTTCTGTTGGTGACCGACCACGCCCTACTAAAATGGATGGCCACGAACAAGGATAAAAATGCCAGGGTCACCAGATGGTTTATTGAGCTGCACAATTATAAGTTCACAGTGGAACATCAACCGGGCAAGGAGATCCAAAATGCAGATGCCGTGTCCAGGATGTATGAAGAGGAAATCGAAGCTCCTGAGCCAAGCAGGAAGCTTAGGGTGGGAAAGATGGAGTGGCTTTATGGGGCCGGGCTGACCAGCGTCTTATCAGAGGTAAGAAGTGTGCCAGGTTGAGCCCAGCAGAGATGTGGCCCTAGGCAGAGTGGTTGAGGGGCGTTACCTGCCTGCATTCTTCCTCAATCAGTTCGAGATGATGACTGCTGGCTCTAATCACCAATGGAGGACACCTGGGTTCTGATCAGCTTGGGCTATAAATGTACAGTGTTTGGACTGTAACGCCATTAGTTTCGGCGGTAACTAGTAATCTAACGCGTTATTTTTTATATTCAGTAACTCAGTTACCGTTACTACATGATGCGTTACTGCGTTATTTTACGTTACTTTTTATGTAATATAAAGTGTTTTATCGGAGCGCTGCAGTGTCACCGTTTGAGAGACGTCCGCTCTGTGTGTGTGTGTGGGTGTGAGTGTGAGTGTGGGGAGGGAGGATAGGGGGGGGTGGAGGGGCATGTCTGATCATGGCGGAGCCAGAAGTCGAGTTTGCTAACATGGAGATATTTTCACTACTTTTCTTTTGTCGAGCACAAAGAAAATAACATTTTAGTTAAATGTAAGTTGTGTCTTGGATCAAAGATCCCATTTACTGCCCAAAACAGCAATTCAAATCTGCTGAAACAAGCTACATAAGCAACATGCTTCGACGTAGCTAGTAAAGAGAGACAGAGACTCCAATGCCACTTCACCTCCACCACCACCACTTAAGGATTAACTCTGCTTTTGCTCATCATTCAGCACTGAAGGTACACACTCTGTCAATCAATGTTCCCTCTAATTTTTCATGTGTGTGAGCAAACGCAAAAACTCCCTGAGCATTCAGTGGAGCCCATGTGAGCAACATCAGACGTGCACACTGTGGCTACACTAGCAGCACACATGTCCCAAACCTGACTAAATAACAACTTCAATCTCCATCCATCCATCCATTTTCTACCGCTTGTCCCTTTCGGGGTCGCTGGAGCCTATCTCAGCTGCATTCGGGCGGAAGGCGGGGTACACCCTGGACAAGTCCCCATCTCATCACAGGGCCAACACAGATAGACAGACAACATTCTCTTATTATTATAATCAAATGACAGCAGTCATTTCCATTTCTAATATAAGTGTTTAGGCCCACTTACAATGACAATAACACAAAATATAGTTTTTCATGAACTGTGTACTTGTATTGTTTGTCTGGGTGGAGGTCCTGCTTTGGAAATAATTTGTACCCCTTTAGACATTGCATTTAGTTCCCATTAAAACATTCACATGTTGCACAATGAGATGTAAGCAGGGGATCATGTGTACATTCCTGCAACTTCCTGTTTGTAAAAAATATATTTTCATTAGTATTTATTTAATATACTAACAGCATTTCATGATTCCATCCATCCATCCATTTTCTACCGCTTATTCTCTTAATATTTATAGATTAAGATTTCTAGTCTGCCCTGAGATCGGTAGGTTGTGAGTTCAAACCCCGGCCGGGTCATACCAAAGACTATAAAAATGGGACCCATTACCTCCCTGCTTGGCACTCAGCATCAAGGGTTGGAATTGGGGGTTAAATCACCAAAAAATGATTCCCGGGCGCGGCTACGCTGCTGCCCACTGCTCCCCTCACCTCCCAGGGGGTGATCAAGGGGATGGGTCAAATGCAGAGGACAAATTTCACCACACCTAGTGTGTGTGTGACAATCATTGGTACTTTAACTTTAACTTTAATAAATGACACTAGAATAAGCACGCATTTGATTGGTAAATCATAGTGTAACGACCTGGAATGCCACTTTATGTGTGGTGTTGGAGTTGTCCGACTTTTTGTGTGGCTTTAAACGCACCACTGGCTAAGTGCCATATGTGCATGTGTTGGCGCAAGTGAGAAAGAGCGAGCGGCTGCTGTTGATATAACAAAGTTGCTTTTGGTCTGGTTTGTACTGCAGAAAATGACCAGTTTTGCTAGATATCATTTTTTTTACTAATGTTTTGGTGATGTGTTTATGGCTGACAATAAAGAGTTTTGCTCAGTAAAGTGATCGATGGAATTCATGTCCTCAAAGCGTCTCGACAGACGTTACAATATTTGAACAATGATGACGAAAACTGTTTTCTCTGTCGTGTTGAAATTTGTTATGCGCTTATTTTTTTATTTGATTTTGTGTGTGGCATAGATTTGCCGTGCGCAGAGGACGCTTGGGCAGCGCGCAATTGCACAGGCGCACCTTAGAGGGAACGTTGCTGTCAATTCTCTTATATACTCTTTCATTCTAGACTTCTAGAGTGTTTGATTATCACATCACTCTAAATGTATAGACTATAAAGTTCACAAACATAAAGAGGGATGCTAGTGGGCCAGGCCAATCTTTATTTATCTCTAAACTAAAACTGGGGAAATGTGTAGTGTTCTGGGCTTCAGACATGTTTTGTGTCAGAATTCCTTGAGGAAAAAATGCCTGGTTAGGCTTTGTGTATGTAGTGTGTGCCTTCCTTGCTTTACAATAAAGAGTTTTGCTCAGTAAGTCTTTTTACATTTTTACCTCAAAAATGTAAAAAGACTTAGAGGGCTCATGTCAGCTCAAGACTTTGAAAAACTTGTACATGCCTTTATTACCAGTAGGCTAGACTATTGTAATGGTCTCCTTGCAGGTCTTCCCAAAAAAACTGTCAGGCAGCTACAGCTTGTTCAAAACGCTGCTGCTAGAGTTCTAACAAAGACCAAAAAATGTGAGCACATTACACCAATTCTTAAATCCTTACATTGGCTCCCTGTACATCAGATAATTAATTTCAAAGTCCTCCTGCTCACATATAAATCACTGCATGGTCTAGGGCCGAAGTATATTACTGATATGCTCCCACTATATAAGCCCTCTAGATCACTAAGATCTTCTGAGACCAATCTGTTAGCGGTTCCAAGAGTAAACTCAAATCAAGGGAGATCATCATTCAGTCACTATGCAACAAATAGCTGGAATAAACTTCCTGAAGATGTCAGACTTTCCCCAACTCTGACTACTTTTAAAACGAGACTGAAGACTTTTATGTTCACCTTAGCTTTCATCTAAATCTTTTATGCTTTTAACTTTTAACGTCTGCACTGTTTTTATTTTTATTGTCTGCATTTTAATTTTGCTTTTATTTTCTTTCTTTTCACTTTGTTGTCTGTGAAGCACTTTGAGTCTGCCTTGTGTATGAAAAGCGCTATACAAATAAAGTTGCCTTGCCTTGCCTTGCCTTGTTATTATGCTGTTTGTTACTTATGTATGTTGTGTTGCAGCTATTTGAAATAGTTTTGTCAATTTGTTCTGGCCTGAAACAAATCGGCCCTTTGAAACATATCTTTTGTTTTTGTGTGTTGTATGTAGAGCACATTGCTTAGCAGAGTTCAGTGATGCAAATGCATGTCAAGTTGATCAACACATTGTATTATTCTCCATAGGGATGATACTCGAAAACGGTTTTCCCGGTTGTTCGATAAGAAAAGAACCGAGTCCTCGGACTGGAATCGCTTTTTGAGAACCGGTACCCGTTATCGAGACCACTATAGTAAAGAATGGTAAATGGTAAATGGTTGTACTTGTATAGCGTTTTTCCCCCCCATTTTTAAGGATCCCAAAGCGCTTTGACAGTATTTCCACATTCACCCATTCACACACACATTCACACACTGATGGCGGGAGCTGCCATGCAAGGCGCTAACCAGGACCCATCAGGAGCAAGGGTGAAGTGTCTTGCCCAAGGCCACAACGGACGTGACTAGGATGGTAGAAGGTGGGGATTGAACCAGTAACCCTCAGATTGCTGGCACGGCCACTCTCCCAACTTCGCCACGCCGTGGTTGGTTCTTTATTCAAATCCCTCGGAACGAATCCCGTCCCGACCAGAAATGCCCCGTGAGACATCACAAGAAATTACGTCACATAGCTCAGACATTAGGCGGAGATAGGGAAAGCAGGAAACACAATGTACCGGAAAAAGTGCTCCAAGGTGTAATAAAGTTCAAAACAAAAGGTATAATCCAATGAATAACCTTACTGAGAGATTTGAGCAGGGTACAAACACATGACGAACACTTTTACGACCAACCAGAAACATAGCAACCAGGCTAGCAACGCACCTCCTTTACAGCAGCTGTCGCAACGTTCTTAAAGCAACCGCAGCACATACATATACGTATATGACATCTCCCTTTTTTAACTTTTCTTTTTCTTTCCTTGTAAACAAAACAAAATCACACTGTATATGTGTTGTCTGTCTAATTATAAATAATGCAGACGAGGCGTGTTGGCTGAGTTCTTGACGTTTACTTTCACAGCGTGCTCATAACCTCATTCTTACGTGACAACATGCAACAACACTTTTCGGGGCTACCGCGCATGCTCGTCACTCCCGTTTCATGCTGGGTAGTGTAGTTGTTATATTCCCTAGCCTAGCTCATAACATCACATCTTTCCACCTATAAAGAAATAATGTTTACTCAATAAAGTGTATTTCTTTTTTTAGCTTTAACTTTTCTATTTTTAGCATTGTAACCACATTTGCAAACAACTTTTCTCTTCATAGAATTTTCTTTCAATAAAGAAATAAAATGCAAAAATGTCAAAGCATCATAATAACAAACAGTTATGTCAAATAGCAGCAGAAGTGCACTTTTTGGAGAGCTGTATTATTTTAAGTTTTGTGCCCAAGGACTGATTTTATTTAACACTATATTATTATTTATACACCTATAGTGATCCCAGACACAGGTTGTTTTTGTGTTACTGTATATATTTGTTTTTCTGAAAAATCCCACTTAATATACTTTGGGTAACAACAGTCAATATTTATTTATTTTATTTTTTATTTTACTGTACAAGCACACAAATACACATACTGTACTATTTTTATTTTATTTTCAATACAAATACAAATATAAAATCAAGCATGTTTATATTCAAATCTCAAAAATATATTTACAAATACACGCTTATTTATACAAATTCTTGATTTATTTGCATGTCACATTTTTTTTTTTTTTTTAATGTCCTGCCCAGCTTCTCGGGCAAATCATATAGCAGATGTAGATGCCCATATCGGCTGTTCAGATTTACTTTACAAAAGAGAAGTGTAGGATACTTCTCTTGTTGCCTTACTTGTATTTTGACTTAATTAAATGTATTTATATTATCATTTGGTGCAGCTGGGCCGGAGCAGGAGGGGATAGAAAGAGAGAAAAAGGAAGACAGAGGGGGGAATTGTGGGGACAAGAGGGGGATTAGACAGAGAGACAAAAACAACAACAGCAAACACAACAACAACAACAACAACAACAGAGCAACATCAGCAAATACGACATGTACAAATATGATGGTAAAAGTAATAGCAAATAAGCAGTTAGCGAAAATAAATTAAAAAAATACAGAAATGACAATGAGCATTATTACACTAAAAATGGAGCAATATGAATACCAATAGAAATAGTGCTATTGATAATAAACAATACCAATACTTTACAATTGTTCAAATGCAACAATACATATACGTAATGATAACTTGAGGTACGAAAGAATGCAGAAAAATGGAGGTGAAAAAAGAGAAGCAACCTACATTAACCTTGTAGATTGTTATAGTAACAATAGGTTAAGCTTTGTCAGTGTGCCATGTGTTATACCCAGTTTACCCTAGGGCAACAACGTTAATATATGTTTGATGAAACGTGATTATGTGCATGAGTGTATGTGTGCATATGTACTTGTATATGTACAGTATGTGTATTTGTGTGCTTGTACAGTGAATGTATATGTACAGTATGTGTATATGTGTGTACAGCGAATGTATATGTACAGTATATGTATGTGTGTTTGAACAGTGAATGTATATGTACAGAATGTGTATATGTGTGTTTGTACAGTGAATGTATATGTACAGTATGTGTATATGTGTGTTTGTACAGTGAATGTATATGTACAGTATATGTATGTGTGTGTTTGTACAGTGAATGTATATGTGTAGTATGTGTATGTGTGTGTTTGTACAGTGAGTGTATATGTACAGTATGTGTATATGTAGGTTTTTACAGTGAATGTATATGTACAGTATGTGTATACAGTATGTTTGTATAATGAATGTGCGTGTGGATGTACGAACTTTGAGTGTGTAAATATGTACTGTATTTATTTGTATATGTATGTGGGAGCGTAGGTACCTATGTATGTCTGTATGTATGTGTGTGAGTATATGTGAATTTGCATGTACAATACATTTGACTCCCAGTGTGTGCGGGAGCCAGAGTACGGCCCCAGCCTCCCCGAGAGCCCATCCCACAAACAGTAGGTGTGGGGCCCAGGGAACCAGGGGCCACCGCCCCCACGCAGCCAAGCCGGACAGCGACAGGAACCCCAGAGCCTGGCCCACCGCGCCGCCCACAAGGGCCAGCAGCAGGCCGCAGACAGACGCACCCGGCAGAGGACAAGGCACGAGAAAAGCAGGGGGCAGCCAGACCCCAAGCCAGCGAGAGACCACACCCCACACGGACAGAAAGGCGGGACGCCCCGCCCGAGGGGCCCGGAGACCCCCCGCAACCGGACAGGAAGACCGCCCCCTCCCCACCGGCAACAGGGCCCCCACGAACCCCTCCCCCCCACCCCCCACCCCCCCACCACCGGAGAGCGCGGCGAGGCCAGCCCACGGCCACCCCACGGCCACCCCACTCAAGCCGGCCGCCACAGGACCACCCAGCACGGGGCCACAGGAACCACCCACCCCACCCGCAGGGACCCCAACGATGGAGATGGAACAACCAGCAACCGCCCCGCCGAGTCCCCCCCTGAGGTAGGGGAATAAATAAATAAAATAAATAAAAAAAATAAGAATAAATAAATAATTAAATCTATTTATAAAAAAAAAAAAAAAAAAAAAAAAAAGAATTAAAAGAAGATCACAGACATGCTGACACACAAGGTCGCTACCCCAACAACTGGCCGACTCGAAGCACCTCGGAATACCCTGCAGCACCAAGCTACCACAGTAGATGCAGGGACCAGACCCAGCAGGCCCCAACCAAGACGGGCACCCGGAAGGGATGGACGGTGGGACCCAGGAGCTCCAGACACGCAGTCCGGATGCAGTAGCCTGAGGCGCCGACCCCCACCCGACAGGCAGGCCCAGAACGTACCCCCAGAAATATACATACATATATATATACATACACATAAACATACACATGTACACATACACACACATACACATGCATACACATACACATATATATACATACATACATACATACATACATACACACACAAACATACACATACATATACACAGTTTGTCAGCCCCGACAACCACCACGCGTGCGCGCTGCCACCAGTCACAACATCAGCCACCCCCCTGCACCAGACCCAGCAGCCACGGGCGCCCACACCACAAACAAACGGCAGCAGAAACAGCAGCCACAACACCCCCAGACAGCCAGCACCACCCAATCAGATCAAAGCGATAAAAAAAAAAAACGCGACTGGCAACCACACGCCAACAGGATCACAGAGACCAGCCAGCAAATACACGTTTATTTATACAAATTCTTGATTTATTTGCATGTCACATTTTTATATGTATACATTTTATTTGTATATATTTTCAAATCTCAAAAATATATTTACAAATAAGCGTTTATTTATACACATTATTTATTTATTTGTATATCACATTTGTATTTGTATATTTATTATCATATGCATATGCATTAATATCATATTGATGTATATAAGTTGATGTGAGACAATTCTACTTCCATAGATATCACACACTTATGGGATTTGTAGTCCTCTTACTCCAAAATGGTGCTGGCCAGCTAGCATGCCAACATGCCTCCTAGACCGAATCTGGGGCAACTCCCCTCTTAATGTTTTTGTTCACAAAGTCTGCCGCCTTTGTTGGATGATCAAATCTGTGCGTCTGGCTGTTGGATAAGGTGATCTGCAATCTCGCCGGAAAGAGAAGGCCAAACCTCACATTGGGACATGAATGCAGCCTTCTCTTCAACGCAGCAAAGGTGGCTCTTCTCTGAGCTACGGCCAGAGTGAAGTTGGGAAATATTTAAATCCTCTTGCCCATATAGCATAGCAGAAAAGCCTCACCTGCCCTTTGTAGAATCTGGTTCTCGACTTGAAATAAATTCAGTCGTACAACAAGCGGCCGAGGAGGTTCGCCATCTTTAGGCCTGCCGCTGAACGTCCGGTGAGCACGGTCCAGAATGGGCTTGCATGTCCTCAAGTTTCAGGACCTCCTGCAAGAATTGAGCGGTGAACTCAGGGGGGCCCCACCACTCGGACATTATTCCACCTCGAGTGGCCCCTTCAGATCATCGCATTTTTTAGAGAAGAGATCCACGGTGGCAGTTAACTTGTTGACGCTAGTACGGAGTTCGGTTAGCTCGTTAGCATTAGCATTAGCAGCGAGCACCGGGCGAGCGATGGCCCCGCTACGGGACAAGATAATGCTCTTAAATGGCTCCATAACAGCTGCAATCTCTCCTCTGACAACGGATTTACTTTGTAAGATTGTCGAGGATGTCGGCTCGCATTTCGTCCATTTTCTGACATATCCTCTTAAAAAGGGCCGAGTCAACAACTGACTCCTCCATGATACCTGGATCTGGAGAAGCACAAGGCTTGTAACGGCCCGGCTTGTCGGATTTCCCTCAGCCAGACATCGCGGAACTCACAGGCGCAGTCCACAAAAAAGAAGCTGCACGCAACAGGCAGGTAAAACGTATGGTAGGGTTGACAGCTGGAGTTAGTAAAAGAGCCGATAAAATATAAAAAAGGTCACATTTTCACAGAGCCCCTGCGACCATGCTCAGCCAGAAGTCCCGTCGTGTGTGTTGACATTACACCTTGCTGTAATGTTTGGATAAAAAAGAGATTGTTGAGCCATTACCCTCTTGTTATGTTGGTTTGATGTAATGTATACATACATTGTAGGGTCTACAAAGTGTGCAGTTTTCTTTACTAAAATAGGGACTTTTGTCGAGGCTAGAACCAATTATTCATGTATACATTGATTTTTATGGGGAACTCTGCTTCACTCTGCACTTTTCAGTTTACGAACCATGTTCAAGAACCAATTAAGTTTGTAAATCAAGGTTCCACTGTACTCCTAAATTAAGGTACCACTCTGATTGATTGATTGATTGATTGATTGATTGAGACTTTTATTAGTAGGTTGCACAGTGAAGTACATATTCCGTACAATTGACCACTAAATGGTAACACCCGAATAAGTTTTTCAACTTAAATTGATTCATGATACAGATATATACTATCATATATACTATCATCATAATACAGTCATCACACAAGATAATCACATTGAATTATTTACATTATTTACAATCACGGGTGTGGAGGGGGGGGGGGAGGATATGGACATCAAGTAGTGGACATAGAGAGAGAGAGAGAGAGAGAGACAGAGAGAGAGACAGAGAGAGAGAGAGAGAGAGAGAGAGAGAGAGAGAGAGAGAGAGAGAGAGAGAGAGATCAGAAGGCATAAGAAAAAGTATCTGCATTTGATTGTTTACATTTGATTATTAGCAATCCGGGGAGGGTGTTAGTTTAGGGTTGTAGCTGCCTGGAGGATAACTTTTATTGCGGTTTTGAAGGAGGATAGAGATGCCCTTTCTTTTATACCTGTTGGGAGCGCATTCCACATTGATGTGGCATAGAAAGAGAATGAGTTAAGACCTTTGTTAGTTCGGAATCTGGGTTTAACGTGGTTAGTGGAGCTCCCCCTGGTGTTGTGGTTATGGCGGTCATTTACGTTAAGGAAGTAGTTTGACATGTACTTCGGTATCAGGGAGGTGTAGCGGATTTTATAGACTAGGCTCAGTGCAAGTTGTTTAACTCTGTCCTCCACCTTGAGCCAACCCACTTTAGAGAAGTGGGTAGGAGTGAGGTGGGATCTGGGGTGGAGGTCTAGAAGTAACTGTATGTGACTTATACAATATGCACTTACCAGCCACAACAATAAGTAAACCTGCCCAATCTTATAGTATGTGATCCAACACATGAACCATCGGTATGATGCAGTGCAGTTGTACACCACTAAATAGTACACATATCTTATAACATGTTCAAATTATACCATTAGGACACTGGATTCAGATGAGTATTCAGTTCTATTCTTGGACCTCTATAGATTCTATAATATGTGATGTATGAATAATTGAAGGAACTGCAAAGTGCAACTACTGTGTCCAATGTTCCTATGAGTTCTGATGACTTTGCAGGGGTTAAGTCTTCAGAAGAAACTTAGACTAAGCTTCTCAACCTTTCCCATCTACCTTTAACCTTCACATGACTGAAGACTTTTCCCTCCACAAATCAATTTTCATGTGAGCGTTCGAGATCTGCTACATCCTCCCAAAAAATCCTCCCTGCATATTCTCTCTCTGGCATCAGGGGTCTTTTGAATCCCCCAACGATGTTGCCAGTGCAGACAAACAAAGCTTGCACCTGGAGTGGGATTAAAAGTAAATGTCACATCTGAGGGGAATTGTGCCAAAAGATTCAGCGTCTGCTTGAGTACAGCATTTTCACAACTGCAAAACAACATACAACATTGAATTGCTATGCAGTATATGCTATTGTTATAAAGCTCAAGTTGCCAATCTAGCAGACACACAATACTGAGTGTTCAATAATGCATGGTTCACCTTTTGCAACCTATCAATACTGAACACATTCCTACTTAGAATTACTGTAAAATAACACGAGCTGAGCTTCCGCATGTTTTATTAGCATCAAAGGGTGTAAGTGAATATTTTCCACTGAAGTCTGTCTTTTACAATCGCATAAACTGAATTTCAAAGTGGGTCCTCTAAACAGAACGTTTTGATTCTGTAATGCATAAGTCGCTACAAGAATTCAACATAAACAAAAAGGAATTTGCCTGAGATAGGAGAGAGACAAAACTGCTTCTTCCCCTTTCTTCCATTTCATTTCATCTTTAAAACAACATGAGTAAAAAAAGACAACATTGACCACCAAGATTGAAACTGTCTTGTAGTCCTTACAAAATGTCAAATAAATAAATACTGAATGATAACTGTTATATTGGTTTCAGACATGCCAAACGAGTTACATTAAGGGACATCACCTTTACATTTGCACAATTCAACATGTCTGTAAAGGAATAAGACAAGACAGAGTTTATTTATTCATCCACTGTCTTCCATGTCTCATCAATTACTGAGAGTTAGTGTACTTCGTGGGTAATAATAATTTTAATAGGGAGAGAAAATAAGATACATAGAATGTGAAACAGTTAGGGATGGATACAGAAACTACTACCAGGTGTCGATTCATGTAAAATTAAACGGTATAAAATTTTGACACTACTGACACTTTGGGGAGAAACAAAGTGTACTCTAAATCAGTATTCAGAGCCAATTCAGCCAAACTGCCCCTAGGTAATGTTGCAATTTCCCATGCCAACAAAGCAAGTATAGCTGATAGAAAATGCTCAAACATAATGTAAGGCTCCACTTTTCCAAAATGCACTAGCTCAATGCTAATTGAGCGTCACTTCCTGTTTGGAGTTCGCGCGCGTCTGACTGACTGTTTTCGACGTGGGGCTGCCGAGTTTGACGATCAACTTGTGCAAAACCAGCACATATTTTTTGTACTTTTTGTGCTTTTTTGGCTTCGCTGTGTCACTGTGCCGTGACACTTGCAATTTGTGTCGATCGGTGCTGCGGGCTAGCGCACCGAAGCCGGCTAGCATTAGCAGCCGGAGATACGGAGGTGGGATTTTTTTCTTCTGTTGCTGGATGCGTCGACATATAGACCATCAGAATGCCTGCACCAAGGAAAAGCCCGACATTGGAGGAGTTCGAAGAGATGAGGCTCGCACTACACTCCCTGTGCGGCGATGTGACTGCGATAAGAACACAGCAGGAGCAGCTTCTTGGCCTACTAGAAGAGATGGAACAACTACGCCTCCAGAACGTGGAGAAGGACCGGCGCATTGTGGATCTGGAGCGGCGAGTGGACGAGCTGGAGCAATACTCCCGCATGAATGATATGGTCATCACCGGGATCAAGATCAAGCCGCGCTCCTACGCGCGTGCGGTGGCTGCGGACAGCGGGGAGCCCAGCGAGCAGGAAACACAGTCGGTGGAGCACCAGGTGGTTTCCTATCTCCAGAGCAGGGCGATAGAGATGGACCTGGAGCACATCGAGGCTTGTCACCCACTGCCCATGAGGAACCAGAGACCACAAGCGGTCATCATGAGATTCACAAACAGGAAAAAGATAATCGCACTAATGAGGCAAGGACGCAAACTCAAAGGTACAGATGTTTTCATAAATGAACACTTGACAAAGAAAAATGCTGACATCGCAAGGATCGCACAACAACTTAAAAGGCAAAGCAAGATTCAACAAACCTGGGTAACGAACTGTAAGGTCTTCATCAAATTAAATGGGACGCCGGAGAAAGCAAAAGTCTTGGTGGTGAGGAACATAGAAGATCTTGATAAGTATTGACATTGATGCAGTACTTGGTATCAATGTAGCTTTGTGACTTCTACATCATCTCAATGCTACCCACACCAAGAACACAGACCACACCAAGTATTAATATGGACATGTTACAGAAGATCCTACAACATCAACAAAAAGAACTGGACATTTGTGAGTATCAAGAGCACGCCACAACAGAGACTGATATGGACATAGACCCTGATAATAATGTTTTCTCTGCGATTGTAAAAAACTGTAATTATTTTACCTGTGAAAAATATGAAAGCAGTGTAAAATCAGAAGATAGTCTGTCAATAATACATTTCAATAGTCGAAGCATGTACACTAACTTTGAGGCTATCAAGGATTACTTGAAATAATTTAGTCATCCATTTACCATTATTGTAATTGCTGAAACCTGGTTCAACAATGATAAAGGTATTGATTTTAGTCTGAATGACTATGAATTAAGATACATAAACAGAGTAAATAAAATGGGAGGAGGGGTCGCGTTGTACATTCATAAATCTGTTACATTTAAAGTTTTAACAAACATGACCATAGCAGTCGATGGATTATTTGAATGTTTAACAGTGGAAATCCTAAATGATAAAAAGACAAATATCTTCATGAGCTGTGTATATCGGGCACCTGGTTCAAGCAGAGAAGCTTTCAATGAGTGGATGGGTAAACTATTTTCCTCTGTGAACCATACAACCATATTTATCTCTGGTGATTTTAACATTGATTTGTTAAACTCAACCAAGCAAAAACATGTTGATGACTTCATTGACACAATGTACAGCCTGTCTCTATATCCAACCATAACCAAACCAAGCAGAATAACAACACATAGTGCCACAATCATCGACAACATTTTTACTAACATTATGGGAAATCAAGTCACCAGTGGCCTATTTATATGTGATATCACTGACCATTTACCTGTTTTTACTTTATATGACTGTCATCTCAAGAAAACCAAAGACACTATGGCAAAAATCTCTAAACGAATAACAACTGAGGAAACAATCTGTGCCCTAAACAATTGTTTAGCAGTTCAGGATTGGACTTCAGTATACAGTGAACCAAATGTGGACAGTGCTTATTGTAATTTCTTAGACATCTTTACTTCCCTGCATAATAAACATTGCCCTGTGAAATAATATTTTATAAAAGGAAAAAATAAAAATAGCCCTTGGATCACAAAAGGGATAATTAATGCCTTTAAAAAGAAAAACAATCTCTACAAACTTTTCATCAAAAATAAAAACAAAAGAAGTCAAACAACAATACAAGAAGTACAAAAATAAATTAACTGATATTATAAGAACAAGCAAACGGTTATATTATCAAAAAAACTATATGAAAACAAAATCAATATAAAAGGAACTTGGGATGTTTTGAATAGTCTAATCAAACAAGGATATTCAAAATTGACATATCCTGATTACTTTATTGATGAAAATGGTGAAGATTATAATATGAGTAATGTAGTGAATAAGTTCAATAGTTTTTTTGTAAATGTTGGTCCTAAATTGGCTGTTGATATCCCAGACAATGGAGTTACAAAATCAACTATTGAACAGAATTCTTCGTCATTCTTCCTCTCAGCTACAAATGAGCAGGAAGTGACAAACATTGTGCGGAAGTGTAAAAGTAAGTGCTCCACTGACTGCCATGATATCAACATGATATTGGTTCAAAAAGTTACACTGAATATTGTGAAACCCTTAACTTATATATGTAACCTATCATTCCAGACTGGCTGCTTTCCAAGTCAAATGAAAATTGCTGAGGTAACTCCGCTCTTCAAAAGTGACAGCAAACACGCTTTCACCAATTACAGACCAATCTCTCTTTTGCCTCAGTTCCCAAAAATCTTAGAGAAACTATTTAACTCTCGACTTGAATCTTTTCTTGAGAAGCATCATATAATCAATGACGGTCAGTATGGCTTTAGGGCCAAACGAACAACCTCAATGGCGATAACTGAAGCTATTGAAGAAATTACTAATGCACTGGAGCATAAAAGATATGCAGTTGGTATTTTTATTGATCTGAAGAAAGCCTTTGATACCATTAATCATTCAATTCTACTAGATACAAGGGGAAGATATGGAATTAGGGGGCTGGCTGGTGACTGGTTAAAAAGTTATTTAACAGGGAGGGTACAGTTTGTAAAAATGGGTACATTTTTATCTGATACTCTTGGCATTGCTTGTGGTGTCCCCCAAGCATTGGCGTTGTTAGGCCTATTTTAGGGGGGCTCAAGCCCCCCTAAAATATTCTTAAGCCCCCCTAAATAATTTGGTGTTATATTTTATCTATTTTATTTTATTTATTAATTTTTTTACAAATACATGCCGACATATTTATTATAAAGTGGCCCGAATATGAGTTTAAATAAATAATCATATAACCTGTCATTATTCACCCAGTTTCTCCTCACTTCATAGCGTAAGGTAGAGAGCCCCTTTAGTGCGTCGGTATCCAATCCATTCCAGTTGTTCATATAGAAAATGCCCACATTACTCAAAATCCAGTCCGCATTTTCTCTGCGACCTTGCTTGCGGTCCTGCAGGTGTACGAAGCACATTAGCACATAGCACTGCAGAACAAGAACGTGAACGGATGCAAAATGGACATAAGAAACTTTTTCAAGAAAGTAAATATTCATCACTGCTTGTAGTAAAATGTATTAGCTCCACTTAACACCAGGTCTGTGTTTGACAAAAAGTTACATTCCCGTTCTAAAACAATGCTGCTACTTAGTTAGCTAGTTAGCATCATGAAGGTCCGGGTTATTTATAAAGTTAAATGTGCACTCTTTTTTACCATTTGCTATCTTTGGGGTTACTTCCTTCTGGAGCATCAGCTGTGTTTCTCAAGTTACACATGGAGCAGAACAGGAGCTGAGCTCATTCACGTATGACTATCATCAGTAGATAATAATAATAATTACTCCACAACCCCTATTGACCTGTAGGAGTCAGGGCAGAGGAGCACAGAAAGTGAGAGGGGAGATGCCTCTACTGGAAAGGTGAGTAGGAAAATAATGATACATATAAATAAATATTAAAACATTTTTTTTTTTAAATGGCTTATCGATAATCCATTTGTTTTATTTATTTCTGGGTGGATCATGTTGACTATTGGTCCTCCTAATTGTCAATCATTCTGTTGATGTTACGTAAGGACCATCCATCCATCCATCCATCTTCTTCCGCTTATCCGAGGTCGGGTCACGGGGGCAGCAGCCTAAGCAGGGAAGCCCAGACTTCCCTCTCCCCAGCCACTTCGTCCAGCTCTTCCCGGGGGATCCCGAGGTGTTCCCAGGCCAGCCGGGAGACATAGTCTTCCCAACGTGTGCTGGGTCTTCCCCGTGGCCTCCTACCGATCGGACGTGCCCTAAACAGGAGGTGTTCGGATGGCATCCTGACCAGATGCCCGAACCACTTCATCTGGCTCCTCTCGATGTGGAGGAGCAGCGGCTTTACTTTGAGCTACTCCCGGATGACAGAGCTTCTCACCCTATCTCAAAGGGAGAGCCCCACCACCCGGCGGAGGAAACTCATTTTGGCCGCTTGTACCTGTGATCTTGTCCTTTCAGTCATAACCCAAAGCTCATGACCATAGGTGAGGATGGGAACGTAGATCGACCGGTAAATCTTCACCACAACGGATCGATACAGCGTCCGCATTACTGAAGACGCCGCGCCGATCCGCCTGTCGATCTCACGATCCACTCTTCCCTCACTCGTGAACAAGACTCCGAGGTACTTGAACTCCTCCACTTGGGGCAAGATCTCCTCCCCAACCCGGAGATGGCACTCCACCCTTTTCCGGGCGAGAACCATGGACTCGGACATGGAGGTGCTGATTCTCATTCTCACACTCAGCTGCGAACCGATCCAGTGAGAGCTGAAGATCCTGGCCAGATGAAATCATCAGGACCACATCATCTGCAAAAAGCAGATAACTAATCCTGCAGCCGCCAAACCGGATCCCCGCAACGCCTTGACTGCGCCTAGAAATTCTGTCCATAAAATTATGAACAGAATCTGTGACAAAGGGCAGCCTAGGCGGAGTCCAACCCTCACTGGAAACGTGTCCGACTTACTGCCGGCAATGCGGACCAAGCCCTGACACTGATCATACAGGGAGCGGACCGCCACAATCCGATACCCCATACTCTCTGAGCACTCCCCACAGGACTTCTCGAGGGACACGGTCGAATGCCTTCTCCAAGTCCAACCAGTCTACATGTGCTTTGTTACGTAAGGACATATATATATATATATATATATATATATATATATATATATATATATATATATATATATATATATATATATATACAGGGTAAAAGCCAGTAAATTAGAATATTTTGAAAAACTTGATTTATTTCAGTAATTGCATTCAAAAGGTGTAACTTGTACATTATATTTATTCATTGCACACAGACTGATGCATTCAAATGTTTATTTCATTTAATTTTGATGATTTGAAGTGGCAACAAATGAAAATCCAAAATTCCGTGTGTCACAAAATTTGAATATTACTTAAGGCTAATACAAAAAAGGGATTTTTAGAAATGTTGGCCAACTGAAAAGTATGAAAATGAAAAATATGAGCATGTACAATACTCAATACTTGGTTGGAGCTCCTTTTGCCTCAATTACTGCGTTAATGCGGCGTGGCATGGAGTCGATGAGTTTCTGGCACTGCTCAGGTGTTATGAGAGTCCAGGTTGCTCTGATAGTGGCCTTCAACTCTTCTGCGTTTTTGGGTCTGGCATTCTGCATCTTCCTTTTCACAATACCCCACAGATTTTCTATGGGGCTAAGGTCAGGGGAGTTGGCGGGCCAATTTAGAACAGAAATACCATGGTCCGTAAACCAGGCACGGGTAGATTTTGCGCTGTGTGCAGGCGCCAAGTCCTGTTGGAACTTGAAATCTCCATCTCCATAGAGCAGGTCAGCAGCAGGAAGCATGAAGTGCTCTAAAACTTGCTGGTAGACGGCTGCGTTGACCCTGGATCTCAGGAAACAGAGTGGACCGACACCAGCAGATGACATGGCACCCCAAACCATCACTGATGGTGGAAACTTTACACTAGACTTCAGGCAACGTGGATCCTGTGCCTCTCCTGTCTTCCTCCAGACTCTGGGACCTCGATTTCCAAAGGAAATGCAAAATTTGCTTTCGTCAGAAAACATGACTTTGGACCACTCAGCAGCAGTCCAGCTCTTTTTTTCCTTAGCCCAGGTGAGACGCTTTTCGCGCTGTTTCTTGGTCAACAGTGGCTTGACACGAGGTATGCGGCAGTTGAAACCCATGTCTTTCAAGCGTCTCTTGGTGGTGGATCTTGAAGCACTGACTCCAGCAGCTGTCCACTCCTTCTGAATCTCCCCCACATTTTTGAATGGTTTTTTTTTCACAATCTTGACCAGGGCGCGGTGATCCCTATCGCTTGTACACTTTTTCTGACCACAGTTTTTCCTTCCCTTTGCCTCTCCATTAATGTGTTTGGACACAGAGCTCTGAGAACAGCCAGCCTCTTCAGCAATAACCTTTTGTGTCTTTCCCTCCTTGTGCAATGTGTCGATGGTTGCCTTTTGGACAGCTGTCAAATCTGAAGTCTTCTCCATGTTTGTGTAGGCTTCAGAACTGGACTGAGAGACCATTTAAAGCCCTTTGCAGGTGTTTTGAGTTAATCAGCTGATTAGTTTGTGGCACCAGGTGTCTTCAAAATTTAACCCTTACACAATATTCTAATTTTGTGACACACGGAATTTTGGATTTTCATTTGTTGCCACTTCAAATCATCAAAATTAAATGAAATAAACATTTGAATGCATCAGTCTGTGTGCAATGAATAAATATAATGTACAAGTTACACCTTTTGAATGCAATTACTGAAATAAATCAAGTTTTTCAAAATATTCTAATTTACTGGCTTTTACCTATATATATATATATTATCAATAACTTCTTTCTTTTTTCACATTGTCACATAAAATGTGTATTAATAATGTTTTTGTACACTGCTTCACCACTTTCAATTCTACTTTTAAATTAGCAACTTGAGTAAGGCGTGCCGAATGTAAAAGTTCAGTCACACTTTTGTAGGAGATATATTTCTATATATATTTTATATATATTTATTTCATTTAATGCACTTCTCTGATGTAGCATCTGTATATCTAAATGTTAAATCTAAACCTAAAGCTAAACCTAAATGTAAAAATATAAACTTAAATGTTAAATCAAAATTTAAATGTCAACGCAGCATGTTAAATTGAAACCTAAATGTAGATTTTAAACCTAAATCTTAAATCTAAATCTAAATCCAAACATGCACGCTAAGTGTTAAATATAAACCTAAATGTTAAATCTAAACCTAAATCTTAAATCTAAATTTATATTTACATTTATCCATCCATCCAAGATTTAAGATTTAGGTTTAGATTTAACATTTAGCGCTAACATTTAGATTTAACATTTAGGTTTAGATTTAAGATATAGGTTTAGATTTAGCATTTGGATATAATATTTAGAGTTAACATTTAACTCAAACTTAAATACATGAACCTCATGCTCATTGTCCACCAGTAGAGAGAAAGTAACACATTGTGTTAATAATAGACCAGAGCTGGAGGCAAAAGTGCTTTAATGCATTTTGCCAGATACACACATTTATGCAAATATTGTTTTATCATGCTGTGTAAATCTGCACTTAAATAATTAAAACTGTCCTACATAATCAAAGGTGATGCCTTAAATGAGACACCAAACAAAGAATAGGTTTAAGAATAAAGTAGAATAGGTTTCGAAATGAACAGTTGGACCATATTCAACTCTTTTGATGAGCACTTTGCCCGAGGACAAAGATATAAACAATGAGTGAAGGAGGGAGATAACGAGCAGATGAACATTGTTATGCAAGGAGGCAAAACACAAAAGTGATGCCTTCAGGTGGGGGAGATGCATGCAAAAAGTGATCTTTATGGTGGAAAATACAGATGTGAATGATGCACTGAGACAGGATCAAGCTGAAAGAAAATTAAACAAAGTTAACCGCACTGTATAAGCACAGCTTGGACAATTACTCTATCTGCTGCTCCACAGATGATTTCAGTAATGTAATGTCACTGTTGTGTTTTATCATTCTCCTTCAGCCTTCTTCTTTATTGTGATGTCTAATTTCTTCAGTTCATTAGTCCTCAGCAAGGGGCGGACACTAAAGCACACCTGCAACCAATTTTAACCTGAGAGTATTTAAGCTCGTCACTGACAGCTTGGTCTTGTCGGTTATTGTCTCCTGAACCTCCCACGTTTATGCGCCTGCTTCACCTCGTCAGTCCTGGTACGTTGTCTCTCCTTGGTCCTGTAATCCCTCACCTCTTTGTGTTTGCTTCCTAGCCTCCCTGAGGTAAAGAGGATTCTGTGTTGGACTTTTTGCTGTGCTCAGTGCGCCCTGGCCTTTTCCCCTGCCGACCACTGAGGAACCTGTTTTTTGATTGTTATTCATGGTGTGCGCTTCTGCCCCATCGCCTATTGTTACACTTTTTGGACAATTTTTCCCTTTTTGTAATTCAACCTTGCCTCCCGTCTCTGCATCCTGGGGTCAACACATTGACCAGTTCCTAACAGTTACTGTGATTTGGAAATCAATCTTAATGAGAAACCACACTTTGTTAACTTGTACAAGTCTCAACTTTAATCATATTGTATTTATTAATGAGTAGACCCAGCAGGCACAAGATATTGAAACAACATTTAGAACTTGTTAATTAGGTCCTGATGTTGAACCACTTAAACTTAATGTTGGAACAACATGCTTTTTGATGACTTTTAATTAATGCTGGGTTCTAATGTTGATTTGACCATTGAATTTTGGTCATTTCCCGACAGATATTTTACACAAATACAAAGTTGAAACAACATGCTTTTTAACAATGTTTATTCAATGTCAGGTAGTGACGTTAATTTGACCATTGAAACTTGGTCATTTCACAACCAACAACATGGATCCGACGTTAGACAATAACTTTGTCTGAATTTACGAATATAACTCTTTTGCAGTTTTAAAGGACATGCACGTATAATCAACGTTGTACCAATGTCTTGTGCCTGCTGGGGAGACCGTTCACATTAATAAACATTTCTGTTAATGTGCCAGTATTGGCAACCTAATCTTTATATTTTTAAATCCTGCAGCAATATGGCTGCTCTGATACAGATGCCATTTTACCGACTAAGAGATCCCGTAATGATCCCACAGTGCAATGTGATACTGCATGATGTCACGCTAACGTAAGGCACTATTTGCATGGGCCCAAAATACACCTGTTGTTCTCGAACTGAAATGCTGCAAACTGATTTTTACGTGCAGTATTAAAATGTCAAAAGACGTCCGTTAAGTCCGTCAGGTCATTAGAAGGCAAGCGTGGAATCAGGACTGTGTAAATGTCAGAAATTCCACATGTTTGAAATACTCCATCATTAATTTTTAGAGTGAGGGACATTATCTCTTGCTTCACTTTCACAGTCATTTATCTGGCTGAAGGAATGTGGTCGGCATTATTGGACCGCAGGAGGTGTGGGAGCAGATAATCCACGCACTCACATATAACGATTGTCAAGCTTGTCAATATGACTGTGAAGCCATTTTGAGCTTGTGTGCTGTAATTGCAGTACCTTATGTGAGCAGAGTGGTTGATGGAGAATGAAGATAATTGCACCATTTTTGTGGGCAGTGTTTGAACCTCCATGCCAGGATAGGAATGAGCAGAAAAAATTATGTGTGACGATTGTGTCTTTCGAAGTCTTTGGACCGTATCTTCAGAGATTCAAAGAGAAACGGAACGTTCCTCCATTCTTGAACGAGTGAGCATGGTGGGTGTTAACTCGCCGAGGAAAAAGGAGGAGACACCAGGTGAATTATTATTAGCAGGTTGCTATCTTTCTTTTCAGAGAGGAAGTCAGCACTTTTCTTTAGTTGCAAGAACGATATTTTAATACCCCACTGCCATAGGTGGATTAATGACCGGGCCTACCGGGCCCAGGCCCAGGGGGCCAGAGGCCCCAAGGGGCCAGGCCAACTTGGCCCCGCGGCCGCGACCCAAGCAAAACTACTTTTGCAAAAATAATAATCTTAAGCCCCAAGGGGCCAGGCCAACTTGGCCCCGCGGCCATGATCCATAGAGGGTAAGAGGCCCCAAGGGGCCAGGTCAACTTGGCCCCGCGGCCGCGACCCACAGAGGGCCAGAGGCCCCAAGGGGCCAGGCCAACATGGCCCCGCGGCCATGATCCATAGACGGTCAGAGGCCCCAAGGGGCCAGGCCAACTTGGCCCCGCGGCCACGATCCATAGAGGGTCAGAGGCCCCAGGGGGCCAGGTCAACTTGGCCCCGCGGCCACGATCCATAGACGGTCAGAGGCCCCAAGGGGCCAGGCCAACTTGGCCCCGCGGCCACGACCCACAGAAGGCCAGAGGCCCCAAAGGGCCAGGCCAACTTGGCCCCGCGGCCGCGAGCCACAGAAGGCCAGAGGCCCCAAGGGGCCAGGTCAACTTGGCCCCGCGGCCACGATCCATAGAGGGTAAGAGGCCCCAAGGGGCCAGGTCAACTTGGCCCCGCGGCCGCGACCCACAGAGGGCCTGAGGTCCTAAGGGGTCAGGCCAACTTGGCCCCGCGGCCATGATCCATAGAGGGCCAGAGGCCCCGAGGGGTCAGGCCAACTTGGCCCCGATCCATAGAGGGTCAGAGGCCCCAAGGGGCCAGGCCAACTTGGCCCCGCGGCCACGACCCACAGAGGCCCCAAGGGGCCAGGCAAAATTGGCCCCGCGGCCATGATCCACAGAGGGCCAGAGGCTCTCAATCATTATTATCAAAGCTAATTCTCAAATTGGATGGATCACACAACCTCACTCACATATTCTTTATCAATTATTAAAGGTTGTTTCTGAATTTTGATCACAGAACTTAATGCAAATATTCTTGATTGATTGACAAAGCTCATTCTCAAATTTTGATTACACAACCTTACTCTGACAAATTATCATTATCAAAAAGCTCTATCTCGAATTTGGATCACAGAATCTCACTCAAGTATTCTTAGCTGTGCCCCTCCCCCATCAAGTCTTTCATAAACCGGTCTGTTCTTTTAGAATCTCCTCATTTGGTATTTTGAACTCGTGAGAGACTGCTCAAAATTTGGTTTCCTTTCCCTCAGTTCAGACTCAGAGATAATTTGAAATCATTCAACAAGAAGTTTAACGCGCGCACACACACACACACACACACTTGAGTTGAGCATTACTTGGAAATTCTTATATTTTCCATTTTGCTGTTATTATCAGCATCTTCCCATTTTGTCCTTTTCTTTCGAGAAAGTTTACAGTCTGACATTTGTCACTGCTGTCAGTTAATAACTTTTTGGTCTTTGACCCATTTTGTCATTTTCTCGATTCGATCGTCACTGACCACTCTCTCCTGTCTGGCAGACATCGTTGCTGCCATCATAGCTAGCAAGCTGCCTGCAGCGGGTCATCCCTATGTTCCCCGTCCCTATGTTACCCGGGTCCTATGTTCCCCTCTACCGGGGAACTAAGGACCCTTTTTAAAAAAAAGGGTTCTATGTTCCCCGCTGCGGGGAACGTACAACACTTTTTCCAGAAAAGGGTTCTATGTTCCCCGCTGCTTCCAATGCGTGACTAAGTAAGACGCACGCAGACACGCATGACAGAGACGCGTTTAAGTTGTCGAAGGAAGGAAGTTCGCGTTTGAGTTGCTCTATCTGCTGCCGCACGCCCTGTGACAGGTTAGGTTTAGGGATGGTTTTGGTCAGGGCACAATTTCGCCAAAAAAGTGCTCCACAACGCCCTGTGACAGGTTAGGTTTAGGGATAGTTTTGGTCAGGGCACAATTTCGCCAAAAAAAGTGCTCCACAACGCCCTGTGACAGGTTAGGTTTAGGGATGGTTTTGGTCAGGGCACAATTTCGCAATTTCGCCAGATACAATGCAGGGAACATAGGACCCTTTTTTAGAAAAAGGGTCCTAAGTTCCCCGGTCGCATACAAAGACCCAGGAACAACCGGGGAACATAGGACCCGGGGAACATAGGACCCGGGGAACATAGGCACGCTCCCGCCTGCAGATAGCAACATTTTGGTGTCCTTTGGGAAAATATTTAGAAAGAAGACAAAAGTACACACAGTTGTACAACTATTATCTTTATGATCTTTTTTTTGTTAGTTTCTCTGTTACTGTGTGTGGCCAATTAAGCGACTTTTGGCCATACCTGGCTGGTGACATTTAGCGACTTTCTGGTTGATGTTAAGATTAAAAATAGCAACAGTTCTCTTCATCTTAATGCAATTTATTGTGTCTGTCTCTCCACATTTTGCCATTAGGTACTTTGAGCTCTTGTTGGTCAGTCACTCTAAGGTACATTGTTGCTGCCATCATAGCTAGAAAGCTGCCTGCAGATAGCGACATTTTGGTGTCCTTTGAGAAATATTAAGAAAGAAGACAAAAGTACAAGACATTGTACGATTACTATCTTT
Source organism: Entelurus aequoreus (assembly GCF_033978785.1). Lineage (NCBI taxonomy): Eukaryota > Metazoa > Chordata > Actinopteri > Syngnathiformes > Syngnathidae > Entelurus > Entelurus aequoreus. Next base: position 49,949,844 of record NC_084732.1, read on the forward strand.
TTAAAATTATTTGTTTCACTGTGTGATTGACCGACTTTGCCGCTAGATTTCGCGTCTTTTGGCCATACCTGGCTAGCGACTAAAAACATCATTTAGCGACTTTTTGGTTGTGAAGATAAGTGGTAAAAGCAGATCTTCCTGTTGGTCTTCCCACATTTTGCCATTTGGTACTTTGCACTCTTCTTGGTCACTCCAAGGCATTTGTCCCTGCCTTCAGCTAGTCACTTGGCTCTTTTGGAATATATTTCACTGTAATTGGCTCTCTCTCTCTCTTTCTCCTCAGTACAAATCAGCCTGTTCCCTTGCCATTCATCACTGACCACTCTGCTCTCCTGTCTGTCAGACATTATTGCTGCTTGCAGATAGCTTGGGGTCCTTAGAGAAAATATCAGAAGAGAAAAGTACACAATTATCTTAATTATCTTTTTTATTCAGTCAGTCCTTCAGTGAGTCCCAGTGTGTTGGCGATTAAGCAACGTTGGCATTCAATTAGCGACTTTTGGCCATACATGGCTGGCGACTCAAAAAACTAGAAAAAAAGTACAAAAAGTTGTACAATTAATATCTTTATTATCCTTAATTCCCCTGAATCCTAGAGTGTGTTGCAATTAAGCAACTTTGCTGCTAGGTTTAGCGACTCTTGTTTTGGGCATACCTGGCTAGCGACTACAAACATTATTCAGCAACTTTTTGGCTGTTAAGATTAACGTTAATAAATTAAATCCTAATACAATTTATTGTGTTGGTCTCGCCATCTTGCTATTAGGTACTTTGAATTCTTGTTGGTCTCTGCTAAGGTATCTGGCTGTTGTCTTTGCCTTCAGTTAGTCACTTGGCTCTGGAATATATTTAACTGTACTTGGCTCTCTCTTTCTCCTCAGTACAAATCAGTCTGTTCCCTTGCCATTTAGACATTTTCTTGATTGGATCATCACTGACCACTCTGCTCTCCTGCTGTCTATCAGACATTGTTGCTCCCATCATAGCTAGCAAGCTGCCTTGGTGTCCTTTGTGAAAATATTTAGATAGAAGACTAAAGTGCACAAAGGTGTACAATTATTATCTTTTCAAAATATTTGTTTCACTGTCAGTGTGATTGACCGACTTTGCCGCTAGATTTCGCGTCTTTTGGCCATACCTGGCTAGCGACTGAAAACATCATTTAGCAACTTTTTGGTTGTGAAGATAAGAGGTAAAAGCAGATCTGCCTGTTGGTCTTTCCACATTTTGCCATTTGGTACTTTGCACTCTTGTTGGTCACTCCAAGGCATTTGTCCCTGCCTTCAGCTAGTCACTTGGCTCTTTTGGAATATATTTCACTGTAATTGGCTCTCTCTCTCTTTCTCCTCAGTACAAATCAGTCTGTTCCCTTGCCATTTAGACATTTTCTTGATTCGATCATCACTGACCACTCTGCTCTCCTGCTGTCTATCAGACGAATCAGTTGATTCTCTGCTCTCAATTGTCTATGCTAGTAAGCTGTTATTCTCTGCTTTGGAGTGTTGATGCTGGGTTGCTAGTTTTCTAAATCACCTCACACACTTGAAGGAAGCAGCACCGATCATAAACACACAAACAAACTCACACACACACACACACACACACACACACACACACACACACATAGTTGGTTTATCTGTTGTGATAGGCAAAGAGCCAATGTGCAAAGAAAGAAGGGAAATATGGATCATAAACGTTTAAGTGGAGGAGCTAGAAAAAAAATTCAGCAAGAAAAGAAAAAAAAGGAATCAGTTTTACTTGAGAGTGTTCCAAATATCTCCAGCTTCTTCAGTACAAAGACATCTGCTGAAAGCAATTCTATAAATGCTACTGCAAATTCAGCTAAGGTTAGCAATGCACCTGAGCTAGCATGTAGCTCCCAAGATCCTGAGACCACTACAAGTGTAGACACTGAACCAAATGCTTCTGATGCTTATGATTCAACCAATTCAGCAGTAGCCAGTTGCTCGGATGAATGTGAGGTCACTGCACCTCTGGACAGCATAGAAAATGAGCTGAATCTTTCTTCAACACCATCTACAGTGACAACTCTACCTAGTGATCCCGCTAAATGGGCTGAGACCCTCACTGAGTCAATGAAGGAAGTTCTTATTCAAAGAGGTGCAAAATCATTTCACAACCGTCACAGCCATTATCCAGCTTCTGTGAGGAACAGTGGGCTAGGAGGCAAAACCCGATGCCTAAACAATGAACATTTTACTTCACACTTGCCCAATGGACAACGAGTACAAAGAGAGTGGCTGATGTACTCTCCCTCTACTGGTAATGTTTACTGCTTTGCATGCAAACTGTTTTCCCCAAAAACGCATTCTTTTGTGACAGGCTATTGTGATTGGAAACACTCAGAAAGATTTGGTGAACATGAGCGAAGTGCTGAGCACATAACCTGCATGCAAGCAGTCTTGAACCGCGCCAAAGGTGCCACAGTTGATGCAGACCTGTTCAAACAGTTTCAGGCAGAGAGCAGCTATTGGAGGCAGGTGTTACAAAGAGTTGTTGCAGTCATTAAATTCCTTGCAGAAAGGGGCCTTGCATTTAGGGGTAAAAATGAATCGTTAGGGTCTCCTCTCAATGGGAACTACCTTGGTATTCTGGAGGTCCTGGCTGAATTTGATCCCTTTCTAAAGGATCACATCAGAAAGTTTGGGCAGATGGGTCGAGGTAATACCTCATATCTGTCCTCCACCATTTGTGAGGAATTCATTGAATTGATGGGTGCAAAAACCAAACAGGCTATAGCAGATGAACTGCAAGCAAGCAAATACTACTCTATCATTGTGGATTCAACCCCAGATTTATCTCATGTGGACCAATTGACATTCATATTCCGTTTTGTTAGCAAAGAGGGCAGTGTTGTTGAACGCTTTGTGGGTTTTGAGCCCATTACTAGCCATACAGGTGAAAGTTTGGCTAACTGTGTCATGTCTGTGTTGGAAAATCTAGGGTTAGAGCTGTCAAATTGCAGGGGGCAGGCTTATGATAATGCCAGCAACATGTCAGGGAGGTATAATGGGTTGCAGGCTCACTTAAAGAAAAGCAACCCATTAATACACTATATTCCATGTGCAGCTCACTCTTTGAATTTGGTGGGAGTCAACAGCATTGACAGATGTGGAAATGAAGTCTCTAAGTATTTTGACTTGATTCAGTCTATTTACAACTTCACAACTGCATCCACACACCGATGGGACAGGGTATTTGGCAATTCCAACATAGATCTCACACTTAAAGCTTTATCCAACACGCGTTGGAGTTGCCGTGCAGAATCTACCAAAGCACTGTGGCAGAACTACAGTAAAATAAAAGCAGCACTACAGGTTATTTCCACTGATGACACAGAGAAACGAGACACACGAACTGAAGCTGACAGTCTAGTGCGGAAGCTGGATTCACTTGAGATGGCCTTCATGGCAGGCTTTTGGGACACTGTTCTGTCCAGATTTCAGGCCACAAGTCTGCAACTTCAAAAAGCAGACATGGACCTTGGTACAGCAGTTAGATTGCTGGAATCTCTGCGCACCTTTGTTCTCTCCCAAAGAGATCTATTTGATCATTTTGAGCAGAAAGCCTTAAACATGTTGGGTGGCACCCCATCTTACAGGGCTGAACGGACGAGGAAACGTAAAAAGTTTGCTGATGAATCAGCATCCCCAGATGTTGTGCTTGAGGGAAGGCAACTGTTTCAAATAGAGACATTTATTGCCTCTATTGATCAACTGAGTTCAAGCCTTAATCACCGTCTGGAGGCCTACAAACATCTGAACAATTTGTTCAGTGTCCTTTTCTCTTTGGATACAGAGTCCAATGCTTCAGTCCTTCACAAGGCCAAGATTCTCATTGAATCATACCCATCTGACCTCAATGAAAGTCTTGGACAGGAGCTTATACAGTTCAAATCTTTTATACAGCTCAACAACACTGATGAGGAGAGGACCCCTTCAGGACTGCTCAAAACAATAATACATTTTGGACTACAGCCTACGTTTCCTAATACATACATTGCGCTACAGATTTTTCTCACTCTACCGGTCAGTAACTGTGAGGGAGAACGCTCATTCTCTCTTTTGTCAAGAGTAAAAAATGAGCTGCGCACAAGAATGACTCAGAAAAGATTAAATGCGTTATCTCTAATGGCAATTGAGAGTGAGCTGACAAGAGAGTTGGACTTCAATGATGTGGTGGATGATTTTGCAAAATTGAAAGCACGAAAGAAACCCCTTGCTTAAAGGTGCACTGTGTAAGATTTTTAGGTTATTTCCAGAATTCACCCATTCACTAATGTTAGGCTACCTGTTTTCATGAATACTTACCACCACCATAAAATTCTAAGTATCCATTATGACTTGGAGAATTGCACTTTTGCCATTTCTGGGAAGTGTCACCTGGATTGTGAAGATAGGATTGACTTTAGGCAGAAGCTTGGTGCTTTCTCTGGCAAACTGAACCTCAAGCTTCATTCTCTGCAGCTTTGCATTCTTGTGCAGACTTTCATCCACAAGGAACTTTTCAACTTCCCCACTATCGTGAAGGGGCCATCAAAAGATTTCAGTGTGTCCAGCATGTCTAGTCTCTTACTCTCCTTTCTTTGAGCCATCTCTTGTTTCTCATCTGCCCTACTCTCGAATTTTGCCATCATGAATTTACTCCAGTTGAGTTCAACCTCCCTTTTTGCTTGTGCTGCTGCCTTGAAACCTCTGAAGCTCCTGGCTCTTCTGTAAAATTATTGACCTATTGACTGCGTTCAGTGTGCCCAACTTCTTCAGTTTGTAGTCCACCTTGCCACATTGTCTCTCCATCCCAATGTTGTGCACAGGGGTGCCATCAATGTTACTAGCCTGTTCACTGACAGGGTCCATTGGGAAGGTCTCCTCATCCATCCTCTGCCTGGCCAGGACAGTCTTCAGATGGGGCAGCATGAGATCTGTCAGCTGCTTCACTTCATCCAAGTATTCGGCAGCCACGTCTGACACTGAGTTCAGGACATGTCCAGTGCCTGTCCAGCCACTATAGCATTCTTGGAAATGGGCTATCTTGACCTGCATGCAGCCCTTGTACCATGAACTGGCCTACACCTTTCTTTGTGGTGCTCTCCGATGCATGTTATCATTTTACCTTTCTCCTTCTCCTCAAGCTTAACCACAAATAGATACAGACTTTGAGCCTCAATTTGCTGCACAGCTGCCGTTATGCCAATGTGTTTTCCTAAGATATTATTTTATTTTTAATGATAGAAGGGAGGAAAAGGGGGCAAAAATCATGTCCGATTTAGTTTTTTGGGTGGGTTGGGGGGTTTATTTCATGATAGCTACCAACTTCCAATACATAATATCTCTCAAATGACCCAATGCACCATCACTGAAGTGGGCGTAATCATTTTCAAAAATGTTTATTTTTAGGCCATTTATCCCCTCCCCCTGTGTCTGTGTGAAACCTGTGCTTGTCAGTGTCTGTGTGGTATACCTAATAGTGTGTGTGCAGTATGTGCACTCTTCTGTACAGTACAGTGTGCATGTCTGTTCACAGTATACAGTATTTCTTGCATAGTGCGTGCGTGTGTGTGCGCCCACACGCGCGGGGGGTTGAGGGGCCAAGACCATGTCAGGCCCAGGGGGCCAAAATTTCTTAATCCGCCCCTGCCCACTGCAGTGGTTTCTTAATTGATTTCTGCCATGACCCCCTTAGAGCTGGGACACAACATAAAGCAATTTCAGGGTTAAGATTCATTAATTCAATTGTTAACATTTGAACAAGACTGCTCAGTCCGCGTAGTTCTCAAACAGAGAAAAAAGTATCAACAATTCACTGGAATGTGCACTTTTATAGTGATACATTATTACCTGCCTCTAACGCCCCCTCCCCCAACCCCCGACATCTCACACATCAATTCCCTCCCTGCCCCACAGTTTGAGAAGTAATGCTCTGCTGAATAAATGAATGTGGCTGCCAGTATGGAGGATTATACATCCAAGATCAAAAACTTCTCCTAAACAAACCAAAGCAACAAAGTAAGGATACGTGCATGTATTTCACCTAAAAATAAATTATATGGCCACAAATTGTTTTCAGTGTATTATCTGTTAGAAACATATACTTTTGCATATTAACCATAGCATGTACAAATCATTATTTGGCATTTTATGGTGGATTTTAGCAACGACACATATGTATGTCGTTGTACCATATATGAAGATTGTGTACACTCGTTCTTTGCTTAACACTAAAATGATCAAACCAAGTTTATTTCAAGACATGATGTTATTACAGAAACGTGTTATGACAGCTTATTCCGTTCAGGGTCAGATGAGTGATCTGAAACCTACAGTATGTCTGCTGACTTGGAATACAGTAATTCCTGGACTATAAGCAGCTACTGTTCTCCCACATGTTGAACCCTGCGATTTATACAATGCTGTGGATCATTTATGGATTTTCCGGGTTCACAGGCTTCACACGCCCCCAATAAATGTAGCTTCATCACATCAGACGACTGAAATTATTCACATTGAATCAAACACACTTACACAATCATCCAGTCAGCTATTTAGCGCGTTATGGACTTAATCTCATCATGGAGAAAAAACGACAAAATGCACACGTTAGAGCCCCAAAGCCAAAACGATTGACCATTGTAAAAGGAAACAGTTGCCGTAAGGTATGGAAAACAAATGGTAAACACACATTTCTTCAACTCCAATGAGAGAAGACGACCCCAGTGGCCCATGCAGCGCGCAGAAGGAGGAGGCCGAAGACAGCGGTCTCTGGTGGGCTACTTATATGTCGTGTTACAGGCACTGTCTTTGTTAAATTTGTCAATGAACCCATGCGATTGTGGAAATATTTCATGTTTTGATATGTACACCTGCAGCCTATAGACTTGTGTTGCCAATATATGCACAAAATAAAATGTGTTCCTAATTTGAGCGGGTGCAGTTTATAGTTAGGTGCGCTCAATAGTCCGGAAATTACGGTACTTGGAGAAAACACAGAAGAACAAGGAAAATACAGTGCAGATTTGAACCAAGAACTCCCGGCTGTGAGGCAGAAATTAACCACAACTTCCCCTTGTTGTCGGACATACAGTGCATACAGAAAGTATTCACAGCGCTTCCTTTCCCACATTGCAGATAATAATTTCGTCACACCTCGTGTGTGTGTGACAATCATTGGTACTTTAACTTTTAACTTTAATTTTGTTATGCTATAGCCTTACAATATTTCAAAATAAAATACATCCCCTTTTTGACCTTCAAATTCTACAGACAATACCCCATAATGACAATTTTTTTAATTTTGCAAATGTATTAAAAATAAAAAACTATATCTACACATGTACATAAGTATTCACAGCCTTTGTTCATTGCCCATTCCTTTTTGAAGCCCCTCTTGAGCTTCATCAGGTTGGCTGGGAAGCGTTGGTTTTCATCCAGGATGTCTGGGTACATTGCTGCATCCATCATTCCTTCTATCCTGACTAGTCTCCCAGTTCCTGTCACTGAAAACCATCCCAACAGCATGATGCTGCCACCACCATGCTTCACTGTAGGGATGGTATTGGCCTGGTGATGAGGGTGCCTGGTTTCCTCCAAATATGATGCCTGACATTCACGCCAAAGAGTTCAATCTTTGTCATCGGCAAGCGACTGTGAATTGTTTTTGTTTGCGGATGACTCTGCCCTGCTGGTATCCGACAAGGACAAGTCACAGGTGGAGAAAATCCTCAGTGCTGAGCTCTGTAGAACTTGCACCTGGCTCGCTGACAACAAGCTATCCATACACTTGGGTAAAACGGAATCCATCCTGTTTGGGTCCCACATCAACCTTAAGAAAGTCAATGACTTCACTATAAAAGTGGGTGACATTGTTATCACCAGGAAAGATGAGGTCACCTACCTAGGTTCCATTCTAGAGGCTAACCTTTCCTGTGATAAAATGACAACCAAGGTAATCAGAAAGGTTAACCAACGAACGAGATTTCTCTACAGAATCTCCTCTCTGGTCAACAAAAGCACCATGAGGATTCTGGCGGGAACTCTCGTTCAACCCTTTTTCGATTACGCATGCACCCTAGCACCTCCAAAACCCTCAAATCTAAACTCCAAACATCTCAGAACAAGCTAGTCAGGTTACTTCTAGACCTCCACCCCAGATCACACCTCACTCCTACCCACTTCTCCAAAGTGGGCTGGCTCAAGGTGGAGGACAGGGTTAAACAACTTGCACTGAGCCTAGTCTATAAAATCCACTACACCTCCCTGATACCGAAGTACATGTCAAACTACTTCCTTAACGTAAATGACCGCCATAACCACAACACCAGGGGAAGCTCCACTAACCACGTTAAACCCAGATTCCGAACTAACAAAGGTCTTAACTCATTCTCTTTCTATGCTACATCAATGTGGAATGCGCTCCCAACAGGTATAAAAGAAAGGGCATCTCTATCCTCCTTCAAAACCGCAATAAAAGTTCACCTCCAGGCAGCTACAACCCTTAACTAACACCCTCCCCGGATTGCTAATAATCAAATGCTAATAATCAAATGTAAACAATCAAATGCAGATACTTTTTCTTATGCCTTCTGATCTCTCTCTCTCTTTCTCTCTCTCTCTCTCTCTCTCTCTCTCTCTCTCTCTCTCTCTCTCTCTCTCTCTCTCTCTCTCTCTCTCTCTCTCTCTCTCTATGTCCACTACTTGCTGTCCATTTCCTACCCCCCCTGCCCCTCCACACCCCTGATTGTAAATAATGTAAATAATTCAATGTGATTATCTTGTGTGATGACTGTATTATGATGATAGTATATATGATAGTATATATCTGTATCATGAATCAATTTAAGTGGACCCCGACTTAAACAAGTTGAAAAACTTATTCGGGTGTTACCATTTAGTGGTCAATTGTACGGAATATGTACTTCACTGTGCAACCTACTAATAAAAGTCTCAATCAATCAATCAAAAAAGTTTAATCAGACCAGATAATTTTGTTTCTCATGGTCTAAGAGTCTTTCAGGTGCATTTTGTCAAACTTTTTACTACGAAATGGCTTCCTTCTGTCCTCTATACCATATAGGCCTGATTTGTGGTTTGCTGCAGAGATGGTTGTCTTTCTGGAAGGTTCTCCTCTCTCCACAGAGGAATGTTGAAGCTCTGACAGAGCGACCCTCAGGTTCTTAGTCACCTCGTACTCAGTTGTCTCGTGTCCTCCTTGTCGCCCCTTCCAACAGCGTACTTCATTTCCCGCGTCACGAGCTGTGTGTCTCGTCTCCCCGTAATCCCTCTGCTTCCCTGGCTGCTTCTTGGATCTCGACCTCCCCCCTGGACACGGACTCTGACGCCTCGCTATTACCCCTGACTACTGCCTGTCTCACGGACATTCGAGCCTGCCTTTCCCCTCCGAGACTTCCGCCTCTCGCTCAACACTCCCAGTAACACAATGCAGTTAATTCCTACACTTAGTCGCACACCATACACTTTTGGATTTAGTCACACTCCATTCTCTAGTTTATTAATATTATTGTTTGTTATTTATATGTATATAGTATATGTATAATAATAAATACAGCTTAAAAGACATCCCTCTTGTCTGTGCTATCTCCTCCTCCTGTACACACAACACATCCTGGATGAAAACCAACGCTTCTCATCCAATCTGATGGAGTTTGAGAGGTACCAAGCTTGTGTGATCATATTCAAATGGTAAATGGGTTATACTTGTATAGCGCTTTTCTACCTTCAAGGAACTCAAAGTGCTTTGACTCTATTTCGACATTCACCCATTCACACACTGATGGCGGGAGCTGCCATGCAAGGCCCTAACCACGACCCATCAGGAACAAGGGTGAAGTGTCTTGCTCAAGGACATAACGGACATGACTAGGATGGCGGAAGTCTGGGATCAAACCAGGAACCCTCAGGTTGCTGGCATGGCCACTCTACCGACCAAGCCACGCCGTCGTATTAAAAAAGACTCGAGGCTGTAATTGCTGTAATTGTGCATCAACAAAGTATTAAGCAAAGGCTGTAAATACTTACGTACAAGTTTTATTTTTCAATAAATCTACAAATTGTTTTTTAAAAACTTCTTCACATTGTCATTATGGGATATTGTCTAAGGACATTTTAAAGGACAACCAATTAATTTATTCCATTTTGTAATAAGGTTGCAACATAACAAAATGTGGAAAAAGTGAAGCTCTGTGAACACTTTCCGGATGCATTGTTGCTTCAGTGAACACATGAGACTCAGCTACATACAATTGTAAACTTTTCACAACACATCTAACGAGAATTCCTTGGCTTCACCTTGCCTTCAATCTCATATCGATCTTATTTTGCAAACTTTTGCGGGGGTATCAGTTGAAGTCACCTGCAGAGTTCTTGGTCTCCACTCAAATACACATACAAGTATTTAGACAATGCCAGACTTTAAATAATTTGACCTCTAAAATTAAAGCTGAAAGTCTATACTTCTTCATTGATTTATCTCAAATCCTTTTTGTGATTACATAAAGGCCATATTATAATAATTACGTCCGGAAATGCTAAATATATGCTCCAGCAATTTTATCTACTAAATTTCCAAAGCCAGTTGGATGACAAACATTATGAGGTGGAAGGTAAGTCAGGGCCAACCGTTCATGCTGCAGGAGTCCTAAAGGGAGGTGACGCAGAAAGCAGCGCACACATGCCCACAAGCCAGCCTGGAAGGAGCATTATGTAAGTGCTGACAGCAGGAAGCAGTAATGAGGCACTCCATATCAATGAGTGCTCTGAGCAGACCAAGGAAAGAGGGAAACAATTTTGGTAAAAAAAAATGCAGTTGTAGTTGTTTTTTGACGTTCCCTTTCTTTGTTTTAGATGAATTAGACAGCAGGTATAATTGGTTGCTGAGATGGTAGACTAGTGAGAGGACAAATACATGTCAAATACATGAAACCATCATCTGCGGACAGTTGTGCTGATAACTGATTAGTGGGGAGATACAAATGACTCAAGGTTGAACAAGATACATCCATATGACAATTGTAATAGTACCCAATGAATCTTAAAGGCTATACAACAACTATAATATTCCAAATAAATGATGTGATTTGTACTGTACTTGGTAACGCTTCTCTTGGACAAAAAGCCAGGATTATTTTAAGAGTGTGGGCGCTCTAATTAGCAGTACACCTCCTTAGCAGGGTTGGAAGATGTGGGCTTCAACGCGATGTTTGCTAATACACAGGCGGACAATGTAGATGTGAAGCAAAGTCCATTTGTTCACTCCTCCCACTACCTTTTAATGACGATGCCACAATTACTAATGGTAGCGGTAGTTGTGACCCCAAGATGCGGGGACAGGAGACGGCGTGCAGGTAAGAAGAGTATTTAATTAACAACAAAGAACTAGTGCAGGAGGGAACTGCACAGAAAGCATAGCGGAAGCGATGCAGGTACTAAGTATGATAAACAAAGCGACAGCATGCAAGCCACAATGATCCAGTGATATCTGAAGGGCAATGATAAAGTGAAAATAAGAGTGCTGGAAAGGAAACAAATACAGATTTGACGTGATAGAAGACTGCCACATAGCATTGTATAAATACCAGTGTTGGGACTAATGCGTTACAAAGTAACGCGTTACTGTAACGCCGTTAGTTTCGGTGGTAACTAGTAATCTAACGCGTTATTTTTTATATTCAGTAACTCAGTTACCGTTACTACATGATGCGTTACTGTCGTCCTTCTGAATCTTTTGTGTCACAAGAGGCACGCTCTGTGTGTGTCTGGGTGTGGGTGTGGGTGTGGGAATGGGAGGGGAGGGGAGGGGGGTGCGCAATACAACGTAAACCGTTGGCCAACCAAAAAGTAACCACAGAACACTACACGGTATAGTGTTCTGTGGTTACTTTTTGGTTGGCCAAGCAGACGTGACGACAGGCTGTCCTCACTCAGGTCCGCACGGACCTGGAGGGGGCGTGCCTTAAGTCCGGCTGGAAATCGGGAGACATTTGGGAGAATGGTTGTCCCGGGGAGAGGCACTGAAATTCGGGAGGGTTGGCAAGTATGAGATATTCTCACTTCTTTTCTTTTGTCGAGCACAAAGAAAAGAACATTTTAGTTGAATGTAAGTTGTGTCTTGGATCAAAGATCCCGTCTACTGCCCAAAACAACAATTCAAATCTGCCTGGTTAGGCTTTGTGTATGTCACGTGTGCCTTCCTCAGGTGAAGCCAGGTTTACAGCTATGTTGTTATTATGCTGTTTGTTACTTATGTATGTTATGTTGCAGCTCTTTAAAATTGTTTTGTCAATTTGTTCTGGCCTGAAATAAATTGGCCCTTTGAAACATATCTTTGTCTTTGTGTGTTGTATGTAGACCACATTGCTTAGCAGAGTTCAGTGATGCAAATGCATGTCAAGTCGATCAGCAGATTGTATTATTGTCCAGTGCAATAACAGTACTGAAATGAAGGCTAAAAGGGCATTAATGGGAGCTTTAAAAAAAAAATGTCGAAGAAGTAACTAAATAGTTACTTTTCACAGTAATGCATTACTTTTTGGTGTAAGTAACTGAGTTAGTAACTGAGTTACTTTTGAAATAAAGTAACTAGTAACTGTAACAAGTTACTGGTTTTCAGTAACCAACCCAACACTGATAAATACACAAACGGATTTGAAAAATGGCACAATTTCAAGGCCAATGTGCACTTGTTCAAGCACTGACGTGTGCGCGCAACACACACATGTCTTATCCAATTAACGTGGCCGCTCCTCTTGGTGATTATTAATGATAACCGCCACCATGCATAACAGAAATCTAAGTCAGACGGATTAATTTGATTAAAAAAAAATTATGATGCAAGGTAGACTGTTCCATTTAAGTCCTTTGGAGCAGCGTTTTTTAATTAAAGGGCCAGGGCCTGTTATTGGGCCCCAACCACCGCGTAGCATTGATCGGCATGTTGGTGTATGTGCTGTTTTATGTCTCAAATAAATAATCTTTGTGAGTTTCATATCATTTGACAAGGTTTAAACTGGTTAAATTTTAAGTAGGTTAGATATAATTTTGAATATGATTAAAATCAGGGGTAAGATTACTAATTCAGTGTTAATATTAGAGTGGGCCCCAGCCCCCTCTTTAATAGAAAAGTTGGGCCACTAGGTTTAGATCAGGGGATATCGTTTGTTAAGCCCTCAGAGAAACTTGTGATTAACTGTTATATAAATATATTTTCATTTATTGATTGATTGAAAGAGGTTAAGAACCCATTTTAGCAAACTTTTTACACAACATTTTTTAAAAGCAGCTCTATCTGTTGGATCATGCTGGAATTGCTTTGCTTAGCAAGTAGATTGTAACAATAAATTGTGGGAAAAAAATCCCTCAAATAACGATTTTATTGGGATTTGCACCATGACTGAGTGTGTGCCACACCTCTATAAAATGTCATTGACATTGGTCTAGTAGATTTTGCGCAATCTTGCCAACTAACAAACAAGCAAAGATCAAAATAACACATCTTAACTTTTTGGTAGAGCTAAAAAGAATACGGGGGAAACCTGAACCATTTAGTGAGACAAGTTCAACTAAGTCTGTGATACTTGGCAGCTGCAAACTGTTTAGGAGGCAGTGAAAGTGGGTCACAAGGGAGACAAGAGGGTTGCTGCACAAAGATGCGAATAATAAAATTATAATAATGAATAAATATAAGCAAACGCCAATTGCAACATTTAAAAAAAATATGGGTTGCTTCTAAGCCCCCTAAAGCAAGCTGGAAGGGTGAGTGCATGTGTAAGTAAATAAGCTTAATACTGCTAGATCATTAAATCACTGCGGGAGTATTTTTTTTTTTATAAACGCAGTTTGATGTCTGGAATTTTTTTTTTTTTTAACAAGTTTGTTTTGCTTAAAGTGTCTGAAGGCTGTGATAAATGCGAGTCCAATCCCTCTTGAGAATCCAGTGCAACAGTACATTTCCCTGCAACAAACAGTGACTGGGGACGTTTTGCTTTGTTTTGTAGTCCTTGACACATCCTTCTGTCTCTGCAGGAGGTACGTGATACCCACGGCCACATATTTCAACGATGTCATGAAATTCACATTCAGTATAGTCTGATCTCTAAAGCAGCAGCAGGTTAACTTCCGACTGAGTCATTGTTGAGAGGGGGGAAAAGCAATGACTAAGCCTGTCTTAAGCCTGCAGACCTTTTAAGCTTTCTTTGTGGAAAGGGCATAAGATGCATAGTTTTGATGTCACATCTAATCCTTCAAAGCTACATCCTGCTGCTTTTTAAGTAAGATTTTCATGCACAATCACAGTATGAATACAAAAAAACATGGCATTTCCATCCCTTATAGTTGTCATTTGTACTCCGGCAGAGGTTGACAATCATTATGAGAGACAAGAAAATGGATGCATTTTTTTTATGCATTCTAACTTGTGAATAAACGTAAACAAAAGTCTGCGTACAATGGAGTATATAAATAAACATCAAAAAATCGCCAACAATACTCCATTGATATTTTGTGCCCTGAATATTAACCAGGTATTAGGGATATTTTTATTATAAACGCTAACACAGACAAACAATTTATTGCGGCGCCGTGATCAGAGGCAATGTGACTATGATGACACAATCGGCTGGTGAGCTGCTTCCTCGCCTCTGATCTTCGGAAAGTTTATTCTAGATAATAAATAATGCCTCTTACCTTGATGGTAGAAGGATGAGGACATAATCCGACATGTTGGTCAACTTTGGCATACAATTTTGACCCGGAAATGGCGAGAAAGACGCTAAAAGACAATTTGTTCCAGCCCCCTTTTTTCTTTGTGAGGATTATAACTAATTCTTCATTTTAACGGGGACATGTCAACATCATCCCTCGGCACCCCAGTGAGAGCAGACTTTGCGGAGTAAGTCAGAATCAGAATCAGAATCAGCTTTATTGTCATTACGCAGGGTAACGAGATTGAGGCCATTCCATACAGTGCGATAAAACAAGTGTACACTCTATACAGAGGGTGAAATGAATATGTACATGAATATCTACATGAAACAGGGTGGTTGGTGGAATGGGTTATTGCACCGAAGAGTAGGCAGTTATGAGGGTCAATGGGGAAGTCTGTTCAGGGTGGTTATGGCCCTGGGGAAGAAGCTGTTTTTAGCCTGTTCGTCTTGGTTTTAATGCACCTGTAGCGCTTCCCAGAGGGCAGCAGGTGGAACAGGTCAGAGCCAGGGTGGGTGCTGTCCTTGATGATGGCACTGGCTCTGTTGAGGCAGCGGGAGGTGTAGATGTCCATCAGAGAGGGGAGAGGGCGGCCGATGATCTTTTGAGCCGTCTGTGATGTTTTATTTATTATTTATTATGGCTCTCATAAAGTCTGCAGTGAGTAGAAATCAGTGATGTTTAAGAAAAAAGCGAACTTCGTGATGCGTTTTTTAAATTAATGCGCATACAACGTATGTCTGCTGGTCTTACATAATGATTGTGAACAATAGGCAAAATTCCCAAAAAAGTGCAGTTCCCCTTTAAAGTATGACCCCAGGACTCATTGACAGCAGTCGTATGTAGTAGTAGTAGTATTTAATGAGAGCAAATGCAGCTATGATGTGGACAAAAAAGTCTACACTTGTTCAGGTAGCAACAAACAATGATCTAGCCCTGGTCCTCTGGGCTTTGCCAATCAGGGGCAGGTGAGGAAGGCAGCAGTCAGGCCAGACAGGAAGTGGCAGGAAATGAAAACACACAGGAAGTGTAAATAACACCAAGCAGGGGAAGATAACCACAAGTCCAAAACTGTCATGGAGGGTCATGACAGAAACATTTAAAAAGCATAATCTATTTTGCACATGCTGACAAAAATCCATCACTATTCAATCTTAACCACGTGTCATTTCAAGGGGACCCACATACTGTATTATGCAAAACCAACTTTCTAACCTTTTGGCACCTGTTTTTGTGTATTTGGATTCTGCGTGGGTCTTGAAAATATTAAATTAAACCTCGGAGTCATGGCGGAGATATTTATAAAACAATCTTGCTTTTTTTCATACTTCCTCAAAATGAGACGTTTTAAATTTGCACAATTTGTGACGTATTTTCCACATGTGATGTCAGCAAATATCTCCATATATGGTTGAGGTTTTTGTCCGATGCTGTACTGAATAAGCTCCTTCTTTTTCTCTATCCTCTTGTTGTGGGGCCGACTGGCTCATACATGCACATGCATTTTCCACTGTTGACATGTCTATCAAAAAGTAGTCAATCAATCAATCAAAGATTATTTATACAGCCCTTAATCACAAATGTCTCAAAAGGCTGCACAGACCACAATGACATCTTCGGATCTGATCCCACATCGGGGCAAGAAAGAACTCAATCCAGTGGGAACAGTTCAAAACCATGGAAGGGACCGCAGATGGAACAGGAAGTGAACGAAAGTTTTAGCAACTGTTATGTGAAAGAAAAGGGGTAGGATAAAATAAGCTATGCGTCTACCTACTCCTTTTCGAACATGTTGACAAAAGAAACTGGAAATTGTGATGTATCATGTTGTATGCTTGCATGTTCGAAATAAACTCAAACTCAACTCAACTCAACTCAAACTCAGATGTGGGGAACCCCCCATCCAGGTTACCAAATGAGCATGGTTCATAATGTGAGGGTCCAGTCCATTGGGAGGCCAGCAGGGGATCCTCTTGCATAATCAGCTGGTCTAAAAAAAGGGGTCTATTTAAAGGCTAGCGTATACAAATTAGTTTTAAGATGTGTCTTAAATGTTTCTACTGAGGTAGCATCTCTAACTGTTTCTGGTAGGGCATTCCAGAGTACTGGAGCCCTAATAGAAAATGCTCTAAAGCCTTTTTGTGGGCTCTGGGAATCACTAATCACTAATAAACATTCATAATGACATGTTTTAGTCCTCATGCTGAATTTTTAGATAACGATTTCTAGACGTGGTGAGAAAACCATACTTGCCAACCCTCCAGAATTTTCCTGGAGACTCCCGAATTTCATTGCCTCTCCCGAAAATCTCCCGGGACAACCATTCTCCCGAATTTCTCCCGATTAAGGCACGCCCCCTCCAGGTCCGTGCGGACCTGAGTGAGGACAGCCTGTCGTCACGTCCGCTTGGCCGACCTAAAAGTAACTACAGAACACTATACCATACAGAGTTCTGTGGTTACTTTTTGGTTGGCCAACGGTTTACGTTGTATTGCGCACCCTGACGGCAAGTGTAGGAGTCGGTTCTGAAGTATGAAGTAAAGAGACGTAACTTCGTCAACTATTGACTCCAACCCAGAATATTACACTGCCCATACCTACGCTCCTTCAAAGGCTGTGCTACTGGCTGCAAAGCATTGCACTTCCAAATACAACAATGAGTAGAGAGGAGTGTTATGTGTGTATATCTGTAAATAAATGAACACTGAAATTCAAGTATTTATTTTATTATATGTATATATATATATATATATATATATATATATATATATATATATATATATATATATATATATATATATATATATATATATATATATATATATATATATATATACATATAATAAAATACATATATTTATACATATATAGCTAGAATTCACTGAAAGTCAAGTATTTATTATTATTATTATTAAGAAATACTTGAATTTCAGTGAATTCTAGCTATAAAAATACTCCTCCCCCCTTAACCCTGGCCCCGCCCACCCCGACCACCTCTACCCTCCCCAAAAATCTCCCGAATTTGGAGGTCTCACAGTTGGCAAGTATGGAGAAAACAAGCTCTCCAGCTGTCACGGTCCTCCAATTGAAACCAGACATCTGCCCTCACGCTCAACTTTCTCTACTGTGCATACAAATGTTGTACTTTTTCTTTATCTGATCACCCAGACTTTCCCCACAAATTAGCATATACTGTACTAAATTACCCAGAGGCGTGTGGGAGCCACCTGGTTTGCTCTAATCTGACTGAAGGTGTAGCAACATGATGCCGATCAAATCTTAACATCTTTCTGTCCAACACAGGTGTGTCCTTCATGGACCTTACGTCTCGACAGAGGACCATTGTTCACCAGATACTATATGTGCAGGTTTAATGTATCAGATTTACATTTATTTAAGACTAAACTTAGGACCTATTTTTATTTAAAGCTATTTAAGATTATGGTGACACTTTTCAATAATTTTAACTGAATTTTCCATTGTTTTTATTGTTTTATTATATTTATTAAATAAATGATAAATGGGTTATACTTGTATAGCGCTTTTCTACCTTCAAGGTACTCAAAGCGCTTTGACAGTATTTCCACATTCACCCATTCACACACACATTCACACACTGATGGCGGGAGCTGCCATGCAAGGCGCTAACCAGCAGCCATCAGAGGCAAAGGGTGAAGTGTCTTGCCCAAGGACACAACGGACGTGACTAGGAAGGTAGAAGGTTATTATGTGCTCTTGTTTTATTACACTGTATTTCTTGCACTGTTGTACTATAGCTGATGTAGGGGCTTTACAAACAAAGTTTGATTGATTGATTTTGGACAAAGGTAATGGACTGTAGAACTTTATCCTAATTAATGTAAAAAAAAACATTATTGTTAGTCAATAAACAAAATGTACAAAAGCTACAGCACTGAATTCCATTTGTCACTACAATATCACCATGCCATCCATCTAACACAACATAAAATAAAAAACCCAGTTACTTCGTGGAGCTGCTTTTAGTAATCAAAATGTTTGTGAGTAGCTGCATACTGGTTAAGATGTATTGCTTTTTGGCATACTTTATAAATGTACTGTATGGTTGGTTGCCTCGTGTCCAAGTTGGTACAGTCTCGTCTCACCCGCAGAGGACGAGTCCGACTACTTAATCCTGATAACTTTTACCTAACATAATGAAAATATTGACAATAAGAAATGACTTAAAATAACGTGCACACCAGAAAGGAAAGTCGACATGCCATAAAATTGTATCATGATGCTATCATGCCTCACATTTTTCAAAGGACCCCTCTAAAACTGACAACATTGGCACTTATTTCATAGTTCTGGACCTAAAAATTATGTCTACAGATAAAATCCCCCCAAAATAGACACAGTAGTATCTTAATTGGCTTGTTTTCCAAAAAGTTTCAGCACATTTTGGTATGCCCTCATTTAGCTCAAAAATGTTAGCAGGCCAGCATCAGCCTGCTGATGTCACCTACAGAATACTGAAGGCAATTTTATATAGCATAGTTGGTGTTTCGGTTGCCTACTCATCCCAAATCATGTGATTTCCGCGCAGAATTTGAATGAAATAGCATCATACCTTCAAGGGCAAAATACTGAGTCAGAACCTGTAGGAAAATAATCTGTACATTATGGGATGTACAAGTTTTCGCCACATTTTTCCGTGGTGGTGTCACTTTGCGGTTGTTCCTTCAAGCAGAAACACCAGTGACGTGTGTAAAGGAGCTCTTGCACTCCAAGGATGTGGTGGTTTTACCGAAATTTAGCAACAGCAGGGGACACACGATCCACCTTGGACATTCCAGCACTCAAAAAGCAGAGAAAAAGGTAAGTTCTTGTATTCTATTTTGCGTCCTCTTCTACTGTTGTTTTATTGCTTGAAATGCAAGAATTGAGTTGAATTGTGCTTGAAAAAATGCTGAAATAGTATAAATAGATATTTTATTCGTCTTTAAGAGAAATTCCAGTTTCTATGATGTGTACAGAGAAATAAGTGTGGCCATTTTTCTTGAATACTTAATAGCTTCCCAATCAATTAAACATACTTAAAAATCCACGTTGACGTTTTGGTAAGTTTACTGAGGAATTTGTGAAACTAAAACAATAATGTCAATTAATAAAACGAACATAGACACTCGTAAACGTGTTAGCATATTAGCTAATGCTAACAACGCTAGCTTCATTAAATTAAGATAGTATGTACAAATATGCATGAAAACACTCCTACAGACATCACACAGGACAGTTTAGTAAGTATGAATAGTTTAAGTTGTATTGTAAAACTTACAAACGCTGCTTGTAGTGATTGATGAAGAATCCATACGAGTAGAAACGTTATAAATGACTGTACAACTGAATGGCACTTGTTCTTCTGGTTGAAAGCACTAAACAGAAGGAATTACTGTAAATGTCACAATTGGGAAAAACGTCACAAATGAGGCAAATTCCAAATGGTTCCTCTAGAGAAGGGTTAAAAAAAGACATGGTTATTGACAAATATCTCCGCCATGCCTTTATTGTTTGATTTCACATTTTTGGGAAATTATATAGATCCCCAAAACAAGTAACTGTGACCCACCCATAATGTGTCACATTTTTGTGTTGATTTATTTATTTTATTTTGTGGTTTAAATTCGTTTTTGGAGCTGTCATTCCACATTTATCACTATTCAAATTGGTCAGTAGGGGGCAGTAGGGCGTTTCTTCCCAATTAAATGCTATTACCTGCAGACCGGAAGCTTCTCGTCATTCTGATGAGAGCGACCAGTCTGTAAACATCTGAAACGTTCTGTGTGATTTTTCCTCCTGTATAACAGGTTAGTTTTGGTGAATCCACTCACTGAATAATATCCATGTGATCTTTATAAGTTTAAGTATACATTCTGATGGTGGAGCCTAACTCTAAAGTGTTTGTGAGTTGTAGTTTGTATTTGTGAATGAATCCAGTGCACAGCTGCATTAATCAATACAAAATGGCGACGTGAGTGCGCAATGTTTGTATAGGAACTTCTGATCCTAATTCAGACTCCCAAATTAGAGCTCCCATTTTCTTATTGATTTTACAATGTATATTTGTGTAATGTGTGTGTTCTGAAAGAGGTTTTACATGCTATTTGGTTGTGTTTAGTCATGGTTATATAAGTTAAGCTCTCAGGAATGGTCAATGAACATTTCAAGTACAGTAACTTAAAGCTGCTATTATAAGAAGAAGAATATGAAGAAAAGTAAAGTATTTAAATGAATGTTGCTAAATTGTGCATTAAGTTAAAGGTGAATATTCCTGAGAAAGATAAGACAGTGAAATAATGTCTAATTGGGCACTATATTGTATGTTTTGGAGTGATGATGTGGGTTGTGTGAAAATATATGGCAAAGGCATACAGTATTGTTATGGTAATTATAACTCCAGTGATACAGTAACGGTTTAATGATAGTTTATTGAGTGTTTTGATGAAAATAGAGGTGAAGATAAAGTAAAAGACATTTACATGATAACACAAAGTGACAAAATATATGGGAAATGAAGTGAATTGTGGATTTGTAATTTCTGTTAATAAATTCTGATGAGAGCGACCAGTCTGTAAACATCTGAAACGTTCTGTGTGATTTTTCCTCCTGTATAACAGGACATTATTATCTGACTGCTTGTCCTGGCTACCTGGGACCTGCAACATAACAAAAAGGGAAGAAAATTCAGTTGTGCATAATTGGTCCGCTTTAAAGGCCTACTGAAACCCACTACTACCGACCACGCAGTCTGATAGTTTATATATCAATGATGAAATCTTAACATTATAACACATGCCAATACGGCCGGGTTAACTTATAAAGTGACATTTTAAATTTGCCGCTAAACTTCCGGTTCGAAACGCCTCTGAGGATGACGTATGCGCGTGACGTAGCCCGGCGAACACGGGTATGCCTTCCACATTGAAGCCAATACGAAAAAGCTCTGTTTTCATTTCATAATTCCACAGTATTCTGGACATCTGTGTTCGTGAATCTGTTTCAATCATGTTCATTGCATTATGAAGAAGGAAGCTGAGGAAGCAAAGAAGAAAGTTGTCGGTGCGAAATGGACATATTTTTCGAACGTAGTCAGCCACAACAGTACACAGCCGGCGCTTCTTTGTTTACATTCCCGAAAGATGCAGTCAAGATGGAAGAACTCGGATAACAGAGACTCTAACCAGGAGGACATTTGACTTGGATACACAAACGCCTGTAGAGAACTGGGACAACACAGACTCTTACCAGGATTACTTTGATTTGGATGACAAAGACGCAGACGTGCTACTGTGAGTATGCAGCTTTGGCTTTTTTTTGCGTATGTACGTAACTTTTTTAAAATATATAAGCTTTATGAACCTTGGGTTAGGTGAACGGTCTTTTGGGCTGAGTGATTGTGTGTGTTGATCATGTGTTTGAATTGTATTGGCGTGTTCTATGGAGCTAGGAGCTAGCAGAGGAGCTAGCATAACACGTACCGTACCTACGTGCGCGTCACGTACGTAACTTTTTAAAAATATATAAGCTTTATGAACCTTGGGTTAGGTGAACGGTCTTTTGGGCTGAGTGATTGTGTGTGTTGATCAGGTGTTTGAATTGTATTGGCGTGTTCTATGGAGCTAGGAGCTAGCAGAGGAGCTAGGAGCTAGCATAACAAACACGCAGGTGTTATTATGCAGGATTAATTTGTGGCATATTAAATATAAGCCTGGTTGTGTTGTGGCTAATAGAGTATATATATGTCTTGTGTTTATTTACTGTTGTAGTCATTCCCAGCTGAATATCAGGTATCGTGAGTATGCAGCCTTGGCTGCTAAACATTTGACAGCTTGACCGTATGTGCGCGTCACGTACGTAACTTTTTAAAAATATATAAGCTTTATGAACCTTGGGTTAGGTAAACGGTCTTTTGGGCTGAGTGATTGTGCGTGTTGATCAGGTGTTTGAATTGTATTGGCGTGTTCTATGGAGCTAGGAGCTAGCAGAGGAGCTAGGAGCTAGCATAACAAACACGCAGGTGTTTTTATGCAGGATTAATTTGTGGCATATTAAATATAAGCCTGGTTGTGTTGTGGCTAATAGAGTATATATATGTCTTGTGTTTATTTACTGTTGTAGTCATTCCCAGCTGAATATCAGGTCACCCCCGGCTCTCACAGCATCTTCCCTATCTGAATAGCTTCAACTCCCCACTAGTCCTTCACTTGCACTTTACTCATCCACAAATCTTTCATCCTCGCTCAAATTAATGGGGAAATTGTCGCTTTCTCGGTCCGAATCTCTCTCACTTCATGCGGCCATCATTGTAAACAATAGGGAACTTTGCGTATATGTTCAACTGACTACGTCACGCTACTTCCGGTAGGTGCAAGCCTTTTTTTTATCAGATACCAAAAGTTGCAATCTTTATCGTCGTTGTTCTATACTAAATCCGTTCAGCAAAAATATGGCAATATCGCGAAATGATCAAGTATGACACATAGAATAGATCTGCTATCCCCGTTTAAATTAAAAAAAATCATTTCAGTAGGCCTTTAAAAGTAGACACTAGATCGCAGTAAAAGCATATATTACTTATATGTACTGTTTTTTATTAATTATCACTATTAATCTGATTAATTTATGCTAATTACAGAAAGAAACACCATCAAAATCTTCCTCATTGTCTGCTGTCTGCTTTTTTTGTCCCCAAATTGCACACATTCTCTGTGTATGTTAAAGGCTTGAAAAGTGTTTATCCATCTTAAACATTAATTTAAGCACGTTAAGAGCAACTGTTGAAAGTGATCTATAGCGGAATATTTTGTTGGTAAATGAGAAACGACGAGATATTATCGATACACTTCAACATTTAAATGCTGCCTCCTTGTCAGCATTGCTAATAAGAATATGTTCTTAATTGCCTTACCCTGGATACAAAATATTAAATAAATAAACAAATGTATGTATAACTAGGAAATGTTTACATACCACATTACACAAAATAATTAGCTGTTTATATATACATTATATATATATATATATATATGTATATATATATATATATATATATATATATATATATATATATATATATATATATATATATATATATATACACACTACCATTCAAAAGTTTGGGGTCACATTGAAATGTCCTTATTTTTGAAGGAAAAGCACTGTACTTTTTAATGAAGATAACTTTAAACTAGTCTTAACTTTAAAGAAATACACTCTATACATTGCTAATGTGGTAAATGACTATTCTAGCTGCAAATGTCTGGTTTTTGGTGTAATATCTACATAGGTGTATAGAGGCCCATTTCCAGCAACTATCACTCCAGTGTTCTAATGGTACAATGTGTTCACACATCTGAAAACAGTTTAGCTCGTTACAGAAGCTACAAAACTGACCTTCCTTTGAGTAGATTGAGTTTCTGGAGCATCACATTTGTGGGGTCAATTAAACGCTCAAAATAGCCAGAAAAAGAGAAGTTTCATCTGAAACTCGACAGTCTATTCTTGTTCTTAGAAATGAAGGCTATTCCACAAAATTGTTTGTGTGACCCCAAACTTTTGAACGGTAGTGTGTATATATATATATATATATATATATATATATATATATATATATATATATATATATATATATATATATATATATATATATATATATATATGCCCGATTGTAGCTGAGATAGGCTCCAGCGCCCCCCGCGACCCCGAAGGGAATAAGCGGTAGAAAATGGATGGATGGATATATGTCTTAATTAGATCATCCAAAAAAAACAACAAATAGTGCTCAATACCGTGGTAGAGCGCAATATATGTATGTGTCAGTGGCGTGCGGTGAGGTTCATGTCCGGTGAGGTACTGACTTCATCACAGTCAGATTTACAAACTTATGAACCCTAAAGAGTATCTTCTTCACCATTTGATTGGCAGCAGTTAATGGCTTATGTTTAAAAGCTCATACCAGCATTCTTCCCTGCTTGGCACTCAGCATCAAGGGCTGGAATTGGGGGTTAAATAACCAAAAATTATTCCCAGGCACGGCGCCGCTGCTGCCCACTGCTCCCCTCACCTCCCAGGGGGTGAACAAGGGGATGGGTCAAATGCAGAGGACAGATTTCACCACACCTAGTGTGTGTGTGACAATCATTGGTACTTTAACTTAACTTTAACTTTACACTTACAAACTGTAGCACACAAAAAAGCACATTTAATAAAAAAAATGTTATTATGGTCTTACCTTTACTTATAAGTGCGGGAGCAGTGGTGTTCGTGTTGAAAGAGTTGTGAATGAATGAAATATGAAATCCGCGCTGCATTCTGCAGGTGTACCTAATGTTGTGTCCCTGTTCACGGCTCCTCCGGCGCGCCGCGCGAGCATTGTTGTTTTTGCACTTTTTGGCTTCTTGTTAAGTGACTTTTTTTGGGTGGATTCGGTCTTGCACGTGGAGGGTTTGGGTGCGGGCCTTGGTTGGTGTGGCGCTCCCGTCGGGCGGTGCATTCTGCGGCGGAGGTGCTTGGCACCAGGAGGCGGGGTTATGAGACGAGCCTCCAGTTTTATGATCGCTCAGCACAAGAAATACGTTACACACATACAGTTGTTGACAAAATACACTGTACATTATATACCTCAGCTAACTAAACTATGGAAATGTATAATATAATTCATATAGCAATACGGTCTCACTGCACAGCAGGCCAGCAGTTAGCCGAGTCATTGCGCACAATCCATGTTGAGGCACAAATCAGTGACGTGCCTCAACTGGCTGCTGATCACCGCACCGTCTCTTCTCAGTATTTGAACGGCAAATGTGAAAATAAAAATAATCTAAAACTGGTGAAGTTAAATGGAAAATAACTTTAGTATAATCACTGGATACATATAACAATTTAATTTTTTTTTTTTTCTTTTTACTTTTTTTTTTCTTTCCATGAGATTTTTTAAATCATCTCCTGATGATTGAGGAAACCCCTCATGAAACAGACCTGTAGAGATGAAGTAGTCTTGTGAATTTTTTCCACACATACATATATATATATATATATATATATATATATATATATATATATATATATATATATATATATATATATATATATATATATATATATATATATATATATATATATATATATATATAGTAGGGCTGGACGATTATATGATTGTGATCATTGATCACGATTAATTTGAGTTCGATCACGGTGATCAGCTGTTAGCATATTTTCTCAATCATACATGGTGGTAGTGTCAGTTAGAAGTTACTGCAGTAGTAAACAGTCGGGAAGCAACAATGCTCAGTATTAGGGCTGTGAATCTTTGGGTGTCCCACGATTCGATTCAATATTGATTCTTGGGGTGACGATTCGATTCAAAATCGATTTTTTTTTCAATTCAACACGATTCTCGATTCAAAAACGATAATTTCCCAATTCAAAAAGATTCTCTATTCATTCAATACATAGGATTTCAGCAGAATCTACCCCAGTCTGCTGACATGCAAGCAGGTAGTAGATTTTTGTAAAAAGCTTTTATAATTGTAAAGGTCAATGTTTAATAACTGATTGCAATAATGTAAATTTGTTTTAACTATTAAATGAACCAAAAATATGACTTATTTTATCTTTGTGAAAATATTGGACACAGTGTGTTGTCAAGCTTATGAGATGCGATGCAAGTGTAAGCCACTGTGACACTATTGTTCTTTTTTTTAATTTTTATAAATGTCTAATGATAATGTCAATGAGGGATTTTTAATCACTGCTATGTTGAAATTGTAACTAATATTGATACTGTTGTTGATAATATTCATTTTTGTTTCACTACTTTTGGTTTGTTCTGTGTCGTGTTTGAGTCTCCTCTCAATTGAATTGAATTGAATTGTATTGAAGTATTCATTTCAAACCTGCACAGTACAACACATTTCTTTTTTCTTTTTTTCTTTTTTACATTTTGGCAGAGACATTTATGCAAGGCTTTAAAAGGAGTTGCATGAAGCAGATGCTTATAATATCCCAACCCCTCTCACTCACTCCACATTTAACATAAACATATAATACAAGAACAATACCATACAAGAAAAACTCCTGCACACTAACAATATAATAGTACCACTGATAGTATAAGACAAGACAAGACGAGACAAAACACACACACACACATACACACACACACGCACACACACAAACACATACACAAATAGGCCCAAACACTCTCTGACCATACACCTCTCTCCCATCGCTCTGTGCTGAGGGCATCACTCTCTTTCCTCCTTGTACTTCTTCAGTACTTCTTTTTTAAACAGTGTTTTGAATTGAATCATGTTGGAACACATTTTTAACTCATCCCCTAAGTTGTTCCACAGAGTGACTCCAAGCACTGAAATGCACATTGATTTTAAAGTTGTTCTAAATTGCTCTGTTTATTGTAGTTCTGAGTGTTGCTGGGTCGGGTTTGGTTTTGGAATTGAATTGCATTGTTATGGTATTGTTGTGTACTGTTTTGTTGGATTGATTAATTAAAAAAATAAAAAATAAAAAAAACATTAAAAAAAATAAAAATAAAAAATACCCTAGGGAGGTGTTTAGGGCACGTCCGACCGGTAGGAGGGCACGGGGAAGACCCAGGACACGTTGGGAAGACTATGTCTCCCGGCTGGCCTGGGAAAGCCTCGGGATCCCCCGGGAAGAGCTGGACGAAGTGGCTGGGGAGAGGGAAGTCTGGGCTTACCTGCTTAGGCTGCTGCCCCCGCGACCCGACCTCGGATAAGCGGAGGAAGATGGATGGATGGATGGATGGAAATTTTTTATTTATTTTTTTTAAAATCGATTTTTTAAAAATGAGAATCGATTCTGAATCTCACAACGTGAGAATCGCGATTCGAATTCGAATCGATTTTTTCCCACACCCCTACTTGGTATAATCCTTTACAAAACAATCAGACTTTATTGACCGTGATCCTTTGTGTCTGTGAATATGTGTGTGTCGGTGTACGTTTGCGTGTGTTTCTGTGAAAGTGTTTGTGTCCGTGTATGTGTATGTGTATGACCTCCAGTTCAACCGCGGGAAAATCAAGCTCAATCTTCATGACGTAATGAATGTACAATCAGCGTTGTGACTCTACCCATTACACAGCTGGAAGTGCAGCCCAGAATGACAAGATAAAGAAATATGATTGTGGAGGGGGGCGTGGCCTGCGGGCCTGCCGCGAAACGGGGTGTGTCAGGACTGGCCTCGAAGACAGCGACAGGTGCGTAGATGGCCCAGGTGGACCTTGTTATCTAATCACCTGTCACCTTATTAGCAGCAGCCGTGATGAGACGAGTGGTTGGAGTTGGAGGTGCTGCTGAGAGACACAGACGCAGAAAAGACACTTTGCTGAAAAGCAAAAGACTTTGCACGATTTGGGGAAAAATAAAACAGTGTTATACCCAGAATTCCGGGCTCTCCTGGCAGTGTGTGGTGGTCTGAAGAACCCACTAGAGGGCAACCTCTACAATGACCAACACTCGCATAAAAGTTGAAACAACATTTAAAAGGAGCAGAAGCTTTAGGCCAGGGGTCGGTAACCCGCGGCTCTGGAGCCGCATGCGGCTATTTGACCACTCTGATGCGGCGGCTCAGCTGCATACTTGCCGACCCTCCCGATTTTTACGGGAGACTTCCGGATTTCAGTGCCCCTCCCGGAAATCTCCCGGGGCGAATATTGTCCGATTTTCCCCCGGACAACAATATTGAGGGCGTGCCGTGATGGCACTGCCTTTATTAGCGTCCTCTACAACCTGTCGTCGCGTCTGCTTTTTCACCATACTATCTGCGTGCCGGCCCAGTCACATGTTGCATGCGGCCTCTACTTACACACGTAAGTGACTGCAAGGCACACTTGGTCAACAGCCATACAGGTCACACTGAGGGTGTTCGTATAAACAACTTTAACACTCTTACTAATATGCGCCACACTGTGAACCCACACCAAACAAGAATGACAAACACATTTCGGGAGAACATCCGCACCGTAACACAACATAAACACAACAGAACAAATACCCAGAACCCCTTGCAGCACTAACTCTTCCGGGACGCTACAATATACAACCCCCGCTACCCCATACTCCCCCACCCCCATCCCGCCCACCTCAACCTCCAATTCCAAGCTGCTGTTTTGAGGCATGTTAAAAAAAATAAGGCACTTTGTGACTTCAATAATAAATATGGCAGTGCCATGTTGGCAATTTTTTCCATAACTTGAGTTGATTTATTTTGGAAAACCTTGTTACATTGTTTAATGCGTCCAGCGGAGCATCACAACAAAATTAGGCATAATAATGTGTTAATTCCACGACTGTATATATCGGTATCGGTTGATATCGGAATATGTAATTAAGAGTTGGACAATATCGGAATATCGGATATCGGCAAAAAATGCATTATCGGACATCTCTAATACACATACATACATTAAGATAATATATATATATATATATATATATATATATATATATATATATATATATATATATATATATATATATATATATATATATATGTATATATGGTATTTCTATAATGTACCCTTTCTTTGGCCATTTTTTCTCGCCATTTTCCCGCTTGTGGCTCATCAGCAATCAATCAATGCAGCAAATTGAATGGCGCTAATTTTTCAGGGGTCAGAAAGGATGCATGCGATTAAGACGCATGCGTCCTTTCTAATACGCCTGAAAAATCTGCGCCGTTAAAGGAATTTATTGATAACACGTTATAACATTAACTTTGACAGCACTAGTAAAAATGATTACAAAAAATGTCAAGGTTGTCTTTACTCTAAACCACCTAGATTCCACACACCAATGTGTGGCACTTCAGCTTAAGTGTCCCACTCTGGAGGAGGCAAGACAGCCCAGTGATAAGTTTGGAGAGAGCAGTTATATTAAAGATCAGCTTTGTCATCTTCACTGAGCCCTCACTGTCACTCTTCTCTTTCCAGGTCAGCATAGGACACAAACACCACCTGAAGAGGACCGACACCTGCCCTGTAGAGATGCGCGGATAGGCAATTATTTCATCCGCAACGGCATCACAAAAGTCGTCATCCACCCGCCATCCACCCGAACCAACATTTTATCAAAACCACAACCGCCCGCCACCCGCCACCCGCCACTCACCCGTTGTTATATATCTAATATAGACGATGCAAGGCATTAGTGAGGTTAGAAAGCTTTTGCCTGTTAAAGAAAGGAGACTGATCCAATGCAGCAGAGACATTCAATGCGTGCCACACATTAATATCTCTTGGCCACGCATTAGTGGCTAAGAGATATTAATGCGTGATAATATTATTTATCATTATTATAATATTATTGTCATTTCCATTAAGAAAGTGTTGACTATTGTTGCCAATGCCCTCAGATCAGGAGTGCGTTCCTCACACTTTGTGTGCGCAGCTGCAGCAAGCAGAACGATGCTTTTAAGAAGTTTTAGAAAGACTAGGCCTACATTTTCGTTAGGTAAAAAAATTTTCTGAATTTATTTCAATGAATATTAACCTGTTAACATTATAATGCTCAAATAGGGACGAGGGCGGGGTGCACAGTGAAACAGTGAACAATTTTGCGACAAAGATGAACCTTTATTGATTGATCTGCAGCCATGACAAAATATCAGACAATCTCCATTGTCAACGACAGGCAGGAAAATAAAGATAAACACATAGCCTATGTTGTAGGCATAGGCATAGGCTCATATGTTTTTAAGTTGAAATAAAAAATGTGCCTTATAAGCCTTAGGCTGTCAATCACACGCACAAACTTAAATTATACAATAACATATGTATGTCATCCCTATTTAAACAAAAATAAATTAAATAAATAATAATAATAAATTACCTGCAACTTATTGGCCAAGGCAAATAGCTGAAGGGGGGAAATCAAACCCATCAGACTGCACTTTATCATCAATCTTGAATTATAATGAAAATAGACGGTCGCGACAAACAAAGCGGGCTAAATAGCCTTACATTGTAGCCAATCGGAGATGCGCTTCACTTGAAAGCGAGGCCAAATAATTAACACACAGTAGTATATCTCGAATAGAAAAAAAACACAATAAACAATGCAATTGCCTTAATTCCTTTGCATTGTAGTGCGCCCAAACAACACGTAACCATCAAAATTATTCAGCTGACCGAACTCAATATAAGTTAGACATGGGCTTATTTGGTATAGCCTAGGTAACGTAGACTAATTCGTTTAACATATCCAACCGCATGTCTACTTACTTCTTTTTTTTTAGCACTATGCAGTAATAAAATGGCATCTACAGTGCCAGGAATCAGGCGAGAGTGCCTGGCCTCTAAAATGCGCCCTGCTGCGCTGAAGGAGCGCTCACTTGCGGCACTTGTTGCTGGGACGCATAGGATTCTCCTGGCAAGGTGTTGTATTCATGGGAATGATTGTCCTTGTTTCCCCCCAAAAAAAGTAGATTTTCCTCTGCTGATCCGTCGAGATGGAAGTTTGTAGAGGAATAATCTACTTCATCAACAAGCACAGGTGTATCCTCCTCCCATTCTGTGAAGTCAATCCTTTTTTTTTTCGGTGATGCGCCATCAGCTCCAGCTCCAGAATAATTGACTGTTTCAAAGAGTGCTGCTCGTTTTTCGTATGTGGGTAACAACATTTAACTATGTATATATATTTCCGAATTGGTTCAACCGCCACCCGCCCGAATCTATTTAAAATCTATTTTTTTCGTCATGTCATCCACCCGACCCGCGGATTATCCGCGGACTCCGCGGTTGTTTCCGCAAACCGCGCATCTCTACTGCCCTGTCTTATCCTGAGCTCAGGGCGCAGATAACAGCACACATCCTAACCGAGGTAACACCAGAATAGCAAACAGTAAAAATACCACCAGCAAAACAAGAACACACCGCCTTGCTTTGAAGTGCACAAAATGAAAATACACGTGAAGTTTGTACGTTCTCGACATCTTCCCACCGTCTCTGTAGTTGTGAAATTGAGAAATCATATCCAAGTTTACAGAATGTCTCGCTTATTCTTCTCAGTCTAATACAGTAAGTCCTTGATCACAATGAAATACAGCACTGTTCAACCGTAGCAGATGCATGCAGGGCTAGGATGAAAGTAATACAAAAAATGTCTCCCAAGCGTGTGAGGCAGTTGCTCTATGTGATTAAATGTGGTTGGAGGCTACTGAAGCATCGCAGTGAGTCACAGTACAACATTTTAGCAGGTGTACTGGAAGCTTCATTCCAAATGTTGACAATCACATCCATCAGTTTAGCTACTGCAAATGAATGTCAAATAGTTTCACTTTGCATCTGCTTATTTGTGTAATGCGGTCCAGTCTAGCACCCTCAGAGTTTGAATGAATCTGATACAAATATTTCAAAAGTATTTAGGTCTTACTGTGACTAATTACCAACTACACTTTGATTTTTAACTCCAACTTTGTCCACGATGTTAATCCTTTTAAGGCTTATAAGTGGATAGATTGTGGTCTACATATCAACACAAAGGTTTACAGAGTGTAAAACTATTTATTTACCGTAAATTCCTGACTTATTATAGCAGCTACTTTTTTCCTACGCTAAAAATAAAAATAAATAAAATAACTCTAACTGTCCAAATATCTGTGTATTTTATAGTATCTGGGTTTGCAAAACAATGCAATGAACAGCAAAGGATGTTCAGTATTAGAATCGTGGTTATAATATGAAGTACCAGTGACATGTTTGGACATAATTACTTGTAATTACTATTGCGACATGCACACACACACGCACACGCACGTGCGCACACACACACACACACACACACACACACACACACACACACACACACACACACACACACACACACACACACACACACGCACACACTTTTAAATTTGGATTAATCATGATAAATCATTGTTTATTACTTGGTTGCATAATGTAAATTAAAAAGAGCCCAATATATGGATACAAAGGGAATTCCATTGTCAGAATGTCATACAGGAAAAAAAAAAAAAGTTTTACTTGAATGCATGTCATTTATTTGTTTAAAACTTGCTAACATTTATTTCAAGTCCCCTAAGAGTGTATTTTGAAGTGAAACTTGCGCGTGTAATTTTTGGTGTGTGTTGCTTGTTGCAAGAAAATAAACCAATTTAAACTGACTTGTCCCTTTTAAGATTGTATTCTTAGCCACTTGGCCACGTGTGCCCACAAGGCCTGCTTATCATACGAGACTACAGTAGATTTGAGTAAACATAACTTCTATTTGGACAATCATGCAAGGATGAAAATCATCTTGAAATAGCTGCAGCAAAGCCACATTTAGTGAAAAGGGAGGAGTTATACAATATAAAACCAAGAACAGGTGCCTCATTTCACCTAAACTTAATTAGGGATTATTTTAAGGTGTTGGGGGAAGAAGTGGCAGGCCTGAGGCTACATTTACAACCTCGGCCTTCCACTCCATTGTCCCTGTTTAATTGACTCATGTTCTTTAAGTACAGTGCAGTGCATCCGGAAAGTATTCACAGCGCTTCACTTTTTCCACATTTTGTTATTTTGCAACCTTATTCCAAAATGTAAAAAAAAAAAAAAAAAAATGTCCTCAAAATTCTACACAGAATAATGACGACAAAAACTTTTTTTTAAATTTTCGAACATTGGTAGCAGCGGGGG
This sequence comes from Entelurus aequoreus, assembly GCF_033978785.1. Lineage (NCBI taxonomy): Eukaryota > Metazoa > Chordata > Actinopteri > Syngnathiformes > Syngnathidae > Entelurus > Entelurus aequoreus. The sequence goes on from NC_084732.1 coordinate 49,983,274, forward strand.
TGTATTTTGTAGCGCCCCGGAAGAGTTAATGCTGCAAAGGGTTCTGGGTATTTGTTCTGTTGTGTTTATGTTGTGTTACGGTGCGGATGTTCTCCCGAAATGTGTTTGTCATTCTTGTTTGGTGTGGATTCACAGTGTGGCATATATTTCTAACAGTGTTAAAGTTGTTTATACGGTCACCCTCAGTGTAACCTGTATCGCTGTTGATCAAGTATGTGTTGCATTCACATGTGTGTGCGTACAGAAACCGCACATATCTTATGACCGGGCCGGCACGTTGTTAGAATGGATGAAAAGCGGACGTGACGACAGCTCGTAGAGGACGTTAAAGGCAGTGCCTTCAAGGCACGCCCCCAAGACTGTGGTCCGGGTGGACTACGAGATATAATGACTGATGAACACCTTCGTTCGATAATGAAGGTTGCCTCAGCTCAAAGCCTGAGCCCCGACATTAAAGGCCTACTGAAATGATTTTTTAAAATTTAAACGGGGATAGCAGATCCATTCTATGTGTCATACTTGATCATTTCGCGATATTGCCATATTTTTGCTGAAAGGATTTAGTATAGAACAACGACGATAAAGTTCGCAACTTTTGGTCGCTGATAAAAAAAAAGCCTTGCCTATACCGGAAGTAGTGTGACGTCACAGGAGGAAGGATTCCTCACAATTCCCCGTTGTTTACAATGGAGCGAGAGAGATTCGGACCGAGAAAGCGACGATTACCCCATTAATTTAAGCCAGGGTGAAAGATTTGTGGATGAGGAAAGTTAGAGTGAAGAACTAGAGAGGCAGTGCAGGGTGTATCTTTTTTCGCTCTGACCGTAACTTAGGTACAAGGTCTCATTGGATTCCACACACTCTCCTTTTTCTATTGTGGATCACGGATTTGTATTTTAAACCACCTCGGATACTATATCCTCTTGAAAATGAGAGTCGAGAACGCGAAATGGACATTCACAGTGACTTTTATCTCCACGACAATACATCAGCGAAGCTCTTTAGCTACTGAGCTAACGTGATAGCATCTGGCTCAAATGCAGATAGAAACAAAATAAATAAATCCCTGACTGGAAGGATAGACAGAAGATCAACAATACTATTAAACCATGGACATGTAACTACACGGTTAATAATTCTCAGCCTGGCAAAGCTTAACAATGCTGTTGCTAAAGACGCTGAAGCTAACTTAGCAACCGGACCTCACAGAGCTATGATAAAAACATTAGCGCTCCACCTACGCCAGCCAGCCCTCATCTGCTCATCAACACCCGTGCTCACCTGCGTTCCAGCGATCGACGGCGCGACGAAGGACTTCACCCGATCACAGATGCGGTTGGCGGCTAGCATCGGCTAGCGCATCTGCTATCCAAGTAAGTTGGCCAGGTCACCCTTGTGAAAGAGATCTTGATCTCAATGGGTTTTCTTATCTGGTTAAATAAAGGTTCTAAAGTTCTCTTGTTGTGTTGCTACAGCCAGCCGCTAATACACCGATCCCACGTACAACTTTCTTCTTTGCAATCTCCATTGTTCATTAAACTAATTGCAAAAGATTCACCAACACAGATGTCCAGAATACTGTGGAATTATGAAATGAAAACAGAGCTTTTTGTATTGGCCTCAATGGGGGAGCCATACCTCTGTTCTTCTGGCTACGTCACGCGCATACGTCATATCCAAAGGAGTTTTTCAACCAGAAGTTTAGCGGGAAATTTAAAATTGCACTTTATAAGTTAACCCGGCCGTATTGGCATGTGTTGCAATGTTAAGATTTCATCATTGATATATAAACTATCAGACTGCGTGTTCGGTAGTAGTGAGTTTCAGTAGGCCTTTAAAGTCCTGAATGGTTGGTATATTCATTGTTATAGTATTTTCAAATTTATTAGCCTGTGGAAAAAGGTAATGTTGATACTTACCTCAGAAGGCTGCAAATAGAAAAGAGGCATTCCATTTTTATTTAAATTGTATTTGATATGCCATTGATATTTTTGTATTATTATTATTATTAATTGAAACTCGATTTTGCATGTCACTATAAAGTTATATAAGCCTTGCTTGTTCAATATTCAATGCGAAACTTGTTTGGGTCCCTATTAAAAGGTTAATTTGTTCAACCTTGGCCCGTGGCTTTGTTCAGTTTTCAATTTTGGCCCACTCTGTATTTGAGCTTGACACCCCTGTCTTAGATGAAGAGAGCAGTTATGATTTTGGTTTAAGTACTAAAAGTCTGTCTATCTGTGTTGGCCCTGCAATGAGGTGGCGACTTGTCCAGGATGTACGCCGCCTTCTGCCCAAATGCAGCAAGGATAGGCTCCAGTCACCCCCGCAAGGGACAAGTGGTAGAAATTGGATGGATGTAAAACTAAGGTTTTGGGCATTGTTTTCTCTAAATGCATACATTCGTCTAAATGTGGCTAAGGACACACATTTACCGAGCTATACCAGGGTGGTATAGCTCGGTTGGTAGAGCGGCCGTGCCAGCAACTTGAGGGTTCCAGGTTCGATCCCCGCTTCTGCCATCCTAGTCACTTCCGTTGTGTCCTTGGGCAAGACACTTTACCCACCTGCTCCCAGTGCCACCCACACTGGTTTAAATGTAACTTATATAATGGGTTTCACAATGTAAAGCGCTTTGAGTCACTAGAGAAAAAGAGCTATATACAGTAAATATAATTCACTTCACTTCACTTCACATTATTGTGGGTTTCCTGGACGCGTCTTCATCACTAAATGAAAAATCTAATCTGTGGATGAGTATCCCCCACCATTTTCAAGTATGTGTTTTGTTTTGTTTTGAGTCGTCAGCATGAAGCATCCCTTTGTCTCCGACTCCCTCATTGTTGTGTGACAAGAGTTAGGATTTCTAGCTTCTGATTGGCCAGTCCATAACGTTTCGCCCTCACCTTAGCCAATTGTGACTCATCATACAAACACCAACCAATCATCATGGATTAATTCCGTGATATAGAATACAACAGAATAGAAAGTACTTTATTGATCCCTGGGGAAAATTCAGCACCACAGTTCGCTCACAATAGACAAGAATAATAATAAATAATATAATATATACAACATATTATATATATACATATATATATATAATATGTATGGATGTTCTCAATCAACCAGGTCATTGTATTTTCTCCATATTCTACAAGAATAACTAATTGTTAAAAAAAAGTAACTAAGCTACCACCAAACCACTGAAAAATGGAGTTAAGCTACGTACCTTAGCTACATGTAGCTTGTTACTACCTATCACTGTTGATTTGACATGCTTTGGAAAGGCACACACCTGTCTATATATCAGGTCGCACATTTGACAATGCATAGCAGAGCACAAACCAAGAATGAATTTGAAGAAATTATCTGTAGACCTCCGAGACAGGATTACTCGAGGCACAAATCTGTGGAAGGGTACAGAAAAATATCTGCTGCTTTGAAGGTTTTCCTATAGCTGGCTGGCCGTCTAAACTGAGCGATCGAGGGACAAGAGACCTAGTCAGGGAGGTGACCAAGAACCTGACGGTCACTCCATAAGAAGGACAACCATCTCTACAGCAATCCACCAATCAGGACCTGTATGGTAGACTGGCAAGACGGAAGTCAGTCCTCCGTAAACGTTTGCCAAAATGCACCTGAAAGACTCTCAGACCATGAGAAGCAACGTTCTCTGGTCTGATGAGACAAAGATTGAACTCTTTGTTGCAAATGCTAGGCGTCATGTTTGGAGGAAACCAGGCACCGCTCATCATATAATATAAACAATACCATCCCTACAGTCGAGCATGGTGATGGCAGCATCATGGTGTGGGGATGTGTTCAGTGGCAGGAACTGGGAGACGAGTCAGGATAGAGGGAAAGCAATGTACAGCAATGCACAGAGACCTCCTGGATGAAGACCTGCTTCAGAGTGCTCTTGAACTCAGACTGCGGCTACGGTTCATCTTTCAGGAGGACAACAACCCTAAGTACAGTCAAGATATCAAAGGAATGGCTTCAAAACAACTCTGTAAATGAATCTCTGGAGAGGTCTGAAATGGCTGTGCACCGAGGCTTCTCATCCAACCAGATGGAGCTTGAGAGGTGCTGCAATGACAAATAAACAAAACTGCCCAAAGACAAGTGTGCCACATTTGTGGCATTGTATTCAATAAGACTTGAGGTTGTAATTGCTGCCAAAGGTGCATCAACAAAGTATTGAGTGAAGGCTCTGAATGCTTACCTATATGTGATTTATTATTTTTTTATTTATTTTCAATAAAATTGCAAAAAACATAAAAAATAACTTTTTCACATTGTCAATATGGGGTATTGTGTGAAGAATTTTGAGGATGAAATGAATTAATTCCATATTGGAATAAGGCTTTAACATAACAAAATGTGGAAAAATTGAAGCGTTGTGAATATTTTACGGCTGCACTGTACATATACTGGAGCAGTGGTCCCCAACCACCGGGCCGTGGCCCGGTACCAGTCCGTGGATCGATTGGTACCGGGCCGCACAAGAAATAAAAAAATAAAATAAATACAAACTTTTTTCATTTTTATTTTATTTTATTAAATCAACATTTACACTCATTCACACTCAATCGCACAAAAGGGTTGTTTCTTTCTGTTATTAATATTTCTGGTTCCTACATTATATATCAATATAGATCAATACAATCTGCAGGGATACAGTCCGTAAGCACACATGATTGTATTTTTTTATGACAAAAAAAATTTAAATATTTAAAATACCAAACTCCCCCGGTCCGTGGGACAAATTCCGCAGTTACAAAAAGGTTGGGGACCACTGTACTGGAGTACTGCAGCAACAGGGAACATGCAGTATTGCTGGTATGGCCACTCTTAGTTCCAAAACTACTTTTTGTGTTAACCTTTTATGTCGCCTACAACTCCCTCACACTCACTAAATCTAACAGCCAGCGACGTTGCCATAAATTGAAACGAAGCACATTAATAGTCTCCAATGCGAAGGCACCATTCATTTCCTCCAGTCAGGCATGCAACATTATCAAATTTGAAGTCTCTGTCAGTGGACATTACCTCATTTGAATTGCATGAAGCTGTCCCTCCTCAAGCGCCACCCTCTAAGAGAGAACAAAAAAAAGAATGTGTGTAGCTGTGTGGGTCTTTAAAATGAACAATGACCCCTGCGTCCTTGCAGGATATTTCTGCCCTATCTTTATTGCACTAGCACTTTCCCCTCCTGTGCTCTTATATATGAAAGAGGAGACCTCCACCTGCTGTTCCGTGTACTTATGTTTGTTTGAAAAACTATAACGCCGCATGAGTGTCTTTCTCACTTTGTTTTAAGCCGCAGTACATTAAAGCTAAGGACACTGTAGAGCAAACTATGTAATATATCATAAAGAACACTGTTGCTGGAAGAATACAAACCATCATGGCCTTATTTGCCCATCACCACCTGTATTATTGAAATATACATATATAACAGATTTCTCGTTGCCTTCTAATCTAAAAAAAATAAAATGTTTTGTGCAATGCAGTTCTGCAATATTATGTTTCTATAACATCTACTGTAAATGTGGGGGCTGTTGAGCAGTGTGCAGTGCCAGTGACTCACTAGTAAAGTGCTGAATGGCTTCATCCAATGTTAGAAAGTGAACGCCAACTCGCATTATAACTGCAGCAGGTCAAAAGAGGTGGAATTGGTTTGATCCGTTCTTAGGCTTTTTGTCTTGAACATTTTACAGGTATAGACTAAAAACTGATGTCACTGTCATCGCTTACACAAGATACAACAGAGGCTGCCAAAAACTGTAGTTTAAAGTTCAGCAAGTAGTAAGCCTGATTACATACAATAGGGCAGGGGTGTACAAACTAGTGTTGTAACGATACCAATATTTTGGTACCGGTACTAAAATTATTTCGATACTTTTCCGTACTTTTCTAAATAAAGTGGACCATAAAAAAATTGCATTATTGGCTTTATTTTAACAACAAAATCTTAGGGTACATTAAACAAATGTTTATTTTTGCAGTTAAGTCCTTAAATAAAATAGTGAACATACTAGACAACTTGTCATTCAGTAGTAGTAAACAAACAAAAGCTCCTAATTAGTCTGCTGACATCTGCAGTAACATATTGTGTCATTTATCATTCTGTTATTTTCTCAACATTATTAAGGACAAGTGGTAGAAAATCTATTATTAATCTACTTGTTCATTTACTGTTAATATCTGCTTACTTTCTCTTTTAACATGTTCTATCTACACTTCTGTTAAAATGTAATAATCACTTATTCTTCTGTTGTTTGGATGCTTTACATTAGTTTTGGATGATACCTAAAATTTGGGTATCAATCCGATACCAAGTAGTTACAGGATCATCTTTCCATCCATCCATTTTCTACCGCTTATCCCTTACATACATTGGTCATATTCAAAGTCCTCATGTGTCCACGGACATATTTACTGAGTTTTTACACATAATATACATTTAAAAAAAACGAAAGAAGATGTTGTGATGCCAAAAAATATCGATGTAATCATAATAGTATCGACTAGATACGTGCCTGTACTTGATATCATTACAGTGGATGTCAGGTGTATTGTTTACATTTTGATGCCGGTGAGTTACGGTGTGTAGTGAAGCATGTTTAGGTATTCCTCGTCCTGCAGGGACGATAATTGTAAGAAATGTACTTTATTTGTCGCCATGGAGACCAGGATTAGTGATTTAAAAGTAGCTAAAACAATGCCAACGGTGGATGGACGTTAGCCGCTAGCTAGCTAGCCATGTCTTAAAGCACCTCTTCCGGTAGCTGTTTCAGTGTTATAGCACTGTGATAAGTACTCTGTGATTGTGTGCGACCGAATATGCTCCTCTGCTCGTAAACCAGCAATGTCACAACGTGACTTTGGCGCGGGCGCGGGGGGCGGGTGCGGGACCGGTACTGATATGTACGTGAGGGTTGGAAGGAGACGACACCAAGAAGGATTTAAGGTTACCAAGTTTATTGTAACCTTTGATGATTGTGTGGGATGTGTATGCTACTTTAAGTGTTGGTTGCAGGATTAAGTGTAAAATTAACCATGTAAATAATTCAAGAGGATGTTGTACGTGCGTGATGGATGAAATCTTCGTCTGACCCAGAGGGGAGGCACAAGGGAGATCCGGGGACAGGCAGGAGGTCGAGGGCAGGCGGCAAGCAACAATGTCTGAGTCCAGGCGAATGATCAAGGATGGAGGGAGGTAGTCCAATTTCCGGATGGAGGTCGAGGTACAGCGCTCGAGCACACGGGACAAGATGGGCACTGCAAGGAGGACAAGGGACATAAGTCAACCAGACAAAAAGGGCAAAAGACAAAAGAGGCGAGGACAACGAGAGGGAAGCCAGAGACGTGAATGCTTACTACAGGAGTTAACGACGTTCCGGCGTAGGATCAAAGGAGTGACTGGATCTTATGCTGTCCTCTTGATTGCTGCCAGGTGCGCTGATGAAAGACAGCCTGGAGCTGCTGCGAAGAGTGGGCGTGGTGCGCACGGCGCGTGCGGGGGCGTGTACTGGCATGCTGCCAGATAGAGTGTGGGAACCTGCTGCAGAAGATTCTTGGGTTCGCATCCGCGCCGTGACAGTACCCCCCTCCTTAGGCGAGGCACCCGACGAGTGTCTGAGGGCCCCCGGGTTGGCGCGGTAGAAGTCCTCCAGAAGAGAGGGGTCGGCAAGGTAGGAGGCCGGCACCTATGATCTGGGTCCGGTCCGTATCCCTCCCAGTCGACCAGGTATACCAGCCCCCTACCCTGTCGACGGACCCTGAGGATCTTCTTTACCGTCCAAACCGGGTCACCGTCATCCAGGAACCTAGGGGGGGGGCGGGGTAGGGGGAGGGGGAGATAGAACGCTCTCCACCACGGGTTTTATTTGGGATACGTGGACCACAGGGTGTCGTTTGACCGAGGGTGGGAGAGCCAATTTTACAGATGCCGGGTTGATTATGGAAATGATGGGGTAGGGACCAACAAAACGGGGAGATAATTTCTTTGACGGTACCTGAAGGCTGAGGTCTTTGGCGAGCAACATGACAAGTTGTCCCGGCTGATAGGATGGGGCCGGTATGCGATGTTTATTGGCGCTGCGGCACATCCTTTCAGATGCCTTAACCAGTGCCGTACGGGCGGCTCTCCACACCCTCTGACACCTCCGGATGTGGGCCCTGGTTGAGGGTACTGCGATCTCGAGCTCCTGCTGGGGAAACATGGGGGGTTGATAGCCCAAAGAGCATTCAAATGGAGACATACCAGTGGCGGAGCTCTTCATGGCGTTGTAGGAGTACTCAACCCAAGGAATAAACTATATCCGGACGTGAGGCTGACCGAGGCCCCGATCCCTTTGCAGAACGCCTTCCAGACCTTCGAGGTAAACTGGGGCCCACGGTCAGACACAATGTCCATCGGAATTCCGTGTTGTCTGACGACATGCAGGGTGAAAAGGTCCGCCATCTCGGAGGAAGAAGGCAGCTCGCGGAGTGGAACGAAGTGGGCTGCTTTGGAGAAACGGTCGACGATGGTGAGTATGGTGTTGTTACCTCTTGAGATGGGAAACCCCGTAACGAAGTCCAAAGCGATATGTGACCACGGACGAGCAGGGATCGGCAGAGGATGTAGGAGGCCAGCTGGAGGTCGATGTGACGGCTTACTGCGAACACAAGCGGTACAGGCAGCGATGAACTCACATGTGTCGGCGGCCATGGATGGCCACCAAAACCGTCTTCGAATGAAGGACAGGGTCCTTTGGAACCCTGAATGGCAGGAAAACAAACCGGAATGCGCCCAATCCAGAACCCGGGATCGAAGTTCGCGATGAACAAACAATTTTCCGGGTGGTCCGCCCCTAGGTCCTGGACGAGAGTGAAGGGCGCCCCTAACTAAATCTTCCACCTTCCAGGATACCATCCCCACAATACGAGTCGGAGGAAGGATGGTCTCGGGGGTTGATGGGTGGATGATCTCTGCCATGTGCACCCTAGAAAGTGCGTCCGCCTTCTGATTCTTGGAACCGGGTCTGTAAGATAGAATGTAGTCGAAACAGGAGAAAAATTGCTGCCATCTAGCCTGACGGTTGTTGATCCTCCGAGCTGACCGGATGGCGAGAAGGTTACTGTGATCCGTCAGGATCTGGAACTGGTGCTTTGCCCCCTCAAGCCAGTGTCTCCACTCGGATAAGGCCTCATGGACAGCCAATAACTCTCTGTTGCCAGCGTCGTAGTTAAGTTCTGCTGGAGAGAGTCGCCTGGAGAAAAATGCACATGGGTGGAGAAGGTTATCGATCTTAGAACGCTGCGAAAGGATGGCCCCTATCCCAGAGTCCGAAGCGTCCAACTCGACCAAAAAAGGACATTCCCAATCAGGGTGGATGAGGACGGGAGCAGAGACAAAACTGGTCTTGAGGCCTCTAAAAGCACTGTCGGCCTCAAGGGACCACACAAAGTTAATTTTGGACGAGGTGAGAGCGTTTAAGGGTGCGGCAATTCGACTAAAGTTTCGAATGAATCTCCTGTAGAAGCCTGTGAATCCCAAGAATCTTCTGAGTTCCGTCCTAGATGCGGGTTGTGGCCAGTCCAACACGGCCTTGACCTTCTCAGGATCGGCCTTGACATGGCCCCTTTCGACGATAAAGCCAAGAAAATCCACTGAAGAAGCGTGAAAACGACACTTCTCTGCCTTGACGAAAAGCCTGTTCTCAAGGAGCCGCTGGAGGACGAGACGAACATGCTGCTGGTGCTCCTGTGGGTTGCGAGAAAAAATTAGGATGTCGTCTAGGTAGACCACGACGAACTGGTCCAACATGTCTCGGAGGATGTCATTGACCAACATCTGAAACACAGCAGGCGCATTGGTAAGGCCGAAGGGCATGACCTTGTACTCAAAGTGGCCAAGGTGTGTATTGAAGGCCGTCTTCCATTCATCACCCTTCTTGATCCGGACCAGGTGGTAAGCATTGCGGAGGTCCAGCTTGGTGAAGATGGTTGCTGGGGCCAGAGGTTCGAAAGAGGAGTTGAGCAAAGGTAGCGGGTATTTGTTCTTTATGGTTATGTTATAGAGATGTCGGTAGTCGATGCATGGCCTCAATGATCCGTCCTTCTTGGTCACGGAGAAGAATCCAGCTACCACAGGGGATCGAGACGGGGTGATGATTCCGGATGCCAGTGATTCCGTGATATATTCCTTCATGGCCTCCTTTTCGGGAAGAGACAGGTTGTACAGGCGGCTGGAAGGAAGGGAAGCACCGGGGAGCAGCTCGATGGCGCAGTCATATGGTCTGTGAGGAGGAAGAGATTGAGCTTGTTCTTTACTGAAGACCTCCGCTAGGTCGTGGTAGAATTCCGGGATGGAAGCTAAGTCAGCCTGGTGCTTGTTGGTCCTAAAGGGTCTGCTGGGGGCGGAGGCTGCTTTCAGGCAGTTTGAGTGGCAGAAGGTGCTCCATGCCATGATCCTTCCGGAAGTCCAGGAGACATGTGGGTCATGCTGTCTCAGCCATGCTCTTCCCAGAATCACCGGAGCGACGGGGGCCTCCAATACCCAGAAGCGAATAGTTTCGATATGGTTCCCCGATAAGGTGAGTAGTAGAGGCTCCGTGCGGTATTTAATGGGACCCAACGGACGTCCATCCAAGGCTTGGGCTGGAAGGTCCTTGTCAAGAGACACCAAGGGAATCCCGTTCTGTTGGGCGAACCTGTAGTCCATCAGGCTATCATCAGCCCCAGAGTCCAAGTATGCCTTTACTGCCACCCTTCTGTTGTTCCATGTTAAAGAGGCGGAAAATAGGATTCCCGGGTTCCCTTGTTCCTGGGGGAATGTTGTGTGGCTTACGAGGATTCCCCCTTGCTGTTGCACCCGGTCTCTAGGTTGGGAGGGGCAGTTGCGGATAATGTGTCCCGCCTCACCGCAGTAGAGGCAGAGACGCTGCCTCAGTCTTCTTTCCCTCTCCCCCGTCCCCAAACTGTTTCTTCCCACTTGCATGGCCTCGGGTGCAGACATCGCTCCCTGACAAGGAGGGGATTTTTCTCCGTAAGACTGGAAAACAGGGGTCGCTCGCGCTGCAGGAGGTCTCCTAAGGACTCCACGGGCTCTCTCGGTTGTTTACTCCAAAAGTCTCTGGTCGTACTGCAGTGCCAAGTCAATGAGGGCTCTACAGGAGGTTGGTCTGTCCCTCAACAAACCGTCCTTGATCTCCTCGGCGAGATCTCGACGAAACGCGCTCTGGAGGGCCCTGTCGTTCCAGCCGCTGTCTGCCGCAATGGTCCGGAACTCCAGGGTGTAAGCTGCCACCGAGCGAGTTCCTTGCTGGATGGTGTGCAAGCGTCCTGCGACACCCCCCCCCCCATCCTTGGGGTGGTCGAATACGGCCAAAAATTCAGACCGGAAGGCTGAGTAGTCGGTGCTGAGGCCTAGTGACTTGTCCAAAGCAGCAGTAGCCCATTTGAGAGCAGGTCCGGCAAGCAGCCAAAAAAAAAATGCAATTTTGGCCCCATCGGTAGTGTAACGCGAGGGTTGGTGCAAAAAAATTAACTCACATTGCACCAAAAACCCCCTACAGAGTTCAAAATCACCCTCAAAAAGCCTAGGGCTATCAATCTTGGGCTCCCGGCTAAGGGAAGTGCTACCGGAGCTAGTAGCTGGTGTAGCATGCTGTCCTGTTACCAAGTCTTGTACTGGATTGGGGCCTAGCTGGTCCAACTTAGTATATAACTTGGTGAACATTTTCTCAAAATTGTCCTCTAATGCCTCAAAACGAGTCTGGTGCGTCTTAAGAACTGAGCACATTACCTCCAAGTCCGGACTTCGTGGGATCTGAGCCTGGGGAGCGAGTCTAGGCTGGGGGGTGTCGTCTGGTTCCGACATGGTTGGCCGGAACGTACTGTTATGTACGTGAGGGTTGGAAGGAGACGACACCAAGAAGGATTTAAGGTTACCAGGTTTATTGTAACCTTTGATGATTGTGTTGGATGTGTATGCTACTTTAAGTGTTGGTTGCAGGATTAAGTGTAAAATTAACCATGTAAATAATTCAAGAGGATGTTGTACGTGCGTGATGGATGAAATCTTCGTCTGACCCAGAGGGGAGGCACAAGGGAGATCCGGGGACAGGCAGGAGGTCGAGGGCAGGCGGCAAGCAACAATGTCTGAGTCCAGGCGAATGATCAAGGATGGAGGGAGGTAGTCCAATTTCCGGATGGAGGTCGAGGTACAGCGCTCGAGCACACGGGACAAGATGGGCACTGCAAGGAGGACAAGGGACATAAGTCAACCAGACAAAAAGGGCAAAAGACAAAAGAGGCGAGGACAACGAGAGGGAAGCCAGAGACGTGAATGCTTACTACAGGAGTTAACAACGCTCCGGCGTAGGATCAAAGGAGTGACTGGATCTTATGCTGTCCTCTTGATTGCTGCCAGGTGCGCTGATGAAAGACAGCCTGGAGCTGCGGCGAAGCGTGGGCGTGGTGCGCACGGCGCGTGCGGGGGCGTGTACTGGCATGCTGCAAGATAGAGTGTGGGAACCTGCTGCGGAAGAATCTTGGGTTCGCATCCGCGCCGTGACAGGTACGTTTCAGAGACAGTATCGTACTGAATATGATTCAGTAATATCGCGGTACTATACTAATACCGGTATACCGTACAAGCCTAGTACAAACTTTAACTTTGTTGAAGTGAAAATAACGATACAGGTGCATCTCAACGAGTTAGAATATTGTGCAAACGTTATTTGATTTCAAGAATTCAATTCAGGCATGTTTTTGCAATTTATTAAAGTGCTTATTGGAGCACAAACTAATAGTTTACAACAGGCCCCTCAATAGTTATTCCGTCACTCTGTTGTTTGGGTTAGCAATAGTAGGGCTTGTCCCTGTACCAAGGCGTCACTCAAGAGCTCATTGCTGCATGCACTTTAAAGAAGACCTCTGATGAATTTTGTCATTTCTGACTTATAAATGTTGTTACAGTGTTGCATACTCTTGTTAAACAATACCAAGGCGTCAAGTCATAAGGTTCATGCATTTTAGCGTGAGCTTGCACACAGTTTTTGATGCTTCTGTTCATAGGGTTTTGCACTCGGCCTACATTGTGACGTCATTGCGAGGTGGGCGTACTTATTTGGACAATAAGGAGTAGCACCTTCAACCCCTCCACTTAAGGCTATGGAAACACAAAAGAAGATAATATAAAGTATTAATTTCATCTAATCTTGCTATGTGCATAAAAACACTGATGCATGCATATAAATGCTGGCAAAAGCAGCTTTTTTATGCAACTCTGAATCGATCAGCAAGTGTGCAGGTCTGCCTAATGTTGCGAAACGGTGAATCTATTCATGAACTTTATTTTCGGCCGTGTCTGAAAAAAAAAATAGTAGTGACAACTTCAAGATGTGTACATTTTCAAAAGACAAATTATGATACTTTTATTTTCATTTGCAATCTTGGAAAGCCTCCAGAATTGAACATCTTGCAGACAGCCTCAAAAAACGGGTTATAAATGTGACTGTGGAGCAAAATTTAGGCAACATTTACACCAAAGCATATTCGATACATTTTATATAGACCACAACAAAGTGTGGTAAATTGAGACTAATATCTTGAAATGTCCCCTTTAAAACCTTTTTTTATTTTTTATTTTGCCCATCATTCACAATCCCTATGTAAGACAAGAACACATATGTTTTTCTTTCTTTGATGCAATCTACTTTGTAATATATGGCAAGTCTGAAGTAACTAACAATGCAGCTAATGGGTGTAATATAATGCGCTCATAAAGCCCACTGAAGAAACATCCAAAAACCGCCAACAATACTCCATTTACATTTCATGACCTGAATATTACCAAGTACTAACAATATTATTATTGTAAGCGCTAACACGGACACAATATAATTATTGGCGCCGTGATCACAGAGAGCTAACTAGCTTACACAGCTATAATGTTGACATGTTGAGCCGTTGAGCTGCTGCTGCATCGCCAGTGAGCTGGTGAAAGTTAATTCTAGATTATAAATCATGCCTCTCACCTGGATAGTAAAAGGTTGTCGCTCTAAACTGAGAAGTTTGGGAACTTTGACATCCAACTTTGACCCAGAGATGGCGAGAAAGACATAAAAACATGCTCGTTTGCGGCCACTTATTTTTTTTTTTTACCTCCGGGTGTATAATGATTAATTCTTCATCCGAACGGGAAGATATGAACAAACATAGTACAGTAAGTGATTGTTTTATTATGTTTTGTAGTTTGTATTTCTTGTTTATCACTTAGCAATACTGATGCATGATAGTGTTTCACTAAAGCTTAATCTGTTTAGTACACAGCTTTTAAAACTTGTAGCTCATCCTCCTTATATTCAGGTTAAAAAAGATAAGGTTCTGGATCATCATTTGTCCCAAAGTAGCTTTTGATGGCTTTCATGAAGTCCGTCATAAGTAGTAGTGTTGTTGTATCAAACGTTGCGATGCGTCTCTGAAATTAATACGCTTGAAATGACCAAAAATTTGTAAATATTAAATGTTTTTTTTTATGTGACACTTATTAAATTACATCTATGCTTACATTATGTATATATTGTAAAACGTTGATGGAGGTTTTGGGGTGTTTTTAGAGGGCTTTATAGGCGGGACAAAGCTGACTTTTGCTAACGTTTATTTATGAGTTAGAATGCATAAAAAAAGGAACATTTATTGTGCTTGTCTTACGTAAGGCTTGTGAATGATGGGCAAAATTCCCCCCAAAAGTGCAGTTACCCTTAAAGTTTAACTTCTGTTTTTGTAATCGCTCACATAGACACAAGCGTATTTTGCGTGGAATTGATGTGTTCAAAGAAAATTGGAATGAAACATTTGCAGGTATTCTCCCTCCATTGAGCACAAATATGTATACTATGCCCCTGAGACTTGCACTGCTCTCCAAATCTAAACAATAGAATTGGTCAACTGGCCTCTCAACAAAATTGACAAGATCTTTCCCCAGTATCCACCTTTTTCCCACCTTTTACGGGGCACAATTAAGTGGCGACCCATCACCGTTCCTGTTCTGTCTCCTGTACAATGTTTGTCTAATCTTGAACGGGATTGTGGTGAAAATGAAATTGTGTTGCAAATGTGCAATGACAATAAAAAGCATACCGTACCAACGTACTACTATTGTGAAAATGTCCAATTTAAAACAGAATTATGAGACGAAGCACAGGAATTTTAAAGGGGACTTTTCCTTAACATTCGGAGGAGAGAACAACAAAATAAAATGCACTAAAATCAGCATATTAAGCTGCAAATATAGGATTCTTGTCACGTCGATGACCAACAACAAAAAGCCACAGAGTGCTTACTTGGAGTTCTTTAGATTTTGGACCAGCACAATAAGCCACTCTCAGATACAGAAATAATAAAACAAATGCATGACTGAAGTGATGGACACAACGTTTGAAGGCAAACAAAAAAGGAAAATGACAGCTAAATTTAAACAAATCTCCCCCTCAGATTCCACAACAACCACAGCAGTTTTGAATAGTACAGTAGTACTGTTTGTAAAATGATCTAATAGATGAACATCATTAAAAAAAAGTATTTGTAGTACCCCTGGCATAATATATATATATATATATATATATATATATATATATATATATATATATATATATATATATATATATATATATATATATATATATATATATATATATATATATATATATATATATACATATACATATACATATACATATACATATATATATATGTGTGTTTTATGTTGCACGATTGCACCAAGAAAAATTCCTAGTTTGTAAAACCCGTTCTCAAACAATGGCAATAAAAACTATTCTGATGTCATAAAACATCTGAAACACTATTACCTATAAGTTATAAGTTATTTAATTAAGATTAGTCTTTAAACATATATAATGTTTTAACTAGCCTTTTTGTTTGAAACAATTCATCATCCTCCCACCCACCCAATGTGGCCCCTTACACTATCTGCTAAAACAAAATCTGGTCCTTGGACAAATTTAATTGAGGACACCTGGTTTACATTTTTTTTGAAAATGTAAAGTAAATTTTATGAGAGTCTGAATTCAGAGTTTTTATTAGCCGTAAGCTGTAATCATCAGAATTTTAGAGGCATTAGGAAATACATTTGTGAAATATTTGTGTGTGTGTCTGTAGTGACAGTGCTATTAACATTTCAAAAGTATTCAAATGTAGTGATATGCACCCGTATGATTACAAGACAAAAGTTAGTGTTATTAGTTATTTGCTGTTTTTCTTTACAGCATGTCATTTTTCTCAATTTTTCCATTGTTGCTTTTTTAAAATGTGTTTCATAAAAGAATACAAACAAGTTGTGTCTCAGAAATGGCACCAGGGCCACACTTTGAACACCCTTGACATACAGCATATGTTAATCTTCAGGCACAACAAAACTTTTTTTTGTAAAAAACAAACAAAATGACAGAAAAAACATCAATGAATTGAACATATGTATTCAGTATTTTACAAATAGACTCAAGTTTACGGCTTTTACAGTTGTTTGGCCAGAGGCTAGCCTGCCAGCTGCTGTCAACCAATTCCGCTGTTGTCTTGTTGGAAACACGGCATTCGTCATCAACTTTTCTCTTTTTAGCGTCTCGGGTGTAAACCGTGCATCACTTGTCGCTGCATGTGCACCTTCACTCGCAGGTTACACACGGACACACGCCCATAAATAATACTTTTCAAAATAAAAGCAGCACAGTTGTATTGCGCGCACGACAAAGATGTTTTTTCAACTTTATTTTGTAATTTGTGATTGCAGCTGTTCACATTCACTCACAATCACGCACGCGCATACGTCCACACGGAAGTAATACAAATAACGATTTTCAAAACAAAAGCAGCACCGTTGTATTGCACACTCGACATAGATACTTTTTAAAATGTATTTTGTAATTTATAATTGGCCTCACGCGGGCTGGACAGGGACGCACAAAGGGCTGGATGCGGCCCACGGGCCGCAGAATGCCCAGGTCTGGTTTAGACACACTTTCAATATTTTCTAATATTTCCCCATGATATTTTCTTACATACACAATGACCTTGTGTTACCTTCTAAAAGTGATTCCAGACACCTTTGAAGTAGACCTCAAGCAAAGACCATCATCAATAAACCTTATGCATAAGTGAAATTATTTTCCCCACACGACTGCAAATAGTGCTCATTTCTGCACTTAAACAAGTCTCTCTCACTTGCTTACTTAAATTAATTAGCCTGAGGTAAATTGCCTCAGTGTGGTGGGGCTTTAGAAGAAAAAAGCCAAGAGATAAAAACACAACAATGGCTTCCCTAAATGCAATTAAGCGGGAAAAAAAAAAGGAAAAAAAAAAGAGTCCGCATCGAGCAGCAAATGTCCTGCCTCAGTCGAGCATTTAGTTCATGGCAGGTATAAGAACTGAATTGATAACGTTTCCCCCCGCGTCCTTCTGGTGTATAAGAATTCCGTATAATGCCAGACTTCATTTTTATTCTGGAGCTGTGAGCACAGCATGCATGGTATTAAAGACGCCTCACTCGTCAATGCTGTAAAATTGTAATCTTCGCACCTTTTTTGCCAAAATGAGTGGTGGTAGGCGTGCGCGCCATCTGCAGATCTGGAGAGTGATTTGAAACAAAGCTATGGAAATCGACATCACTTTTGTGTTAATTCAACCATTTCTAAAAAAAATATACTGGAATATGAAAACATATCAGCTTTACACAGCTGCCCTGCTGGAATATGCCTCATTAGTGATGTTGAGATATTCCGTACTCCTCCATTGTCATCGCAAACATTATCACCACCAGACTGTGACTAACATGCATCGGCAGTCATTTTAAACTATTGCTCAACACAGCTGTGTCCATTTTGTTATTGGACACCTGCTGTGGCATCAAACGCTAATGGCTCAGTGCCCTACCACGACCAGCCTTTTGATTATGCAGAAGTGATTTAATTGCAATAAAAATGTGTATATCTTCTTTTCTCAAATAGTGGCACTATAAAGAGTGACAGGTGCTTCGAGCTAGGTCTTATAACAGACAGAAGGTAATGTGTATTCACCTAAACCCCAAAGTGGACAGGTGTGAATGTTGTCTGTCTGTCTTTATTGGCCCTGTGATGGGGTGGCGACTTGTCCAGGGTGTACCCCGCCTTCCGCCCGAATGCAGCTGAGATAGGCACCAGCACCCCCCGCGACCCCAAAAGGGACAAGCGGTAGAAAATGGATGAATGGATGGATTTGAATAATAATTTCATTCATGAATACATCTCCCTCACGACAGGCATATGCACGTCTGTTCGGGTGTAATAGAAGCCAGTCAACTTCAAAAGTTGAAGTCCAAAGACAACCTGCTCTGCAAGCTTGCTAGTACGAAATGGGGCGCGTCAACCTCCACATTACGCACCTCAGCACTGGCCCCTGCATACTCTGCAGCAGAGTATTGTGCCTCTGTTTGGTCCAAGTCCTCCCACACACACTACGTGGACACCCAGCTTAACACAACCGTGAGAATCATTACTGGAACAATTCGCTTAACACTACTTACGTGGCTTCTTGTCCTATCAAACATTGCACCTCAACATATCCGGCGAACAGATGCTTCAACATGTCAAAGACTCCCCTAATCTACCAATTCACAAAGACATCCTCAACCCACCCACTGCTCAACTCCCATTTAGACACCCCACTTGGAAGAACACCCCACCAGCTGACTTCACCATCAAATCAGCTTAGGAGAAGGAATGGGCTTCCAAGGAGGTCCCCAATAAACACTTGGTGTCAGACTTTTCCCAACACGTCCCTGGCATTGTCCTCCCAAGGACACAGTGGTCAATCATTAACAGGACTGGACATGGACCAAGCTTGGCCAGCCTTCACAGATTGGGCAGTAGCCCTCGCCCATTGTGTGCTTATGGAGACGAGCAGACAACGGAACACATCACTGAAGCTTGTTCTCTACAAAGACTGGAGGATTAGTCACCCTTCACACAGCAGACCAGGAGGCAAATGCTTGGCTGAAGGACTTAGTATTCGCTAATTAAGTAAATAAATACGCTAGACTTTCACACAGGCAACATGAGTTCGAGCCTCGCTTGGAGCAGTAAGAAAAAACAACGCAGCCGAGAGAGAGAGAGAATACACAATCGCTAGACAAAGCTAAGCTGTTTGTGACTGACAGAAATGAACACCAATCATGGAATTCTGCTGTGAAAATTGGGGGCACCTGAAACCCAGGTAAGTCCAAGCATTAAGGCGGCCTTGGTTGTTGGTTTTTCTCAAATTTAAAAACTCATAATTACATCCTTGAATCCTTAGAGACAGGGTGATTTGTTCTACAAAAACCACACACAGGCTAAAAACAAAAAGAAATGGTCAGACATCAGGAAAAATAACTTAGTAAGTAACATTTATTCATATAGCACCTTTCACAGACAAAAGCCACAAAGTGCTTTACAGCACAGTTCAAATATTAGAAATTACACTGAATATAAAAGGCCAATATAAATATATAATATAAAGGACAACATACAAATCCTAACTGTCAAAGCCAACGACAGTCGTTGAAGTGTAAATTCCCCTTGTTAGCATTGAGGTATTGTGTGGCAGAACGATCGCTGTGGATCGACTACTACCAGTCCAAAATAGTCAGAATCCCCCGCATGAGCATTCCATTCAGTTGTATTTAAATGGCACAAATGGCATACTGGTCACCATCTGTGACCAGAATGTTTTGAACTCCTGTTATTTGTTGGAGGCTAAATTGCAGTCTTTTAGAAATGGTTGAAAGGACAGTGTTGTATGTGGGAGACATGAGGTGACGCAGATCACCTCCTCTGTTCAGGGATGGTTTTTCAACCTTGACGTAGATGGCTTCCCTCACTCCTCTTTCGTACCACCTGTCCTCCCTGTCCAGAATCTGAACATATTTGTTTTCAAAGTAGTGATGTTTCTCCCTGAGGTGGCTTTGACTGTTAGGATTGCTAGTTTTTTTCTCACTATGATCGGGCAAAAACCATCCTTGCCCAGGCACAATAGTATAAATATTTGGGGTTTTGGCACCAACCGTTGGACTTGATCTGACCAATCTAAGTCTATGAGCACGAACTGATGAAGCCTACTCAGATGAGCAGAGAAACGTCTTCCAAGACAAACCAAGCAGTCCAGTTGTGAACCATTGAACGCCCTAAGATGACAATGACTTGGATGACTCTGAACCTTCATAGGTATATAATATTTAATATTTGTATTAATCTACGCACGAGTGGTGTAGTTAGGGATGGGTGCCAAATCAGGTTATTTTGAAGGCACCAACCAAATTCCATCGGCACTATGGGTTATAGATTCACGGGAAAATCAAACTTATAACTTTGTTGCACGTGACGTCATGTCCTGTTTCAGACTTGGCTGGGTGGAGCACATGGCGGGCAAACAGGCACTCAAGCAGAACTCAGAGCGAACTGAGGTGGGCTGCCTAATGTTGCAATTTTCCATGCTACCAAAGAAAGTAGGGGTGTGGGAAAAAATCGATTCGAATTCGAATCGCGATTCTCACGTTGTGCGATTCAGAATCGATTCTCATTTTTAAAAAATCTTTGTTTTTTTTATTATTATTTTTCAATTATTATTATTTTTTATTTTGATTTTATTGTTTTTAATTAATCAATCCAACAAAACAATACACAGCAATACCATAACAATGCAATCCAATTCCAAAACCAAACCCGACCCAGCAACACTCAGAACTGCAATAAACAGAGCAATTGAGAGGAGACACAAACACGACACAGAACAAACCAAAAGTAGTGAAACAAAAATTAATATTATCAACAACAATATCAATATTAGTTACAATTTCAACATAGCAGTGATTAAAAATCCCTCATTGACATTATCATTAGACATTTATAAAAATAAAAATAAATGAACAATAGTGTCACAGTGGCTTACACTTGCATCGCATCTCATAAGCTTGACAACACACTGTGTCCAATATTTTCACAAAGATAAAATAAGTCATATTTTTGGTTCATTTAATAGTTAAAACAAATTTACATTACTGCAATCAGTTGATAAAACATTGTCCTTTACAATTTTAAAAGCTTTTTACAAAAATCTACTACTCTGCTTGCATGTCAGCAGACTGGGGTAGATCCTGCTGAAATCCTATGTATTGGATGAATAGAGAATCGTTTTGAATCGGGAAAAAAATCGTTTTTGAATCGAGAATCGTGTTGAATTGAAAAAAAAAATTGATTTTGAATCGAATCGCGACCCCAAGAATCGATATTGAATCGAATCGTGGGACACCCAAAGATTCACAGCCCTAAAAGAAAGTGTGCCTGATTTAAAAAAACATGTAAAGGTTCAGTAAGGCTGCACTTTTCAAAATGTACTAGCTTAATGCTAATTTACAGTGAGTTTTTCATAGACATGCTACAGATTAGCATTAGCGATTTTAAATGGCAATTTCAAAACATCCAAATTTGCTACTCCTTCACTAGGCAACATACCGTAGCCTACACTACTATCTAACATCTTAGAATTATAACTGAAAGCAAAGTTTACTATATATTACTTGCAAATGAGACTCGTAAGAAATGAAGATGTAACAAACGGACAGCACTGTTATTATTATTAGCTCACGGTTCAATGTTAAATAAAAAAAAAGATTATATTATCAAACAAATTAACATTTATTAACACATTAACAAACACAGAAGTACCGAAAATTGGTACTGTTGAATACCGGTATTGATTTCCAGATAACATCAATTGGTACTCTATCTATTCAAATGTGAATAATGTCCATCCCTAGGTCTGGTGGTACATGGTTTCGATTCCAGGTTGGTCGCTTAACACACATCCATCGAAGCTTTCTAGTGACGGTCCAAAGCACTGATAAATGGGGTTTGTCAGGAGAAAATAAATTATAAATAAAAAAATACATATTTATGCCAGTGACTTGCAGGAGCACCCCAGATTGGAGACGCTGAAAGCTAACTAAAATATTCATCAATATTTAAGTGTGGAAATTTACACCAAAAGAGAAGAGTTCTCAAACAATCATCTTGCATTTGGAGCACAGAAAAATGACACTTGCACATAAATGTGATTAGCGTCCCATCAAGGATTCCTTAGAAAAGAGAAAAAGAGAATGAAGGCTTGCATGCCCTTTGGACAAGACAGATTATATGTTCAGTATTTTAACAATGGAGGATGAGAAGCGAGTAAACTTCACTCCTGGCAAAGTCTTTCTCAAAGTTGCTTTGTGACTTTCTGAGGAGCCGCATCATCATTCATTTTATTTCAGTCCTGATGTAGCAGACCGTACATTTCAAACAGGGAAGCAGATGTACATGTTGATTGATAGGATTTGTAGAACAAAAACCCGTCGTGCATTTCACATTTGATCATTCGGTTGTGCATCATTAGTAAGCGGGTGCAAGACAGATGTCAGGAAGCGGAGGATGACTTGACTTCTAAATTACTTTCTTCCTGCTCCGCCTTGTGTTTTTAATTCAGACATAATGTTGTTTTAATTTGAAAACCTTCCTTCTAAAGCTACTGACATGATAAAAGATGACATCACCGCTGTCAGGAGTCTTGTAGGACAATTTGCAAAATCAACATCATGCTTGAGGTGTTTCTTAGACCAATCTTGATTCCTCAACTTGTGATTCTTTCAGCTTTCTTTGCCTTAGCCTTGTTTCTAAATACTTAACCTTTTGCACTTCAAGTAGGTTTCAGTTCTTTTTCTAACTTTGTTCGGAGTTTCACTATGGGATATCGCCTTGGGCTTATAACACAGCTGGGGGGGTCATCTAAAGGTCAAAGTGCAGGGCTAATGCTACCCATCTAGAAATGGATGTCAGCGGGGGTTTACGTCACACTCAGTGGGTGACACTTAATACGGAAATACAACCGGAAATTGGTATATGTCACATCCAGCCCCCATTTTTGTTTGTAGTTTTTATTAAAGGAACCGCCATCTAGTTTGTGGTCCGAACATACGTCATAATGACGTATGATTCTCACAACCAGAAGTTGGCATATGTCACATCCAGTATCCATTTTGGTTTGTAGTTTTAAAGGCATCCACCATTTTATTTTTAGTTCCTATTTTCAAAATACATCATGATAGTTTTAATTTAATAATTTAATCTACCCTCTAAAATGTTTTTTTTAACTTGATAGAAGTGGCTTAAATGTTCTTAATCCGTTATTTTTGTATTTGTAATTTTGTGTTTGTTTGGGGGGGAGGCCCCAAAAGCCCCTCAGCCCCATGTTACCCCCTTAGGTAAGTCGGTCCTGGCTGGTTTTCACGGAGCGAAAACAACTGCAGGAGGGGAAAGAAGAGAATTGCATTGACTTAAAGGGGAACTGCAATTTTTGGGAATTCACAATAATTATGAAAGACATGACAATGGACAGATTTTTTTAATGCATTGTAAATATTAAATACACGTAAGTAATAGTCCAATAACAGAGCCGAAGGGAGCTCCACTAAAAATAAAATAAATAGCAATCCAAAAAGCGCCAACAATACTACATGTACATTTCGTGACTTGAATATTAACCAAGTATTAGTGATATTGTTATTATAAGCGCTAACGCAGACAAACCATTTATAGTGGCGACGTGATAACTTCCGTGTGTCCCTATGTTTACATCATTGAGTGGTCTTCTGTTTCCTCGCTTCCATGCTCTCTGTACGTTTATTGTAAATCCTAAATCATGCCTCTCACCTGAAAAGTAGATGGCTGAGGGGATAATCCAACAAGTTGGGACACTTTGACAGACATTTAGGACCTGGAACTGGCGAGAACGACAACATGCGCTTATCCCCCACGCCCCCACCCCACCCTGTTTCTTTGCGAGGATTATGAGATATTTTTCATCGGAATGGAAATATATGAACATCCTAGCAGTCGGCATCATAATGACAGCGGACCTTGCACAGTAAGTGATGTTTTAATATGATTAATGGCTCTGCATTTTTTTAATGAATGCTTATGAATGCGTATGCTTAAAATGAATGCGTATGCTTAAAATGATCAAAATATGTAAATATTAAATATGTTTATAAATGTGCCCCATAGGGTCCATTGTAATCGGACTTGTGATTGAACTTATTTAATAATTTGAATGCATAAAAAAAAACATCCGTCATCATGTCTTTCGTAATATTTGTGAATGATAGGCAAAATTCCAAAATAAGTGCAGTTCCCCTTTAAATGCTGGTAAAAACTTTTTTCTCAGCTCTTGTATCGATTGTTCAGATGTATCTAATAGTGTGAATGGGTGAATGTATACACTGTTAATTAAATTATTTTTTGAATGTGTATGGACAAAAAATGTCTTCAATATATGTTTTAACAGTGTACATTTTCAAAAAGATAAATTACATATATATATGTAATGTATATGTATGTATATACAGTATATATGAATAATATATATATATATACATAAATATATATAGACACATATACATAGATAAATATATATACACATAGACACATATACATAGATAAATATATATAAATATATATATATATTCATATATATATATATATATATATATATATATATATATATATATATATAAATATATATATATTCATATATATATATATATATATATATATATATATATATATATATATATATATATATATATATATTCATATATATATATATATATATATATATATATATATATATATACAGTATATACACATATACATAAAGAATAGCAACAAAATACTCAATATCATAACTAGTTATGGTGCATTAGGTATAGCAGTATGGCAAATGTAATCTATGCTGGAGAAGTATTAGTATAAACATATTTCAGGACCGCCATTGTTGTTTTGGTAATATCGCACTCTACCCAGGAGACATTT
Source organism: Entelurus aequoreus (assembly GCF_033978785.1). Classification (NCBI taxonomy): domain Eukaryota; kingdom Metazoa; phylum Chordata; class Actinopteri; order Syngnathiformes; family Syngnathidae; genus Entelurus; species Entelurus aequoreus. Next base: position 50,008,212 of record NC_084732.1, read on the forward strand.
ACACAGAAAAGACATGAGTCTTTTCCAGAAAACGTGTACTGATGCTCCGTTATCTGTTTTCACTCAATTGGTTTGGAAGAACAAATCCCAGCAGTAGATAAAACTTGGTAGCATCAGACATTTTGGAGACTAAGAGGCACATGCACACAAACATTAGCAGGAGAAAAAGGTGTTCACTTTTGATCAAGAGCATGATAATATTCAAGTTAATTGACTTTCAGTGATAAGTGTCAAGGCTCTGGAGGAATGAGGAGACGATCCTTGACCTCCACTTGTTTCCTCAGCTGCTTCATTGTAAATTACTACATATTTAAAGCTCTTTGAGTACATGCCCATCATTCACACAACCAATTCATCATTTATGAAGAAAATATAGATTGTTACGGGTGTGGCAGCCGAGAGAAGTATTGATCTGCAATATGGTGAAAAGGTTGATTCACTAAACACACTTGAGGAAAAGTTGTTTCAGGTAAGCATTTTAACAATACATTTTGGGAAAAAGCGTAAATCAATGTTTAATTTCCTCTCAGCACAACATTCCTTCCCTATCGAGCTCTCTTGTCCTCTAATGTATTACAACCTGCTGCTGTTCGTACTAACTATTACACGAAAAGGTTAGAGATTGTCAACACGTGTTACCACTTGGCCAATGATACCTTGAGTTTGAATGAGAGGGTCATTAATGAGGTTTAAAGATGCACTCAATAAGGTCAAGTAATTCTAATATATATCCAATTAATGACAGAAAATCTTATAAGGACAATCAGAATAAATGCCTCATTTAAACATTATGAATACAGTCCGTTTTGCTTTGATGATGACTTAAATGCCATTACAGTAAATGTCAGTGAAACATTCAACAATGTTTATTCAAGTTAAGTTGCAAGTGTTCTTCAAATATTCTAATTATTGTTTAATTTTCTGTCTTAGTTTCTGCATAATGTTGCACACAAGCAAACCCATAACAAAGCAAAATTGAAGATGTAATCTCCTTTATGTCTTATCTATATCTCCTAGACATAAAAGAGCACTAATCGAGACCAAAGTGGTTGTCTCATTCTTCTCAAGTGTGTCTCCTGAGAAATAAGTCTCACAGTGAGAAGTGTGTGAGATCTCTAAACTAAAAACAGCAAAATGAACACTGCTTGTGACTATTGTGTTGTTTTTCATACAATGTTTTTTGTCTAAAAGTTAGTTATTTTTTAAAGGGAATGTTGCATGTTAAAATGATGTAGTTTGAAGGGGGGAAAGCACCAGTTAATTTGATTTTAATTCATCTCATTGGTATACATTGATTTTAAATACAAGTGTTTAGAGTTATGACCTCTGTCCCAAAACCAATTAAGCTTGTAAATGTGATTTAGGGCTATATAAATAAACATTGATTGATTGATTGATAAATTGAGGTACTACTGTATATAATTTGTCTTGTTGAGGCAAGTCACACAAAGCCAGCAAACAAGCTAAAATATTTGATGGCTAAACTGAGATCTTTGTATGTTGAGATGACATAACACCATCAATCCGGCCATTTTCTACCGTTTGTCCCTCTCGGAGTCACAGGGGTGTGGAGCCTATCACTTTACATCCATCCATCCATCCATCTTCTTCCGCTTAGCCGAGGTCAGGTCGCGGGGGCAGCAGCCTAAGCAGGGAAGCCCAGACTTCCCTCTCCCCAGCCACTTCGTCCAGCTCCTCCCGGGAGATCCCGAGGCGTTCCCAGGCCAGCCGGGAGACATAGTCTTCCCAACGTGTCCTGGGTCTTCCCCGTGGCCTCCTACCGGTCGGACGTGCCCGAAACACCTCCCTAGGGAGGCGTTCAGGTGGCATCCTGACCAGATGCCCGAACCACCTCATCTGGCTCCTCTCAATGTGGAGGAGCAGCGGCTTTATTTTGAGCTCCCCCCGGATGACAGAGCTTCTCACCCTATCTCTAAGGGAGAGCCCCGCCACCCGGCGGAGGAAACTCATTTCGGCCGCTTGTACCCGTGATATCACTTTACAAAAAAATATAATCTTAACTGGACAAAATTAACATCATTTGACTATGAAACTTACAATCTATCTAATTCAAAACTAAAATAATCAAAAAAGTATTGTAAAGTGACAGTTTAGCAAATCAAGTGTTCTTTTGCTGTTAAGAACTCATTTCACATAATATATTTTAGATTTCAGTATGCATATTACTTAAAATCAGCAAATTGCTCTTTCAACAAGAAATAAGATTTTATTAGAAAAACAATAGTAGTTGGTCTTGTTTGGATTTCCGCATTTGCAGTCATTGTTTGTCTGTGTACTCACTTCCTATTTCCCCAGTAACTTCATGCACTTTAATGGATTGGCTCCAGCAAACTACCAACGTTCACTTAATTGGTGTAGCAAATTCTCCTGCTTTGGCCATTTAGCTGTGATCAAGTTAAGAACAGTCAAGTTGCGCAACATCAGACGTTTTTAAAAAACTAGTAGAAACCCAGCAGGGAGCTCACAGTATAAAGTTGATATTTTCAAAACTGGCTCAGTATTTCAAGCAGCCACCATTGCATTCTATTTGCAAACATAATACATTGGTATTCAGTGCAGCAGCATCAGGTGATTTAATTTTACTTGTGTACAGGCCTACTTGGTTTTACATCTCCCTTTGTGGCACTCCTGTAGGCAGGTTTTTACAATAACAGTATGTTTTAAAAGTGGAAAACCACCCACAGCAATATGAGGATCATGACAAGAAGGTAGCATGAGTGATAATATTCTCATCCATGTATCAATTTTCTATGGCGTTTATGTTCTGATCACTGATGGGGTTTTTTTCTACATTTGAAACATCTCTGTGGTCTACATCAGTGTTTTTCAATCACTGTGCTGCGGCCCGTGAGATATTGTCTTGGCTTAAAAATATTTTTTGCAAACCAGTAATTATAATCCGCAAATGTGCCGTTGTTAAATGTCTGTGCTGTTTAGAGCTCTGCAGAGTAACCGTGTAATACTCTTCCATATCAGTAGGTGGCAGCAAGTAGCTATTTGCTTTGTAGATGTTGGGAACATGGTTTGTCGTGATCACAATATGCGGGAGGCAGCGTGAAGATAAAAAGGTATCTAACACTTAAACCAAAAATAAACAAAAGGTGAGTGCCGCTAAGAAAAGGCATTGAAGCTTAGGGATGGCTATGCAAAACGAAACTAAAACTGATCTGGCTGCAAAGTAAACAAAAACAGAATGCTGGACGACAGCAAAGACTTACGAGCAGACGGCGTCCACAAAGTACATCCGTACATGACATGACAATCAACAATGTCCCCACAAAGAAGGATAGCGTCCACACAATTTAAATAGTCTTGATTGCGAAAACAAAACAGGTGCAGGGAATAGCGGTTGAGGAAGACATGAAACTGCTACAAGAAAATACCAACAAAAGAGGAAAAGCCACCAAAATAGGAGCGCAACACAACAACTAAAACACTACACACAGGAAAACACCAACAAACTCAAAATAAGTCACGGCGTGATGTGACAGGTCATGACACCTACTTTGAGACAAGAGCTACAGTGATGCTTGGTTGGGTATGGTTTGAATTCATATCCAACAATTGCGAAAACTACTTTTTATTGTCAATATCAGCTACTGAATTTCAGTTTTTTTATGTTTTCTGCTGGTGGTGTGCCTCAGAATTTTTTCAATGAAAAAAATGTGCCTTGGCTCATTTAGTCTACATAACATAACATGTACCGTATTTTTTTCGGACTATAAGGCACACTTAAAACATTTTTCTCAAAAATCTACAGTGCGCCTTATAACCTGGTGCCCTAATGTACAGAATAATTCTTGTTGTGCTTACCAACTTAGAAGCTAATTAATTTGGTACATGATGTAATGATAAGTGTGACCAGTAGATGGCAGTCACACATAAGAGATATGTGTAGACTGCAAGATCACGCTAGTCAACAACACCAAAACTTTAAATGTTTCATTGAGAATATAGAATATTACACACGGCGCTCAGAATTCTGTCAAAATGTTTTAGTACGACTTTGGTAAGCTGTTAAGCTGCACCGCTTGAGTATTGTCGGAGCATTACAGCTACCGTAGTCAGACGTGCTGTGCTTAAACATACAGGTATTATTATGGTGTATGTATAAAGACCACAACATGGCACCTACTAGCAGACACATTATCTGGCATTTTATTTCGGAATTTTGTGCATAACCAACTTTTCGTACCTTCTGGTACCTGCTGATCTGTATTTGGGATCTGCATAAGTCATGAAAATGTGTGCGCATCCGCCATTGTAGTCCGTGCCGACACCGTAGTCAATAAGCTTCTTTTTTTCTATCTTCTTGTCGTGGGGCATTCATCTTCCGCTGTTGCCATTTCTATTGTAAGGTAGCGTAAAGTTCTAAACCTACTACCAGTGTAGTAGGTTTATATAATTCACAGACGGATCTATAGTTATTAGAATTCCGGTCAGACGTTTTTTCACGGGACGCATTTCCGGCGTTGTTCTTGCACTAGTGAGTCACGGATGAAGAGATGCTGCTCAGTTATTGATTCGAGTAAAGTCTGAATGTCATTAACACAGTTAGATCCACCTTTTGACATTTCTTCAACTCCCATCCTTGCACGCTACGTGATGGCGGGGAGAAGACGCTCTCCAAGTGGAGCAATGTAAATAAGACCGCCCACAAAACGGTGCAAACTGAAGCGACGGTCAGAAAGCGACTTGAAGATGGTCTGTAAAACATAATCTATGCAACATTTTGACCAAAGAACCACCATTGGACCACAAGGAAGTGTTTTAAATGTAGAAAAAAAAATCATAATATGACCCCTTTAATGCGCTTTATAATCTGGTGCGCCTTTTGTATGAAAATAGAACTGCTCATCGGTAGTGCGCCCTATGGTCGGAAAAATACAGTAATGGTGGTCCTTTGTTCAAAATGTTTGTTTTACAGACTGTCTTCAAGCTGCTTTCTGACTGTCTCTTCAGAATACGCCATTTTGTCTAATTTACGTGCCTCCACTTTGACTGCGTCTCCTCTCTATGCCCACTTTATTGTAGTTTTAACGTTTTCATAGTGTGTTTACTATACAAGTTCAAACTATACCCTACGGAGGATGCAGGTGCATGTACGAACCAGTCTGCTCCACAATAAGAGGATATCGGAGAGAAAAAAAAGAGCTTATTAACTACAGCACGGACGACAATAGCAGACACGCGCAAGGCACGCTGGTACATTTATACCAGTGACGTGCAGTCAGGGGACGCAGGTGAGGCGGGGCCTCACGTGCCATCATGGAAAGAAAAGAAATATAAAAAGAAAAAATAATAATTAAATTGTTATATGTATCCAGTGATTATACTATACAGTTGTTTTCCATTTAACTTTACCAGTTTTAGATTATTTGTATTCAAAATCGCTGAATTTTCACATTTGCCATTCAAATACTGAGAAGAGACTTGCGGTGAGTCACCAGCCAGTTGAGCCTCACCATGGATTGCGCAATGACTCGGCTAACTGCTGGCCTGCTGTGCAGTGAGACCGTATTGCTATATGAATTATATTATACATTTCCATAGTTTAGGGCAGCACGGTGGAAGAGGGGTTAGTGCGTCTGCCTCACAATACGAAGGTCCTGAGTAGTCGTGAGTTCAATCCCGGCCTCGGGATCTTTCTGTGTGGAGTTTGCATGTTCTCCCCGTGACTGCGTGGGTTCCCTCCGGGTACTCCGGCTTCCTCCCACCTCCAAAGACATGCACCTGGGGATAGGTTGATTGGCAACACTAAATTGGCCCTAGTGTGTGAATGTGAGTGTGAATGTTATCTGTCTATCTGTGTTGGCCCTGCGATGAGGTGGCGACTTGTCCAGGGTGTACCCCGCCTTCCGCCCGATTGTAGCTGAGATAGGCTCCAGCGCCCCCCGCGACCCCGGAGGGAATAAGCGGTAGAAAATGGATGGATGGATGGATGGATTTCCATAGTTTAGTTAGCTGAGGTATATAATGTACAGTGTATTTTGTCAACAACTGTATGTGTGTAACGTATTTCTTGTGCTGAGCAATCATAAAACGGCTGCGAAGACGCACTGGGTGAGGCTCGCAGTAATCCCGCCTCTTGGTGGTAGAGGGCGCTAGTGATCCCAGAGATCATTCTTGCGACTATTCGGCTGCAGAAGAAGTGACAACAAGCAGCAACAGTTAGCAGCGATCGTTTATTTTTTCCTCTCGCCTGAACTTTTAACATGGAGGATTACATATCAAAAATAAAACAGTTTTCTAAACTGGACTTTCAATCGAAGCAGGAGGTAATAATTAAAGGAAGATCTCCATCGAGACAAAGTGACTTTTAAAACTGAAGAAAGATAAGGAAGACTTCTATAAACAAGTTATCAATGCTTTTGTTCAAAAGGAGCGGCGCATGGACTTCATTTATAAGTAAAGGTAAGACCATAATAACGTTTTTTTTTATTAAATGTGCTTTTTTGTTTGCTACAGTTTGTATGTGTAAAGTTAAAGTTAAGTTAAAGTACCAATGATTGTCACACACACTAGGTGTGGTGAAATGTGTCCTCTACATTTGACCCATCCCCTTGCTCACCCCATGGGAGGTGAGGGGAGCAGTGGGGAGCAGTGGGGAGCAGTGGGCAGCAGCGGCGCCGCGCCCGGTAATAATTTTTGGTGATTTAACCCCCAATTCCAACCCTTGATGCTGAGTGCCAAGCAGGGAAGAATGCTGGTATGAGCTTTTAAACATAACCCGTTAACTGCTGCCAATCAAATGGTGAATAAGATACTCTTTAGGGTTCATATGTTTGTAAATCTGACTGTGATGAAGTCAGTGCCTCACCAACCATGAACCTCACCGCACGTCACTGATTTATACTATATATGGATAATCTGCTGCGTCGCATTTGTACAAAACATCAAACTAGTAGAACTATTTCTGCAATGCCTCCACGGTCTGATTTTCACATTTTCTGGATTTATTCAGATCTCAAATACGTGACAGCAGGTACCAATGGGTAAGAAAAGTGGGTTTTGCATAATATGACCCCTTTAAGTCAGTGTTTTTTGTCAATTCTGACATTTTCATGTATTCGTGTGAATTTTTTTAAGGAAAAATAGTAATTTCAGTTCAAAAAGATAATGCAATCCTACCTAGTCCTTTGCCTAATTACACAGTTACCGTTACAAGTTTTTGTAACAAGGAACATTTAAAAACACACTTACACTCCACTCTACTTTCCCAATATTTGATTAAAACTAGCAATCAACTCTACCTAGAAGAATCCTCCATGTGTTTTTGCTTGCCATTTAAAGGCCTACTGAAATGATTTTTTTTTATTTAAACGGGGATAGCAGATCTTCTATGTGTCATACTTGATTATTTCGCGATATTGACATATTTTTGCAACTTTTGGTCTCTGATAAAAAAAAGCCTTGCCCCTACCGGAAGTAGCGTGACCTAGTCAGTTGTTCGCTTCCTCATATTTTCCTATTGTTTTCAACGCAGCTAGAGCGATTCGGACCGAGAAAGCGACGATTACCCCATTAATTTGAGCCAGGATGAAAGATTCGTGGATGAGGAACGTTAGAGTGACGTACTAGAATGCAGTGCAAAACATATCTTTTTTCGCTCTGACCGTAACTTAGGTAAAAGCTGGCTCATTAGATTCCACACTCTCTCCTTTTTCTATTGTGTATCACGGATTTGTATTTTAAACCACCTCGGATACTATATCCTCTTGAAAATGAGAGTCGAGAACGCGGAATGGACATTCACAGTGACTTTTATCTCCACTACAATACATCGGCGAAGCTCTTTAGCTACTGAGCTAACGTGATAGCATCTGGCTCAAATGCAGATAGAAACAAAATAAATAAATCCCTGACTGGAAGGATAGACAGAAGATCAACAATACTATTAAACCATGTACATGTAACTATACGGTTAATAATTCTCAGCCTGGCAAAGCTTAACAATGCTGTTGCTAACGACGCTGAAGCTAACTTAGCAACTTAGCAACCGGACCTCACAGAGCTATAATAAAACATTAGCGCTCCACCTACGACAGCCAGCCCTCATCTGCTCATCAACACCCGTGCTCACCTGCGTTCCAGCGATCGACAGCGCGACGAAGGACTTCACCCGATCACAGATGCGGTTGGCAGCTAGCGTTGGCTAGTGCGTCTGCTATTCAAGTAAGTCCTCCTTGTTGTGTTGCTACAGCCAGCCGCTAATACACCGATCCCACCTACAACTTTCTTCTTTGCAATCTCCATTGTTCATTAAACAAATTGCAAAAGATTCACCAACACAGATGTCCAGAATACTGTGAAATTTTGAGACGAAAACAGAGCTTTTTGTATTGGCTTCAATGGGCTACCGATACTCCTGTTTCACTGGCTACGTCACGCGCATACGTCACCATCCAAAGGCGTTTTCAACCGGAAGTTTAGCGGGAAATTTAAAATTGCACTTTTTTGCAATGTTAAGATTTCATCATTGATATATAAACTATCAGACTGCGTGGTCGGTAGTAGTGGGTTTCAGTAGGCCTTTCAGCCAGAACTTGAGTCCTCAAAGCAGGACCGCTAGCTGGCTGGCTTTAAATTCAAATAAGTTTAGTTTAACATAAAATTAAAATTAGGGCACAGTATATTATTAAAAAATGGACCAGATGTTTGTTGATCAACAGTCACCTGCTTGACTATCCTAATTTTTTCACACGACTGTCTATTTTGTTTGTGTAAGCTTATACTCCTGAACCGCTGCAAACAAAAGTGTGAACATTTGGCCAAAAATTCACTCCTGCTTCAATGCTTGTGCTATTATTTTTCTGAAAAATACACCAAATGATGGCGCTGTTAAATAATCCTCAAAGTTTGATCCTTTTAAATTGGATTGACTTGAAATTTCTCACACAGCTCAATGCACTCTACAAACCATCCACCGTAACTTTAGGGTGTTTAGCCGAATCACCACAAAAATTTGTAGACATCTTAAATGGTCTGACAAGCACATGTCTGAAAAATTTGACCAGAATTTGTTGAAAAATCTAGACGCCTACTATCAGGTCAAACGTCTTTGTAGGGGCTTTAAAGTGACGAAGCAACCATATTTCTTACATCACTGTCTGTAAAAATATAACTTGGTCAACAAAATACATTGGCCTAACAAGAAGGTAAAGTTATATTAATGTACAGACAGCAAAGTAGGCGATAGGAAATAAGTCAGTGTTATCTCAAAACTGAAAAAAACCAAGTGAAGTGAGTCCTCAGAGTGTAAGTAGGTCTCACAGAGAACAAGATATATACAACAGACTTTTTCCTTTCCTTTTTGCGCTTTATATCAGTGATAGAAGAAAGCTGTTTTGACACGACTGTTGTTATATCTGCACAACACAGCTGAGACTCAAGGGAGCTCACAGGTTGAGGCAGGGAACACCTTCACATCTCCTGGTAAACATTCTTTTGAAGCTCGCTGCAAGCGCTCTTTGGCAGCTTGCGACAAAACAGAAATAACCTGCAGAACCATGCGTATGAATTCAAGTCATACCTTTTTTTCCACCATAGAAAGTGATGATTTATTTGTTTAGGTGCTATCAAGCACAGGGTTATTAATGGTAAGGTAGTACAACTACAACCACAAGCACACATTTCACCATCAGTTGTGATAGATCTGTATTGCATATCTAAGAAAAATTGTTGTGCCTCCACTTCGACTGCATCTCCTCTCTATGCCCGGAGGATGCATGTGCATGTACGAGCCAGTTTGCCCCACAACAAGAGGGTAGCAAAAAAAAGGAGTTTATTAACTACAGTACGGACTACAATAGCAGACGCGTGCAAGGCACTCTGATACATTTATGCCATATATGGATGACGTTGCATTTGAACAAAACATCAAACTTGTACTGTAGCAAATTCTAAATAGCTCCTTTGGAAGAAGTAGGAAGTAAGGCAAGATTATTTTAGAAATATTTCCGCACTTCCTCCGTGGTCGGATTTCAAATGTTCTGGATTTATTCAGATCTACACTACCGTTCAAAAGTTTGGGGTCACATTAAAATGTCCTTATTTTTCAATGAAGATAACTTTAAACTAGTCTTAACTTTAAAGAAGTACACTCTATACATTGCTAATGTGGTAAATTACTATTCTAGCTGCAAATGTCGGGTTTTTGGTGCAATATCTACATAGGTGTATAGAGGCCCATTTCCAGCAACTATCACTCCAGTGTTCTAATGGTACAAGGTGTTTGCTCATTGGCTCAGAAGGCTAATTGATGATTAGAAAACCCTTGTGCAATCATGTTCACACATCTGAAAACAGTTTAGCTCGTTACAGAAGCTACAAAACTGACCTTCCTTTGAGCAGATTGAGTTTCTGGAGCATCACATTTGTGGGGTCAATTAAACGCTCAAAATGGCCAGAAAAAGAGAACTTTCATCTGAAACGCGACAGTCTATTCTTGTTCTTAGAAATGAAGGCTATTCCACAAAATTGTTTGGGTGACCCCAAACTTTTGAACGGTAGTGTATATGTTATATCTATCCATATTTTGGGTGCAAATCGATTTACTGACGCAAATATGGAAATCTTGTTTGTATAATTATATGTGGCATTGTGAATGGATAATTGCAATTCATATTCTTGGCAAAATCAAGTTAGAATAAATAAAAATTTAAACGTAGAGAACTGTTAACGTAGAGAACAATTTTGACGAGTTTGCAAATAAAAAACCCTCTACAAAATTAACATTCCATCATGTGTGTCTATATTTGTTATGGGCACGAGGTGACAATTACTTTGGGAATTGAGTGGGTGGGTATTGTAAGGGGTGGGATTTATTATGCTACATAACATGCTGTTGCCATGATTTATCATGCTGTACTGTCTGCAAAATTCAATAAAAACAAATGTACATCCCATATCCCCTAAACCTAAATGCTACGAGATTATATACAAATTAGTTTAACAATTAAGATATTTAACCACAATTAATTGCATCTTGTCTTTTGGTAAGTCATAGATAAAATCACAAATACAAGTAGTTTTTTAAAAAAAATTATTAATTAATGTACCTTATAAAATGTACACCCAACTAGAACAGAACAAATTGTTGGAATTATGCAAATATTAGTTTATTAAACGATATGCTTTTTTAAACAGCTCAACACAAAATGGACACGAACAAACACAAACACACGCACTCACACACACACACACACACACACACACACACACACACACACACACACACACACACACACACACACACACACACACACACACACACACACACACACACACACACACACATATAAAATACATTTTTCACCTGGGGTCTGATTCAGTACTTTAATGCATTCACTTTATCCCATTATAAAAACATATATACAGTAGTGTCATGTCTGTGTTCATGTTTTTGTTTGGCCATGTGCTGTTTTGTTTTTTGGACACTTCCTTAGTTCCTTGTTTCACTTCCTGGTTTTGTTTGTCACCATAGCAACCATTAGTTTCACCTGTTCCACGTTTGGACTCACACACACCTGTCTCACGTTTTCACAGTCATGTCACGCACCTGTTCACAGTTAGTCACGCACCTGTTTTCACTTATCATGTCACTATATAGGCTTTTCTGTTTCTGTTGTTCGTCCTGGCGACATCACACATTCATGCCATGTTCACAGTTCCTTGTCACGTAAGTTTTTGTTTGTTTAATGTTCATAGTTCTCCGCCATTGTGCGCGCCTTTTGTTTTCCTAGTCAAGTTTTTTACCTCCGCTGTGAGCGCCTTTTGTTTGTACCTTTTTTGAGTTTTGATAGTGTAGAATAAAATCATGTTTTTACCTCCACGCCATATTTGCTTCAGTTCGTTTGCATCTGGGGAGAGCAAACCACGCCAGAGACCAAGTCGTGTCAAGTAGTCCCTCGTCACATCACGTTTCCAATATTGCGGCTTCGTCACATTGCAAATATTTGTGTTGTTTTGGCTTATGTATACACGACAACATTTCTGTCCTAAATTAATAATTTTCAAGCAGAAACATGGCTAAATGAACTAAAAATATTGATATAATTGTAGTTTTGGCAAGTTAAGACCCAACCAACCAGAGAATGCTGTTCAGTATTGTACCTCAGCCTCAGGCAGCATTACTATATTAGATTAAAAGAGTGTAAAGGTGACTAAAGGGTAATATTTCATGTCTCGAGAGCTCTCACAATGGTGCAAAATGTTTTTTTTAAACTCTAACTTTATGATTTGTACTTAGTAGAAAATAATTTATTGCGCTCATGTCTGAACCAATTAACAGGAGTAAACAAGGGGATTACTGTACTGTATATTTAAAATTATATTTTTATGAAATTCTCCCCAATAATTCTGCCACTAATTCTCTCTCTGTCTTGTCGCTTGTTCCTCTGCTAGCCTGGGCTTTGGCATAATTGCACATGCGTCATTAGCGTGCATGTGTCTAGGGACTAGTAAACATTGTGTCACGGCACGTGTTCAAGCCCGCATGTCATCTGCACCTCCTCTGGCAGCACGCCAGGACACGCCCCTGCTCGCTCTGGCCGCCTCACGGCCACGCGCCAGCAAAGCTGCATGCAATCTGCAATCAGCGCACCTGGGACTAATGAAGGCAAGCAGTATAAAGACCAGCGGACCCGAGGATCCTATGCCGGAACGTAGTTTACTCTTTGTAGTAAGCATCCCGTCTCTGGCTTCCCTCCCGCGTACTTGCTCTCCTTGTTGCTTCCCAGTCTCCCGTGTCATATGCCCTTTTTGTTTCCCGCAGTGCCCTTCCTGTTTCCCGTGATCGAGCTGTGTGCCTTGACTCCCCTCTGGATATTGGACTGCCTCCCTCGATCCTCAACCCCTGCTTAGACACGGACCTTGTTGCTTCTCTCCAGCCCCCGGCCGCTTGCTTGCCCACATACTGCCTTCTCGCCTTGCCCTTCTGGTCTGACGAAGGATTCATCCAACACGCACTTACAACAAACCCTGGTAACATTTACATTGTTAATTCTACACATCGTTTTGCACCAAACACTTAGAGTAGCATACACCTCCCACACACTCATCATTAGGTTCAATAAACCTATTGAACTGATTCCCACTGTGGTGTTGTCTCCTTCCCCCGCCGTACGTAACACATTGTGTAGAAAAGGACAAAGTACCTACTGGCGCGTGTTTTGCTTTATTGTGGGGCTAGAAACACAAGCCCAAATAAGCAACCGCAAGTTAAAAAACAAGCCCAAAAAAAACTGCAACCCACGAGTCTGCGACTCACAAACTTTGACAGCCCTTGTAAAAATATTATATTGGTTCTGGGCAAAATAGCGTTTTGAGCACAGCAGGTTTGGAGAGTGCATTGTTGTCAAGTTTTGTGCACACTTGTGGAAAAAAATATGTTATCCCAAAAATGTCCAGAAATGTTGTTTGTTTTCCACATGTACACATACATTTTTAAAAACACAAATTTCCCACATTGTGGTGGTAAAATAACCTCCATTCAGACGAGTGTAGTTAAAAAAAAAGCTCTATTTACAATAAAACCACATCTACTTGCTGGCAAACAGAAACCTGAAGAAACAACCACGACCGAATTATGATGCGTCTGTTCATTAATAAAGTAAGAGAGCCTATATCCCAGCTGCTTTTTGGCCAGAGGCGGTGCACAGCTTGGACTGATTGCTAGTCAATCACAGGACACATAAAGACAGACAATTTAGAGAGTCCAATGCATGTTTTTGAGCAGCGGGAGGAAGCTGCGGTACCCAGAGTAACCCACACGAGCACTGGGAGACAAGCTCTCCTGATGTACTGCTGTCATGCCCTCCTATTTTTACTGTGGTGCTCATTAAAACATTGCCAACAGAACTCAAACAGTTCAGTTGGCAAGTGTTCACAAAGTATACAGAACAATAATTAAGGTGAACATCTTACAAAGATTATTTATGTATGTAATATTTGTTCATCTGTGTCTTAAAGGGGAACAGCACTTTTTTATTCTGCCTGCACATTCACAAGCACACAAATATGTATTTCTCTTTTTATGAATTTTAACTCGTATATAAAGGCTAACAAGAGGTGGTTAACAATGTATGTAATGGGGTTTTAATGTATTCCGCCTATAAAGCGCTCCAAAAAAAAACATCCAAAAAACTCCATAAATGCTCATAACACTCTGTAATGTTTATATATTTTGGTCATTTTAAGTATTGCTGAAACATATTTTTGGGGTACATTGATTTAACAGAGCACTTTGCAACGTTCTTTATTTCTTTCAACAATAACAATACTACTAATTATGGTTTTATGAGAGCCAAAATTGACTACCTTGGAACCTTATATTTTTGAGCCTGAATATTAGGAGGATGAACTACACATTTTCAGAGCTGGTTGCTCAGCAGACCCAGCTTTAGTGAAACACTAAGCATCATGTAGCAGTATTGCTAAGTGCTGAACCTGAAATATAAACTACAAACATAATAAAACAATCACTTACTGCTCTCGCTGGAATTCCCACTGATGGGATGCTTATATCTTTCAGCACAAAACTTGTGTTTTCTAATTAGATTAATTCCAAAGTTGACCAACTTTTTGGCTTATGTACATAACCGTCTACTATACAAGTGAAAAGCATGATTTATAAACTAGCACAAACTTTGACCAACTCAGAGGTGATGCAGCAGCTCTGTATAGGTCAATAGCTGCAGTAGCTAGGTTACCTTGATCAAGGCACCGTGTTACAAAAAGTAGTTCCTCAGCATTAGCTCTTACAATAACAATGTCGCTAAAACTTGGTTAATAAGCAGGTCACGGCATGTAAATGGAGTATTGTTGGATGTTTTTAGAGGGCTTTATAGGCGAAATAGATGGCTCATATTAGCTATTTGTTAGGCAAAATTACAAAAAAAGGGAAGTTCCTCTTTAAAGAAAAACTGCCAAATTCCTCAAAGCATAATTTCAGTGTGAACATATAAATTATTTAATACTTTTTGCTTGCATGCTCTCTATATGAAAAACAGCATAAACATACTGTGAGTATAACATGGTGATGCTCATACTGTTTAGGTATTCTTTTTGATTTGATTGACCATGCAGTGATCGGTGCCATTTCAAATAGTTTTTACTTTTTGCTTGGTACCATTTGTGACTGACCTTTGTGAATGCCACTCAGACTCAAAACAAGCCACACTGCCATTGGCTTGATTTAAAACAACATACCCTGGGGTGAAAAAACATGGAGAGAAAAATTTTTGTTGGTTGAGCTTGAATCCAGCCTCTGTATTCGGATTGTTAATGTTATTCTTTTTAAAGAGTTACATATTGCCTTCAAGAAACTGCAATTTGCACCATCAATATCTACTGTACATAATCATTATAAGTGTAACATACAGTACACATCAGTGTGATATAATTCAGTCCTTAGAGATAAGGTTAGATAATGTCTTATCTGGGGTGCCCCAAACCAAGATTGATATAGGGGAAAAAGCAAAAAAAAACAATAGGACATGGGCTTGAATCTAAAAAAATATCTGATATGAGGGCTGCACTCCTTTCTGAGCTGCCACCTTAACGTAGTAGAGGAGTTTGCGTGTCCCAATGATCCTAGGAGCTATGTTGTCCGGGGGCTTCTATGCCCCCTGGTAGGGTCTCCCAAGGCAAACTGGTCCTAGGTGAGGGATCAGACAAAGAGCAGCTCGAAGACCTCTATGCAGAACACAAACAAAGGACCCAGATTTCCCTCGCCCGGACGCGGGTCACAGGGGCCCCCCTCTGGAGCCAGGCCCGGAGGTGGGGCACGATGGTGAACGCCTGGTGGCCGGGTCTGTCCCCATGGGGCCCGGCCGGGCACAGCCCGAAGAGGCAACGTGGGTCCCCCCTCCAATGATCTCACCACCCATAGCAGGGACCATAGAGGTCGGGTGCAGTGTGAGCTGGGCAGCAGCCGAAGGCAGGGCACTTGGCGGTCCGATCCTCGGCTACAGAAGCTAGCTCTTGGGACGTGGAACGTCACCTTGCTGGGGGGGAAGGAGCCTGAGCTAGTGCGCGAGGTGGAGAAGTTCCGGCTAGATATAGTCGGACTCACTTCGACGCACAGCAAGGGCTCTGGAACCAGTTGTCTTGAGAGGGGCTGGACTCTCTTCTACTCTGGCGTTGCCGGCAGTGAGAGGCGACGGGCTGGGGTGGCAATTCTTGTTTCTCCCCGGCTCAAAGCCTGCACGTTGGAGTTTAACCCAGTGGACGAGAGGGTAGCTTCCCTCCGCCTTCGGTTGAGGGACGAGTCCTGACTGTTGTTTGCACTTACGCGCCAAGCGTCAGCTCAGAGTACCCACCGTTTTTGGATTCACTCGAGGGAGTACTGGAGAGTGCTCCCCCGGGTGATTCCCTCGTTCTACTGGGGGACTTCAACGCTCATGTTGGCAACGACAGTGAAACCTGGAGAGGCGTGATTGGGAAGAATGGCCACCCGGATCTGTTTTGTTATTGGACTTTTGTGCTCGTCACAGATTGTCAATAACAAACACCATGTTCAAACATAAGGGTGTCCATATGTGCACTTGGCACCAGGACACCCTAGGCCGCAGTTCCATGATCGACTTTGTAGTTGTGTCATTGGATTTGCGGTCTCATGTTTTGGACACTCGGGTAAAGAGAGGGGCAGAGCTTTCTACCGATCACCACCTGGTGGTGAGTTGGCTGCGATGGTGGGGGAGGATGCCAGACAGACCTGGCAGGCCCAAACGCATTGTGAGGGTTTGCTGGGAACGCCTGGCAGAGTCTCCTGTCAGAGAGAGTTTAAATTCCCACCTCCGGAAGAACTTTGAACATGTCACGAGGGAGGCGCTGGACATTGAGTCCGAGGGGACGATGTTCCGTACCTCTATTGTCGAGGCGGCCGATTGGAGCTGTGGCCGCAAGGTGGTTGGTGCCAGTCGTGGCGGTAATCCTAGAACCCGCTGGTGGACATCAGCGGTGAGAGATGCCGTCAAGCTGAAGAAAGAGTCCTATCGGGCTCTTTTGGCTCATAGGACTCCGGAGGCAGCAGACAGGTACCGACAGGCCAAGCAGTGTGCGGCTTCAGCGGTTGCAGAGGCCAAAACTCGGACATGGGAGAAGTTCGGGGAAGCCATGGAAAACGACTTCCGGACGGCTTCGAAGCGATTCTGGACCACCATCCGCCGCCTCAGGAAGGGGAAGCAGTGCACTATCAACACCGTGTATGGTGGGGATGGTGTTCTGCTGACCTCGACTGCGGATGTTGTGCATCGGTGGATGGAATACTTCGAAGACCTCCTCAATCCTACCAGCACATCTTCCTATGAGGAAACAGTGCCTGGGGGATCTGTGGTGGGCTCTCCTATTTCTGGGGCTGAGGTTGCCGAGGTAGTTAAAAAGCTCCTCGGTGGCAAGGCCCCGGGGGTGCCCAACCAGTCTACATGTGCTTTGTGGACTTGGAGAAGGCATTCGACCGTGTACCCCGGGAAGTCCTGTGGGGAGTGCTCAGAGAGTATGGGGTAACCGACTGTCTTATTATGGCGGTCCGCTCCCTGTATAATCAGTGTCAGAGCTTGGTCCGCATTGCCAGCAGTAAGTCGGACCCGTTTCCAGTGAGGGTTGGAGTCCACCAAGGCTGTCCTTTGTCACCGATTATGTTCATAACTTTTATGGACATAATTGCTAGGCGCAGTCAGGGCGTTGAGGGTATCTGGTTTGGTGGCTGCAGGATTAGGTCTCTGCTATTTGCAGATGATGTGGTCCTGATGGCTTCATCTGGCCAAGATCTTCAGCTCTCACTGGATCGGTTCCCAGCCGAGTGTGAAGCGACTGGGATGAGAATCAGCACCTCCAAGTCAGAGTCCATGGTTCTCGCCCGGAAAAGGGTGGAGTGCCATCTCCGGGTTGGGGAGGAGATCTTGCCCCAAGTGGAGGAGTTCAAGTACCTCGGAGTCTTGTTCACGAGTGAGGGAAGAGTGGATCGTGAGATCTACAAGCGGATCGGTGCGGCGTCTTCAGTAATGCGGACGCTGTATCGAACCGTTGTGGTGAAGAAGGAGCTGAGCCGGAAGGCAAAGCTCTCAAATTACCGGTCGATCTACGTTCCCATCCTCACCTATGGTCATGAGCTTTTGGTCATGACCGAAAGGACAGGATCACGGGTACAAGCGGCCGAAATGAGTTTCCTCCGCCGGGTGGCGTTGGGAAGACTATCTCTCCCGGCTGGCCTGGGAACGTCTCGGGATCCCCTTGGAGGAGCTGGACGAAGTGGCTGGGGAGAGGGAAGTCTGGGCTTCCCTACTTAGGCTGCTGCCCCCGCCACCCGACCACAGATAAGCGGAAGAAAATGGATGGATGGATGAGGGCTGCAAGCCAAGTAGTTTACTTTGTTTACTTGCGCAAAGCTGGACAGCCAGTAAATATCTAAGTGTCTTTCAATAAGCACACAAGGTTAGACTTTTTTGTACTTCAGTGAAGTCAATTACAAAATGTAATCATGGTATGTTACAGGCTAATAGTAGCTAGCAGCTACACAACAGCTAAGCACGTAATAGCACACAAGCTAGACATATTTAGTGTCCTTAATTTAAGAATATTGTAGTCTATAAAACAGCATGTGTCAATATAAACAGGTATCAAATAGTTATAGTTGCATATTACTTAGAGGGAAAGTCTCAAAGTTTTTTAATTCTTGAAAAAAGAGAAGACACATGTTAGAAAGTATCCAGTAGTAAACTACTTAATGTGCCTTGAGCTTAATTTAATGCATTATTGTGGCCACTGGGTATAAGCAAAACTCCACTTTAACTTGAAGACAATATAAATCCATCCAAGAGGGTTAATAATAAATAGTATATGTCTTTTTCATACCTACTATTGTTCTCTGAGTGATTTCACATGATGAGGCCTTTTCTAACATCCAATTCTGCAATATAGAAAAAATTTATGATTTGTGCTGATTTCGTATCAAATCAATATCGTTATTGGAAAATACCTAATGCTCCAATATCGGCATTCTATCGAAAGTGAAAAAAGCTGGCTCAGGACAACTCTAGTATTGTCATCTCACAGCTTAGGGTTGCAAAAGGGTAGGACATTCAGAAAATACATTTCCAAAAACGTTAGTGGGGAATTTTTCATTTGATTATTTTTTTTTTGATATTTTTTGATATTCTTTGTCATATTTTTACATATATTCTTTGAAAATGATATGTTTCACTTCAGATAGTTTTTATTTTATTTTTTTTTAAAAAAAATTCTAATTACAACAAATCTATACTTTACTATAATACATTCAAGGGGGTGTGGCCTCAATAGCCTCGCTAGATTATTAAAAAACATATGTTAATGCCATTAGACATTTTTAAATAAAACATATTATGGTGTAATTGTATTTTCTTTTTATTTACCCACTGTCCTAGCACCCTACACAACCCATACATTCCCCCAAAAATTACTACAGAAGTTGTTTGCTTATTATGTTAATTCCCATGAAAAAGTTGCATTGTACAGATTTTACAATTTCCAGCAATAACACATGATTTAAAAAAAAGAATAAACACTGTTTTTGTGCGAACAAAATGTGAACTCTGCTCAATTAAAATCAACAGGCATATGCAGTTAACACATACTAAATATTGCACAATTATGCTCGCACACCTTAAAGCGAGCAAAATCCCATTTTCTATCAGCCAGAATGTACGATCCACATATACTGTATAATCCATATATTGTGTAAATTAAATTATGCTTGCTAGTGGAAGCTATTTTTAGTGTGCTAATCAGCACTTGATCTCTCAGCTTGTACTCATGGTTTATATTTACACAGCATGCAGTTCCTATGTCGGATTTTCGAAGGCGTGTCTAATAAAGGAAGTGGCGTGTTCTCGTCTTACAGCCTGAGCAATGGTACCTGTTAGCAACTCGTGCAGCCCTGAGCAAACTGGTGGGAAGAAAGCGCAATGGAGCCAGCGGAGAAGGCAGCGGCTGGAGATGGAGTCACTAATCAAGTCAGAACTGAAACTCGGCCAACTCTGCGACACTTCAACCTGCAGTGACCTGAGGGGGACAAAGAGTAGATTATTTTATCGACTCTACCTTTGTGTTGGCCTTCCTAATGAAAATAAGTTGGGAGCGTCCCCTCCTCTGCTTTATTATGTTGTTTTGCTCTTGAAATCTAATCGTTTAAACTCCAGTTTGGAGACCAAAAATCATGTGAGAAGGATTCTAGAAACATGGAAAACATACATAATAGCAGAATAACTCAAGTTACAATATTATTGTAATGTTTTGCCAATGATACCAATAGTACCACATTGCAGTAATTTTGTCATAATTTATATATTGGAAGAACACCATTTGTGAAACACATGAAAGCATATCTATATAACTGAAAATCTGCAAAGGTTGAATCGAGGCAACTGGACTTTCTCAATTCTTACATTTTAGGTGTGGAGTCTCATTCTTTATGTCGCTGGTGGGTGCGTCCCCTGGAGGTTGTTTGCTGGTGAACGACTGTCCTGCATACCAATAGGTTGATGGTTTGTTTGCTGGCAAAACAACTCACTACTGGCCGCTCTCGCCGTGGAATGAGACCATTTTTCGGGGAGAGATGTCAGGACATTGTTGTGAGTTGACAATAGGCAATGGTGCAAAACTCCTCAAAGTAATGTCCCTTCGTTTCGGGATGCAAATGAACTGAAAAAGCAAACGATACAAAACATTTTGTATGTGATAATTCACACTTTAGTCTTGTGCAAAGGTACAGTACACAGCTAAGCGTTTAATTATAATACAGTTCCAGTGGCGATTGCTCTAAGACTGCAAGGGAAGCTCAGCTTCCCCTAAAATGTCAAAAAATAAGTGATAATATATATAGTGCTGTGTGTACATGTTATTCTTTTGTTCAGAATCAGCTTCTCGTCACTAGTAACGACGCAGCTTTCCTCTCTCGATCATTCCCGCAGCTTCACGGTGCTTTAAACAGTGTAGACGCTGGCCGTCCACAGAGTTCATACATTGCAGCGAAACAAGACGAGTCATTGGATAAATGCTGGGCTTTGTCCCGCCCATCGGACGCTCAGCGTCTCTGGGGGTCTATGGGGCATTGGGCTGGCCCGGACGCTCAACTTCTGCATAATGACTGGATGATCTCTCTAAGGCTGATTCCCTTTTTGATTGACACCGAAATGAGCAAATCAGCAATCTTGTGTTGTAAACTTCTGTGGGAGCATTTTTCAACATTCATTCTGTTGTTCTGAGTTGAACCGGAGACTTTCCAGATCCTCTTAGCGACATTTTCTTTGTTAAAAACGACTAGCGACACATTTTTTATATTTCTGGTGTTTTTTGTGTTTGGAGACTGACTTATTTCACTCTGCAGTTTCTGTCCATACCGAGCAGCGGGTGCTGCTGAGCCCTTCCACCGCCTTTAAAGCACTCACAGGCAGACACACGTCGGACCTAGCGAATTAGCTAGGTAGCAAGCTGCACTTAATGGTAGATAATTTTTATGTTTTTTTAATTTTTTTATTGAACAACAAACATACATTTATAATGCACACAGGTGTACAAACTATTGTCATTAGTGGCAACGATTGGAGCTACATCTGCAGGTGTAGAGAGGAGCTTCTCCTGTTTAAATCGGCTCAATCCAAAAACATGCACCTGGGGATAGGCTGATTGGCAACACTAAATTCGCCCTAGTGTGTGAATGTGAGTGTGAATGTTGTCTGTCTATCTGTGTTGGCCCTGCGATGAGGTGGCGACTTGTCGAGGGTGTGCCCCGCCTTCCGCCAAAATGCAGCTGAAATAGCCTCCAGCACCCCCTGACCCCCCAAAAGGGACAAGCGGTAGAAAATGGATGGATGGATGGAAGTCTTACACCCGCAACACCATGGGCCAAGGCCGTTTAAGCAGCCTAGCTCTGCTGGCCATTGAGAGGACACTTTTTAAATCCCTGGAAAAGACACCTTCTTGGTACGACACGGTCACAGATCACTTTCTTAAAAAGGAACGGAGGGTAGAATTTACGTATAAATAAACCAACACGTTTTATGATGTAGGCCGAAATTGAGCTTCCCCTCCATGAGAGACCAGCATCCGCCACTGTACAGTTCTGTACGAAAATGGGAAGGAAATGTAAAGCAGCAGTCACGTGTTGTATGTGTATAGTCCTACAACACCGATTCTCTAACTGTGGTAATAATATGTGGCACTAATATTAGACACATTTATACAACGTTCCCTCTAAGGTGCGCGCCTGTGCAATTGCGCACTGCTCAAGCGTCTTCTGCGCACAGCAAATCTATGCCACGCACAGAATCAAATAAAAAAATAAGCGCATAACAATTTTCGACACACGGACACGACAGAGAAAACAGTTTTCTTCATCATTGTTCAAATATTGTAACGTCTGTCGAGACGTTTTGAGGACATGAATTCCATCGATCACTTTACTGAGCAAAACTCTTTATTGTCGGCCATAAACACATCACCAAAACATTAGTAAAAAAAATTATATCTAGCAAAACTGGTCATTTTCTGCAGTACAAACCAGACCAAAAGCAACTTTGTTATATCAACAGCAGCCGCTCGCTCTTTCTCACTTGCGCCAACACATGCACATATGGCACTTAGCCAGTGATGCGTTTACAGCCACACAAAAAGTCGGACAACTCCAACACCACACATAAAGTGTCATTCCAGGTCGTTGTACTATGATTTACCAATCAAATGTGTGCTTATTCTAGTGTCATTTATTAGGAATCTTAATTTATAAATACTAAACATGAAATGCTGTTAGTATATTAAATACATACTAATAAAAATATAATTTTTACAAACAGGAAGTTGCAGGAATGTACACATGAGCCCCTGCTTACATCTCATTGTGCAACATGTGAATGTTTTAATGGGAACTAAATGCAATGTCTGAAAGGGGTACAAACTATTTCCAAAGCAGGACCTCCACCTAGACAAACAATACAAGTACACAGTTCATGAAAAACAATATTTTTTGTTATTGTCATTGTAAGTGGGCCTAAACCAGGGGTCTCAAACATGCGGCCTGCGGGCCAATTGCGGCCCGCGAGACGTTATTGTGCGGCCCCCACCTTAATATGAACGTTTAATGTTAGTGCGGCCCGCAAGTTTTATATGAATGCCGCTTGACAGCGCTGTGTGCGGAGATGAAGCATTCTTGCCAACCCTCCCGACTTTCACCCGTCAACAATATTGAGGACAACAATATTGAGGACATCAATATTGAAGGCACTATTGAGGGCACTATTGAGGGCGGGCATGCCGTGATGGCATTGTCTTTAGCGTCCGCTTTTTCTCCATACAAACAACGTGCCGGCCCAGTCACATGTTGTATGCGGCTTCAACAGACACACACAAGTGACTGCAAGGCATACTTGGTCAACAGCCACACATGTTACACTGAGGGTGGCTGTTTTAACAACTTTAACACTCTTACTATTATGCGCCACACTGTGAACCCACACCAAACAAGAATGTCAAACACATTTCGGGAGAACATCCACACGTAACACAACATAAACACAACAGAACAAACACCCAGAATTCCTTGTAGCCCTAACTCTTCCAGGCTACAAGGAATCTACCAATCATGGTGTGGTATATGGCTCTCGAGGGCCGAACATTGACGTCACTTGCGTGATGCAAGCAGAGAAACGTTTTGCTGCTTTTCCACGAGACCCGCATGCACTCTTCCTCCCTCCCTCCCTCACTCACTCCCTCGCTCTCTCTCTCCCTCCCTTCCTCCCTCCCTCGCTCTCTCTCTCTCTCGTGCTCTCTCTCCCTCCCTCCCTCACTCCCTCACTCTCTCTCTCGCTCTCTCTTTTGCTCTCTCTCGCTCTCTGTCACTGTGTGTGTCTTTTTCGCTCCCGCCGGTCCGGGCGGGGGAGACGAGCGGTCCGGTAGCTTCCGAAGGACCGAGCGACAATACAAAACTGTGGTGCACTGGACCCCAGCGCTGATACTCCGACAGAGAGTCGCTGGGCGAATCGAACGTGTAACACGTTAGTCGTGATGTTAGCCCGTTCGGGGCTAATTGTGCTACCGTGACTGTAAACTCCCCGCTCCCTCCCGTTGGCTCCAGACAGAGACAATTTTTGTTATTTGGGTCCAAAATACCCCTGCGTTAGTGGAAAAGCGGCAAATGAGTGAAAGCGAGAGAAACGTTGCCATGGAGACGAGGGTTGTCTTACGTGCCTGGCTGCAGTCACACGGCGACACCTGTACGTCAGTAATAAAGTCCCTGATAACCTGGACCAATTCAAACCGTTATTTGTTTTTTTTATTGTTTAATTTGCATTGCCTCACACGATGAACACTACATATATTTTTATATGATGCCATATAACCCTCCGGGAGCAGTCACTTTTTCCCGGTACTTTCCGCCGACCGCCGTGTTGCTGTCGGGAGGAAAAGCGAAACGACACACATTGCAGAAATAACATTATTCTCCGTGCGTCAGTTAAACACAAATATATTCCACAACCTCAAACATGTCTTTTTCAAAGCGTGCAGTGAAGAGAAAGGTTAGTGATGAGCAAAGACAATTCCAGGAAAAGTGGGAGATGCAATATTTCTTTGTTGAGCACAGGGGCACCCCGGCGTGTCTTATTTGCACAGAGAAAGTTGCCGTGCACAAGAAATACAATTTAAAACGTCATTATACCACTAGACATGCTGAGGTGTATGCAAAATACCAGGGAGATGAAAAAGTGAACCGGGTTGCACATTTTAAAAGCAGTCTACTGAGGCAACAATATTTTTTTAAGAAAGCAACCGAAAAGAGCGATGCAGCAGTCAAAGCTAGCCTAGCTACATGGTGAGTGAGATGGTTGCTATGGCAAGAAAGCCATTCAAAGAAGGTGAATTTATTAAAAAAGTGCATGTTACAGGCTGCAAGTATAGTTTGTCCGGAAAAGAAAGATCAGTTTAGCAACATCAGTCTTTCTGCCAATACCGTGGCAGAGCGCATTTCTGACTTGTCAACTAACATTTATGATCAACTGTGCGAGAAAGCCAAGTATTTCAGTTCATACTCGGTCGCTCTTGATGAGACCACAGACATCACAGACACTGCTGCCCAGCTCGCAATATATGTCCGTGGTATTGATGACAATTTTGAAGTGATAGAGGAGTTGCTCACAGTAGTTCCAATGCATGGCCAGACCACCGCTCAGGAGATATTTCACCAGCTTTGTCATTCCATTGAGAATGCCGATTTGCCATGGAAGAGGTTAGTTGGAATAACAACTGATGGAGCGCCATCAATGACAGGGAGGAAAAATGGACTAGTGACACTTGTTCAAACAAAACTGAAAGAGGAGGGTGCAGAGAAGGCCATTGCTTTGCACTGCATTATCCATCAACAGGCCCTTTGCAGCAAATGCCTGAAGTTTGACCATGTGATGTCTGTTGTTGTCAAATGCATAAACCAAATCAGATCCAGGGGCTTAAAGCACCGATGTTTCCGTGCTTTTTTAGAGGAAATGGAGTCTGAATAAGGGGATGTGCTTTACTTCACTGAGGTGCGTTGGCTCAGCAGGGGAAACTCGTTGAAAATATTTTTTGAGTTGAGAGCCGAGGTGAAAGCCTTCATGGAGAAGGTTGGGGTGGCTGTTCCTGTGCTAAGTGATCCCAAATGGCTCACGGACTTAGCTTTTCTTGTTGACATCACACATGAGCTTAATGTACTGAACAAGAAGTTACAAGGCCAGGGGCAACTCATCAGTGTTGCCTATGACAACGTGAGAGCATCCTCCACAAAATGTCAGTTGTGGAAAGCCCAGCTCTCTCAGACAAACATTTGCCATTTCCCAGCATGCAAGGCACTCGTGGATGCAGGCACACCATTCAGTGGTGAGATGTATGTTGATGCCATTTTGAAGCTAGGGGAGGAATTTGATCACAGATTTGCAGACTTCAAGACACACAGAGCCACATTTCAAATTTTTGCAGACCCCTTCTCCATTGATGTGCAAGATGCCCCTCCTGTGCTTCAAATGGAGCTCATTGACCTGCAGTGCAACTCTGACCTCAAAGCCAAGTTAAGGGAGGTGAGTGGAAAAGCAGACAAGCTTGGACACTTTTTGAGAGAATTGCCTCCCAGCTTCCCTGAGCTTTCCCAAATGTACAAGTGGACCATGTACCTTTTTGGGAGCACATACTTGTGCGAAAAGCTCTTCTCCACCTTGAACTTCAATAAGTCCAAGTACAGGTCCAGAATTACTGATGATCATCTTCAAGCCATACTGAGGGTCTCAACTGCTTCTTCTCTCCAGCCAAATGTAGCTCAGTTATGCGAGAGGAAGCGCTGCCAGGTGTCTAGTAGCAAGAAGTTGGCAAGAGAAGCCATGTTCAAGCCATGTTCAGGTTCACAGATTTATCTATTGTTACTTCTCGCACAGTAAGTATGTGTATACATTGTTGCTGACTGGAGAAATCAAATTATTATTGTTATTACTTATGACTGATTTATTTACTGAATTCTCATTTTGTTCATTTATATTTTGATTTTATTTTGTGTTGAAAATAAAAATAAAGACATTTAAAAATGTTTTTTTTAAGAAATCTTTTCTTGCGGCCCAGCCTCACCCAGACTCTGCATCCAGTGGCCCCCAGGCAAATTGAGTTTGAGACTCCTGGCCTAAACACTTATATTAGAAATGGAAATGACTGCTGTCATTTGATTATTATAATAAGAGAATGCTGTCTGTCTATCTGTGTTGGCCCTGCGATGAAGTGGGGACTTGTCCAGGGTGTACCCCACCTTCCGCCCAAATGCAGCTGAGATAGGCTCCAGCACCCCCCGTGACCCCGAAAGGGACAAGCGGTAGAAAATGGATGGATGGATGGAGATTGAACTTGTTATTTAGTCAGGTTTGGGACAGGTGTGCTGCTGGTGTAGCCACAGTGTGCACGTCTGATGTTGCTCACATGTGCTCCACTGAATGCTCAGGGAGTTTTTGCGTTTGCTCACACACATGAAAAATTAGAGGGAACATTGCATTTATATATACTAAACATGTCACAGTGGTGCATGGTTGGGGTTGTTGGCGTGATCCCAAGATGCAGGGAATGCAGGCAGTGTGCAGGCAGAAGGTCACTTCATTAGGTACTAAGCAGAGTATCGAAAACAAAGAGCACTGGCATGGGACGAGCAGTCAACGACAGGTAAAATTGCAAAAGATATCAAAAAGCAGTAGAAGAAATGCAACACGTGAACTAAGGTGTGCACTCAATGCACCAGCGCCACCTCAGAAGCAAACAAGAGACAGGTGTGGTAATCAGCACAGGAAGTAGAAAAAACGAGGTGGAAGGAGCGCTGACACAGAAACAAACACAAAAAACAAGGAAATAAAATGCTAAGTGTGACCTGTCATTGTAGGTCATGACAAAATAATTTCTTATAAAAAACAAAGATTAGCTAAAATGTAATTCAAATAAATGTTTACTTGCTAAAATATTATTATTTTCCTCACCTCTTACTTTAATAAGTCAATTACCTGTAAGTACAAGGCACATATTTTAGGAAAATGGTGGTACTTGTTTATTTTTGAGGTGGTACATGGTGTTAAAAGCTTGACAACTGTTCTATAATGTTCCAGAAAAAAATTAAATAATAACTGGGATTAACCTTGTATCAAAACATCTCCATTTAGTACATGGGCATTGGACAGCCATGATATCAGTGACACCTTTTTTTAAACATTAGCAAAAGAGAAAATGATACAAAACATCACATTATTGATACCATGTGTGTTTCCCTGCAAATGCATCATATTTATTACTACATATAAAGAATACCACCGGTCAGCAGCCTGTTTTAAGACACATATTGTAAATTGTGACTTTAATGCAATTATGCATAATTCACAAGCTGTTTATAGCTTTCAAAATTGTCAAACGTAAAAAAGAAAGAAGCTTAAGTTTATGGATGCCTGACATTTGCCCATTAAATAGTCACACAGGTCATTACTCCCAGGATAGCTTTTTGTCCCTAGAAGCTCCATGGTGTGCTACACCATCACTGGGGATTTTATGACGGAGTTGGATTTATTTTCAAGTAGTAGAGCCGTAGAGTCACGCTACATTTGCATGAAGTCTTTACAGCATGTTTAAGATGTTGTATTTCACTTTAATTACTTTAATTACGCATTGATGTATTTCTGTATATTTATGTACCAATATTGTAGTTTTCCCAAATTGTTTTAGTCCCGAGAGTTTGTTGCTCCCTTAATTCATGTCAGACATATTAATACATCTAGGGATGATACTCGTAACCGGTTTTCCCGGTTGTTTGATAAGAAAAGAACCGAGTCCTCGGACTCGAATCCCTTCTTGAGAACCGGTACCCGTTATCGAGACCACTATAGTAAAGGAAAAGAGTTGATTCTTTATTCGAATCCCGTCCCGACCAGAAATGCTCTGTGGGACATCACAAGAAATGACGTCATGTAGCTCAGTCATTAGGCGCAGATAGCGAAAGCAGGAAAACAATGGGCGGGAAAAAGCGCTCCAAGGTGTAATAATGTTCAAAACAAAAGCTATAATCCATCGAATAACTTTACTGAGAGATTTTAGCAGGGTAAAACACATGACGAACACTTTTACGACCAACCGGAAACATAGCAACCAGGCTAGCAACGCACCTCCTTTACGGCAGCTGTCGCAACGTTCTTAAAACAACCGCAGCACATACATATATATATACAACATATCTCCCTTTTTTAACTTTTGTTTTTCTTTCCTTGTAAACAGAACAAAATCACACTGTAGATATGTTGTCTGTCTAATTATAAATAATGCAGACGAGGCGTGTTGGCTGAGTTCTTGACGTTTACTTTCACAGCGTGGCAACATGCAACACTTTTCGGGGCTACCGGCATGCTCGTAACTCCCGTTGCATGCTGGGTAGTGTAGTTGTTATATTCTCTAGCTCATAAAATGTTTCCCCCTATAAAGAAAAAATGTTAACTCAATAAAGTGTATTTCTTTTTTTAGCTTTAACTTTTCATTTTTTAGCATTGTAACCACATTTGCAAAGAACTTTTCTCTTCATAGAATTTTCTTTCAATGAAGAAATAAAGTGCAAAAATGTCAAAGCATCATAACAAACAGTTATGTCAAATAGCAGCAGAAGTGCACTTTTTGGAGAGCTGTATTATTTTCAGTTTTGTGCCCAAGGGACTGATTTTATTTAACACTATATTATTATTTATACACCTATTGTGATCACAGAGACAGGTTGTTTTTGTGTTACTGTATATATTTGTTTCTCTGAAAAATCCCACTTAATATACTTTGGGTAACAACAGTCAATATTTATTTATTTTATTTTGTTTTTTTAGGTGGGTAACAGTCAATATTTATTTATTTATTAGATTTTATTTTTTTATTATACAATAAAAGTGAGCTTTTGTTAAACCAAATATTGTGTGTTTTTTTCCATATACAACAACCTATCTGGACTCGATAAGAGAATCGATAAGGAATCGGTTCGATAAGAGGATTCGATAATAGGCTCGAACTCGATAATTCCTTATCAAACATCATCCCTAAATACATCTTCCTCTTGCAGTCACAGAAGCGTTTGTAAAGTTCAGGATGAGGTTGGATCATTTCAATACGGTTAAGGTGACTTTGAGTTAAACAATCTGAGGCATATTTAGTGAGGCGTGTGGTTGCAACAATATCCTATTTGCCAGCTAATCACTGAAAACAATGGCCTGCTGTCATGTCAGTGTCCTTGTGTCTGCATCCACTTAGTCCTTTTCTGTCTTTTCCCTTTATCTTTGCTGGAGCAAGTTCAGCTTGAGTGCGGACTATAATCTCCTACCTTGGGCAACATTGTGATCGCCTTAGTGCTTGACATCCTTTTCTAGCTTTCATAGACAACCGCTCAAGCTTACAAGCTCTTTTACCTCTAGTAACCCAGTCACACTTTTTATTCTCCTTCAAACTTCTATCAAACACGACTCAAGCTTTTATCCGTGCCCTGACCCCCAGCAAAGAATACTTCATGCAAAACATTTGAGGAGATGAGACTGTATATTTTTCATATCTGTTGCCCTCAAGCAGACGAGATACTAGCAGAACCGGAGGGCCATAGACTCAAATACTGCTTCAGACAAAATAAAAAACATGCAATCAGGAGAAGCGATGGGAATCGAAAAAACGGTTCATTGGGAATCATCTGCCAGTTTTGTTAACGACTACCTTATTGATTCCTGTGGGCATGACGTCATCATCAACACGAAAGGATGACAACTTCAGTAGAAACATTTAAGTCCCATCTTAAAACTAATTTGTATACTCTAGCCTTTAAATCAGGGGTCACAAACACGCGGCCCGCGGGCCAATTGCGGCCCGCGAGACGTTATTTTGCGGCCCCCACCTTAATATGAAAGTTTAATGTTAGTGCGGCCCGCAAGTTTTAAATGAATGGCGCTTGACAGGGTTGTGTGCGGAGCTGAAGGAATCTACAAATCACGGTGTGGTAAAGGCTCTCGACGATATCGAGAGCGTGCCATGATGGCACTGCTTTTAGTGTCCTCTAGAAACTGTCACCGCATCATCTTTTTCTTTTTCTCCATACTAACAGCGTGTCGGCCCAGACACATGTTGTATGAGGCTTCTGCAGACACACGCAAGTTATTGCAAGACATACTTGAGGAACAGCCATACATGTCACACTGAGGGTGGTCATATTTTATCTTTTTTATTTTTTAACACTGTTACAAATATGCGCCACACTGTGAACCCACACCAAACAAGAATGACAAACACATTTCGGGAGAACATCCGCACCTAAACACAACATAAACACAACAGAACAAATACCCAGAATCCTTTGCAGCCCTAACTCTTCCGGGCTACAGAAACACCCCTGCTACCCTCAACCCCCCCCCACTTCAACCCCCCCCCACACACACCTCAACCCCCCCCCCCCCCCCATCTCCCGAATTAGGAGGTCTCAAGGTTGGTAAGTATGCATTGACGTCACTTGCGTGATGCAAGCAGAGAAACATTTTGCCGCTTTTCCACGACACCCACACACGCTCTTCTTCCGTCCCTCCCTGCCTCCCTCGCTCACCCGCCTGCTTGCTCCCGCCCCCGTTGTAAACAGTCCGGGCGGGGAAGACGAGCGGTCCGGTAGCTTCCCAAGCACTCCGCCGAAGGAGCGAGCGACAATACAAAAGTGTGGTACACTGGACCCCAGCGCTGACACTACGACAGAGAGTCGCTGGGCGAATGAGACGTGTAACACGTTAGTGGTGATGTTACCCGTTCGGGGCTAATTGTGCTACCGTAACTGTAAACTCCACGGGTTGCAAATTTTAAAACCAGTCTACTGAGGCAACAAGATTTCGTCAAGAAAGCAAGCGAAAAGAGCGATGCAGCAGTCAAAGCTATAGCTACATGGTGAGTGATATGGTTGCTAGGGTGGGAAAGCCATTCAAAGAAGGTGAATTAATTAAAAAGTGCATGTTAGATTTTTTTTAAGAAATCTTTTCTTGCGGCCCAGCCTCACCCAGTTTCTGCATCCAGTGGCCCCCAGGTAAATTGAGTTTGAGACCCCTGCTTTAAATAGACCCCCTTTCAGACCAGTTGATCTGCCGTCTCTTTTCTCTCCGTGGAGAGGGGGGGCACAGATTAGGTGACCACAGCTAAGGCGCTAGCTGTTCAAAGTCAGGACCCGGGGTGGACCACTCATCTGTGCATCAGTTGGGGACGGCACTGCGCTGCTGACCTGTCTCCACTCAAGAGGATCTCCTGCTGGCCCCACTATGGACTGGACTCTCAAACTATTAACTAGGTCCACTCGACGTCCATTGCACCGGTCGCTCAGGGGGAGGGGGTCCCCACATCTGCGGTCCCCTCCAAGGTTTCTCATTGTAGCCCATTGGGTTGAGTTTTTCCTTGCCCTGATGTGGGATCTGAGGCGAGGATGTTGTTGTGGATTGTGCAGCCCTTTGAGACACTCATGATTTAGGGCTATATAATTACACTTTGATTGATTGATTGACAACATGGCAACTTGAAATACTTGCAAAGTGGATATTTCATAAAGAAATACCACGAGAAACATTAGCACAAACAGCATGTTGTAGCTTTAAATATTTTCAATTCCCTCCGAGCCGGAAGTGAATCTCCACCAGCAGCAGCAGCAGCAGCGGGAATATAAACAAGCTATCTGCTGGTAATACTGCAGGTAACTAGCAAACTAACACTGCCTATCATGTTAGTGCCTCATTGTAAAAGACTTACAGTAAGAGTATGTGTTCTGAGATAATAGCTGTCTATTGGCTAATTGTTATGCTTTAAGTTACAAGAAAGAATTTGAGATACAAACATACCCGCCGTTAGCTGGTGTAGCAAATGTCACAGTGAACCCCGTAAGATCCGACGAAAACATCTGGTCCTACTCACTAGCATTAGCTTATAGCTAGACATCAACATACATTTGTTTTCCAACCATTGGAATGAGG
This sequence comes from Entelurus aequoreus, assembly GCF_033978785.1. Taxonomy (NCBI): domain Eukaryota; kingdom Metazoa; phylum Chordata; class Actinopteri; order Syngnathiformes; family Syngnathidae; genus Entelurus; species Entelurus aequoreus. The sequence continues at coordinate 50,040,746 of NC_084732.1, forward strand.
AAAGTAAGTGTGAAAGACAGTGCTGAGAAGAAGAAGTCGATATTTAATGAATTAAAGAAATAAATAATCAAAAATCACAGTGATGAAACAATTTGAGTGTATCACTGCAAGTTTGTACCATACTGAAGCAGGAGGAGATTAACATAAGACAGTGATGTGGAAATAATATCTAACTGATGAACAGTTATCCATGAAAATATGGAGAAGCTGCTGATAGTGTGTTTGACAAAGAAGCAGTTGGAAGGAGACACCCTAGATGTCCACTCTCCAAGGTAAATATACACTTTCATTACGTTACTTTATAAAATATTGTAGCTGTTTGTAGTACATTCTATTGTATTGTTTTATACAAAATTTCCTATTAAAAAGTGTGTTTTTCTTCTCAAAAGGCATGTTACGTTTTAAAATGATGGTGTATTGAGGGCAAACCTCCCTAAATTGATTTTAATTCAGTATGTATGTAGACATACAAATATGCACATCCATGCACTGTGTATTACTCCCTTCTCAGCAATGGTTATCTAATATCTACTGATTCTATTTGCCATGTTGAATTAGAGCACATTACATTTGGAGCACAACACATCATTAGCACTCAGGTCACTGACCTCAAAATACACTAATGGTGGAAGGGATTCCTAATGCAATATGTCAAATTAGTTTCCTTATTGCAAATGTGCGGTAATCCCATAATGAGAGTTGGAGGTTAATGGTTTTTTTCACTGACCGTCTCGACAGTTTCAAAGTAGATGGAAACAAGGACTAAGAAGCCACAAAACCAAGTAAGGGGGTGAAGATGATGTCATGAATCATATCAGTAACCTCGTCCTAGAGTCTGTCTCCCAAGGTACGGACTTACTTATCAAAACAATCAGCTTCTCTTTAACACAACCATTTTATTGCTTCACATCTAGTAACATGCTTCACAAAGGTGGGATTTATGGCTTCGCCAATAAATTGGATTGCACTAGATTTTTAAGTAGAAGAGGAATTGAAGCTTTTCTATGTCCTTTTCGCCACCTTGAATTTGCTTAGTTTCATCATGTGCAGTAATAAAAGCGCTTCATTTTTTCTGGTGATTGATTATGATTAAAAGGGACCCAAACAGGTCCTGTCTTTGATCCTGTTGAGGTACTAATGAAGGGCAATATAAATAAACAAGTTCAAGCGCAGTGTAGGCAAAGTGTCCACATTAGAATTTATTATTTGATTTAGTAGAACAAAGAAAAATATTATTATTCATATTAATGTTATTATGAGTCCATTAAAATTTCCTGGTAATTAAATGTAATCTAAATGAATATCCTTTAGTATGTTGCAAAAAGCCAAGTTCAATATTACTATTATATGGATGATCCTTGGAGTGCACACAGTGACTACTACACAGACTACAGAAGATACATTTCCAATATTTCTATTATAATAAAATCATTTGAATATCAACGCTATAAGAGGATTTTACTGAGGAAAAGAAAAGACTATGTGAAGCTCTCTTTTCCATATAAATTAATTGAATTGTCGAGCATGAATTAAATGAAAATGATCCCTTTTCTTAAGGGGAATTTCCTTTTATCTTTTCAGCACCCCACCCACTGAGAGTTTAGAATAAAGGGTCAGCTTCAGGGGGAGGAGGCCATGGGTGTGGAGGAGAATGATGTCAATTAAAGTTGTATTATTAAAGTCTTGTCTGTAATTTAAATCACTTACTGTGGACGCGGTATTATCCTCCTATTAGAATATTATACATTTGTCAGTGTTGTCAAGATTGACTATACTTTTGTCGTGTGCGGTTTGTTGATTAATGGTAGCTGTCTCCCAAGCTTGAAAACCTTCAATGGCCGTGTCTCCATCTCTCAGACCTTGTAGCAGTGATTACAGGATAACCTTTCTCACACAGTAATTAATCAGACTAAACTTGGCAGTGGCCTCAATGACAACAGAGCTAGGAGAATCACAAGTAACCTACCTCAATAGCTTTGCAAAACATACCACAAAAGGCAATCAATACCTACCTACATCTGGTAAATTGTTCATGGGGTATTTTTCCATAAAGCGAAGTACTGGGGGCTGAACTTCTCCTTTTACCATTATTCTTGTTATGTATATAATGTCAACACATCAACAAATGTCAGTCCTAAATAGAGTAATACATAAAAACAGAAACACTATTTTAACACTAATCAAAGATATGTCATTATTTCTTGTGACAATTATTATCAGTTGTTGGTATTTTTGTCTGCATTTCATTTTTGACTCCTTTTTGGCAATAATTCTGTCTGAGCACTGGCTCCCTCACCTGTCCCTGATTTGCAATCAGGAAACACTTTGTTGAACCTCCCTGCTGCAGAGCTTTGCCTATGTTTGCTGAATATTTTTCACCCCAACCGGATTCGCGTCACCATCACCAAGGCTGCAAAGGAAATAGTTAGCTACTCGAGCTGCCCGCCTTGCATGGGAGAACCGCCCTACCCACGCTTGCTTACGACGCTTCCAGAAGGCAAAGCAGAAGTGCAAGCAAAGGCTCCAAGAAATGCAGAACCTCTAGTAGCAAGACAAAGCAAATGAGATTTAGTCCTACTTTGATAGCAGAGACCTGCAACGCTTCTAACAAAGGAAATATTTGGCCCTCGTCGCAGAGGTACTAAAATTGTTCAGTCTGCCGACGGGGCAACCACACTTATAGAATAGCAAGCCATCCTCGAACAGTAGAAAGAACACTTTAATACTCTCCTGAATCGCTAATCTACAGTAGCTCAGACCGGCTTTGTAAGGCCCCCCAACACCTTGTCAGGCATTGGATGTCACTCCCTCCCTTTTACATCGAGTTTCAGAAGGCGTTAAGACGTATGAAGGCAAGAAAGACCCCCGGAACCGACAACATCCCCTTAGAACTCATCGTTCATGGGGGCTTGGCCTTGAAGACAGGGTATTTCATGAGTGTTGTGCACATGTGGGGGAAGAAAGCTGTACCTGCGGACCTGAATGGATGCCACAATCACCACCATCCTTAAGAAGTGTGATCGCTCCATATGCGAAAACTACATCACCGGAAATAATTTTTCACAGGTACTGCTCGACAGGCTGCTGACTATTGCCAAAGATGTCCTGTCGGAATCACAGTGAGCCTTCCAGCCATCTCTTGGCACCACCGTCATGATTTTCTGCACTGGCCTGCTTCAGGTATAGTCTTGTGAGCACCGACCGCTCCTTTTCATCTTTTGGAACTTGGAAAAGACTTTCGAGGACTCAAAGACCAGCCATGTTGGCCACCTTGAGACATTTCGGCTCTGAATTTTTCACAGATTTTGTACAGGCTGTTAACGACGTGATGACTGGCCGTGTCATGGTCAAGAAAGCCATCTCTAAATCCTTCCCTATTACCACTGTCCTGAAGCAGGGCTGTGTTCTGGCCCCCACCTTCTTTCCCCTCAACCTTGGGGCTATGATTTATGAGCTTCCTGACATGGCCTGTCGCATCCAACTTCACTGCCGAATGGATGGAGGTCGTTTTAACACTGGTCGTCTTCGCACGTGCCGACTCACCACCTTGGTCACAGTGCGGGAGCTGCAATATGCGTACGAGAACACATCCCAGGTGTACACAGTTGCCACCACTATCAATCTCTTTGATAGCGCCTACTCCTGCTTCAGTCTCAATGTCAACATTGCAAAGACTAAGATCCTTGCCCAGGGATCCCTGGGCCATCCTCCTCCAGACACCAGCGATGTACGACTTTGTGAAAATGTCCTTGAGACTGTGAAAGATTCCCCTACCTGGGAAGTTACCTCTCCAGCGATTGCACTGTGCAGAAGGATATCGACAGCAGGATTCATGCTGCACGTGCAGCATTCAGGAGGCTCTCTAATTGTGTTTTCCTAAACCATAACCTTAGGTTCCATAACAAAATCATGGTGTTCCAAGCAGTCGTTCTTTCTACCATTCCATACGGCTCTGGGGTGTGGGTTCTGTATAGGCGGCATGTAAAAAAAATTTGACTTTTCCAACAGCAAAAACTTCATGCGATCCTGAATATCAAATGGCAAGACCTTGTCACCAATGAGTATGTCCTTCTCCGAGCCGAGCCAACTTCTCTAGCATCAAGGCAAAGATGGCGCGACACTGCCTCTGCTGGACAGGATATGTCAGAAGAATGCCCACAACCCAATTCCCTCGTCCGATCCTATTCTCGCAACTTGTATTCGGCACCTAAACAACAATTTCATGACCAACTGAAGGCCACTCTCCTCCGCTGCAACATTGACCTGGCCACCTGGAAGACCCTTGCCGAGGACCGCCCTGAGTGGAGGCACACTATTATTCAAAGAAGAGACCGCAAGTAAAATGAACGATGACGTGTGGCAGAGGCCAGCAGACACCAACACAAAAAATGACTTCTTCTACCTCGCTCACTACCCACAATTCTTTGTGATAAGTGTGCCCGTCTCTTCCACTCTGCCCTGGGATTGAGCAGTCACATCAGACATGGTCACCTCACAAATAGCAATAATTGAGATTTAAAAGATTTGTTACAGAATTACTATTTCTTGGACACGAGCGATTGCCTCGTAATAGTAGCATTGCTTGTTACCATTGCGTGTCTATGTTGTCATTCCACATGGCTCATGCCAAAGCTGTGTTATAGACGTCAAAGAACAAGTGCAACTTGAATCAAGATGTTGACAGCTAATAGCAGTCCTAGTTAGCCTGAAGTGCCAAGCCGAATTGTCTGATGGCTTTTGGGAAACAACTTACTCTGGTGATGACTTCCTCCATGATTTCGGCGGATGGCTTCTTTTTTGTTTGGAGACTTTCCTGCGGCTCCTCTCTGAGCTGCCACCTTACCGTGGTAGAGGAGTTTGCGTGTCCCAATGATCCTAGGAGCTATGTTGTCCGGGGGCTTTATGCCCCCTGGTAGGGTCTCCCAAGACAAACTGGTCCTAGGTGAGGGATCAGACAAAGAGCAGCTCGAAGACCTCAACGAAAAATAATGGACCCAGATTTCCCTCGCCCGGATGCGGGTCACCGGGGCCCCCCTCTGGAGCCAGGCCCGGAGGTGGGGCACGATGGCGAGCGCCTGGTGGCCGGGCCTGTCCCCATGGGGCCCGGCCGGGCACAGCCCGAAGAGGCAACGTGGGTTCCCCCTCCAATGGGCTCACCACCCATAGCAGGGGTCATAGAGGTCGGGTGCAAAAGTGAGCTGGCCGGCAGCCGAAGGCAGGGCACTTGGCGGTCCGATCCTCGGCTACAGAAGCTAGCTCTTGGGACGTGGAACGTCACCTCGCTGGGGGGGAAGGAGCCTGAGCTAGTGCGCGAGGTGGAGAAGTTCCGACTAGACATAGTCGGACTCACTTCGACGCACAGCAAGGGCTCTGGAACCAGTTCTCTCGAGAGGGGCTGGACTCTCTTCTACTCTGGCGTTCTCTGCAGTGAGAGGTGACGGGCTGGGGTAGAAATTCTCGTTGCCCCCCGGCTCAGAGCCTGCATGTTGGAGTTCAACCCGGTGGACGAGAGGGTAGCTTCCCTCCGCCTTCGGGTGGGGGGACGGGTCCTGACTGTGGTTTGCGCTTACGCGCCAAACCGCAGCTCAGAGTACCCACCCTTTTTGGATTCACTCGAGGGAGTACTTGAGAGTGCTCCCCCGGGTGATTCCCTCGTTCTAGTGGGGGACTTCAATGCTCATGTTGGCATTGACAGTGAAACCTGGAGAGGCGTGATTGGGAAGAATGGTTGCCCGGATCTGAACCCGAGCGGTGTTTTGTTATTGGACTTTTGTGCCCGTCACAGATTTTTCCATAACGAACACCATGTTCAAACATAAGGGTGTCCATATGTGCACTTGGCACCAGGACACCCTAGGCTGCAGTTCCATGATCGACTTTGTAGTTGTGTCGTCGGATTTTCGGCCTCATGTTTTGGACACTCGGGTGAAGAGAGGGGCGGAGCTTTCTACCGATCAACACCTGGTGGTGAGTTGGCTGCGATGGTGGGGGAGGATGCCGGACAGACCTGGCAGGCCGAAACGCATTGTGAGGGTTTGTTGGGAACGTCTGGCAGAGTCTCCTGTCAGAGAGAGTTTCAATTCCCACCTCCGGAAGAACTTTGAACATGTCACGAGGGAGGTGCTGGACATTGAGTCCGAATGGACCATGTTCCGCACCTCTATTGTCGAGGCGGCTGATTGGAGCTGTGGCCGCAAGGTAGTTGGTGCCTGTTGTGGCGGTAATCCGAGAACCCGTTGGTGGACACCGGCGGTGAGGGATGCCGTCAAGCTGAAGAAGGAGTCCTATCGGGTTCTTTTGGCTCATAGGACTCCTGAGGCAGCGGACAGGTACCGACAGGCCAAGCGGTGTGCGGCTTCGGCGGTCGCGGAGGCAAAAACTCGGACATGGGAGGAGTTCGGGGAAGCCATGGAAAACGACTTCCGGACGGCTTCGAAGCGATTCTGGACCACCATCCGCCGCCTCAGGAAGGGGAAGCAGTGCACTATCAACACCGTGTATGGTGAGGATGGTGTTCTGCTGACCTCGACTGCGGATGTTGTGGATCGGTGGAGGGAATACTTCGAAGACCTCCTCAATCCCACCAACACGTCTTCCTATGAGGAAGTAGTGCCTGGGGAATCTGTGGTGGGCTCTCCTATTTCTGGGGCTGAGGTTGCTGAGGTAGTTAAAAATCTCCTCTGTGGCAAGGCCCCGGGGGTGGATGAGATCCGCCCAGAGTTCCTTAAGGCTCTGGATGCTGTGGGGCTGTCTTGGTTGACAAGACTCTGCAGCATCGCGTGGACATCGGGGGCGGTACCTCTGGATTGGCAGACCGGGGTGGTGGTTCCTCTCTTTAAGAAGGGGAACCGGAGGGTGTGTTCTAACTATCGTGGGATCACACTCCTCAGCCTTCCCGGTAAGGTCTATTCAGGTGTGCTGGAGAGGAGGCTACGCCGGATAGTCGAACCTCGGATTCAGGAGGAACAGTGTGGTTTTTGTCCTGGTCGTGGAACTGTGGACCAGCTCTATACTCTCGGCAGGGTCCTTGAGGGTGCATGGGAGTTTGCCCAACCAGTCTACATGTGTTTTGTGGACTTGGAGAAGGCATTCAACCGTGTCCCTCGGGAAGTCCTGTGGGGAGTGCTCAGAGAGTATGGGGTATCGGACTGTCTGATTGTGGCGGTCCACTCCCTGTATGATCAGTGCCAGAGTTTGGTCCGCATTGCCGGCAGTAAGTCGGACACGTTTCCAGTGAGAGTTGGACTCCACCAAGGCTGCCCTTTGTCACCGATTCTGTTCATAACTTTTATGGACAGAATTTCTAGGCGCAGTCAAGGCGTTGAGGGGATCTGGTTTGGTGGCTGCAGGATTAGGTCTCTGCTTTTTGCAGATGATGTGGTCCTGATGGGTTCATCTGGCCAGGATCTTCAGCTCTCGCTGGATCGGTTCGCAGCTGAGTGTGAAGCGACTGGGATGAGAATCAGCACCTCCAAGTCCGAATCCATGGTTCTCGCCCGGAAAAGGGTGGAGTGCCATCTCCGGGTTGCGGAGGAGACCCTTCCCCAAGTGGAGGAGTTCAAGTACCTCGGAGTCTTGTTCACGAGTGAGGGAAGAGTGGATCGTGAGATCGACAGGCGGATCGGTGCGGCGTCTTCAGTAATGCGGACACTGTATCGATCCGTTGTGGTGAAGAAGGAGCTGAGCCGGAAGGCAAAGCTCTCAATTTACCGGTCGATCTACGTTCCCATCCTCACCTATGGTCATGAGCTTTGGGTTATGACCAAAAGGACAAGATCACGGGTACAAGCGGCCAAAATGAGTTTCCCCCGCCGGGTGGCGGGGCTCTCCCTTAGAGATAGGGTGAGAAGCTCTGCCATCCGGGGGGAGCTCAAAGTAAAGCCGCTGCTCCTCCACATCGAGAGGAGCCAGATGAGGTGGTTCGGGCATCTGGTCAGGATGCCGCCCGAACGCCTCCCTAGGGAGGTGTTTAGGGCACGTCCGACCGGTAGGAGGCCACAAGGAAGACCCAGGACACGTTGGGAAGACTATGTCTCCCGGCTGGCCTGGGAAGGCCTCGGGATCCCCCGGGAGGAGCTGGACGAAGTGGCTGGGGAGAGGGAAGTCTGGGCTTCCCTGCTTAAGCTGCTGCCCCCGCGACCCGACCTCGGATAAGCGGAAGAAGATGGATGGATGGACTTTCCTGCGGCATTTTGGACCAACCTTGCTATTATTAAGTATGCAATTTTCTTTGTCCATTTCAGTGTTCGTTGCCGCTTGTGGCTTCGGCGCTGGAGTGTTTTCCCGCACTCATGGTGTGGGCCGATGGTTACAAAAAAAAGTGCCGTTAAAAATTTGCGTTAACATGTTATCATTAAGTTAACTTAGATAGCCCTATTAAAACACATAATTATATTCTAGGGGTGTAACCTTATTGTAGATACAGCGGTATTGCGGTTTTAAAGTCTTCAAAATTATGCCTTTACGCATTACGGTATCAAAAACAAAAATGTGGTGTGTAGTTTTTTTCTGGCGCTTTAGCGTTGGCCAGGTCTGACAATAAACTACATCTCCCCAGAATCATCTCTGCATCACGGGACCGACAAGGTGTCGGGCGTATAATGTCGTAAGCAGAACATGAAGTGTGTTTGTAGTATATGAGAGGAATAGTTTTTTTGGACATTTCCTGAAAAAATTATCAAACTCTATCCATAAACATTTCAGTAATGTTTCTGACAAATACAAAGCGAGCCACTTTTGTCTCGAGCGTTTCCAAGGCGACACAGAGCCACCAGGTCACGTCGCACCGCACGGAGGGAAATCGCCCAAAAAACCTGTACAGTGCGGGTAATAGGAGTAAACTGAAAAGCTACTTGTTAAATCCTCAATCCTACGCTTGTCTCTCTCTATGTCGCGAGGGGGCTGGAGCCTGTTCTACTCACCTGCACTCTGGCGGAAGGCACGTACGCCCTGGACAAGTCATCACCGTATAAACGGTCACCCAGAAAATATATTTAAAGCCAGCGAGGCCAAACATCTGTTTGTGAGATATTTAAATCATTGAAAAGTGAAATTGTTAGTTAACTTTTTAACTTTTCTGAGAAACAGCATTTTTCAAACTGATATTAACATGTCCACTGTGTAAGACACTCCTTCCCAGAAAGTAAATGTTGAAGGACATCAAAGTGAACATTATTGTTTTACACTGGATGTTTACATTGTCAATTTAAAGACTTTAAATAATTTGCTTGGATCATTAAATGTCCCTGCACAATTCTTTGCATTTAAAAATACATATTTGTAGTATGATTAGAACATTTTAGCATTATGTTTTGTGTTCAATTACAATAAGTATGTTTATCCTAAACATTCCTGGCCCTTACTTAATAAACACCTGCATTTTTAAGTCTTTTTTTGGGACAATACCACAATAATATCGTACTGTGGCCTTAACACTGTGATAATATCATACAGCAAGATTTTGACATTGTTACATCCGTATTTTATTCACTAGTTACATTTACAGGAAATATCATTATGACAAATACTATCCCTGGTGGAGGACAATAACTATCAGATGTAAGTTCTGTCCATTTTTCATGTAATTTGAAGGTCTTTTTTGCAAACAATTACAGTCCAACGCCTCTTAAGTAGTGTTTAGTCTTCTTCTGTGATTTAACAATGCAATGTGCTCAATTAATTAAATCTGAGCATTCCTGGAAAGACATGAGTTGTTTTATGAGCATGTACTCCATGTGCTTGTACTGAATTGCACACAGGGAACTATGATTGGACTACACATACCTTGTGGTGTTAACAAAACCTGATTAGGCTGATTCTTCCAGATAAACTGGGCCTAGCTGAACTGAATTATACACAAATGTTGAGGTAGCTCTTATTCAAATGTCAGAGTGGAACTTCTTCATGACCACACTTTGTGTCTCTAGGATGTTCTGGGCTTGTATTCAGCCATCATTTCTCAGTAGCGTACTGCTCTTCGCTGCAAAGTGAAAAAATTCCCCGGAGCAGCTCACTTGTCACCTCCTGCATGTACATCACAGTGTAGTACCAAGTGTTAAAACAAAATCTCTTTTTTAATTGGCCCCTCACTGTGAGTTTTTTTGGAACAGAAACAATTTTACTATTATTTCTGTCATCACATTTTAGTTGTATTCATCTTGATAGTCTGTTGGCAATCAGGTGCAGTCACATAACCTATTTCATCCATCCATTTTCTACCGCTTGTCCCTTTTGGGTTATTTGTATATATCAATCCATCCATCCATCCATTTTGTACCGCTCGTCCCTTTCGCTGGAGCCACAGCTGCATTTGGGCGGAAGGCGGTGTATACCCTGGACAAGTCGCCATCTCATAGTACAAAATAAAAAATAATTATTACATATACTATATATCTGTGATGAGGTGGCGACTTGTCCAGGGTGTACCCCGCCTTCCGCCCGATTGTACCTGAGATAGGCTCCAGTGTCCCCCGCGACCCCGAAGGGAATAAGCGGTAGAAAATGGATGGATGGATGGATATACTAAATATTTCAGATAATAAAGTATTAATAATATTAATACAATAATAATAATATTAAACTTAAAACTGAGACAGACAATTAATAACAAAAATACATATTGCACATATTTTAAATAATCTTCAAAAGTAGTCAAAGGAAAAAGAGACTTTCAATACCACCTTTGGAAGAACTTTGAACATGTCACGAGGAAGGTGCTGGACATTGAGTCCAAGTGGACCATGTTCTATGCCTCTATTGTCGAGGCAGCCGATCGGAGCTCTGTGGCCGCAAAGTGGTTGGTGCCTGTCGTGGGGGTAATCCCTGAACCCTATGCCGTAAAGATAAAGAAGGAGTCTTATCGGGTCATGGGACTCCGGAGGCAGCAGACAGGTACCGACAGGCTAAGCGGCGTGCAGCTTTGCCGGTCAAAGAAACAAAAACTCAAACATGGGAGGAATTCGAGGAAGCCATGAAAAACAACTTCCGGACGGCTTTGAAGCGATTCCGGACCACCGTCCGTTGCCTAGGAGAGGGAACACAGTTCACTGTCAATATTGTGTATGGTAGGGATGGTGTGCTGCTGATCTCGACTTGGGATGTTGTGGATCAGTGGAGAGAATACTTTGAAGACCTCCTCAATCTCACCTGCATGTCCTCCTATGAAACTGAGATAGCCCTGAGATCCACTTGGAGTTCCTTAAGGCTCTGGATGCTGTGGGGACGCCTTGGTTGACGAGACTCTGTATTATTGCATGGACATCGGGGGCAATGCCTCTGGATTGGCAGACCGGGGTGGTTGTTCCTCTCTTTAAAAAGGGGAATTAGAGGGTGCGTTACAACTATCATGGGATCACACTACTCAACCTTCTCGGTAAGGTCTACTCAGGTGTACTGGAGAGAAGGCTGCGCCGAATGGTCAAACCTCGGATTCAGGAGGAGCAGTGTGGTTTTCGTCCTGGTTGTGGAACTGTGGACTAGCTCTATCCTCTCAGCAGGGTCCTCGAGGGTGCATGGGAGTTTGCCCAACCAGTCTACATGTGCTTTGTTGACTTGGTGAAGGCATTTGACTGTGTACCTTGGGAAGCCCAGGGGGTGTGATCAAAGAGTCTGGGACACCCATCCATCCATCCATTTTTTACCGCTTGTCCCTTTCGGGGTTGCGGGGGTGCTGGAGCCTATTTTAGCTGCATTCGGGCAGTAGGCGGGGTACACCCTGGACAAGTCGCCACCTCATCGCAGGGCCAACACAGATAGACAGACAACATTCACACTCACATTCACACACTAGGGCCAATTTAGTGTTGTCAATCAACCTATCCCCAGGTGCATGTCTTTGGAGTTGGGAGGAAGCCGGAGTACCCGGAGGGAACCCACACAGTCACAGGGAGTACATACAAACTCCACACAGAAAGATCCCGAGCCCAGTATCGAACCCAGGACCTTCGTATTGCGAGGCACACGCACTAACCCCTGTTTCACCGCTAAATGTGGCGGTCTGCTGGGGCTATGCCAGCTGCAATCTGTAATATTTATACCTGAATAAGTGCTTCTGATGTTCTGTAAATTACATGTGGTAGAAGTTAATGGTCTTCATATTGCTGCATGACAATGTTTTCTCTATTAATACAATGTAATATTGAGCATGTTAATCATTCTGTAATTGAGGAATCGACCAGAACGTGTTATAAAATGTACACAATATTTCAGCCAGCCAGAAACCCTCCCACTCTACCCACCCCACTCATCCTCATATTACTTAACTGATGTACTAGCTTTTCTTCAGGTGCAAATATTTTAGAACAACATTACAAAACATCTTTGACAAAGCCCGATCGTGATGTAAGACATTTTTATTTTGTTAATGTTAGGGTTTCCCCTAAATTGCCAAAATATCTGTGTCCCTGGGGGCGTGGTCAATATGAAATCATCACATTATTTGCTATGATGCATATATTTGTTAAAAAGGCAAAAAAATGTGAATATACATTTAAAACAAATCTGTTATTATTAAGTATAGTATTAACATATACATGTTTCTTACATAGTATCGTTTTGTTCTATTTTTAAATTGTTGCTGCTTATTGTACAATGTACTTTGTTGAGAATTATTATTATTATATTTTTGTTAGAGATTTCTCCAATCCTTTTAGTCACTCTTTCTTTAATAAAAAGTACTGGCTACAAATCTAGCATCTTTTTATGGTTTTATTGCCGACTGTACTCATGTTTGGATTCTGTCGCGCCATGTCTGTGACGAAAAGCGAGCCTGACGTAACACTTGCTTTGCGTTGCTGGGAGCCTTTTTCTCATTAAAAGCCGCCAGTGTCATTCGTAATTGTAAAGATCGCTGTCCGCGGGTATATTTAAAATATATTAAAGTACGTTGTGGAGCATCACAATACCTCCGAACAGGTGAGACTGGGCAGAGGGCCAGCCATCACAGTGAAAGCATGCACCAGGAGGTCAAACTACGCCACTCTTTAGGTGTGGTCATTGAAGGCAAGTACATCCCTAATTTTATCCTCAATCAGGCTGAGGTGTGGCCACCTGCCCCAAGGCAGCTGTGGCAGGTTGGCAATCACTGTGTTGGAGTTAAATAGCACCTCGGTGTTTGACTCATTGTGTGGCTGGCTCCCTGCTGGGAAAGGTCTGCTTCCATCGGGCGGTAAGTGTGTTGCTCCACTGAAATATAGTTTGTAAATTAGTCTGCTAAATGTGTAAGATGTTTGATTCATTGAATGCTGGGATTTATTTAACTTTGCACTGATCAGTTTCTTTGCTATATGTTCCAGGCAATTTAGGAGACATGATCCAGACTTGGAAAAAGTGACAATTTGTTTGTTTCAAGGGAAGCCCCAATCGGGAAGAACTTTAAGTTATCCTTTATTCAGAAAAACTGACTGAATAAAACAACGCTGCGGCGTTTGAACTTTAAACAGAACTGTCTCTGGGAGGTTGGTTTGTGACCGCACATCACAAATTGGTGGAGAATGCAGGTATAGAAGACCCTCCCCAACCACATTATGGAGCAAGCAATAAGGGCACTCCTGCAAAGCCAGGCAGAGTTGCAGAATGCGATGAAGGAACTGCTCAAGCAGGTCAACAAAGACGAAGCAGTGGTTCGAGCCCCGGGGGGAGTCCTCACCAAACAAAGCCCCGATGACGACATTGAAGCCTATTTGGAGCTCTTTGAGCGCACTGCTACCAGGGAGCGATGGCCACCCGGTGAGTGGGCAGGAATAATTGCCCCGTTCCTCATTGGGGAGGCCCAGCACGCCTGCCGCGACCTGCCAGCAGAGGACGCACGAGACTACACCAAGCTCAAGGCCGCCCTATTAGCAAGCCATGGGTACAGCCTACCAGCTAGAGCTCAGCGATACCACGCCTGGGCCTACTGTGCCAGCCAGCCGCCCCGGGCCCAGCTCGCAGAGCTGCTACGCCTTACCCAGGGATGGCTGACGAGTAGCGGGGAGACACCCTGGATCCAAAGATTGGTGATTGATCGGTGTATTCGAGCTTTGCCGCCCGATGCCAGAAAGTATGCTGCGCAGGTGAGCCCCGCCTCCCTGGATTCTCTGGTAGCTCTGTTGGAGAACTACCAAGTTAGCAACGAGATGCTCCGAACCACCAGAGCTGAGCCAAGCCGCCCCACCCCTGCTGAAAAAACGGGCCGTGCGCGCCTGCGATCTCCTCCCCGTACTCCTCCACGTAATGCCCCAAGGGATAGCAACCCACAGGAAAGGTTGGCCCGGCCCCCCAGAAGGTGCTATGTCTGCGGGCGAGAAGGCCACATCTCCTGGGCCTGTCCGGAACGGGACCGAGACGTCTCAATGCCCTCTGCCGCCAGCTCGGGTGCCCACCGGCCTTGCTTGCACACCGGGGACACCGGCCGACCCCATGCCTCCCTGCCGGTGCGGGTGGGAGGTACCGACGCCCATGCCCTGATTGATTCTGGCAGCGTCGTCACCTTGGTGAGGGCTGACTACGCTGGTCCTGTCGGCTCAGACACCGTCCCGGTCACCTGCGTCCATGGTGATGTCCGCCATTATCCGGTCAGCCATATCCGGGTCCAGACCCCCCGTGGAGACGCCGTTGTGGCTGCTGGGGTGGTCCCCAACCTACCTGTCCCTCTGCTGATAGGCACGGATTGTGTCCTCTTCCAGCGGTATTGGAACCCAGGCCGCCGCCCACATCCTCCCCGACAAACAAGACGCCGGGACCGGCGCCCCGCAGCCTCGACCCCGCGGACCGCATTCCCCACCTTCCGAGCACCTAGAGGAACCTCACCAGGAAGTGGAGCATCTGAGAGAGACGCCAGTGGGGGAGAGACCCCTCCAGCCAGTGAAGACCCCTTCTCTGAGTTCCCGCTCATGCCGGTCGAGGGGAATCCACCTCAAGGCGAGTACGCCACAGCCCAATGGGCTGACCCGAACTTGGAAATGGCCCGCCAAAGCATCGCCACCATAGACGGTCAACTGGTCGCTGGGGTGAGTGGGGTGTCTTATCCTCATTTTTTGGTAAAAGGGGGTCTGTTGTACCGAAGTGAAAAAACTAAGGGGGGGGGAGTTGTTGAACAACTATTAGTGCCGAAAAGTTACGTCACCCGGGTGTTGTACCTCGCTCACTCCCACCAATTAGGGGCTCATCTGGGAGCCCAGAAGACTTACGACCGAGTGGTCGCACGTTTTTATTGGCCTGGGGTGAAACGAGCCGTCGAGGACTTTTGTCGCACATGTCCGGAATGTCAAAAAGCGGCACCGCGGCCCTTTCTCCGGAATCCCCTCATACCCCTTCCTATTATTGAGACGCCATTTTCACGGATAGCTATGGACATTGTGGGGCCGTTGCCAAAATCGTCTCGTGGACACCGCTATATACTGGTCATTGTCGATTATGCAACCCGATACCCCGAGGCCATTCCCTTGCGTGTTGCTACCGCCAAGAATGTTGCCCATGAACTACTCATGCTTTTTAGCCGGGTTGGAATAGCAGACGAGGTTTTGACAGACCAGGGTACCTGTTTTATGGCCCGTGTAATGACCGCGTTGTATAAATGGCTTAAGATAAAACAGATCAGAACCTCCGTCTATCACCCACAAACTAACGGACTAGTGGAACGCTTTAATTCAACCTTGAAGACAATGTTAAGGAAACTGGTTGAAGTTGACGGGAAAGACTGGGACCAATTAATTCCTTATGTACTGTTTGCTATTCGTGAAGTGCCACAAGCCTCTACAGGTTTTTCCCCTTTTGAGCTGCTCTACGGGCGGAATCCACGGGGTCTGCTGGACCTCGCCAAGCAAGCCTGGGAAAGCCAGCCCTCCCCCCACCGGAACGTTATAGACCACGTGGAACACCTACAGGAGAGAGCCAGAAGGGTATGGCCACTGGTCCGGAACCATATGGAGAAGGCTCAAGCTGCCCAGGCACGAACATACAACAAGGGCGCTCATCTCCGTGAGTTTAAGGTGGGTGACCTTGTCTTAGTATTGGTCCCGACGGCAGAGTGCAAATTCTTGGCTAAATGGCACGGCCCGTACGAGATCGCTGAGCGAGTGGGGGCCGTCAACTACCGTGTGCAGCAACCCGGCCGGAGGAAAGGTTTGCAGCTGTACCATGTAAATGTATTGAAAAGATGGCACACTGCTGCACCTTTGCCTAGCCCTGCCTTTCTAACGGACCTCTCTTCCCAGAAACCCGCCGTCAATGTAGGCGTAGACCTTGGCCCCACACAAGTCCAAGATGTCCAAGAGCTATTGGGCCGCTACCGGGACATTTTTGCAGAGATGCCCGGGCGCACCCATGTCATAGAACATGACATAGAGACCCCGCCTGGGAAGGTGGTCAGGCAACGACCATACAGGGTCCCAGAAGCGCGGAGGGAAGCGATAAAAGAAGAGGTAAAAAAGATGCTTGACCAAGGCGTCATTGAAGAGTCCTACAGCCCTTGGTCCAGTCCAATTGTCATCGTCCCTAAACCAGATGGCTCCTTGAGGTTTTGCAACGACTTCCGAAAACTAAACGAAATATCCACCTTCGATGCATATCCCATGCCTAGAGCCGATGAGCTGATTGACCGCCTTGGACCTGCCCGCTTTGTCAGCACCATGGACTTGACCCAAGGTTATTGGCAGGTACCCCTGACCCAGAGAGCCAAACCCAAGACGGCCTTCTCAACTCCAGATGGCTTGTTCCAGTACACTGTCCTCCCCTTCGGCATCCACGGGGCCCCTGCGACCTTCCAGCGCATGATGGACCGAATCCTCCGTCCTCACCAAGCCTATGCCGCCGCCTACCTTGATGACATCGTGGTCCACAGCGCCACCTGGGCCCACCATCTGGAACACCTGGAGGCTGTCCTCAGGGCCCTTCGTCAGGCTGGTCTAACAGCGAACGCCAAGAAGTGCCGGGTAGGATGGACCGAAACTGACTACCTCGGGTATACGATAGGCCGTGGGTGTGTGCGACCCCAAGCCCAGAAGGTGGAGAAGATACGGAATTGGCCCCGCCCCATCACTAAAAGACAGGTGCAGTCCTTCTTAGGTCTGATCGGCTACTACCAGAAGTTTATCAAAGACTTTGCCACAATAGCGGCCCCCCTCAACGACCTCACTCGCCAACGGTCAACCCACCGAGTATCTTGGACCACCGAAACGGAAGGGGCCTTCGAGAAGTTAAAGCAAGCTCTGTGTGAGGAACCCATCCTTGTTGCACCTGACTTCACAAAGCCATTCGTCCTCCACACGGATGCCTCTGGCACTGGGATCGGGGCAGTCCTAGCCCAATTGGTTGGCGCCGATGAACACCCCGTAACCTTCGTTAGCCGAAAACTGCTAAAGCACGAGAAAAACTACTCTACTGTGGAGAAGGAGTGTCTTGCTGTGAAGTGGGCCATCCACCATCTCAGGTATTACCTATGGGGAAGACGCTTCACTCTGGTGACCGACCACGCCCCCCTCAAATGGATGGCCACCAATAAGGACAGCAACGCTCGGGTGACACGCTGGTTCCTGGAACTGCAAAATTATAAATTCACTGTCGAGCACCGCCCTGGAAAGGATATCCGCCACGCCGACGCGATGTCCCGCCGCTACGAAGATGAGGAACAGGAAGCTCCTCGTACCAACAAGGAGCTTAGGGGGGGATATGTGGAGCATCACAATACCTCCGAACAGGTGAGACTGGGCAGAGGGCCAGCCATCACAGTGAAAGCATGCACCAGGAGGTCAAACTACGCCACTCTTTAGGTGTGGTCATTGAAGGCAAGTACATCCCTAATTTTATCCTCAATCAGGCTGAGGTGTGGCCACCTGCCCCAAGGCAGCTGTGGCAGGTTGGCAATCACTGTGTTGGAGTTAAATAGCACCTCGGTGTTTGACTCATTGTGTGGCTGGCTCCCTGCTGGGAAAGGTCTGCTTCCATCGGGCGGTAAGTGTGTTGCTCCACTGAAATATAGTTTGTAAATTAGTCTGCTAAATGTGTAAGATGTTTGATTCATTGAATGCTGGGATTTATTTAACTTTGCACTGATCAGTTTCTTTGCTATATGTTCCAGGCAATTTAGGAGACATGATCCAGACTTGGAAAAAGTGACAATTTGTTTGTTTCAAGGGAAGCCCCAATCGGGAAGAACTTTAAGTTATCCTTTATTCAGAAAAACTGACTGAATAAAACAACGCTGCGGCGTTTGAACTTTAAACAGAACTGTCTCTGGGAGGTTGGTTTGTGACCGCACATCACAAAGTCCACAGCATGGACACGCTGCCTCTGCTTCAGACAACCCCATGCGTATAGCTTACGTCATCACAACATCGGTTTCGGAAGTACTGTTCCGGTGATAAAAGTACGTCTATTTCCAGCCAAATTTTCGGTGCATCATTAGTCAATAGTGCGCAAATAATAATAGCCATTCATACTGTAGCTACCTGCTGGTGTTAATGTGTATTGTAATGTATTATGATGGTATTTTTTCCCATGGTCTGTAAACATCGTGTCGGCGGACAAGTGTTGTGTGTTTAGGAGTGAAGCACGGAGGCGGATGTGTGTGCACGGAGGACATACTTGTTGGAATTGGGCCCGTTGTTGTCGATAAAATTGGCAATAAACGCTAAAAAGAAAGTCAGAATTTATTTGTTTTCTTCTGGATGCTACAATACACTGTATTACTTTTTGTGTTGGGTGTGGCGGCTAATATAAAGGAGAAACCCTAAATGTACTTGAACCGGCTGTATAGGGTAGCGCTTTGATTTTGAAGCCGGAAAAGTGTGTGATGGTTTTGAGAAAGTGTCTTGACATCTTTTAATGTCGGATCGACTGTTAAAAGTCTCCTTTCGACATCCTGCAGACCTTCTTTTATTTCTGTGAGCTTTTACGTCATCTTACTAAATCAGTCACAGTAACAATCTAAATGTTATGTTATCACTGCACCTTAACCGTAATCTGAAGTGAAGCACCACCCACCTCTTTCGAGGTGCGCAGCAGGTGTTTGTTGCAGGGATGTCGCCTCTACTCTACTCACAGCGTAAAAAAGTCCTTTCTTGTTGGGAGAACAACTTGCAATGGCTTTGAACCTGATATTTCCATAAGGTTGACTTCCTTTGTCCATTTCTGCTTGTACAGAATAGCAAGTAGCAAGTGAACTACAGCCAAATTCCCCCACTAAGGCACGCCCCGAGTGTCAAAAAGGAAGTGTTCGCGTTAATCGCCCGATAAAAAAGTGTGTGCCATTATTGAAATTTATAGTCAACGCCTTATTATCGCGTTAACTTTGACAGCCCTAATATATATACATATACACAAATATCAATCAATCAATCAATCAAATTTTACTTAAAAAGCCCTAAATCACGAGTGTCTCAAAGGGCTGCACACGTCACAACGACATCCTCGGCTCAGATACCACATCAGGGCAAGAAAAAACTCTGGGATGACAAATACATATACATACATATATACGCATACTATATATACTTATATATATACACACACACACACACACACACACACATATATATATATATATATATATATATATATATATATATATATATATATATATATATATATATATATATATATATATATATATATATATATATATATATATATATATATATATATATATATATATATATATGTATGTATATATATATATATATATATATATATATATATATACAGTATATATATATATATATATATATATATATATATATATATATATATATATATATATATATATATATATATATATATATATATATACACACACACACATTGTAATGAATAGGTGAGGTGGATCCCAAGGATGCAGAGATGTATTGTGTGTGGACAATAGTTCTTCCTTTTATTTTGGAGGAAGCACAAAGTAGCAAAACAAAGGCGATGGTGGTAAACACAAAAACACACCATGTAAAAAAAACTACTAAGAGAAATAACCTACACAAAACCAAAAGCGCTAGACAAGGCCAGGAAAAATACTTAATGAAAGAAGTAAACAGAAAAACAAAGTACAAAATAAAAACGCTAGACAAGGCTAGGAAAAATACTTAATGAAAGAAGTAAACAGAAAAACAAAGTATAAAATAAAAACGCTAGACAAGGCTAGGAAAAATACATGCAAACCCGAGAAGACGGGCATAAGACGAACTCGGGAGTCCTCTGGCAAGATCAACAACATATGCGTCTGTTTGCAAGCAGTAGATAAAGTTCCGGCGCTCACATGTTGTCAGCAGCCAGGTTAAATAGGCTGCCACTAATCTACCTCAGGTGTGTGCTGCTGCCTTGCGCCAGCTGCACTCCATACTGTGGATGAGAGAGAGAGTGAACAGGTGTGCAGACAAAACAGAATTGAAGAAGGAATTTCAGATTACCACATATACATGCAGATTATTTGTATTCCATCATGTGACAATATCACCCAAAAACAGTATGTAATATCCTATCATCTGGAATAAGCTCCAGCCCCGCCCCCCTGGATGGGTACTGTTTTATGTTTTGATACTGTGATTGTAGCTGAGATAGGCTCCAGCGCCCCCCGCGACCCCAAAGGGAATAAGCGGTAGAAAATGGATGGATGGATGGAATACTCTTTGCTGTGTTTCATACCATTCAAATACTATAGCATGTCCTTTGTTATTGCTTTCCATTTGGAACAGAAGCAACACAATTGCATTGCTAATTAATACATCACAACAATTCACTTAGTAAAACAAATTCATACATGATTGGCAGTGTAAAGCGCAAATGTGAAATGTGTTAAAGTCCCCTGTGCAAGGGTAAAAAAATTGGCTACTTAAATGTATTTCATTATATACAGTAAATATGAAAATACATATTCAGCATTAACCAAATGAGAACCACAATGAGGCTGTAAATAAAAGATTTTTCAAATAATACTTTCAATAATACAAAAAAGTAAATCACATTATTGTTACTTGTGACTTTTTGTAGAATAGGCTTGTCTTGGTCAAAAGAATAACCAATTATTTTTGTGTAATCCATCTGATCGGTTAATCATCACATTATTACAGCGCTGTCAGACCTCCATTGTTGTTAATGACTTCCGTCTAAGTCAGCATCTCGAGCTTAATGGCCCACCAGAGCATCATTTGTACCACAGGGGCGCGGAAATCCAACAATTTATTGACTTTCAGCACAACCTTATGTTTTACGAGAAGTCATTAAACCCGCAAGAAAATCGAATAACTGACTTTCAACGCATCTCACTCGCAAATATAAGAAATACCCTTTCTAATTCTGTTTACCGAGGAGCTGAATGTCCAGCAAGTTTCTGCATTGAGAGGCAGAAAGGTCTACTGCTGAGCAGGCAGCACAGAGGTTATTACACCTCGATCATGGAGGGAAGTATCAATCTGGGAAGACTGCTGCTCAATGCCTCATGGAAATACACATTATCAGCAATTAAAGGCACCTTTTTAGTCAACAGTGGAATAGATTTTAATCTAAATCAAGTTTTTATGAGATTATTTTTACAATATTCATTTCTGTCATGTTGCTCATTTCTTTTACAAAACTTATTAAACAGCTTTAGATAATTTCAATGCATTGAGCTCTAGGCGTGGGTCAATAGTCAATAAATTCAATAACAGAGTTAAATGAACGCAGTGAATCCTCTTGCCAGCCATTCCCAATCGTTGTTTCAGTGGGTGGAGGCAGAACCTCTAGTTTACACATACAGAGAAGCTGAGCCTCATAACCTAAACATACAGGAGGTATGGACAAAGCCTCGCTAGTCTCTACTTGCTGGTCGCTACTTGCTGGTCGCTACTCGCCGGTTGCTACTCACTGGTCACTACTGGGGTTGCCAATTGTACCTTGAAAAACGGAATGATCCTGTATTTAGTGACAAAAGTATGCATACCATATTGAGCTGTCAAGGGACACACTTTGTCCCGTAATATTATGACTGGGAAAATTTAAAAAAAAATCTGTAAAATATCAATAGATTTCATTTAATGACAACAGCTTCACAACAGTTTGCTAAAGGCTAAGCCAATCAATGCCAGCGTGTATGATCGCTCACCTGACAAACTCATTGCAGTTTTCCAGTATTAACTTTGTGTCGGCTTTCACTCTACCTTGGCTTGGCGGCAGCTAACTAGTTGTCCGCTTAGGTTCTGGAAATCGGACTCAAAATATGACTTTTCAACCTAGTGACTTTTTCTCTTGGAAAAAATAAGCAATTGAGGAAGTTTGGAGATCGTTACATATGTGGCTTTTACATTCGCTGGGTAAGCCACATGCAAGCTTACTTTTTTTAGAAGTGTCAATTAGCAACTCTGCTTTCTTGTTGTCATTATAATAAGGGTGTCTTGTCCTCAAAACACTAGTTGTATAGCAATTTGTTTCCCATGTATTCATATTTCTCCAAACCTGCACATCTAATTATTTTCTGCTTGGAGTCAAATATAACAAAATGTGTGTGTCGGTTGTCATCAGGTCAAGTAATCCAAAACGGTTGAATGAAGGCAACTCTGGAATACAATATGTTGTTCCCATTCAACCTTTGTATATAGTATAACACTATTTTCACACATATAAAAATGAAAAAAAAAAAAAAAATCAGGTCAACCAGCCCTGCAAGGTGACTCTTTTTTTTTTCTGGGAGAATTCAACTCTCGTCGCTACTCACTCATTTCTACTTGCTGGTCGCTACTCCCTTGTCGCTAATTGTAATTCGCTCGTCACTAATCACTAGTGAAAAGCACCGGAAAGTAACACAATTTAGGAGGAAAAACATGATTGCAAAGCCACATCTAAAAGTGTCAAGGTGCATTTTGGATTCGATCTGAGGTTTTTTACATTTTGAGAAAATGAACAAACTTACTAGTAATTGCTAGGATGTGATATGAAGAAAGGTTAGGAGTAAATAAGCTTTGCTTCTTCCTACTCCTTTTCGGACATGTTGAACTGTAAACAATTTTGATGTGACTTTGTAAGCATGTCTGAAAATTGCTGCTGAGCTGCATATCACTGTGTAGGAATATTTTGGCTTCAAACCGAATGAGACCATCTATACCAATGGTGTCAAACGTATGGCCCGCGACCTGGGTTTAGGCCCGCGAACAGGTTTTATCCAGCCTGCGGGATGAGTTTGCTAAGTATAAAAAATGAGCCGGAATTTTTGAATGAAAGAAACTGCTGTCCTTAATGTGTCCACTGGATGTCGCAATAGCAATTATTTGTATCTTTGTAGATGCTACATATGTAAAAATAATAAACCATAGGATGTTAATGCACCAGTCGAGGAAAATGAACAAACTACACAATTAACATCCTGTAATTTGATTTTGATATTTTTTTTATCTTGATAGATTGAAAATGAACCCCAATGAGTTGACTGATGAACATTATCACATAATGTATTCAGAAAATGTAAATAACGACAAATAAAAATAGAATACTATTAAGCGCAACATGTAAGTGTAAAAAAAACAAAACATTATAATTTGTACAATTTCAGAATGTGCTTGTTCTATTTTTAAACAAAGAAAACAATCTGAAGTTGTCTTTATTTTTAAGTTATCGTGCTGTGATTTTACCAGTCCAGCCCACTTGGGAGTAGATTTTTTTCAATGTGGCCGCCGATCTAAAATGAGTTTGACACCCCTGAGCTACACGGATGAACGAGCCAGTATGCCGAATTTGTGGAAAGCAATGGCAACAAAAAAAGACAACAAAACAAACCACTCGGGCCCAGTTTTTCCAACTTGGGAGAAAAAAAATTCACTTCAAGATGTTAAATATTTATTGAAGTGCATATTTTGCTGATATATCTGGGAAAAGAGAATTGTAGATCCATTTTATTTTAATGTTTGTTTACCTTTCAATTACAATTGTAGAAAAGACTAATCAGATGAATATGATATGTTATGCATCACATATGCATAAGAATAGCATATGTGATGCCCAAACCCAAAACTGCTTTGGGTTTTTTGACAATCATATTTGCAGTTCTTGACATATATAGGATGGATAAAATTGACTTATAGTACGTGTTTACATATGATTTCCAAAGTTAAAGTTAAAGTTCCAATGATTGTCATACACACACAGTAAGTGTGGTGAAATTTGTCCTCTGCATTTGACCCATCCCCTTGTTCACAGGGGAGCAGTGGGCAGCAGCGGTGCCACGCCCGGGAATCATTTTTGATGATTCAACCCCCAATTCCAACCCTTGATGCTGAGTGCCAAGCAGGGAGGTAATGGGTCCCATTTTTATAGTCTTTGGTATGACTCGGCCAGGGTTTAAACTCACAACCTACCAATCTCAGGGCAGACACTCTAACCACTAGGCCACTGAGTAGGTCATAGTGGTCATAGTAGTAGGTCATAAAAAATAGTAAGCACTCCTATCATATACAGGATCTTTAACATGCGTTTTTGTAGATCCGTACAAACAGCAATGTTTCTGACATTCTGTAAAAAACAGCAGTGACTGTGCAACAAATCTTTAAATGCATTGTATTAACATTATCTATTAACTATGAATGCTTGTGAAGTTCGGCCCCATTTTCCATAGCACAGCTATATTTAGTTGAATACAAGCCCCTGCGCAGTTGAGGGTGTACCCCGTTTCTCAGCGTAGATAAGATAGGCTTCAGCCCTTGCGACCCTGCAAATTATACGTGGGTAGTTTCACTCATAAATAATGTAGATCATGCAGAGAGGAAAAGAGAATTTTAGGACAGTTTTGTTTCACCTGACTGAATCCAGTAAAGACGCAGAGACTTTGCCTTATTTGGCTGGACAAGCGGCTACATGATCTTCCTTATACAGAACATTTTGTCTTGAAATGTTCAGGTTTTTTGTACAGCATGCCTCCATACAGTATAGGATACTACATGGGAGCTTCTAGTTGTCACATAACAGTGCAGAGGTGTAGGACAGAACTCTACCTGATTATCTGTATCAAATGATGTTTTTGTTTTATACTGGACACATTTATAGACAAAAAGTCAGTTAAAGTTCAGTCTCTTTGGAATTCAGACTGACTAGAGCTGTAAGATGAGCCCAGCACACATCACTTATGTCTGGATCCTCATTAAGGGTTGAAGCAGGAAAACCACAGTAGATCGATACAAGCACTCATTGAAATACTTGGAATTTGGTGAATTTTAATAAGGATTTTTAATGTACTGTACCACTCCCTAGTGTGAGCCCATATTGACTTCCTATTAAGTTATCAAATATATTCCCTTCCCCACCAGAATTATATTTTACATGACATAATATCACATTCAAATACTTTGAGGCATTCATTCTCGATATATATTTTTTATTATTATAGTTGTATTTTGCATTGTACTGAGAACGGTTTCTAATGTTTTTTGTCCAGTGGTACCTCCACTTAGAAGTACACCATCAATTTACGAGTAACAATTATACCATTTTATACAAATGTGTAGATAACAAATCTTGTATCAAAAAATGAACAATACAATATACAACAAACACTACAGTACTTTTATGAAGTAAGATAATATTAATGTACAGCGTTTACCTTGAAACGTGGACTTGAACGATATGTTCTGCGAGCTGCTTTTCTGTCAAAAGCACCATCAACAGCTTCTCCATATTTTCATGGATGAATGTTCAGACATTATGTTAACACTGTTGGCTGGTATTATAGCCTTTATCGACTCCTTCTGCTTCAATATAGTTCAGATTGTTAAGTGCTATGCTTGTACTGCTTTGCCAAGTCGGCTACATGCACACCTCTGTCATGTTTTTTGATTATTTCTTTCTTTGATTTAATCAATATGATCAAGCATTATGAGCATGATATGATGCCCTCTTCCTGGTCTGACCATGTAAGCTACACCCCACTAAAACACACAAACACGCGCGCTCAGACACACCCGCACGCACACACACACACACACACACACACACACACACACACACACACACACACACACACACACACACACACACACACACACACACACAAAAAAGAATAATGTTATGTTTAGGGATGAGTACTGCAATCGGCCCTCTTATAGGCATCAACCATATTCCAATTTTACTATTATGTACATAAAATCAAACAGTGCCATATTTTGATACCTTTGTTGCGCATGATGTCAAGTCCGGTTGTAGACTAAACAGCGGCCCAAACACTTGCCGGGGAAAGAAGTCGTCATTCAGCACTCAGAGCGGACTCACACAAACTGCCTCAAGGTAATATTGAAATTTTCAATGCCAAAAAGCAAACATGCCTGATAGAAAACACTCAAACTTAGAAAATTAGACCAAAATTGCCCAAATCAGATTTTTTTTTAACTCTGATTTTCCAGCTGACTGTTTACACTGTAATGTTATCAGACTCCAGTGTAAACGCACATGTGGCCCCAATGTGACATCGACGTCACTTGCATGCGCAGTGCGATAAAGTGAAAACAAAGGAAGTTGACCGGGAAGGAGGTGCTACTACTACATAATTAAATATAAGCAGTCACACGATAAAAAAGTGCGTTTCTTCACGTGAAATTTTTTTTTAGTAATATAATGTACAAACTGTTTGAACGGATGTATATTAGGGGTGTGGGAAAAAATTGATTCGAATTCGAATCGCGATTCTCACGTTGTGCGATTCAGAATCGATTCAAATTTTTTTAAAATCGATTTTTTTTTTAATTTGCTTATTTATTTAAAAAAAAAGTTTTTAATTGTATTTATTTATTTTTTAATTTTTTAATTAATCAATCCAACAAAACAATACACAGCAATACCATAACAATGCAATCCAATTCCAAAACCAAACCCGACCCAGCAACACTCAGAACTGCAATAAACAGAGCAATTGAGAGGAGACACAAACACGACACAGAACAAACCAAAAGTAGTGAAACAAAAAATAATATTATCAACAACAGTATCAATATTAGTTACAATTTCAACATAGCAGTGATTAAAAATCCCTCATTGACATTATCATTGTCACAGTTCAATTAAATGTGGAACAGAGGAACCCAAGGATGCAGATGGAATTGAGAGTAAATAGTTCTTTACTTAACAAAAGTAGCAATCACAACAATGATCCAAAAATAGAATATAACAAAAAGCGACGGTGCAAAAAGAGCACCGTGATAAAAAGAACAAAAGCTAATATACAAACTAACTAAACTTGGGTCGGAGTTGCAAGACGTGCAAACTATCAACGAACATACCAAGCTGGAAGGCACTGGAAATAGCCAAGATGGTACGTAGGAAAAAATACAAGGACATAGGAGTCTTCAGACAATCAGTCAAGGAGTGGACAAAAGTAGACAGAGCTACAACGACAAATAGTGACGGGTAGAAGCTACAGGTAGAAGTGACATAGACAGGTAGACACTAAAATAATCCAGCAGTGACTGGAGGGCAGGACAGGTTTAAATAGCAGCTGGCTGATTGGCACCAAGTGTGGCCACGTGCCAATCAGCCACAGCTGAGGGGACAAAGCACTCAGGGAGATAATCAGAAAATGAAGACAAAATAAAAGCACTGACAGGAAACTAAGACAAACGCAACCAAACTGTCAGCGGAAACCCTGACAATCATTAGACGTTTATAAAAAATAAAAATAAAAGAACAATAGTGTCACAGTGGCTTACACTTGCATCGCATCTCATAAGCTTGACAACACACTGTGTCCAATATTTTCACAAAGATAAAATAAGTCATATTTTTGGTTCATTTAATAGTTAAAACAAATGTGCATTATTGCAATCAGTTGATAAAACATTGTCCTTTACAATTATAAAAGCTTTTTACAACAATCTACTACTCTGCTTGCATGTCAGCAGACTGGGGTAGATCCTGCTGAAATCCTATGTATTGAATGAATAGAGAATCGTTTTGAATCGGGAAAAAAAATCGTTTTTGAATCGAGAATCGTGTTGAATTGAAAAAAAATCGATTTTGAATCGAATCGTGACCCCAAGAATCGATATTAAATCGAATCGTGGGACACCCAAAGATTCACAGCCCTAATGTATATAGTGTAATACATTTGGAAGGGTTCCAAATCATTTGATGGCTGTTAAGTAGAGGAGACACGGACATCAACGTGGATCTACATGAGCTTTATCTTTCAACTCGCTAATAAGCAAATGCACCACAGCGTCAATTACGGTCCTTCAACAATCGCTATTTCTTCAGAATCAAAATACATATTCATATATTACATATAGCCTATTATTTACGCACTATTGACAAGTGATGCACCCAAAATTTGGTTGTCTTAAATAGACTTTGCTCACCAAAACCGGATGTTGTGATGAAATATCCACTTTTGTTGGCGACTGCGTCTTTCCTGGCGCACACGAGTGATGTAGCTCGCCCAAAGCTGACGAAAAAGTCATATACGGGTCTCATTCAGGTTGTATGGCGTTGAGACTGAATTTGCATTTGAAAAGATCAGATTCAAATCAGATTTGGACTACCTCCTGATGTGGCCTGAATCTTTTGCAAAAATATCAGATGTGAATAGCTTTGGAGCATTTAGACTGGCAAAAAATATCAGATCTGTGGCACTTGAGGGCAAAATAATCCGATTTGGTGTGCAATGTAAACGGGGGCCATAGACACATTTTTTTCAAAATGCACTAGCTCAATGCTAATTCACATTGGATAAACTATAGACACGTCATTGATTAGCATTAGCAATTTTACATGGTTACTTCAACACTTCAAATTTGGTCATCAAAATTACAACTAAGATGCATGTTACAATCAAACGGATGGTGTGTAATAAGTACAATACGTACAGTATAAACACTTTGTAGGGCTCAACAAGAGATTAGTCATTCAACTTCGTTGGCAAGGACTACTTCCTGGTTTAGCAACACACCACAGTCTATACACTACTGCTATCTAATGTCTTGGACTTGCGACTGCATGGGAAGTCTACTAAATAGTTCTTGCAAATGAGACTCACAAAGTGTAAGAAAACATGAATTAACAAATGGACAGCATAGTTGTCATAAGGCTAGGTTAGGGATGCAACTATAAACGGTACAATGATAACCCGCAACAAAACTTCCCACGGTTAGTGTTATTGTTTTAAATTAAAACTATTGTAGAACCGTGATTGATAACACTGATAAACTCATGGGTCGGTGACACTGTTCATGTACTGGAGAAAAAAAGCTAACACGAGCTAGCTTAAATGCTAACATGAAAACAAGAGGCATTAACGTACAAACCCCGTTTCCATATGAGTTGGGAAATTGTGTTAGATGTAAATATAAACGGAATACAATGATTTGCAAATCCTTTTCAACCCATATTCAATTGAATGCACTACAAAGACAAGATATTTGATGTTCAAACTCAGAAACTTTTTTTTTTTTTTGCAAATAATAATTAACTTAGAATTTCATGGCTGCAACACATGCTAAAGTAGTTGGGAAAGGGCATGTTCACCACTGTGTTACATGGCCTTTCCTTTTAACAACACTCAGTAAACGCTTGAGAACTGAGGAGACACATTTTTGAAGCTTCTCAGGTGGAATTCTTTCCCATTCTTGCTTGATGTACAGCTTAAGTTGTTCAACAGTCCGGGGGTCTCCGTTGGGGTATTTTAGGCTTCATAATGTGCCATACATTTTCAATGGGAGACAGGTCTGGACTACAGGCAGGCCAGTCTAGTACCCGCACTCTTTTACTATGAAGCCACGTTGATGTAACACGTGGCTTGGCATTGTCTTGCTGAAATAAGCAGGGGTTTCCATGGTAACGTTGCTTGGATGGCAACATATGTTGCTCCAAAACCTGTATGTACCTTTCAGCATTAATGGCGCCTTCACAGATGTGTAAGTTACCCATGTCTTGGGCACTAATACACCCCCATACCATCACAGATGCTGGCTTTTCAACTTTGCGCCTATAACAATCCGGATGGTTCTTTTCCTCTTTGGTCCGGAGGACACGACGTCCACAGTTTCCAAAAACAATTTGAAATGTGAACACGTCAGACCACAGAACACTTTTCCACTTTGTATCAGTCCATCTTAGATGAGCTCAGGCCCAGCAAAGCCGACTGCGTTTCTGGGTGTTGTTGATAAACGGTTTAGGAGAGTTTTAACTTGCACTTACAGATGTAGCGACCAACTGTAGTTACTGACAGTGGGTTTCTGAAGTGTTCCTGGGCCCATGTGGTGATATCCTTTACACACTGATGTCGCTTGTTGATGCAGTACAGCCTGAGGGATCGAAGGTCACGGGCTTAGCTGCTTACGTGCAGTGATTTCTCCAGATTCTCTGAACCCTTTGATGATATTACGGACCGTAGATGGTGAAATCCCTAAATTCCTTGCAATAGCTGGTTGAGAAAGGTTTTTCTTAAACTGTTCAACAATTTGCTCACTTATTTGTTGACAAAGTGGTGACCCTCGCCCCATCCTTGTTTGTGAATGACTGAGTATTTCATGGAATCTACTTTTATACCCAATCATGGCACCCACCTGTTCCCAATTAGCCTGTTCACCTGTGGGATGTTCCAAATAAGTGTTTGATGAGCATTCCTCAACTTTACCAGTATTTATTGCCACCTTTCCCAACTTCTTTGTCACGTGTTGCTGGCATCAAATTCTAAAGTTAATGATTATTTGCCAAAAAAAAAATGTTTATCAGTTTGAACATCAAATAAGTTGTCTTTGTTGCATATTGAACTGAATATGGGTTGAAAATTATTTTTAAATAATTTTATTCCGTTTATATTTACATCTAACACAATTTCCCAACTCATATGGAAACAGGGTTTATATTTCTGATTAAAGGGCGGTCATCCCCTATTTAAACTTGTATAAACGCATTACTGTGTCAGGCTTGTCACTGACAGTTTTGGTTATGTTTTAGTTTTACCTCTGTTTGTGTTATTTCCTGTCAGCGCTCTTATTTTTGTTCAGTTTCCTGCTTGCCTCCCTTAGCGCTGCTGTTCCTCCCAGCTCCGACTGATTGGCACCTGGCCACACCTGGTGTCAATCAGTCGGCTCGTATTTATACCTGCCTTGCCTATTGTTTGCTGTATGCTGTGGACTGCCTGTTTCTTGAATGCTATGAGTTATTCCCTGGATCCTGACTCCTGTCCCTGGTTGCTGTTTCCTGGTTTCTGGTTTGTGTTTTCCCTGCTTTTTTTTTTTTTTACATTAAAACCATGTTTTCTTGTACCAAGCCTGTCATCTCTGCATCCTGGGGTTCGTCACCACCACTGCATGACATACTGTCTGATCAACTAAGATATTCAATCATTAAACCTTCAGGCTGTGCTCTCGTAGACAGATACTCAAAGCAATATGACAACATAAAGTGAATTTCCGTGACGACATAAATCGGACATGATGATGCACCCTTTTTTCTTTATCTTTAAGAAAATGCTAAAACTTACACAAATTCAAACGGTAGAAGATAAACAAATTTAAACACTAAAAAATAATAATATGGCTCTTAAGTAGCCAGAAAAATGTCATATAACATATTTCTTCTGCCAAGAAAGTAGCTATTTATTTATTGTTTTCATTTTTTTAAATAAAATAGTTTATAAATGTGTGCAGATTCAACAATACTGTGATGAGAGTGATCAGTGATCATTTTGGTGACAATATCCGCGATATGAAATGTTCATAATCTTACATCACTAAAATAGAGTTTTACACTCTTGAATTTGGATTTATCTGAAGAATCACGCAGATTATTATCCATTCATCCATTTTCTACCGCTTGTCCCTCTCGGGGTCGCGGGGGATGCTGGAGCCCATTCCAGCTGCACTTGGGCAGAAGGCGGGGTACACCCTGGACAAGTCGAGTAAAGGAGCATGTGTGATTAATCTGTGTAATGCCACCATTTTTTGTGATTAATCACATAAGTGAACCCATTATTTTTGATAGCCCTGCATGAAATAATAGACATTAATTTTACATTCATCTCTTTTAAACCACTATTGGTAACATATGCTAGCCGTTGGTGGTGTTCTTATATGTTCTGGTTTATTTTTTTCATTTTGAGCTGTGACACACAACAGCTTTTATTGATGATTTACTGTTGGTACATTAAAAATGTGTAGATAACAAATATTGTATAGAAAATAAACATTACAATATACAACAAACACTACAGCACTTTTATGAAGTAAGATAATATTAATGTATTGAATTATATAGCACTTTTCTCTAGTGACTCAAAGCGCTTTACATTGTGAAACCCAATATCTAAGTTACATTTAAACCAGTGTGGGTAGCACTGGGAGCAGGTGGGTAAAGTGTCTTGCCCAAGGACACAACAGCAGTGACTAGGATGGCAGAAGTGGGGATCGAACCTGGAACCCTCAAGTTGCTGGCACGGCCACTCTACCAACCAAGCTATACCGCTCAACGCACAGCGTTTACCTTGAAAAGTGGACTTTGACGATATGTCCTGCGAGCTGCTTTTCTGTCAAATACACCATCAACAGCTTCTCAATATTTTCATGGATAAAGGTTTAGACATTATTTCAACGCCGTTGGCTGGTATTATAGCCTTTGTCAACTCCTTCTGCTTTACTATAGTGTAGATTGTTAAGTGCTATGCTTGTACTGCTTTGCTACATGCACACCTCTGTCATGTTTTTCGATGATTTCTTTCCTCGATTTAATGACTATGATCAAGCATTATGAGCATGATATGCTGCCCTCTTCCTGGTCTGACCATGTAAGCTACACCCCACTAAAACACACACACACACACACACACACACACCAGTGGCGTGCAGTCACTAGAGGCAGGGGAGGCGGGGCCTCACCTGCCATCATGGAAAGAAAAAAAATGTAAAAAGAAAAAAAATGTAATTAAATTGTTATATGTATCCAGTGATTATACTAAAGTTATTTTCCATTTAACTTCACCAGTTTTAGATTATTTTTATTTTTATTTTCACATTTGCCGTTCAAATACTGAGAAGAGAGCCAGTTGAGGCACATCACTGATTTGTGCCTCAACATGGAATGTGCATAATGACTCGGCTAACTGCTGAGCTGCTGTGCAGTGAGACTGTATTGCTATATGAATTATATTATACATTTCCATAGTTTAGTTAGCTGAGGTATATAATGTACAGTGTATTTTGTCAACAACTGTATGTGTGTAACGTATTTTTTCAGCTGAGCATTCATAAAACTGCTGCCAAAGACGTACTGTCTGAGGCTTGCAGTAATCCGGCCTCCTGGTGGTAGAGGGCGGTAGTGATCCCAGAGATCATTCCTTGCCGCAGAAGAAGAAGAAAAAAAAAAGTTAGCAATAATAAGTGCAGCGTTTTTTTATTTCCTCTCGCCTGAACTTTTATTAAAAACATGGAGGATTACATATGTAAAATAAAACAGTTTTCTAAACTGGACTTTCAATCGAAGCAGGAGGTAATAATTAGAGGTAGACCAACGCCGGAGCTAAAAGGTTTGCTTTTGACTTCGGGACAGAAGACTCGTTCTTTTCAAACGGCGTGGTACACACGCAAGAAAGGTAAGACCATAATAATGTTTTTTTTATTAAATGTGCTTTTTTGTGTGCTAGTTTGTATGTGTAAAGAATGCTGGTATGAGCTTTTAAACATAACCCATTAACTGCTGCCAATCACATGGTGAATAAGATACTATTTAGGGTTCATATGTTTGTAAATCTGACTGTGATGATGCAGTGCCTCACCAGACATTAACCTCACCGCACGCCATTGACACACACACACACACACACACACACACACACACACACACACACACACACACACACACACACACACACACACACACACACACACACACACACACACACACACACACACACACACACACACACACACACACACACACACACACAACAAAAAGATAATGTTATGTTTAGGGATGGGTACTGCAATTGGCACTTTTATAGGAATCAACCTACTGTACTATTATGTACATAAAAAACACAAGGACGACCTTTATTGGAAACTGTGCAAGACTATTACTGTCTTCCAGTGACGTGCAGTCAGGGGAGGCAGGTGAGGCGGGGCCTCACCTGCCATCATGGAAAGAAAAAAAATGTAAAAAGAAAAAAAATGAATTAAATTGTTATATGTATTCAGTGATTATACTATACAGTTATTTTCCATTTAACTTCACCAGTTTTAGATTATTTTTATTCAAAATCGCTGAATTTTCACATTTGCTGTTCAAATACTGAGAAGAGACTTGTGGTGAGTCAGCAGCCAGTTGAGCCTCATCATGGATTGCGCAATGACTCGGCTAACTGCTGGCGTGCTGTGCAGTGAGACCGTATTGCTATATAAATGATAAATAAATGGGTTATACTTCTATAGCGCTTTTCTACCTTCAAGGTACTCAAAGCGCTTTGACAGTATTTCCACATTCACCCATTCACACACACATTCACACACTGATGGCGGGAGCTGCCATGCAAGGCACTAACCAGCAGAGGTGTGGACTCGAGTCACATGACTTGGACTCGAGTCAGACTCGAGTCATGAATTTGATGACTTTAGACTCGACTTGACAAAATGTAAAGAGACTTGCAACTCGACTTAGACTTTAACATCAATGACTTGTGACTTCACTTGGACTTGAGCCTTTTGACTTGACATGACTTGCTACTTTCCCCAAAACCTAAAGTTTAAAAAGTTATTTGGGAGCGCTCCGTATCTTTCATTTTGTACGTGTCTGTCTATCAGCGTGTGTGCTGCGTGTCAGCGTGTGTGCTCTCAGTACAACAGCCAATCAAATTAGATCTACATTGTTTTCATCACACAGCATTCAGCCAATCAAATTGCAGGACAACCAATGAACAAGAGTTGTCAAACAACGCGCCAGTGAGAAAGATTTATACCAAAGTTGGTTTCGTTCGGGTATAAAAACTACGACTTGGTCAACAAAAAACGAATTGTCGTATGCAAATCACGCAGTTGGAATATTACAGACGGAGACGCAACAACTTCCAACTTCGTTCGACATTTGAAGTTGCACAAAGAAGGGTAAGTTTTGAATGTAAGATAACGTTTATTGGCTAAGTAACATGACTTTTATTTGCTGTGTAGTTAAATCAGTGAGGCTGTAAACTCACTGCTAACGTCATAACCATAGACATCTTATAAGTAGACGCAGCATCGAGCGCTACTGCTTACTGGTGCAGACGAGACGCGGGGCCGCCATCTTGGAGTGGTGATCCGCTCCACTCAGTGCAATTCATTTGGCAGGAGCAATGAACTGTCAGCGCATTTAATTCATTTTACCTCACTGAATACCACTGATTTTCACGCGCTTTTTTGTCATACGTGTAGCTATGATAACGGACACATGTTTTATTATTCATAGTTTGCTTAACAGTAATAGAATATTCTTATATGCTATAAGTGACCAGACGTCCGAGATCAAAACTGGGAATATAAGCCCAGAGAAGGGGGAAAAAAACGGTCAGCTATTTTTAAGTTGAAGAAACAATATAATTACGTTATATATACATGTGTATATCCTACATAAACAATGTATGAATACATGAGATATCTATATATCTTATAGACTGTATCTCTGTTGCTGCAGCAGCAGAGAGTTTATTCTGTCTTGACACTTTGTATAGATATTTTGTATTACATTCTTCCCTTAAATGATAATGTTTACAGTGATTGTTATATATGTATTTTTTATGTATGTCGCTTTGGATAAAAGCGTCTGCCAAATACTTAAACATATATAAACACCCGAAAGTCTTTATATCAGCTAAAACCACCAATCTGTTTCACTGGATTCAGAATAAAACCAAATGCTGTCTTACCCAACAATGTTAGTATTTGAATATTGTTACTTGAAGACTTATTCCTGGTTACAATTATACTGTTAAGAAAGTATTGTCTTATATTTTGCCTAAAATGAGAATGCATCATAATCAGTGGCGGCTGGTGAATTTTGTTTTAGGTGGGGCTGAAAGTTTGTAAACCAAACCCCTTTAGGGGCGTCATCCTCCCCCAGAAGATTTCTTTGTGATTTTCACATACAAATATTGAAGATCTTTGCTCCTTCTTAACTCTGTGGTATTAATGTTATTTTCATAAAATACAACCAAAAGTACATTAATGTTAAATCTTACTTGTGAAAAGTAATCCCCCGATTCCTATTTTCAACAGTCCGCTCATTTCAGCAGGAAAACGCTGAACACCAGCCCGGCATCTTTGTTTTCTACCTGTCAACTGTCAGTTTAGGCTGCTCGCCGGCTCCTCATCACCACTTCAAGATGCAATTTGCTCGCGTCACAGCAACCAATACTGCGTCTACTTATAAGATGTCTATGGTTATAACATCATTTCAAACACAGCAATATGTTGCGTCCACTGCAGTTTGCTTCCTTATTCATACTTTTTGTCAAGTGATTTTTTTAAGCAGGGTTGCATGAGGTACCTAGACATAACGTTACGTTAGTCAATGTATCACACACAGTAACATAACGTTAGACGGCGGTCAGCAGCACCGCGTATTTTAGCCACCTACAAAAAGACAAACATAGTCAAATAAAGGTCAGTTAAAATATATACTATATTAAGAATATGTGTACATATTGCATAGGGCCCTGACATCTAAAAAGTACAACTCTGTTCATTGTTATGTTCATGTATTTGTTATGTTTTTCATGTGTACGCACACATAAACACACATACAGTATGAGATGAGATCAATGAGATAAGGTAAGAACAGAATAGAAACTGCTGTGGAACTAGTTACAATGCAATATGCCATGGAAATACAATGTTAACACTTTTGTACAAATAAGTACAGTTGCACTTGTTTTTGCAAATGTGTTTATTCTGTAAAGGAATGAGTTAAATGTTTAAAATTGTTTAAACTATTAAAATGTTAATAGTGCTATTATGAATTGCAATGTCAGTACTATTTTTTTTCCTGCTATTTCAAATGCACTTGTTTTAATAAATAAATACAGCGGTTTAAAAGCATACACAATCTGTGTAAAAATATTAGTCTGTGGTTAAAAGGACTTGAAAGGACTCGAAACTCAAAATGCAGGACTTGTGACTTGACTTGAGACTTTCCAGTCTTGACTTTGGACTTGACTCGGGACTTGCCTGTCTTGACTCGGGACTTGACTCGAGACTTGAGGGCAAAGACTTGAGACTTACTTGTGACTTGCAAAGCAATGACTTGGTCCCACCTCTGCTAACCAGCACCCATCAGGAGCAAGGGTGAAGTGTTTTGCCCAAGGACACAACGGACGTGACTAGGATGGTAGAAGGTGGGGATTGAACCCCAGTAACCAGCAACCCTCCGATTGCTGGCACGGCCACTCTACCAACTTTGCCACGCCGTCCCCATATATATATGAATTATATTATACATTTCTATAGTTTAGTTAGCTGAGGTATATAATGTACAGTGTATTTTGTCAACAACTGTATGTGTGTAACGTATTTCTTGTGCTGAGCAATCATAAAACGGCTGCGAAGACGCACTGGCTGAGGCTCACAGTAATCCCGCCTCATGGTGGTAGAGGGCGCTAGTGATCCCAGGGATCATTTTTGCGACTACTCGGCTGCAGAATAAGTGACAACAAGCAGCAACAGTTAGCGATCGTTTATTTTTTCCTCTCGCCTGGACTTTTACCATGGAGGATTACATATCTAAAATAAAACCGTTTTCTAAACTGGACTTTCAATCGAAGCAGGAGGTAATAATTAAAGGAAGACAGAGAGACTTTTAAAACTGAAGAAAGATAAGGAAGACTTCTATAAACAAGTTATCAATGCTTTTGTTCAGAAGGAGCGGCGCATGGACTTAATTTATAAGTAAAGGTAAGACCATAATAACGTTTTTTTTAATTAAATGTGCTTTTTTTGTGTGCTACAGTTTGTATGTGTAAAGTTAAAGTTAAGTTAAAGTACCAATGATTGTCACACACACTAGGTGTAATGAAATTTGTCCTCTGCATTTGACCCATCCCCTTGTTCACCCCCTGGGAGGTGAGGGGAGCAGTGGGCAGCAGCGGTGCTGCGCCCGGGAATCATTTTTGTTGATTTAACCCCTAATTCCAACCCTTGATGCTGAGTGCCAAGCAGGGAAGAATGCTGGTAGGAGCTTTTAAACATAACCCGTTAACTGCTACCAATCAAATGGTGAATAAGATACTCTTTAGGGTTCATATTTGTAAATCTGACTGTGATGAAGTCAGTGCCTCACCAGCCATGAACCTCACCGCACGTCACTGCTGTCTTCTATTAAAGTACATGTGTCACTGCAGCCACCTAGAGGACTGGGGTGGAACAGCACGACAAGCTTAATCAAAACAATTCAGGATTGTTTGTGTCAGCGTTTTGTGAATTTCCTGGACATCTTGTAACTAATGCTGGACATATAACAGTGTTGGATGGAAGAAGAAGTATTGAGAGCGGCCGGTGAGCGAGTGTGTATCCGGCAGAAGAGGCGTTCTGCACGGATCGTGTCCGTCCCTCTCCCCGCCTCTGATTGGCTGCAGCGCCAAGCTGGCCGCCTCTCGGCTCCTTTCTCTCCCTCTTCATGAAATGTTCCTGGATCTGGCGGAGCTTTGCGATGGGTCAAGAGAGGTAGCGTTCACCTGTAGGAACCTGCATTAATTGCCCCCTTTTAACCTCAAGATTTCGGATTATCACTGGGAGACTTTAACACTTTTTATTATTTTTGTTTTTTTAAAGAAAGGATTCTGCAACCTGCATGGAGGGATGTGGGCATGGCTTGCAGCAGGAGAACCAAAACTTTGGTGTCCACATGCGTGATTCTGAGCGGCATGACCAACATTGTGTGTCTGCTCTATGTCGGCTGGGTCACTAATTACATCGCTAATATTTACATTAAAGTCCCCATGCCTTTTCCGGAGAGAAAGTTAGAGGAGGGGGACAAAAGAGAAGACACTCTCCGGATCATAGAGAGACTTGATCGCCTGGAGAATGTGGTCAATCAACATATACAAGGTAAATATATCAATATATATTTATATACACACTGGGACCCTCATGCATGACTTCACCTGCAGTGCCAAGTTCTATCCTTCAGAGTTGCAACATGAACATCATAATGTGACTAATAAACATTAAAACAGTAGGTGCACCTGCACTATTTACGAGAGGCAACCAATAGAATTCATGCCTTCACAAAATAATATTTGACGAGTCTTATTATCATGTTATGCATATTATTGTGTTTATTTGTGTGGTTGTTGTAAGCAAAAAAAAATGTGATGTAGTCACATTAATATGACAATTAACAATTGCATTTTTATCAGATTGTTTCGTCTTACTCTTGTCAGAAATGGAATGTGAATTTTCTCAACTAATAGCTCGTTATGCCTGACTAAATCCTGAACGTCAATCATGATGACGTGCAGTAGAGAACGAGGAGAATAAGTGTATTTTTATTTGGCATTTCAATGAGAATGTGGTGGATTTGCAAATAGGCTTCACTTAATATGTCCTTATTAGTCAGTGATGTCCCATAAGAGGGACAAGCAGTATAAAATGGATGGATGGGTGGATTTTCTTCAGTGTTTGTACCTCTCATGTTCATTTACATGTTGCCCAAGCTCAAAGCAGAAGGCTATTCTTAGATAAATATGCAGTGTCAAGCTCATCATGTTTGAAATTGCTGGCAGGAGAGAATAACCACTGTTTTTAATGCTTTTAATGCAGCAGCCAGTCATGTTCAGAGAAATTTTATGACAGTCTTTAAAACTTGCCTGGAATTCTTTTTCTATGCTTCCTCCACGCCTTCCAGTCACTGTATGCTTGATTACACACATTCAATTGATCGCTTCTATAAATAAAATATTACTGTCACGCGTGGCAGGTAGTGTTTGGGTGTTTGTAGTCTTTGAACTACTCTTGCACGGTGCTGGCTGTTGCCAAAGAGAGACAGAAATCTATTCATGGTGTTGGGAGTGTTGAGACTCTAAGCTAAGCTGGGCTAAACATTCCTGTTGGAGCCACACGTCTCCATTTCTGTATGGCACCCACAGGCTGCGTGAGGTGGAGCGTTATGCAGGTTGACTTAGCCCCAAAGTATGACTTGCAGTGAATTCATGCCACGTCGTTGGAAAAAAAGTTCAAGTTGAATGTGTTTTAGAAACATGCATGCACTTCCCTCTCCATCAGAGCTTACTTGGAAGATACATGTGTAAATGCTGGGACACAAACGTATTTTCCCACAATTGTTTAACTATTGTGCGGCAAAAACATGGCTCCTGATAGGGATGGGCGATATGGCCTAAAATCTATATCGCGATAGAGATTGCAGCCTTCTGCGATAACGATATATATCACAATATATTATTTGGTATGTAAAAATGATGATAGAACCATTTGAAAGACTCCTAATTTAGCTGCCGACATATGAGGTAATGTACTAATTTCCGGTTGTATTATTTTCTCAAAACTGTTGTTAATGTACTTGCTAATTTACTGTTAATATCCGTTTTCTTTCTGTAGTAACATGGTTCTGTCAACACTTCTGTTAAAATATGATAAACACGTATTCTTCTGTTGTTTGGACACTTCACATTAGTTTTTGGCGATTACAAATTCGGGTATCGATCCAACACCAAGTATTGGTCATACCAATACTGATACTTACAATTTTCAAAATCATAAAAAAATGTTTATCACAATATATAACACAGGATGGTGGTGTAATGATATCAATTACATATTTAAATTATTTCTTACTATTGGCTCTGATTTTAATCTTTTGTTTTGAACCTTTAAAGTGATCCTATATTCAGGGACTTATTTTCTGTGTTTGGAAACAATAACAAAAACAACAAAATATTTTTTGATTGTAAAATATATCGACCTTACCACTGTGGTATACTACTTGATATCGTTACTGTCGATCCGTCCACCTCTGTTTACATTCAAGAGCTCTAGCTAGCGGTTAGCATATTCTCCTACAGTGTGAGTATACCATTCTTTGCTATTCCTCGTCCTCCAAGGATGATACTTGCAAGAAACATCGTTTATTTGCTGCCATGAAGGCAAGGATTACTGACTTAAAAGTGGCGTTGCGCTGTTAAGGGACATTAGCTGCTAGCAAGAATGCTACATTGCGTTGAGTACGCCTTTGTTCACTTGTCGCTCTCACATTTGCGGGACACAGCTAGAATGTGTCAACGTGCATTATCACAATATAACAATAGTATTAAAAGCTCTATCATTAGCCAAATTGATATCATTCATGTCGCATATCGTCTTGACATGGCGCAACACTACTCCTACGATGTGAAGCATGTTTAGTTCTTACTTGTCCACTAGTCCTCCAGTGATAATGCTACTTGTAAGAAACATAGTTTATCTGCTGCCATGTAGACACAAATGAATGATCCTGTGAAGGGACATTAGCCACTAGCTCGCTCTCTAAGTGTTTGCTTGTTGGTGTCAAATTTACGGGACAAAGCTAAAATGTGTCATGCACATGCATTTTCACCATATAACTACAGTATGAAAATGTCTATCGTCTGCCAAATGTATATGTTTTATATCGTATATTTTAGCAACACGACAGAGTACTTTACATGGCTCACGATAACGATAATATAATATATGCTAGTGCTGCGATATGGGTGAAACAAACTAAACAACTTAATTTTTGAGGGTATATTTTGCAGCATAATTCAAGTAGTTGTACAAAAAACAATAATACTGTTTTAGTGCAACATAAATGTAAACAGGATCTTTTTTTAGGTTTCGATTTGAAACTCTTTCAGACAACATCTTATGTCTCTCAAGTAAATCAAATTTACTTTGTAGAAACATAACAAAAATACATATTTAACTCACAAAAAGACCAACATTTGTCTTACTTAACATCACTAGCAAACGAGGTGGGTGGCTGTATTGAATTTACTTAGACAAATCTTAGTGCGTTCTCGGCTTGTACGGTATACCGGTACTAGTAAAGTAACGTGATATTAATGAATCATAAACGGTACTATATCGCTTCTAAAAAGTACCCGTTCTCTTTTTTTTTTTTTAACGGGAATGATGGCACGCCGTCGTCACGCCGTGACATTGCTGGTTTTATGAGCAGAGGAGCATGTTCGGCAACGCATAATCACGTAGTACTTATAGACAGACACGCATTTTGGCTTACAAACTAACAGTAAAGGTGAAGCTATAACACGGAAACGCACTGAGGTGCTTTACACATGGCTAGTGGCTAACTTCCACCTGCAATCGGCAGTGTTTTAGCTTCTTCTAAATCGCTAATCATCACCTCCAAGGCGACAAATAAAGTACGTTTCTTACAAGTATCATCCCTGCAGGATGAGGAATAGCTAAACATGCTTCACTACACACCGAAGGAGGATACAATAGCTCACCAGCGTCACTGCTAACTGGAGCTCGGCAATATATCGAGTTTGTAAGATATATAGATATATTTTTAAACAAGATATGAATTAAGAAAATATCGTAATATCGATATGATTTTTTTCACGTTAAAATGACCAAACGCTGCTTATTTGTTATGTTGGCGGTATAGCTCGGTTGGTAGAGTGGCCGTGCCATCAACCTGAGGGTTGCAGGTTCGATCCCCGCTTCCGCCATCCTAGTCACTGCCGTTGTGTCCTTGGGCAAGACACTTTACCCACCTGCTCCCAGTGCCACCCACACTGGTTTAAATGTAACTTAGATATTGGGTTTTCACTATGTAAAGCGCTTTGAGTCACTAGAGAAAAGCGCTATATAAATATAATTCACTTCACTTCACTTCATGTTCTTTGTTCTCCCCCGCAACACTCCATGGGATATAAACCCCTCCACTTCCCCCTTCCAAGCGGTGCTTGTCATCACCCCCCCACTGCACTGACCCACAACAACAACAATACACAAGCAAATATGGAGCCTGATTTGCCACCAGTAGTGTGCCAGTGACCAACTAGTAAGCAAAACGCGAACTTCTGCATACCTGTCAACAACTACGGTTTTTGATAACCCATTCCGGTTTACGACTGCAGTGGTAGAAAATCAGACTTTCAAATTAAAAATAATTAACTTAAAAATCAAAGCTACGCAGCTTAACTACATTTCCCAGTAGCTTGGCAGTAGCTTTGCCACTTTTTAAACAAGTAGCGATTTCTGTAGCTTAGCTATTTTTAGACCCATGTAGCTGTTATCTAAGCTACATGCTACAAAAGAAGCGTGAGGGAGAAGAGAAAGAGCAGTGGACTAGTGCAACTCCACGGGCAGGGGACAAAATATACGGGAAAGATCAATGATTGGTTGGGTTACGTATAAGAAAATCCATGAATGGTTGGTTGGTTTAAAATGATGAGTTACGATTGGTTAAGAGTAGGGAAAAATTTTACAGACAGGCCAATCAGAGGCAAGATAGGGCGGGTCATGGAACCAGGAAGGGAAATCACAACAGACATCCTGAATGATGACGAGAGAGTCGTAGAAGAGAAAAGACAATATTCAAGTGAAATTTACGACGAAGTGAGGAAGATCATAGCCTCACAATTAAGTAAAGTCACTTACTTGGCACTGACCAGAACCGTACGTGTGTGACAGTCCATTACATTGTCGACTGGGAATTAACAAGTGCCTGCCTGCAAATGTATTTGTTATCTGAGTTTGATACATGTTGTATCATTTGCACAGCTATGTTATTTATTTTATGTAGAAATAATA
Source organism: Entelurus aequoreus (assembly GCF_033978785.1). NCBI lineage: Eukaryota > Metazoa > Chordata > Actinopteri > Syngnathiformes > Syngnathidae > Entelurus > Entelurus aequoreus. Next base: position 50,084,431 of record NC_084732.1, read on the forward strand.
TTTTTCTATTTTATTTATGTTATGTAATTCTGTACTACTTAAACTGTACTACTTTTCTGTGCTATTAATACCCATCTTGACTATCTGAGTTAATAAAAGTGCCACTGACTGTTTACAGTTCAGTTGTCATTCAGTTCAATTTCAGTGGATATCGCTTCAAAAATGAATATATTTATATGTATATTTTCACGGAAAAATATATCGAGATATATATCGAATATCGAGTTTAAGCAAAAATATATCGAGATATACTTTTTCGTCCATATTGCCCAGCCCTACTGCTAACAAGCTTGTGCTTCACAATGTAAACAAATGCCATGGGTGGATCAACTGTAATGATACCAAGTACAATAGCGTATCTACAATGATTACATCGATTTTTTAAATAATAATAATAATAATGCATTAGATGTATATAGTGCTTTTCTAGACACTTAAAGCGCTTCACAGAGAAGTGAGAACTCATCATTCATTCACACCTGGTGGTGGTAAGCTACTTTTATAGCCATAATATATATATAATCACAAAATCTTTTTTCATTTAAAAAAAAAAAAAAATCATATTATGTTTATAAACTCAGGAAATATGTCCCTTGGACACATGAGGACTTAAATTATGACCAATGTATGATCCTGTAACTACTTGGTATTGGATCGATACCCAAATTTGTGGTATCATCCAAAACTAATGTAAAGCATCCAAGCAACAGAAGAATACGTGTTTATTACATTTTAACATATGTGTAGATGGAACATGTTAAAAGAGAAAATAACCAGATATTAATAACCATATATTATTACAAATTAACAAGTAGATTAATAATACATTTTGTACCGCTTGTCCTTCATAATTTTGACAAAACAATAGAATGAGAAATGACACAATATGTTACTGCATACGTCAGCAGACTAATTAGGAGCCTGTTTGCTTACTTACTAATAACAGAAAAGTTAAGTTGTCTAGTATGTTCACTATTTTATTTAAGGACACAATTGTTCTTGGATTGCAAAAAGAAACATATGTTTAATGTACCGTAAGATTTTTTGTTCAAATAAAGCCAATAATGCCATTTTTTGTGGTCACCTTTTATTTTTAGAAAAGTATCGAATTTCTGTACCGGTACCGGCAACATATATTGGTATCAAGACAACCCTAGTGTGTTCAAATTTCTGATTTGAATGATACAGGTGTATCTTTTAGGGTAACTTCACCGCTAAAATCCGCCATCGTAGCGCATTTGCTTGTTTTTCTTCTGTGACTTTGGCCTGGTGTTCTGGCGAGACATGCTCCCCTTGGAACTCATGCACTCCCCGTGCATCTGCGCAACGTAATAATAATCCATGGACTCCTTCACATTTGTCACAGTAAATAATGCTATATTTTTGTATTTTGGCATTTAATATAGATGTTTCACACTAAAAACGATCAAATCTATGAGTTATTGGGCTAGTTTTTTTTCTCTGGTAAACCAAAAGCGTTCCCAGCATGCTTTGCGGCTGGTTCTGAGACACGTCGGTTGCTTCAGTCTTAATTTACCAGAAGTACGAGGGTCTTGAGTTTTGAAGCAATATTTCTGTACTGAATATTTTTCACAAACTGAATTTTTAAACATGCATTTTGCTCAGACATTTTTATACAGTGAAATTGTCAGCATAATTTGAAAAATTCAGGCGCAAAAAAATTCAGTTACATTAATTCAGTGGCAAAAAAAATGTGGGTTATAAAGACACCAATTAACTTTCATACAGGGAAACATAAGCAGAAGACATTGAAAATGTGTATTTTTTCTGTCATGTGATCGGTGCTATTACATGATTGAATGACTTATTTTTGCTCATTTAATATTTGGTTTTAATTACCTACATAACTGGTAGCAAAACAAAGAACACAATATGTGTATATGTTGCGTCTGCAAGCAAGCAATGCATTGTAGTTAGGGCTGCAACTAACGATTAATTTGATAATCGATTAATCTGTCGATTATTACTTTGATTAATAATCGGATAAAAGAGACAAACTACATTTCTATCCTTTCCAGTATTTTATTGAAAAAAACCAGCATACTGGCACCATACTTATTTTGATTATTGTTTCTCAGCTGTTTGTACATGTTGCAGTTTATAAATAAAGGTTTATAAAAAAAAAAAAAAAAAAATTGCCTCTGCGCATGCGCATAGTATAGATCCAACGAATCTATGACTAAATTAATCGCCAACTATTTTTATAATCGATTTTAATCGATTTAATCGATTAGTTGTTGCAGCCTTAATTGTAGTATTTGAATAAATTACTATTCCCTGTTTGTCTTTGTCATGATACAAACAACCTTTCAGTTTCACCTGCTCCAATTTAGGGTTTAATTCCATTGCCCCTTCCTTTGTGCTTTTTTTTAACTTTTTTTATTTTTTTGCAAAAGCACCTGCAGTGTTTGGCAGCTCTTTATTGTCTTTTTCTGCTACTTTTAAAACTAGGACAGACATCCCGTATTTAGTTTAGTTGAGTACTTTCTGCGTAACAAACAATCCTTCCACACATTGTACTAAGTGGCAGCACACATCCGTGGCTTCATTATAGCTGCTCTGCATGTTCTCATCTATTCAATTTAATAAACAAATCCCTGACAAAGTGCTGGGGCAGGACATGGATCACAATAATGCAACATATATATTACCTCCTTTTATTTTCACCCTTCAGTTTGTCTGTCGACATGAACCGACTAGGCCGATATTAGATCTTCATCATAATATTTGCAATAATACAAGCAGTCATTGCATTATTACGTGTCACTTTGAGGACAAACGACACTGACTGGATCACCCTTACAATGGCCCCGAGAGCATGGGCTGCAAAAACGCCATAATCCAAGCAGCCAGCGGCATAAACAGTCAGTGACACGTAGAGACATATTCATTAGTGCACATTCACACCGTAAGTCTCCTTTAGAATACCCTTTCCATATTTCTTTGTGGGATAGGTAATCTGATCTCATCTCATATATTCCAACCTTGGCATTTTGCGATAGCCGTGGCGTCCGCATTGCTGTGTTAATAACACCGCGACAATGCCAGCACATGCACTTAGATTTAGTGTACGGATATTAAAAAGCATGTAAAGAACATTTATTGCGTCTGGCCTGCTAAGAGAAAAGGTTTGTGGTGTCATCTGCACAGTGTGGGAGGCGGCGCACAATGTGACATTGCAAGGTAGCCCGTTGCCACGACAAAGCAACATGGCAACAGCACATAAGGTGTCTGAACTCTATCTTGTATCACATTGTTGTCTGCCCGGGGGGATTTATTGGTGACTTAGACTGTGCAGGTTCACACACGCCCACCATGAGGGCTGTGCCACTGTGCTCACTGCCTTGTACTGTACCTCAACCAAAGTCATGGAAAAATGTAGCACGACTGTGTGTCTCTGCGTTGAGAACACTGTGTCCTTTGTGCTGGTTAATGCTGGCGTTAATAGGAAAAAGAGCTATTAGTCTGTGCAGAAGACAAAAATGAATGTTCGGAAGTATTTAGCAAAAAAATTTATGCTAGGATAACTCAAGAGTCTATATTGACTTGCATTAGTACTCACAGGTGACAAGTCCATGGTGTACCCCACTTAAGTCAGCTCGGATAGGCTCCAGCATCACAAAGATACTATAGTTAGGTAGGCTTGTGTCCTGACCTGAATACAATATGCAGTAGCAGGCCTGCATACATTATACAGTATCTTACAAAAATCCAGTACACTCCTCACATTTCAGCTACTATATTCCAAATTGATTTATTCTGTCATATAAATGGATACAACATAGAGAAGTCAGTGTACAGCTTGGAAAGCAGCATAGATTTAAGGTCCTCTGAAAATTAGTCCAATGGCTCAACACAGCCATTGTTGTCTAAGGGCCAGTCCTCACAGGAATGTTTGCTTTGTTTTGCTGCCAGGTTGAAAAAGTAAATGCGTCCATACAGTTTCTTATCAAGAATGAGTCACGTGTAGGTAGAAACAATCACTGGGTAAAAAGGATGTAATATAATGCCTCACCACAAGTGGCGCTGAAAGCAGATACAGACCAGAAAGTATGGCCAACTCCGTTTCAAAGTTGGCCTCAAAATGGCGCCGTGTAGTTACGTGAGGAGCTTTTGACCAAACCTTTTAGGAGATCCTCTGGCCATACTCTCTCTTATGGGTTAAAATCCCGTTACGTGACTAAAGGGCACCATATTGAGGCCAACTTTGAAAACGAGTTGGCCACACTCTCTCTATACATGACTCTGGCACAAATCAGTGTAATCTATAGACAAGAGTATGGATAACAAAACAACAGGCGCCATGTTGGACATCAAGGACGTGCCCAGAAGCATGCAATTGCAGTCGTTCTGAGGTTTTCTTGACTAAATAAACCAAAATAATATGTTTAAATATAGTTCTAAACATACGCCAGCTCATAAACTTACAATAAAACATGCTTTTATTTTGTCAAAGTATAATTTTGGGGAAATAGCTGGGTTGCATAGGATGTCACATCTGTTTTTCTTCTTTGCGGCTAAATCTACACGATGGTCAAGCAGTTTGAGTGTAGCATTAAAACAAGTATGGTATGTGGGCTTGTATAAGGTATGTGGGCTTGTATTAAGCCTCAGGGAGTTGAACGCCCCTGCCTTACATAGTTCCGGGTCACCCTTGGGCAAGGTGTAGCACCCGAATGCCCCCCCCATCAGGGTTATGATACCCCCCATGAAACAAAATAAAAGAGGATGCGTTACCCGGCCCGGAGGAAGCCCGGGGCCCTCCTCCGGAGCTAGGCCCGGAGGTAGGGCTCGTCAGCGAGCGCCTGGTGGCCGGGCTAGCCACGGAGCCCGGCCGGGCAAAGCCCGAAGAAGCTACGTGGACACACCATCTTCTCCGCCACGTGGGCCCACCACCCGCGGTCGGAACCAGTGGGGTTGGGTGCGCTGCCAAGTGGATGGCAGTGAAAGTGGAGGCTCTAGACGGACCAATTCGGGGCAGCAGAGGCTGACTTTCGGGACGTGGAACGTCTCTACGCTGGTGGGGAAGGAGCCTGAGCTGGTGCGGGAGGTGGAGCGCTACCGGTTGGATCTGGTGGGGCTTACCTCTACGCATAGCAAGGGCTCTGAAACCACACTCCTGGACAAGGGATGGACCTTGTTCACTTCTGGAGTTGCTCAGGGTGTGAGGGCACAGGCGGGTGTGGGGATACTCACGAGTCCCCGGCTGAGTGCCTGTACGTTGGAGTTCACCCCGGTGGACAAGAGGGTCGCCTCCCTTCGCCTTAGGGTTGGAGGGGGGAAAACTCTGACTGTTGTTTGTGCGTACGCACCAAACAAGAGTTCAGAGTATTCGGCCTTCTTTGATACCTTGCATGGGGTCCTGTATGGGGCGCCAGCAGGGGATTCCATAGTCTTGCTGGGGGACTTCAACGCGCATGTGGGCAATGACAGTGATACTTGGACTGGCGTGATTGGGAGGAACGGTCTCCCTGATCTGAACCTGAGTGGTGGATTGTTATTGGACTTCTGTGCTAGTCACGGACTTGCGATAACGAACACCATGTTCAAGCATAAGGATGCTCATAGGTGTACCTGGTACCAGAGCACCCTAGGCCAAAGATCAATGATCGATTTTGTAATCGTATCAGCTGATCTGAGGCCGTATGTTTTGGACACTCGGGTAAAGAGAGGGGCGGAACTGTCAACTGATCACCATCTGGTGGTGAGTTGGGTTAGATGGCGGGGGAGACCTCTGGACAGACCTGGCAAACCCAAACGTGTAGTGCGGGTGAACTGGGAACGTTTGGAGGAGTCCTCTGTCCGGAAGGACTTCAACTCCCACCTCCGGCGGGACTTCTCTGCCATCCCTGTGGAGGTTGGGGACATTGAACAGGAATGGGCAATGTTCAAAGCCTCTATTGCTAAAGCTGCAGCTGCGAGCTGTGGCCAGAAGGTCTTAGGTGCCTCAAGGGGCGGTAACCCTCGAACACCCTGGTGGACAGTGGTGGTCAGGGAAGCCGTCCGACTGAAGAAGGAGTCCTACCGGGGTATGTTATCCCAGGGGACTCCGGAGGCAGTTGCAAGGTACCGACAGGCCCGAAGGGCAGCGGCCGTGGCTGTGGACGAGGCTAAGCAGAGGGTGTGGGAGCAGTTCGGGGAATCCATGGAGAAGGACTATCGGGCGGCACAAAAGCTGTTCTGGAAGACCATACGGCACCTCAGGAGGGGGGAGCAGGGAACCATCCAAGCTGTGTACGGCAAGGATGGGACTTTGCTGACTTCAAGTGAGAAAGTCGTAGGGCGTTGGAAAGAGCACTTTGAGGAACTCCTGAACCCAAATACATCAGATACACCCTCCCTGATAGGAGCAGGGCCTGAGGATGATGGGGGATCGACGTCAATCTCTCGGAGTGAAGTCACTGAGGTAGTTAGACAACTCCACAGTGGAAAAGCTCCGGGGGTTGACGAGATCCGTCCAGAAATGCTGAAGGCTCTGGGTGTTGATGGGCTGTCTTGGTTGATACGCCTTTTCAACATTGCGTGGAAGTCTGGGACAGTGCCGAGGGAGTGGCAGACTGGGGTGGTGGTTCCCCTTTTCAAAAAGGGGGACCAGAGGGTGTGTGCTAATTACAGGGGCATCACACTACTCAGCCTCCATGGGAAAGTTTACGCCAAGGTACTGGAAAGGAGGGTCCGGCCAATGGTCGAACCTCAGATTCAAGAGGAGCAATGTGGATTCCGTCCTGGTCGTGGAACAACTGACCAACTCTTTACTCTTGCGGGAGTCCTGGAGAAGGCCTGGGAGTATGCCTATCCAGTCTACATGTGCTTTGTGGATTTGGAGAAGGCGTATGACCGGGTCCCCCGGGAGATCTTGTGGGAGGTGCTGAGGGAGTACGGAGTGAGGGGAACCCTGCTGAGGGCCATCCAATCTCTGTACAACCAAAGCGAGAGTTGTGTCCGGGTGCTTGGATGTAAGTCGGATCCGTTTCCAGTGGGGGTTGGTCTCCGCCAGGGCTGCGCTCTGTCACCTATCCTGTTTGTGATTTTCATGGACAGGATTTCTAGGCGGAGTCGTGGCCATGGCGGAGAGGGTATACGTCTCGGGGGGCTAAGGGTTGCGTCACTGCTGTTTGCAGATGATGTGGTCCTGATGGCACCTTCGGTTCGTGACCTTCAGCTCTCACTGGATCGGTTCGCAGCCGAGTGTTCAGCGGCTGGAATGAGGATCAGCATCTCCAAATCTGAGGCCATGGTTCTCAGCAGGAAACCGATGGTTTGTACAGTCCGGGTAGGGGACGAGACTCTGTCCCAGTTGGAGGAGTTTAAGTATCTCGGGGTCTTGTTCACGAGTGAGGGAAAGATGGAGAAGGAAATCAGCCGGAGAATCGGAGCAGCTGGGGCAGTATTGCAGTCTCTCTGCCGCACTGTTGTGACGAAACGAGAGCTGAGCCAGAAGGCAAAGCTCTCGGTCTACCGAGCTATCTACATTCCTACTCTCACCTATGGTCATGAAGTGTGGGTAATGACCGAAAGAATAAGATCGCGGATACAAGCGGCCGAAATGAGTTTCCTCAGAAGGGTGGCTGGCATCTCCCTTAGAGATAGGGTGAGAAGTTCAGTCACCCGAGAGAGACTCGGAGTAGAGCCGCTGCTCCTTCGCTTGGAAAGGAGCCAGCTTAGGTGGTTTGGGCATCTCGTGCGGATGCCTCACGAGCGTCTCCCTAGGGAGGTCCTCGTTGCACGTCCCACTGGGAGGAGACCCCGCGGCAGGCCAAGGACCAGATGGGGGGATTATATCTCCTCTCTGGCCTGGGAACACTTCGGGATTCCCCAGGAGGAAGTCGCAAATGTTGCTCTGGAGAGGGAAGTCTGGGGGTCTCTGCTGGAGCTGTTGTCCCCGCGACCCGATTCCGGATAAGCGGTTGAAGATGGATGGATGGATGGATTAAAACAAGTGAGAGTGAGTGTAGATTTGAGCAAACATGCCGTATTGCTGTTCTGTTCTTGGGTGTCCCAGTCATTCAAATAGAGAGATAGGAAATATATTTCATGAAATAAGTTTTGGCTATGGTTATATTTTTAACTTATTTCGAACATGTAATGGTTCATAAAGGTAATAAAGTCAGGGAAAAAAACGAAAGTGCATAAAAAAAATGACTTGAAAATATCACTTTCATCATCCTGTGGAATACAATTTAACCGCTTGTGTCTGCAGTAATCACTGTGTAAAATATTTGTTTGAACATTTGATTTGTTTAAGAAACTTTCTGTGATGCAATCGAGTTTATTCTCTACTATATTAGTAGTGTATTTTTTTTTTTTTTTCATGAAAAAATTAAAATAATAAACGTGAATCCACTATGTACTCATATGGACCTTTATTAGCACATTGCGCCAACAACATAACATGAGTATAACAACAAAGTCTCTGGTGACTTCCTGTCTGCCCAATACATAAATAAAAAAATCACGTGGAAAAATATATACAGGTAAATGACAAGAACCAGCAATTCCACACTACTGTCATTATGAATGTTATTTTTCAACAGCTGAAATAAAGTTGTCACTTTGGACCGTCAGATAAGCCTCCTGCATGTTTGTGTGCCCGAGTCGACTCACAAGCTCCTCCTCTCCCCTCTCCCTCACCTCCCTCTGCCCAAACGCGCTCTGATTTTCGTTGCTATGGTAACGTTTACATGCCTTCAAAATAAGATGCAGATACAACATTAAAACCAATATAAAGTGCATGAGATTTTTAACTTCCCGTAACGCTAAATCAATGAGAGCCCTGAGCTTGTTTCTCCCAACTGGGGGTATTGGGAGACAAAGACACCCGAAGTGTGCTTTTGTCCAGTCTGCTACGTTGTTTTGTTTTGGTGGCTGTCACTGCAGAAAATCCCGCTTCACACAGATAGGATGTTGGAAATGGCAACAGTGTTTTCAGTGCTGTGGTGGCGATCTCGGGGTATTCTGCCATGACTTTAATCCAGAAAACAGGCAGATTTTTTGTCTGAAATACACTTTTAAGGGTGCCGTCATTTGCGATCTCCAGCATTTGATTTTCTTCTTGCACAGACATGCTGGATTCATCTGCTTTGTTGACAAATGGGTCGTGGATCCATTCCTTGGCAGTTCGTGGGTCTTTTGAAGTTGGGAAGTAGCGCTCAAACTCTTTTAAAAGCACAGACAGGTGATCGTGCAGCAGCTTGGTGAATGAAGGAGCAGGCTCAGTCTCACGCAAAAACCCCGCCAATGTTTGAAACATGTCCAGGTTTCTTGGGTTGGTGCACTAATTGTAAGTGTATCTTGTGTTTTTTATGTTGATTTAATAAAAAAAAATAAAAAAAATACAAATTAAAAAAATAAATAAAAATTAATAAAAAATTCTTCTGCGGCCCGGTACCAATCGAGCCCGGTGGTTGGGGACCACTGCTCTAGACCATCGCCTGAAACCTGGAAGTACCCTGATGTGCCGCTAGGTCACGTGATTGCAACCCACCTATTGTACGGCCGTACTTGATGCACTCAGCCACTACATTCAAGCAGTGTTTAGTGACCAGCAGGCAGTCCAACACGCTTCCGACGGTGCAATAAACGTAGAAAAAATACACAGAATGACCCAAAAAAATGTATTACTCTTATTTTGCCAAAATCCTCATTAGCTGTGGACCAGCAATTACAGAGAAATTATGACTTTTGTGTGAAGTATGTAAGTAAGCTTAGTGTTTCACTGAAGCTTAATCTGTTCAGCACATAGCTTCTAAAACTTGTTGCGCAGTCTCCTCATTGAGGTTCAAAAATATAATTAGTCCAAGAGTAATCGTTGTTGTCCTTCACAAAGTATGACGTGAGTAGTAGCAGGTTTGTTTCTGCTGAAAGGAACTGTGGTTCCCACATGCACATCACGGATCTTGTGACTGCTCACTCTCATTACCGAACAAAATAGCTCGGAAATGTCTGCGAGATTTATATTATTTGTATCCCACTGTGTCTATTTACTCTCAAATTTGTGTTATAAATCAGAAATATATGATAATCGCTACAATACATGGGCAACTTGTTTTTCCATTATACTGGTACATTGACATTTTTGCAGGGAATTAACTACAAAAAAAGACTAGAGCGCTCATGTTGTTAAAAGGAACTTGGACCAGTCTAAACATAGTGGAAGATCCCTGCATTGACATTTTAACCTCTTAAAGGCCAGCGTCCACTACAGTGAACACTGGTATTTTGCATAAGAAAGCTATTTGTTTCTACAATTCTTAACTTTGATACAAGAAATAGACCAAAAACAAGAATGCTGGTTCTCAAAATAAGAATTATAGTCAATGGAGAAGTCCGGCATCCCAATCCATAGCTTTTTTGGAAAAGTGGCCCCTACAACAATTTAGTTGGCCAACCCTGCCCTAGAAGATTTAGACATTCTTTCATCAACATTGTTGGCCCAGTGGAGCGTGTCTTCACTTCATTTGTTTCTCTACTGTCAGCACTGTTGCATCAACGCTGATCAGATGATGCTGTGGGCTCCAGGCAAGCAAAGCCCCCTTTTGAGCAGCTAATTGGTTTAGGAAAAGCAAATCTTGAATGAACTAACCCTTTTTCCATGCAGCATTGATGTCATGTTATTCCTCTTTTCAACAGTTAAATGTGCTACATTTGTTATTCCGTTTTTGGAAAAAAAGCCTCCCACATTTATAATATTAACAAATTTGAGAACATAAAAACAGTAACATTGTATTTTTGCTACTTAAGCAGCTATAACAGGAGTGTGTCAGTGACTTTATTTTTCCAAATGTCACAAAGAACATTTGTGAGCTCAGACGTTATTTATGTTGGACCTGATAAAAGCATTTTTCACACCATCTCAGTTCTTAACTTCTTGTTCATCCAAAAGTTGGTTAATGGGCTTGAGGTCGGGGTTCTCACACTGGAGTCATCCAATCATGCCTAATGGACTTTGCTTTATGCACTGTGGAAATAGAGTTGTTCCCACACAATTGAAAGCATACATTTGTCTTTAATGTCCTAGTAAGATCCAGGTATAACTAAAAGCTCAAACATCCTCAGGCGGAACTAACACGTATAGAGGGGTTTGGATTTTTTTTACATTTCCCACAATGCATTGCCGATATCCATAATAAAGGACGGAAGTTAGTGAAACGCTAATTGTCGCCGATAATTTATCTAATAATATTCATAATGCCGACGACGTGTGCCAATGTCAACTGCCACAATCGAGGTGGAAGGAATACAACTAGCTTGTATCGCATTCCTAAGAGTATTTCTGGACAAACAGAGGCGGCTAAAAATAAAAGTTTACGATGAAGACGAGCATGGATTGCTACAATCAACCGAGATGTGATGTACTGACGACTTTGTGTTTGTTCGGATCATTTCAGGTAAAACATTTTCTAAGTAAAAAAATTATCTAAAATAAATAACAGCCCCACTTTGCATTAACTTGGTGTGCTTGGTCGAAGAACTTAGATTTTAGTTGTATTGATAAAAATAGTACTCACTTCTCTTATGCGGACTGCAACCTCCACATAAAAAAAAAGTAAAGCTACATGAGAACAACATTTTCTCAATCCTGCCTAACAGTCACAGTGTGCTGAGATGACATTAGATTGGTTATCCGTGATTATTCAGCATGTCTAACTTAGGTCGGATCATTTCTGAGAGTCTATTACTGTCGGCTAGCTTGATGATACGATGTCCACTGGGTGTATAGAGATAAACGTAAACGTCACAAACCCATTCACAAACTCCTATAATTTTGAAAGTATTTCAAAGTGTAAAATGAGCTGGGTTGAACATTTAGGTAGTTCACAAAGTCCGTTATGAAACATCGGGGAAGAGGTCGCGCATGGTCTCTACTCCACTCAGACTTGTCGATCTTGTACGGATCCTTGCATCCAATTACGGCTGTTTGCTCCTTATAACAACGAAGGGACTTCTTATCTAATTACTCACAGCCGGTGCATTGTTATTTTCCACTGAATAGTTCGGGAATATTATGTGTAGCTCTATAGTGAACGATGACGCTCGACCTTCAAAATGGCTACCGTGATGCACTTCAGGGGAAAATCGAAATCCCTGTATAGGAGTTCTCAGGTGTCCGCGTGAACTCAAAATGGACTACAAGGCCCATTCAAGAAAAGTTTACATTTTACGACCGGACGGACTCTGCTCTGCGTACTGTGTCACACCAAACACGACTCAGCTTGTATTTTTCATATCTGTTATTCTCCCCACAGAAATGGCCAGACCAAGATGTTCCTTTATGCAACATGCATTTACTGCCATGCCATGAAAACTGTTCTAATACAAATATAATATTAAAATATAAAACAATATAATTCTGATAGATAACATAAAAACATATATTCACAACTCAAATAAAACTTGCACTTGAGTAAAACATATTACTGTATATAATATTAACTGTAAAACATACATTTGCCACTGAGGTCTGCTAACACGCTAGAGGGTTAACAATTAGCATACTAGCAGGCTAAAGCTTAGCATATTAATTCGAACAGCATCTTATGTAAATCACAGACATTGTACAAAAAATTATTGCCTTGATGTTACCTCATTAGCCACATGCACTACAGGAGTAAGTAAACCTTTTTTGATGGATTCATCGGTAACTTAGAAGTTGACTTCTTTCTCTGTGGCACAGTGTAGTAGTGGTGCCTCAATGATTAATTTCCCAACACAACATTGGTTCCGCCAATAAATCAACCCACATTTAAACAAAGTCATTCAAAACTTATGTTATACATATACAAATTTTTAAACTTCACAGAATATTTATATATAGCCATGTAACTTTAAAATAATTTGAAATCACCTCAAATCACTGATCTGCATTCTGCCACGAGAGCATATCATAAAATCTAAATCATCCAATATATTAATTAAATATTTTCCCCAATTCACCTTTAAGACAATTTCCGACACAGCTCAGTCAATAACTGGCTACAGCACTTTGCTTAGAGCAGAGGTCGGCAACCCAAAATGTTGAAAGAGCCATATTGGACCAAAAATACATTGGAGCCGCAAAAAATGTAAAGCCTTACACAAGTGTTCAAATGAAGGCAACATATGATAGCCTACTATCAAAATGACTATGTGTCGCAGGCGGATGCAAATTGAAATGTAATATTTATTCTACACTTATTTACAACATTGGAAAACATTAGTAAAACAGAGGCTTTTCAGAGGGTGTGATAACTCCTGGAAATGACTGGCTTAGAACAGCCAAAGGTAAAGATGTGTGTGTTCAAGTTGAAGGAAACGGAAACTACAAATAAAATGACCTCAAATATACCTAAAATACAAGGCATAATGATGCATTATGTACATACAGTTAGCATAATTAGCATGTTAGCATCGATTAGCTTGCAGTCATGCAGTGACCAAATATATCTGATTAGCACTCCACACAAGTCAATAACATCAACAAAGCTCACCTTCGTGGATTCACGCACAGCATAAGACGTTGGATGGACAAATAGAGACAAAGAAGGAGTGGCATAAAACACGTCTTTCTGTGGCAGCATCAAGGAAAGTTGTACATGCAAACAAACTACGGTGCGTTCAAGGACTTCTGAAGTCAGGACAAAACGGCGCGCGCCAAATACTCTCATCAGTGTAGCATGTTTAATGTAAACAGTGGGATTTCTAACAATTACGAAGGTTTGTGTCATGTTTGTCCTCCTACAGAAACCATATTAAAACAGAAAATTTATTTTTTTCCTCATCTTTTTCCATTTTCATACATTTTTGAAAAAGCTCCAGGGAGCCACCAGGGCGGCGCTAAAGAGCCGCTTGTGGCTCGAAAGCCGCGCATTGCCGACCCCCGGCTTAGAGCAACCGGTAACGACAACAGTCCTCTGTGCATCTCCTATGAGATTTAATGGCTGTACATACACTACCGTTCAAAAGTTTGGGGTCACCCAAACAATTTTGTGGAATAGCCTTCATCTGCCCACTGCTCCCCAAGGGGATGGGACAAATGCAGAGGACAAATTTCACCACATCTAGTGTGTGTGTGACAATCATTGGTACTTTAATCTTTAATCTTAATTTCTAAGAACAAGAAATGACTGTCGAGTTTCAGATGAAAGTTCTCTTTTTCTGGCCATTTTGAGCGTTTAATTGACCCCACAAATGTGATGCTCCAGAAACTCAATCTGCTCAAAGGAAGGTCAGTTTTGTAGCTTCTGTAACGAGCTAAACTGTTTTCAGATGTGTGAACATGATTGCACAAGGGTTTTCTAATCATCAATTAGCCTTCTGAGCCAATGAGTAAACACATTGTACCATTAGAACACTGGAGTGATAGTTGCTGGAAATGGGCCTCTATACACCTATGTAGATATTGCACCAAAAACCAGACATTTGCAGCTAGAATAGTCATTTACCACATTAGCAATGTATAGAGTGTATTTCTTTAAAGTTAAGACTAGTTTAAAGTTATCTTCATTGAAAAGTACAGTGCTTTTCCTTAAAAAATAAGGACATTTCAATGTGACCCCAAACTTTTGAACGGTAGTGTATATACACGTTTGTTTTATTTTACTGCTTTGCAAAGCCATGCAGCTGAATCATCAGTTTAGGGTGACATGACAGAAATGAAAACAACACACAAGGATTGTGGGAAATGCAGTGTTTCACAGAAATTTCACAGGTACTGTACTACAATGCCCGCAACTATGAAAGTTCTAATGACTGCGGAGTCTGCAAGAACCCGTAGGGGTTTAGTCCAATCCCCGATTGATTAAAAGGTGCTGTTTGCAACAAATAGGTGGCTGTCTAGAGGACGCTCGCATCCAAACAATTTGTCATCATTATAACCCGTCCTTGTTCTGGTCCAACCATGCAAGTTACGCCAAAAGTTATGAAACAAAAGCTGTGTTTGGAAAAGCCTATGATCTCACTCAACGGTTCAACAACAACTATAGCATTTGCTAACAAATAATTTCGTTCTCGATCGCCTGTCTAGTGATCGTGCATGTGCATTATTGTGCGTAGAAGATTAAGAAGGAAGAAGACAAATATTTGGCTCTGGCAGTTTTACGGGATATTTTGCTTCAATGTCTGCTTGAAGAGTGTGACTGTGGGCGAGCAGTTGGAGACAGGAGTGTTAAAACTTTGTAGTGAGTTTGTAAAACATATTATTTTCACCTGTTTTCTACTCTGTTGTCAACTATTTACAAGTAACCGTCTATTTTGGCGAATAATTATGATGCTTTTTGATGCCATTCTGGTCATATTCATTTTGGTGTGAGGGCTTTATAGGCTGAATGGATGACTCCCATTAGTTGCACTAATGCATTTTGCAAGCAATATTCAATGATTAGAATACACACAAAAAAAGAAATACATTTGTGTTCTTGTCTCCCATAGGCCTAAAAGTGCTGTTCCCTTTAAAGTACTGTATTTTTGTTTCACTATAGAGCCCACCATCCACAAATATTTTAGAAGAAATATTTTTTTTCCATATATTAATCACACCAGAATGTAAGCCACAGATATATACTTTGTGAAATTAGTTATTTACCAGAAATATTGTGTAAATGTTTATTTACATACCTTAATTGTTTCCAAACGGTGCCTGTAACAGTAACTGTAAAACGACTGATCAAACAAAACTGAAGTCATCATCATAGACCGGCTACCTGCGGAAGCTAAGTCTCCAATTAGCTAAACAGACTCAAAAACCACGGTGACGTTTTGGTGAATTTACTGAGGAATTTGTGAAACTGAAACGATACAAAATGAATGCCACTGTAAGTTAATAACACTAACACAGACACTTGTAAATGTGCTATGATAGCTAACGTTAACGACCCTAGCTTCCTTATATTACGATAGCACGTTCAAATATGCATGAAAACAGTAAGTTTAGTAAGTATGAATAGTTTTAGTTATCTTGTAAAACTTCCAAACGTTGCTTGGAGTGATGAATGAAGAATCTATACGAGTAAAAACGCTATGGATGTCTAGAAGACAAAACAGCACCTGCACTTCTGGTTTAAAACACTAAACAAAATAAAATACTGTCGATGTTCACCTGCAACACCTGCTTTGAGCAAACTCATCCAAAAGATGGCGCCATTGCACAAACAATAAGACAACTTTTCAATGTCTCTGCTTGTGTTTTATGAAAACTATTTGCATTATGGCCGTTACTGAAGAAAAATCCATAACTTAGCCGCACCGATTTATAAGCCGCATGATTCAAAGCGTAAACTAAAATGTAGCGGCTTATAGTCCAAAATGTACGCTATGTCAATATACTATTAAGAATTCAGTTATGACTGTAATGTTATCCAAGGGTCTTTTTGTGGCTGTTATCATCATGGAAAAGGCTGTTTAGACTTTTGGTTCAATAACCTTGCGAAAGATACTGAACCCACAGCTGCATTTTTAAAATGTATTTTTTTCCAAAATTGTTAAAGGTTTCCATGCTTCCATATCGGGCGTATTCCCGACCCAGATCATATGAAAATTGCTCAAGTATTACTACTTTACAAAGGTGGAAACAAGCATATGTTCTCCAATTACAGACCAATATCACTGCTTCCACAGTTCTCAAAAAGTTGTTTGCTGTTAGGTTAAATACATGTATTATTAAACATAAAGACTATAAAGGATGTGTTAGAGGTGGTTGAAAATGAGTTTGATGGTTTGATGTAAATAGATTATCCTTGAATACTGGTAAAACTAAATTTAAGCTTTTTGTAGTAGAAGGAAAAGTGTGGATGCCTCTTTATATGTCGAAGGAGTTGAGATTCAAAGAACAAATGAGATCAGGTTTTTGGGTGTTGATGAAAATTTGTCATGGCAATCACATATTAATTATACAGAGGCTAAAGTATCTACCGGTAAAACTATTTCTATTTTACACAAAGTGGAGGAATTTCTAAATAAAAAAGCATTGTATATTTTGTATAATTCACTAATTGTTCAATATCTAACATATTGAATTGAAGTGTGGGGTATTGCCTGTAAAACATATTTAAATCCACTCTTCCTTCTGCAGAAAAGAGCCATGTGGATATGCACACAGGGAACCCACAAATCCAATATTCAAATAAACTTATTGAAATTTCATGAACTGGTAGAGTACACTTTCCTGAAAATCATGCACAGAGCACATACACAAATTCTGCCAAACAACATTCAACACAAATTTGTTTAAAGACAAAGTCATAATAATCTCAAAAGTACTCAGCCCTTTACTAAATAGAGATTTAGAACAAAGATAAAGGAAATAAGTATTTCAATCAAATGTGTTAGTTTATGCAACAGTCTCCTTCTGTATTAAAGAAAAGGAAAACTTATGATGATGAAAATATATGATTTGGAGTAAATTATTGTTTTGTTATTTTGTTGTATGTTATGAAATATGTATGTTATAATTGTACCCCGCCTTCCGCCGAATGCAGCTGAGATAGGCTCAAGCACTCCCCGTGACCCCAAAAAAGGGACAAGCGGTAGAAAATGGATTTATGGATAATTAGTTAGTCTTCTGAGTTGAACAACAAATGTAACTGCATGAATAGGGGGTATATATTTTAAGTTGTGGTTCTTTCTGATCCTTTTCATTCATTATGTATTTTAAATGTTGTGTTGATTGTTTTTAGTTTGAGCTTAAATTAATAAAATAAAACAAACAATGTCTGTCTATCTGTGTTGGCCCTGCGATGAGGTGGCGACTTGTCCAGGGTGTACCCTGCCTTCCGCCCGATTGTAGCTGAGATAGGCTCCAGCGCCCCCCGCGACCCCGAAGGGAATAAGCGGTAGAAAATGGATGGATGGATGGAAAACAAACAATATCTGTATCTAAAATATAGAAAGTGTGTATTAGTGTGTTTGTGTCAAACGTTTTTTTTAACCCAAAACTGCATGATTGGAAAGTTCATTAAAAAGCAGTTTGTTTGAAGGCTTGCTTTGACCACTGAGGATTTGTGTCTTCCATTGTGTGGTCTGATTGAATGGCCAGGAGGCTTGCGAGAGCTTGTGATTAACACAACGATGATTTATCCCCAAATGATTGTAACACTTCCAAAGATGGCTTCCAGCAAATCCGCCCATCACATCAGTAGAGAAGCTCTGTTAATCAGCATTTCTGCTCACACTCGGAGGATATATTTGGGCATTTATCTGATGCCATTTTAAGAATGACAATGGCTAAAGCAGCAGATGAAACGAGAGTAATCAGAGCAGTGAGCTGTGGAGTTGTGTTGTTTTTTTTGTCTCCATTAAGGTATGCGCAACTGCCCATTTATTGTTCAGTATGTGTGCATGCTTGTGCATGCAGTTGTGCAGGTATGCAACTTGGTAATGGGTCTTCAATGGCATGTTTTACAGTGTAGTCAACACACCTTTGATCCTCTAAAAATCCTTAGTTTTTTACTATCTGTACTGTTTATTCGTCACACATACAGGAACACTATGGAGTAATTTCATCTCAGTTGCAGCTTCAAAGTACTGTGCATGGTTTCCCCTAGATTACCACAATGTTTCAGTAGGGGCGTGCCTTGGGGCAAGGTCAATATGACATCATATATATGACGTCATGATAATTTGGATTTGCCATGATACACATTTTCTTTAAAAAGGCTAAACAAATTTGTTATGTATGTTTAAAAACAAATGTGTAATTAGTTATCAGTAATAACATATATGTATTTATAGTCAGCTTTAGTGGCCAAGTATATTTAACACACAAGGAATTTGGACTTGTTAGACTGTGATGTCTTTGTTCAATGCAATTTCAATTGTTGCTGCTTATTATAAAAGATAACACAGTCAACATTATATTCTTCCCTATCTGAATGTTGCAATTCAGTTTTCCAAAAATGTTAACAGTCCTTTGAATTAGAGATAAAAAAACAAAAAACTTGAGGTGTTTTGTTGATATTCTCCACAATAACACATATGAATATATATAAATATATATAAACAGACAATCATTCACACTCACATTCATACCTACAGACAATTTACAGTCTCCAATGAACCTAACATGCATTACTGGGAGAAAACACATTACTGGGAGAAAACAGGGACAACATGCAATTGTCGGTAGTAATGTCAAAAGAATGAAGGTAGTTTACATAGGCTTAAACAAGAAATGCATTAATTAAGTTGAACTACCTTTCTCTTCAACTTCCTCTTCTTACTTTTGTCGGGTGTCAACTCCTTTTAGGTGTGCGACCAGCTGTAGCACTCCTGAAAGGCGATTTTGATGCACTTTTTTACTATTTTATTTTATTTTAAATAAAGCATAGAAGAACATTTTTATAATATTTTAGATGTTTTTCAACATTATTATGGCCAATAGTATGTAAACAATAGAATACAGTGTTCCCCCCAGAAAATGTGTTAGTTAAGGTGGTGGGAGGGGCAAGGGGGTGGGTGGGTGTAAGGAACCGTGTAACTCGGCCTGTCGCCATCAGGTCTCCACCTCATCGCTGCCACCACAGCCTGGGGGTGCAATAGACTACAGACTCTGATTACATTGAACACATTATTTATTAAAAAATAACCAAATAACAATATCTTATAATAAATAAAAATATTAGAGAAATAAAGAAGCCTACAATTTTCCGTTGTGTTTTCTGCTCCATTTGCAGAATGGCGATATATGATATATATTTCGATATTTTTTCCGTAAAGTACAAACAAAACACAAAACTGTCCTAGTTACCTGAGATACTAAGTATGTCATTATTATGACTTAGTAAGTCAATATTTTGACTTAGTAATTTGAGGTTAGTTTGTCTAAATTGTCAGACGATCGCTTCTCTAATGTCTCCATCATGTCCAGAAGTCTCATCTTTATCTGGATGTCTTCTTCTACTGCATTCAGCAACATTGTCCCCATTGGAAGTTTTCGTTTTAGTATGTCGTGCTTGTGGCTGTTGAGTTTTGCCTGGTGAAAAAAAAAAAAATTATAAGGATTTTTACAAAATTACATTCAACGATCATGAATATATTATTTGGGATAAACCCACTTTAGCACAGGTGTAAGATAGTGACATGTTATTTACAACATGTCAAATGGCCCTCAACATCGTCGGGAAACAATGTGTGTCAATAAAGCACTTCGAGGTATTTAAATTTTGACTTTTTTTTTTTTTTTTAATGCAACTGCAGTTTTACTTAAAGGCCTACTGAAATGAATTTTTTTTATTTAAACGGGGATAGCAGATCTATTCTATGTGTCATACTTGATCATTTCGCGATATTGCCATATTTTTGCTGAAAGGATTTAGTATAGAACAACGACGATAAAGATTGCAACTTTTGGTATCTGATAAAAAAAAAGGCTTGCACCTACCGGAAGTAGCGTGACGTAGTCAGTTGAACATATACGCAAAGTTCCCTATTGTTTACAATGATGGCCGCATGAAGTGAGAGAGATTCGGACCGAGAAAGCGACAATTTCCCCATTAATTTGAGCGAGGATGAAAGATTTGTGGATGAGTAAAGTGCAAGTGAAGGACTAGTGGGGAGTTGAAGCTATTCAGATAGGGAAGATGCTGTGAGAGCCGGGGGTGACCTGATATTCAGCTGGGAATGACTACAACAGTAAATAAACACAAGACATATATATACTCTATTAGCCACAACACAACCAGGCTTATATTTAATATGCCACAAATTAATCCTGCATAAAAACACCTGCGTGTTTGTTATGCTAGCTCCTAGCTCCTCTGTTAGCTCCTAGCTCCATAGAACACGCCAATACAATTCAAACACCTGATCAACACACACAATCACTCAGCCCAAAAGACCGTTTACCTAACCCAAGGTTCATAAAGCTTATATATTTTTAAAAAGTTACGTACGTGACGCGCACATACGGTCAAGTTATCGAATGTTTAGCAGCCAAGGCTGCATACTCACGGTACCTGATATTCAGCTGGGAATGACTACAACAGTAAATAAACACAAGACATATATATACTCTATTAGCCACAACACAACCAGGCTTATATTTAATATGCCACAAATTAATCCTGCATAATAACACCTGCGTGTTTGTTATGCTAGCTCCTAGCTCCTCTGCTAGCTCCTAGCTCCATAGAACACGCCAATACAATTCAAACACCTGATCAACACACACAATCACTCAGCCCAAAAGACCGTTCACCTAACCCAAGGTTCATAAAGCTTATATATTTTTAAAAAGTTACGTACGTGACGCGCACGTACGGTACGGTACGTGTTATGCTAGCTCCTAGCTCCTCTGCTAGCTCCTAGCTCCATAGAACACGCCAATACAATTCAAACACATGATCAACACACACAATCACTCAGCCCAAAAGACCGTTCACCTAACCCAAGGTTCATAAAGCTTATATATTTTAAAAAAGTTACGTACATACGCAAAAAAAAGCCAAAGCTGCATACTCACAGTAGCACGTCTGCGTCTTTGTCATCCAAATCAAAGTAATCCTGGTAAGAGTCTGTGTTGTCCCAGTTCTCTACAGGCGTCTGTGTATCCAAATCAAAAGTCCTCCTGGTTAGAGTCTCTGTTATCCGAGTTCTTCCATCTTGACTGCATCTTTCGGGAATGTAAACAAAGAAGCGCCGGCTGTGTACTGTTGTGGCTGACTACGTTCGAAAAATACGTCCATTTCGCACCGACAACTTTCTTCTTTGCTTGCTCGGCTTCCTTCTCCATAATGCAATGAACATGATTGAAACAGATTCACGAACACAGATGTCCAGAATACTGTGGAATTATGAAATGAAAACAGAGCTTTTTCGTATCGGCTTCAATGTGGAAGGCATACCCGTGTTCGCCGGGCTACGTCACACGCATACGTCATCCTCAGAGGCGTTTCGAACCGGAAGTTTAGCGGCAAATTTAAAATGTCACTTTATAAGTTAACCCGGCCGTATTGGCATGTGTTATAATGTTAAGATTTCATCATTGATATATAAACTATCAGACTGCGTGGTCGGTAGTAGTGGGTTTCAGTAGGCCTTTAACTCAATAGTATTTATTACAAGAAACTACTCAACGCATTTTTAATACAACCCTATTTAAATACATATAAAACAGCTGAACTTTAATATATGCTTGCCATCTTGACCTCTGATTCCAAAGCAAGTATTTTTGTCACACTGTTGTCAAACAATGATAATATTAAAACAAATGGGCAAAATATGATTCCACATTGTTAAAAGTGGTCATCTGAGAGCATTTGTAATTGCAGTGCAGTTCATATACAAATGTTTTGATGCCCCAGATATACAACATCTATCTGCCTTTTAACAATATTACTTCCTAGCAATGAAGTTAGCCCCAACATACCTGAAGTACAGCTCTTCTCTCTTTCACCACAGAGGATTGTAGATTGCTCCTGTTGGAACCTTGCTGCTCTTGTACATCATTCGGCATATCCTTTGTCTGTGACCAGGCTGTCAAGGGTGAATGGAGAATCCCAACTCCTGTGGGAGCTTGTGTCAATATCTGATGTTTCTATTCCAAATTGAATGGATGTAGTTGATGGAGAACCGCCCCAGATCTGCTGGCATACTTGGAAGTACAGCAAAACAACTCTACCGTAACCACTTCTTCCACCTGCGTCGACTGCTTGTCTATACTTTCCACAAATCGCTTTCAATATAGTGCCGATAGTTGTTTTTGTGATGTCCTGTTTCCAATGAGGAAATTCCTCAGATGTCCCTCCAAGTCCTTACCGTTCCAAAATAGGTAAAGAATTTCACCAGACTTGGACTGGCAAGTTTCCCAGTCAACACTTTGTTGAGTTTTATTAACTTTAAACTCCAAAACGATGCTTAAAAGTAGCTCTACTTCTGTGTCAGTCCACATATTGTATATAGTTCTTTCTTGCCGTGACCCGCTATTTTTGCTATATGCCGCATCTGGAAATGACGTTTTGGATGTTTCTGATTGGCTAAAATGGTTTTAAGTCCTAGGCTACAGCGCCCCCAGTATTTTGGCATGCGTATGACAATCAGTGTATGCGTTTGCTTGGGGACAGTAATATTTTTTTAAATGCGCACGTGTGGCTGGAGATCTTGTTAAGACATTAGTTTAGGTGGTGGTTCTTTATTGTAAAAGCCTTAACAACAAAACGCTGCGGGGAACCCTGGAATATACACAGAATATCTATTCATACAATATATTACTTAAAGGTGCTGTTTGCAACTTCCTCACAGTAACATTTTTCAAAGCAAAAAATATAACAAGAACATCACCGGCTAGCTTTTGTTACCATTAGTGGATTAACAGAACTCATTTGTTTGACAATTGTCTATATTTTTTATAATTACAAAGTTTATGTCATAAAAATTTTTACAGGCCTGAATAAAATGAGGTCTTGCCAACACGTACACATGTGCTGCACACATACCAAAGCAGTCCAAGAGAAGCAACAAACAATTTGCTGTCATGTTGTTATGAAAGTTGATACATTCATTGACAACTAACGCTAGCTAGCCGAATCAGTAATATTAGGTAACAACGCCCAAAGCTAATGTCCGTTGACGTGTTAAAAAAGTACGTACGTAATGACGTAATTATGTACGAGAATCTGAAAGAGGGCGGGATGTACTGTGTAAAATACATTGGAAAGTTGGTGCTCTCTAGGCATCTGTGTAAAGGTTGCACACAGCCCCTTTAAATTTGTTTTCATGTAAAAATTATCATCACCTAGTTTGAAGGTGTGGCGGCATTTATCTTGCCGTGGTGGTGCACCACGATCAATTACATGTCTGGGAAACCCTGCTGTGGTCATATGCATACAGGAGGAAGGAGATTCATATGGTCCTATTAATCACGGCTTTACCTGAAACATGAAACGTGATGATTTTGAGGGTTGGCAATATCCAGATGACCGCAGCGTCAGTTGTTTGTAGAGTGGTGCTTTCCAGCATTTTCAGCCGACTACATTGCAAAATGATTACCCGCCACCCTATTCCTCGCACGCGAGATCCACCTAAGGATGGGGTCATATGAATCCATTCCCTACCATAACTAAAACTATCAAATATTGGGTTATATAATAACAATTGATCATTAAAGAGGACCAATTATGATTTTAATCTACATTGAAAACACTTCCTTGTGATCTAGATAATATGAATTGGATATGCTTTGGTGTAAATTTTGCGTAAATTCTGCTTCTGCTCCACAGTCACTTTAATAACCCATTTTTTGAGTCTGTCTGCAAGATGTTTGATTCTGAAGGTGTTCCCAGATTGTAAATTAAATTATGCCCCACCCTCTCCAAAAGTATAATTGTATACTTTTTGAGAATGCACACTCTTTAAATATGTATTTTGAAGTTGTCGATAAAAATATTTTAAAAAATAAACATACATTTGATAAACATTATAAAGATTCACCCTGTCACAACATTATGTACTTGCTGATCTAGTCAGACTCTCCATAAAAAAGCTGCTTTTAACAGCATGTACGTTTGTATGTCACTGCATGTCGGTGTTATTATGCACAAGCCACGATTAGACATAAATAATACTTTATCCAGTTGCGGGCCGTGCGTCTCCCACCTAGGCCTTCAGTGATGTTCGACTTCAATATTTACCTCTCAAAATACCATCATTTATGTCCCCACATGACCATTGCTGGAGAAATACTATACAGAAACACATTTACGCACTACTGGGTATTGTACAAAACGGGTTATTTTCTGGCGCATTTACAAATCAATAAACCCGCATCAGCAATTAAAACATATCTTATGTGGTACTGTCAAAATTAAAATTGCAAAAAACATATTAAACGTGAAAAAATAAAGAAAAATAAAATATCTGAACTCACATTTCGTCGCCGGGACAGCTGAGCTAGCTTCCGGGGTTGGCCGACATCGTCTCAGAAGATATAGTTTCTCTTTAAATATCCTTCTTGAAAATGGCCTTGCAAATATATGTGTTGTCTTGTCTAATCATAAAAGATGCAGACAAAGCGTGTTGGCTGAGTTCTTAAAGTTTACTCCACAGCGTGCTCATCATAAACATCCCGGGCGGCATGTCTACGTTCAACAACCTAAACGGGACTACTGCGCATGTTTTTCACTACTTTGGCATGTTGGGTAATGGAGTTCTTGTGTTACCTAGCTCATAACATCACTATATATATCTGCCTTAGGCCAGCTAGAAGGCCTTACTTACAACAACTCGTGATCTGATTGGCTATTGCAACTGTCTGTCAAATGTTTGTGTCCGCTCACTTACAGTGCACAAAACAACAGCACTGGAAGGAGCATAACATGACATGAAGAGAATATGAATACTTTTAGATAAATTAAAAATGTATTTTATTTGTAATTATGATCATGATTTCTGGTTATGTTAGGCCAGCACAGAAGGCCTTGCTGGCCCTGACTGCACACCACTGACTTTATCCTACTTTATTTTGTGTTTCCTCATAGCCTGGAGCCATACTTGCCAACCTTGAGACCTCCGAATTCGGGAGATGGGAGGGTGGGGGGTCCGGGGAGGAGTATATATATAGCTATAATTCACTGAAATTAAAGTATTTCTTATATATATATATATATATATATATATATATATATATATATATATATATATATATATATATATATATATATATATATATATATATATATATATATATATATATATATATATAGTACAGTACACAGTAATGAAAACACAGTTGTTCTACTAACTGTACTGTACTTGCTGCTTATTAAAAAAAAAAAAACATTTACATTTCACTATTTGAGTAGCCTTTGTTCTGCCATTTGAGTACTGGCGAGCGATCTCTGAATCCGGGAACATATCCTTCACAGATTTGTTGAAAACATCCGCAAATGAGAACGGGATGTTGCTTGCAAGGTGGACCATAATACTGCGTTGCCGCCGCCTTGTGCTTCTGTAACCGTTCATGAGTGACTATATCCATTCGGCCACCGTGTTATGGGTTATAGATAAACCTATGGATAACGGAGACATATATAATAGTCTCCTTTTCAGGTGAGAGACGACGCTAAAGGCAGGGCCTTTAAGGCACACCCCCAATATAGTTGTCCGGCTGGAAATCTTGAGAAATTCGGGAGAATGGTTGTCCCGGGAGATTTTCGGGAGAGGCACTGAAATTCGGCAGTCTCCCGGAAAATTCGGGAGGGTTGGCAAGTATGCCTGGAGCAGATGGGGAGAAGGTCCTCCCTCTCTGGCTGTGAGCTTTACTTAAAGGCCTACTGAAACCCACTACTACCGACCACGCAGTCTGATAGTTTATATATCAATGATGAAATCTTAACATTGCAACACATGCCAATACAGCCGGGTTAACTTATAAAGTGCAATTTTAAATTTCCCGCCACACTTCCGGTTGAAAACGTCTAGATATGATGACGTATGCGCGTGACGTCAACGGTTGATACGGAAGTATTGGTACCCCATTGAATACAATACAAAAAAGCTCTGTTTTCATTTCAAAATGCCAAAGTATTCTGGACATCTGTGTTGGTGAATCTTTAGCAAATTTGTTTAATGAACAATGAAGACTGCACAGAAGAAAGTTGTAGGTGGGATCGGTGTATTAGCGGCTGGCTGTAGCAACACAACCAGGAGGACTTACTTGGATAGCAGACGCGCTAGCCGACGCTAGCCGCCAACCGCACGGATGATCGGGTGAAGTCCTTCGTCCTTCCGTCGATCGCTGGAACGCAGGTGAGCACGGGTGTTGATGAGCAGATGAGGGCTGGCGTAGGTGGAGCGCTAATGTTTTTATCATAGCTCTGTGAGGTCCGGTTGCTAAGTTAGCTTCAATGGCGTCGTTAGCAACAGCATTGTTAACCTTCACCAGGCTGGAAAGCATTAACCGTGTAGTTACATGTACATGGTTTAATAGTATTGTTGATCTTCTGTCTATCCTTCCAGTCAGGGATTTATTTATTGTCATGTCTGTGTTAATCATGTTTTTGTTTTGCTTGGGTTTTGGGCTCTTTTTTTAGTTCCTGGTTGCACTTCCTTGTTTGGTTTGGTTTCCATGGTCACCCATTAGTTTTCTCCGTCTTGTCACGCACCTGTTTCACGTTTCGAGTCACGCACCTGTTTTCACTGATCACGTCACTATTTCAATCTGTCTGTTTCTGTTGTTCGGCCTGGCGTCCTCACACATTCAGCACTCTGCTTCATGTCATGTCACAGTTCTTTGCCAAGTAAGTTTTGTTCATTTATGCCACGGTTAGTGTTTTTGTTTTATTGTTCATAGTTTCTGCCTTTGTGCAAGTTTTGTGTTTATATCCAAGTTTTGTATTTCCGCCTTTGTGCGCGCCTTTTGTTTCCATAGTCAAGTTGTTACCTCCACTGTGAGCGCTTTTTGTTTATTCCTTTTTTATTGTTAAAATTAAATCATGTATTCAACTTCACGTCTGGCTCGCGCCAACTTTCCGTTGCCTTCTGGAGAAACAAAACCCAAGAACCCAGTCGTGACAGTAGGACGCCAGCAGAAGAGTTTCTCCGCAAAAAAATTGGACAATTTTGACGAGGCAACGTGGGAGGTCCTCCGCGCGATGGAGGAAGAGACGCTGCGTTATTCCTCCGGTAAGCGCAGAGACCTGATGTGGGGGCCAGATGGAAATCTGGTGCCATTGAGCTCCAGTTGGTCCGAGGACGGCGCTGCGTCACCGCAGTCCCGGAAGCGCCGCTCCAGACCAAGGACATCAGGGAAGGCGAGCGGACAGCATGCGGCGCTTCCGCAGGCTCCTCCCACTCCGGGCGGAAGCAGGTTGCTGCCAGCTCCACAGCTCCAAAATGACATCACAGACCAGGATTTTTTTTTTCTGAACTCTTTTTCTTTTCATCATCCGCCTCCAACCAAAGACTCTAAAAACATGATAAGACATTACCAGGACATGTTTTTAGAAATAAGAGCATGTCAAGCCAAGCCACCCAAATTTCATGCCCCGCCCCCCAAGACTCAAGCCACGCCCATGTCACAACAGGTTTCTTTTTTTTCACCCACTCAATCACATGTAGAAAAAAAAGGACATTTTGGACAATTTAGAGGGGAGGATTCTTCCCCCCTCCTGACCTCCCTCAACCGGATCCCTAACCGCGGGGAGCGCGTCTGGGATCCGCTCCTTGAGGGGGGGGCTAGGGCTGGGAATTGTTCAGGTGGGGTGGGTCAGCATTGCCATGCCAAGCCACAGCCTCCAGCTCAGCCACCACCACCTGTTTTTTGACCTGCCAAGCCACAGCCACCAGCACGGCCGCCACCACCAGTTTTTCGACCATGCCAAGATCCACCTGCTCCATGCCCAGCTCCACGCCAAGCCCCACCACGCCCAGCGCCACCAGTACCTGCTCCACGCCAAGCGCCACCAGTACCTGCTCCACGCCAAGCGCCACCAGTACCTGCTCCACGCCAAGTGCCGCCAGTCGCAGCTCCACGCCAAGTGCCGCCAGTCGCAGCTTCACGACGCCAAGTGCCGCCAGTCGCAGCTCCACGACGCCAAGTGCCGCCAGTCGCAGCTCCACGACGCCAAGTGCCGCCAGTCGCAGCTCCACGACGCCAAGTGCCGCCAGTCGCAGCTCTACGACGCCAAGTGCCGCCAGTCGCAGCTCCACGACGCCAAGTGCCGCCAGTCGCAGCTCCACGACGCCTAGTGCCGCCAGTCGCAGCTCCACGACGCCAAGTGCCGCCAGTCGCAGCTCCACGCCAAAACCAAGACACACCATGCCAAGACCAAGACACACCATGCCAAGACCAAGTCCAAGACACACCATGCCAAGACACACCATGCCAAGACCAAGTCCAAGACCCCCCATGCCAAGACACACCATGCCAAGACCAAGTCCAAGACCCCCCATGCCAAGTCCAAGACCCCCCATGCCAAGTCCAAGACCCATGCCAAGACCCATGCCAAGACCAACCATGCCAAGACCCATGCCAAGACCAACCATGCCAATTCCAAGACCAAGTCCAAGACCAACCATGCCGAGTCCAAGACCAAGTCCAAGACCAACCATGCCAAGACCAACCATGCCAAGACCAACCATGGCCACGACAAGCTTCGCCACGCCAAGCTTCGCCGCCTGCTTCATCTGCTGCTTCTACGCCTGCCATGACGACGACGCCGCACCTGTCTTCTCGTCGGCCACGGATATGGCCGCTGCCTGGTCGTCCGCCACGCCAAGTGCGCCCACGTCATCGTCTGCCACGGACGTGGCCCTTCCCGGGTCGCCCACCTCGCCTGTGGCGGCGGCGTTCCACTCGCCGCCGCCACATGACTATGCCTCGGTGGATTCGGGGCCACTTGGCCTGGCGACCCACCGCCATGTCCCCCTCCCGCCCCCCCATGACTCTTGTTCATTTTTTTGTGTTGGGACATCTGGGATCTGTCCTTAAGGGGGGGGCTCTGTCATGTCTGTGTTAATCATGTTTTTGTTTTGCTTGGGTTTTGGGCTCTTTTTTTAGTTCCTGGTTGCACTTCCTTGTTTGGTTTGGTTTCCATGGTCACCCATTAGTTTCCACCTGTCTTGTCACGCACCTGTTTCACGTTTCGAGTCACGCACCTGTTTTCACTGATCACGTCACTATTTCAATCTGTCTGTTTCTGTTGTTCGGCCTGGCGTCCTCACACATTCAGCACTCTGCTTCATGTCATGTCACAGTTCTTTGCCAAGTAAGTTTTGTTCATTTATGCCACGGTTAGTGTTTTTGTTTTATTGTTCATAGTTTCTGCCTTTGTGCAAGTTTTGTGTTTATATCCAAGTTTTGTATTCCCGCCTTTGTGCGCGCCTTTTGTTTCCATAGTCAAGTTGTTACCTCCACTGTGAGCGCTTTTTGTTTATTCCTTTTTTATTGTTAAAATTAAATCATGTATTCAACTTCACGTCTGGCTCGTGCCAACTTTCCGTTGCCTTCTGGAGAAACAAAACCCAAGAACCCAGTCGTGACATTTATTTTGTTTCTATCTGCATTTGAGCCCGATGCTATCACGTTAGCTCAGTAGCTAAAGAGCTTCGCCGATGTATTGTCGTGGAGATAAAAGTCACTGTGAATGTCCATTTCGCGTTCTCAACTCTCATTTTCAAGAGGATATAGTATCTGAGGTGGTTTAAAATACAAATCCGTGATCCACAATAGAAAAAGGAGAGAGTGTAGAATCCAATGAGCCAGCTTGTACCTAAGTTACGGTCAGAGCGAAAAAAGATACGTTCTGCACTGCACGCTAGTCCTTCACTTTCACGTTCCTCATCCCCGAATCTTTCATCCTGTCTCAAATAAATGGGGTAATCGTCGCTTTATCGGTCCGAATCTCTCTCGCTGCTGGTGTAAACAATAGACAAATGTGAGCAGTCCTTCCTCCGGTGTCGTCACGCTACTTCCAGTAGGGGCAAGGCTTTTTTTTATCAGAGACCAAAAGTTGCGAAATTTATCGTCGTTGTTCTATACTAAATCCTTTCAGCAAAAATAAAGCAATATCGCGAAATGATCAAGTATGACACATAGAATGGATCTGCTATCCCCGTTTAAATAAAACAATTTCATTTCAGTAGGCCTTTAATGTCCAAATAAGTTCGTTTTAACGTCACGACATTGCCAGACTGCATAACCCAATGAACAGAGGCATCCAGAACTGCGTGCAAACTCACGCCAAAATGCAAGAACCTCATGATTTGACGCCTTGGCAAAACGATAAATAACAACATTTATGAGTTAGAAAAGACAGAATTCATCCTTAATCCCCCTTTAGAATTGTGCTGGAAGTAATTGTTGATTATTTGCATGTTAAAGCAACAGAGGTAAAATGTAGCGCTTCAGTAAATCCAGGTAATACCAAATACCTGTGGCCTTGTGGTTAGAGTGTCCGCCCTGAGATCGGTAGGTCGTGAGTTCAAACACCGGCCGAGTCATACCAAATACTATAAAAATGTGACCCATTACCTCCGTGCTTGGCACTCAGCATCAAGGGTTGGAATTAAGGGTTAAATCACCAAAATGATTCCCGAGCGTGGCCACCGCTGCTGCTCACTGCTACCCTCACCTCCCGGGGGGTGAAACAAGGGGATGGGTCAAATGCAGAGGGTAATTTCACCACACCGAGTGTGTGTGTGACTATCAGTGGTACTTTTATTTTTTTAAATAATGAAATTTTTAGTGAGCTAGTAGTTACGCAGCCCCAGTGTTTGGGGGGATAGAACAGTTTTCCATTCATTATTTAAAGAAAATATATCCTTACATTTGACATGACAGATAAACCCCTCAGGGTGCAGGGTGTTAGATGCTACTGTTATGTAACAAAAACAAGACATGTTTAGGAGTTATGCCTTCTTCCTTGTTCATTAAAGTTCCAGCCTTCAAGATCCTATCATTGTGTGGGTTGTAGTACAGTATTTCCCCTGCTCTAAGATGACATTTTCGATGATAAAACGGGCTAGTGCCGTTTTGTTTCTACACCGTGTTCTGTAAGTCATTGACTGGAAAACTGTGCACAAAAAGGTGTTGCATCCATGGCAGCCACGGAGAAGGGAAGATAGTGTTCCAATTTGCTGCCAGTTAAAAACAGACAAATTATTCTTGAACAAAGAATCCATCTTGTTAAAAATGCTTTATAATCTTTTCAACCATCACTTGAACGTGTAATTGAATATTCTGACATTTTAGTCACTGCTGCTGCAGAGAAGTAGCAGTGTAGTTCTTCCATTGTCTCTGTGAAGGAAATCATATTGGGACACTTGCTGAGATTGATTGGATGTGGCGCTTGCTACCTAGAGACTTTCCTGCAGCCTTCACAGAGATCACTTGAGTGTGGTTTGTAAAGATTGTGCTCTGGATTTATTAAAAGTCTGAATCATTTGCCAGTGCCTGTACAGCGGCCTATAGGCCGTAACGCAGACGGGGTGACGGAGAGTGTCTGGGGTGACGAGTGCAGAAAAGGGTCAGAATTCTGTTCAATTGAGACTAAAGGAATATCAATCCACAGAAAGTTGTTTCTGTAATGAAACCTATTCGTCGCACTGAATCCAGAGGAGAAAATCATGAAAAAGAGAGCAAATCAGGCATGAAGTGGCAATTTAGCACTTGTTCCTCTGCAAATTCTACTAAATAGATAAAGTTCCCTCGTGCACATATTCTCAATTTGCTCTCTTTCTACAGACAACCAGAGCATGATTCTGCTCTATTGGTTTAAGACAGAGTTGAACATTTTTGATTATACAATGGATCTTTCTCTTTTTTCATCTACAGACTAAAATTGTGTTTTCGATGTTGCATTACTAATCAATGCATTTCCAAATGTAAAAGTTTTGTACAGCAGACCAACTAACATTTGTATTTTTATTATGCTGGTATTTTGTTGTTGTTAGGCAAACTCACTTCAACCAGCTTGTAAAAAGCATGCAGTATTCATGTCTAACAACATGGGGCAGCAGTGTGTAGTCGCCAAAGAAAACGGAATTCTGATCAATCCTATCTCCTGCTTTTCTCAAACGCTCACAGGACATAAGTGAACTTACTTCACACCAATATTGAGGGTTATGCTTGTTTTGCATGCCACGTAATTGTTTTGTATCGACTATACAGTCTTCTTCTTGATTTTTTATCCTGCGCTACCATGAGCTAATGCAACAAAATTTAATTATTATCTGTACTGTAAAGTTCAAATTTGAATGACAATAAAAAAGAAGTCTTAAGTCTAAGTCTTCTCTTTTCCAAACTCGGTGGGAGAATACTAATTACCTCAGTACACATGCAATTAGCAAGTTCTAAATTTTACATAGATTGTTTTACAGACCATCAAGCCGACCATCTCTTCAGGATGCGCCGTTTTGAGGGTGGTCTTATTTACTTTCCTCCATTTCGGCTGCATCTTTCCCCCGTCAGCCATGTTTTAGTTTTAACCACTTCTATATGGAGTCTACCAGAGGTGTGGACTCGAGTCACATGACTTGGACTCGAGTCAGACTCGAGTCATGAATTTGATGACTTTAGACTCGACTTGACAAAATGTAAAGAGACTTGCAACTCGACTTAGACTTTAACATCAATGACTTGTGACTTCACTTGGACTTGAGCCTTTTGACTTGACATGACTTGCTATTTCCCCCAAAACCTAAAGCTTAAAAAGTTATTTGGGAGCGCTCCGTATCTTTCATTTTGTACGTGTCTGTCTATCAGCGTGTGTGCTGCGTGTCAGTGTGTGTGCTCTCAGTACAATAGCCAATCAAATTAGATCTACATTGTTTTCATCACACAGCATTCATCCAATCAACTTGCAGGACAAGCAATGAACAAGAGTTGTCAAACAACACGCCAGTGAGAAAGATTTATACCAAAGTTGGTTTCGTTCGGGTATAAAAACTACGACTTGGTCAACAAAAAACGAATTGCCGTATGCAAATCACGCAGTTCGAATATTACAGACGGAGACGTAACAACTTCCAACTTCGTTCGACATTTGAAGTTGCACAAAGAAGGGTAAGTTTTGAATGTAAGATAACGTTTATTGGCTAAGTAACATGACTTTTATTTGCTGTGTAGTTAAATCAGTGAGGCTGTGAACTCACTGCTAACGTTATAACCATAGACATCTTATAAGTAGAAGCAGCATCGAGCGCGACTGCCT
The DNA here is from genome assembly GCF_033978785.1 of Entelurus aequoreus. Classification (NCBI taxonomy): domain Eukaryota; kingdom Metazoa; phylum Chordata; class Actinopteri; order Syngnathiformes; family Syngnathidae; genus Entelurus; species Entelurus aequoreus. Next base: position 50,118,069 of record NC_084732.1, read on the forward strand.
ACTGGCGCAGACGAGACGCGGGGCCGCCATCTTGGAGTGGTGATCCGCTCCACTCAGTGCAATTCAATTGGCAGGAGCAATGAACTGTCAGCGCATTTAATTCATCTTACCTCACTGAATACCACTCATTTTCACACGCTTTTTTGTCATACGTGTCGCTATGATAACGGACACATGTTTTATTATTCATAGTTTGGTTAACAGTAATATAATATTCTTATATGCTATAAGTGAGCAGACGTCCGAGATCAAAACTGGGAATATAATCCCAGAGAAGGGGGAAAAAACGGTCAGCTATTTTTAAGTTGAAGAAACAATATGATTACGTTATATATACATGCGTATATCCTACATAAACAATGTATGAATACATTAGATATCTATATATCTTAGGGACCTGTAACTCTGTTGCTGCAGCAGCAGAGAGTTTATTCTGTCTTGACACTTTGTATTGATATTTTGTATTACATTCTTCCCTGAAATGATCATGTTTACAGTGATTGTTATATATGTATTTTGTATGTATGTCGCTTTGGAGAAAAGCGTCTGCCAAATACTTAAACATAAACATATATAAACACCTGAAAGTCTTTATATCAGCTAAAACCACCAATCTGTTTCACTGGATTCAGAATAAAACCAAATGCTGTCTTACCCAACAATGATAGTATTTGAATATTGTTACTTGAAGACTTATTCCTGGTTACAATTATACTGTTAAGAAAGTATTGTCTTATATTTTGCGTAAAATGAGAATGCATCATAATCAGTGGCGGCTGGTGAATTTTGTTTTAGGTGGGGCTGAAAGTTTGTAAACCAAACCCCTGTAGGGGCGTCATCCTCCCCCAGAAGATTTATTTGTGATTTTCACATACAAATATTGAAGATCTTTGCTCCTTCTCAACTTTGTGGTAATGTTATTTTCATAAAATACAACCAATAGTACATTAATGTTAAATCTTACTTGTGAAAAGTAATCCCCTGATTCCTATTTTCAACAGTCCGCTCATTTGAGCAGGAAAACGCTGAACACCAGCCCGGCATCTTTGTTTTCTACCTGTCAACTGTCAGTTTAGGCTGCTCGCCGGCTCCTCATCACCACTTCAAGATGGCGGCCAAATTGCTCGCGTCACAGCAACCAATGCTGCGTCTACTTATAAGATGTCTATAGTTATAAGGTCATTGCAAACACGGCAATATGTTGCGTCCACTGCAGTTTGCTATCTTATTCATACTTTTTGTCAAGTGATTTTTTTTAAGCAGGGTTGCATGAGGTACCTATACTTAACGTTACGTTAGTCAATGTATCACACACAGTAACATAACGTTAGACGGCGGTCAGCAGCACCGCATATTTTAGCCACCTACAAAAAGACAAACATAGTAAAATAAAGGTCAGTTAAAATGTATACTATATTAAGAATATGTGTACATATTGCATAGGGCCCTGACATCTAAAAAGTACAACTCTGTTCATTGTTATGTTCATGTATTTGTTATGTTTTTCATGTGTACGCACACATAAACACACATACAGTATGAGATGAGATCAATGAGATAAGGTAAGAACGGGATAGAAACTGCTGTGGAACTAGTTACAATGCAATATGCCATGGAAATACAATGTTAACACTTTTGTACAAATAAGTACAGTTGCACTTGTTTTTGCAAATGTGTTTATTCTGTAAAGGAATGAGTTAAATGTTTAAAATTGTTTAAACTATTAAAATGACTGGTTAACAGTGCTATTATGAAGTGCAATGTCAGTACTATTTTTTTTCCTGCTATTTCAAATGCACTTGTTTTAATAAATAAATACAGCGTTTTAAAAGCATACACAATCTGTGTAAATATATTAGTCTGTGGTTAAAAGGACTTGAAAGGACTCGAAACTCAAAATGCAGGACTTGTGACTTGACTTGAGACTTTCCAGTCTTGACTTTGGACTTGACTCGGGACTTGCCTGTCTTGACTCGGGACTTGACTCGAGACTTGAGGGCAAAGACTTGAGACTTACTTGTGACTTGCAAAGCAATGACTTGGTCCCACCTCTGGAGTCTACTGACAGATATAAGTTAGAACTATACTATACTTTGTATTAAAAATAGCAACAGCGGAGGATGCATGTGCACGTACAAGCCAGTCTGCCCCACAACAAAAGGATAGAGAAAAATAAGGAGCCTGTGACTACAACGTCGGAATTAGATGGGTGAATCTTTACCATACAGCAGGGGTCGGGAACCTTTTTGGCTGGGAGAGTCATGAAAGCCTAATATTGTAAAATGTGTTTCCGTGAGAGCCATATAATATTTCTTAACACTGAATACAACTAAATGCATGCATTTTTAAGTAAGACCAACATTTTTAAAATATAATAAGCTTCTTATTTTTTTTAATAACATTGTTATTCTGAAGCTAGCCAATAATAAATAAAATATGTCTTACCATTAATGCGACTTCTTAAACAGGTGCGTTAGAAAACGGATGGATGGATTAAAATGCATGACAATGTTTTATATTTTTAGAGTTTTTTCAACACTGTGATTACCAGCGGAATTATTCATTACTTATCATGTTAAGCAATGTCAGCTACTAGTTATCTGGGAGCCAGATGCAGTCATCAAAAGAGCCACATCTGGCTCGAGAGCCATAAGTTCCCGACCCCTTCCATACAGTATATGAAGATATCCACTGATGTCACCAATGGGAAGAACGTCACACATTGGGCAATTAACAAACAATTAGTATGGAGGAAGTATGAAAAAAGGCAAGATTGTTTTATAAATATCTCCGACATGTTTCCATGGTTTGATTTCAAATTTTTGGGACTGATGCAGATCTCAAATACAGTAAAACAGGTATCAGTGGGTAAGAAAAGTTGGTTTTGCATAATGTACTTTAAGTTAACCGGTCTGCGTGTTTCAGATAGGTAAACTGAATTTTTTTTCACAGTATGCAACTTATTAACTAGATCTTATCCCATTGTCTTTAAATTACCTTTTATAGGACTCATAGCGTCCAGATGACCATCCATCCATTTTCTACCGCTTGTCCTTTTCGGGATCGCGGGTGTTGCTGGAGCCTATGTCAGCTGCATGCGGGCGGTAGGCGGTACACCCTGGACAAGTTGCCACCTCATCACAGGGCCAACACTCACATTCACACATTAGGGCCAATTTAGTGTTGTCAATCAACCTATGGTGCATGTCTTTGGAGGTGGGAGGAAGCCGGAGTACCCTGAGGGAACCCACGCAGTCACGGGGAGAACATGCAAACGCCACACAGAAAGACCTGGAGCCCGGGGATCGAACTCAGGACCTTCGTATTGTGAGGCACATGTGCTAACCTCTCATCCGTACAACCGTGCTGCCCTCCATTTCTCTAATAAGTTGTCTTTGTGTATTTTTTAATCCTGAAAGTAAACCCGGGAGTCATTTCCAATAATATCAATTAGTTTTTGAGTAATTAATAGATAACTAACTGTACTTGGAACATCCCCTTTCCATGGCCAGACTCGATATGCAGCTCCCTCTTGGTGTGACGTCATCATTCTAAAGAACTAAAAACCCATTTCGCCAACATAAACTGTGTTGATAAAGGCATATAAAATCATACTTTTGATCACTTATAGCATTTTTTTGTCGCCCTGGTCCATGATTACTTTAAAACTGATATGGTTAACATTATCGGCAAAATTACATACAAAAGAATCGGCATTTACAAACTTTTCACAGATACAACTCGTGTTTCCTCATACTCTTTCAGCATTTCCTCAAGCGTCTTAAGTAAAACACGAGTAAGAGAGGACGCAATATACAATACTGGTGGCTTTTATTTTTCTGTTTTTCTGGATGTTCTGACACCGTCTCTCTCCCTTTGAGGTTGCTCCTGATTTTCAGATCGCATTTAGCTTGAATAATTTAGTTTTTTTTCCATCCAAAGTCAGGATAATTAAAATAGTCATTGCAAATTACACTCCTCTTGCCTGGTCATTTCCATTTTGCGTCAGTCAATTTGACTAGGGAGCTCCATACTCTCCTCATATTCCCATCATTATATTACTACAACCTGCAACAATGCCAATGTCTTTAAATTATTGCACAAAAATAACGTGGGCTGAAGATGCTCTCAAAAATCATTACTACACAACATGAAATTGCATCCAGTCTTCTGTAGGTGACGTCATCAGGCTGATGCAGGCCCGTCCACATTTTGGCGCTAAAAATGGTTGTTCCAAAATGTGCTGAAACTTGTTGGAAAACAAGCCTAAAATTACCACTCTGTCTATTTTGGGGGGATTTTACCTATAGACATAATTTTTAGGTCTAGAACTATGAAATAAATGCCATGTTGTCAACATTAGAGGTACCTTTTAATGGGACCTTCGACATCACCTCTGCACCAACAAAAATGGAGAAGAAAGAATATTTGTGTATTTGTTTTTCAGCATTTTGCCACATTAAAGAGACTTTTACCGAGATTTAGGAAAACAGGAAAAGGGCCGCTGCAACAAAGTGGATATATGAAGAAGAAAATGTAAGAAATGAAGTTCTGACAATCATTGGTACTTTAACTTTAACTTTAACAAATTCCCTGCCTCACAGTACCTGCTTTTACCAATGGAATTGTGTCACTTGCGTAAAGAGCCATCATGTTGCTTGTTTTTTTTTTTGATGGAATAGAAATGCATCTTTCTTTTCTGCTTTTTTTTAAGAATAAAGTGTGCATTATAGTGTATCACAATTTTTAAAGCCTTATAGCTGTATTCATGTTATTTAATAAAGGGTCACACAAGGTGGCGACTTGTCCAGGGTGTACACCACCTTCCACCCGAGTGTAGCTGAGATAGGCTCCAGCGCCCCCCGCGACCCCGAAGGGAATAAGCGGTAGAAAATGGATGGATGGATGGACAAAGACAAACTGTTTGCTCCAGTTAGTGCAAGTGTACAGTTCAGTTCAGTTCAGTTTCAGTTTATTTCGAACATGCATACGATACAATGTATCGCATCACACATTTCCAGTTGTTTCATTACAGCACATCCGAAAAGGAGTAGGAAGAAGCAGAGCTTATTTAATCCTATCCCTTTTCATACCATACCAATTTTATCCAATTTCCTTGTTCTCCGTAACAGAACAGTGAACAAATAAGTAATAAATAAATAATATACCATAGTAAGTAAACAAATATTAAATACATAAATAATCTTTGTCTCAATTAAAAAAAGGGTTAAAGATGTTCATCATAATTCTTGTTCTGTGACGGCGTGGCGAAGTTGGTAGAGTGGCTGTGCCAGCAATCGGAGTGTTGCTGGTTACTGGGGTTCAATCCCCACCTTCTACCTTCCTAGTCACGTCCGTTGTGTCCTTGGGCAAGACACTTCACCCTTTGCCTCTGATGGCTGCTGGTTAGCGCCTTGCATGGCAGCTCCCGCCATCAGTGTGTGAATGTGTGTGTGGATGGGTGAATGTGGAAATACTGTCAAAGCGCTTTGAGTACCTTGAAGGTAGAAAAGCGCTATACAAGTATAACCCATTTATCATTTATTATTTACTTTGTGAACACTTGTAGTTTGAACAATCTCTTAAACTGGATCATATTGGTGCTTTGTTTGATTTCTTTGGTTAATCCATTTCAGAATTTAATTCCACATACTGATTGATATACTAAAGGTTTTAAGTGTTGTACGGGCATACAAATGTTTTAAATTACATTTTCCTCTAACGTTATATTTCTCCTCTTTTGTTGAGAATAATTGTTGTATATTATTGGGTAGCAGGTTATATTTTGCTTTGTACATAATTTTAGCTGTAAGCACCAAATCGTTGAATTTCAATAGTTGTGATTTAATAAATAAGGGGTTTGTATGTTCTCTATGTCCAACATTATGTATTATTCTAATTGATCATTTTTGTAACACAGTTAGTGAATGTATCAATAGAAGTGTGTTTATTTTTTTTACGGGATACATATTTTGTTGCCTCGTTTTTATTTGACTTTATTAAATGTTTGGATATATTTAGCGTTTGGCAAAGTCAGACCAGATCAGCAGGGGATAGAAATAAGGAAAAAAAATTATGTCAATGCATGCATACATACAAATAGATAGCCTGGCAGCTGGCCAATTTGGCCCCCAAGTCAAAATGTTTGGGGACCCCTACCCTAGACCCTGATAAGACCAAGATTTTTATCAGACTATTTTCTTCAAGAAAATCTTATATTTGGGTCAAAACGGTATTTAATATTAAGCACCTTACCATAGCTCAGTTACCATGCTGTTGGTGAAAGAACAACTAAACAAATGTTTTAAAAAGTAGTAATAAACCTTCAAAATAAATAATATAATGATTGTGTTGATGAGTCAATGTTGGCCACGTGTGATGCAATGATTAAAAATTATTACTTATATAAATAATACATTTTGCATTTTTTTCCAGACATTGCAAGCCGATTTAAAGGGGAACTGCACTTTTTTGGGGGGAGGAGGGGGGGGGGGGGGGGTTTGCCTATCACATTATTTACATATTACTTTTTTAATTCGATCTCAATTCTGTACACTGCTGCTGGAATTTTAATTTTCCTGAGGGAACTCTCCTGAAGGAATCAATAAAGTATTATCTATCTATCTGTCTGTCCGTCCGTCCGTCCGTCCATCGTTCACAATCCTAATGACAGACAAAAGTTGTGTTGTTTGTTTTTGCATTCTAAAATATAAAAATAGGCTCGCTCTTGGTGGCTACCAATGCAGCTAATGGGAGCGGTCAATTCTGCCACTAAATCTCTTTAAAAATGCATCCCAAAACCACAATGCTTCATTTATGTTCCATAACCGGTATAATAACCAAGCTGGAGCAACATTGCTATTGTAAGAGCAGACACTGAGGAACTGTTTATCTAGCATAGTAATACATCGTCTTGCGACAGCAAGCTACGGCATTGGCCGAAAGCTTGCTGCGGTAAGAGGTAAGCTAGCTTCTGTGTCAGCATCTGAATCGATTTTGAGTTTGTAATGCACAACACAATGCAATACGACACCAATCTGCACTGACTAAAAAACATGACCAATATTATAGTGAGTCACTCGATGAACAGTTGTCTGTTTGGTCCGGCTGGTCTTTTTTTTAAGTTGACTTTGATTAAGCACGCCTTTTCTGTCGGCATAGCTTGGCTCCAAGTTCCACGAAGTCATGCCGACCTCACTCTCTCGGCTTCCGTCTGCTTCAAATTTTCACCCTCTCTTTGCCCTCGCTTCTATAAGCAGCAGCTTCAAAAAGATAAGCTTGTGAATGTTACGGTTGTACAGGGGAAGAAGACGGCACAGACAACAGGGACGTCGTTTAAAGGCCTACTGAAATGAATTTTTTTTATTTAAACGGGGATAGCAGATCCATTCTATGTGTCATACTTGATCATTTCGCGATATTGCCATATTTTTGCTGAAAGGATTTAGTAGAGAACGACGACGATAAGGTTCGCAACATTTGGTCGCTGATAAAAAAAGCCTTGCCTGTACCGGAAGTAGCGTGACGTCACAGGAGGAAGGACTCCTCACATTTTCCCATCGTTTACAATGCAGCGAGAGCGATTCGGACCGAGAGAGCGACGATTATCCCTTTAATTTGAGCCAGGATGAAAGATTCGTGGAGGAGGAAAGTGAGAGTGAAGGACTATAGTGCAGTGCAGGACGTATCTTTTTTCGCTCTGACCATAACTTAGGTACAAGGGTTCATTGGATTCCACACTTTCTCCTTTTTCTATTGTGGATTATGGATTTGTATTTTAAACCACCTCGGATACTATATCCTCTTGAAAATGAGAGTCGAGAACGCGAAATGGATATTCACAGTGACTTTTATCCCCACGACAATACATCGGCGAAGCTCTTTAGCTACTGAGCTAACGTGATAGCATCGGGCTCAAATTCAGATAGAAACAAAATAAATAAACCCCTGACTGGAACGATAGACAGAAGATCAACAATACTATTAAACCATGGACATGTAAATACACGGTTAATAATTTCCAGGTTGGCGAAGCTTAACAATGCTGTTGCTAACGACGCCATTGAAGCTAACTTAGCTACGGGACGGCGGCGGCGGCAGGCGTTGTAGCTTTCGACGACACCCCGGCCTCCATCAGAGTCGGCAAGAAACATATATTTGTGGCTTGTACAGCCCTTTGAGACACTTGTGATTTAGGGCTATATAAATAAACATTGATTGATTGATTGATTGATATTTCCCCAAAGTTACGTACGTGACATGCACATAGTGACACGCACGTACGGGCAAGCGATCAAATGTTTGGAAGCCAAAGCTGTACTCACGGTAGCGCGTCTGCTATCCATCTCAAAGTCCTCCTGGTTGTGTTGCTGTAGTCCGCCGCTAATACACCAATCGCACCTACAGCTTTCTTCTTTGTAGTCTCCATTGTTCATTAAACAAATTGCAAAAGATTCACCAACACAGATGTCCAGAATACTGTGGAATTTTGGGATGAAAACAGAGCTTTTTGTATTGGATTCAATGGGTCCGAATACTTCCGTATCAACCATTGACGTCACGCGCATACGTCATCATACATAGACGTTTTCAACCGGAAGTGTGGCGGGAAATTTAAAATTGCACTTTATAACTTAACCCGGCCGTATTGGCATGTGTTGCAATGTTAAGATTTCATCATTGATATATAAACTATCAGACTGCGTGGTCGGTAGTAGTGGGTTTCAGTAGGCCTTTAACTCTATATTCATTTAAATACAATAATATGAAGTGTGAACCAACCCAAATGTGTGTATGGTGTGCGACTATGTGTGGGAATTAAATGTTGAGTGTTACCAGTAGTGTTGAGCGAGAGGCGGAAGTCCAAAGAGGGGCAAGACTGGCTCTGGGGTCTGTGACCAGGCAGGAAGTCGGGGGCAATAGAGAGGCGTCAAAGTCTGTGTCCAGGCGGGAAGTCGAGATCCAAAAGCTGCAGCCAGAGAATCAGAGGGGAACACAGAGAGACGAGACACACTGCTCATAATGCTGGAACGGAGGTAGACTGCTGGAAGACGACAAGGGGGACATGAGACCAATCAACACGGAGGGGGAGAAACACAGAGAGAGAGTATGCATATAGCGAGTAGAATATTGGCTTACTGTACAGGAACAGGTAGCTACGTTCTGGCACAGGATGCAGGTTTGCACTGGCATATGTAGGCAGGTCTTCTCATCAGCGACAGGTGCGTTGATTGCTGGCGATTGATTGCAGCTGCGCATGGTGCACTCCTGGAGGTGCGCCCTGTGCAGCACACACATAAATGCACACTGTGGTGCGCCCGGGCCGTGACAATGAATCCTTATTTGTCCAAAAATAGTCGTCTTCATTGTCTGTTACCAAGTCTGCCATGATTAGAACACACTCGCGTTCGTTTCCGGAAGTCGGAAGTGCGCTTCTATGGAAAGTAAAGTAAATGCGCTGGGGAAAGAAGTTCCGGTATTTCAAAAATAACCAAAATGCAGTAAATGTATGAACATGTTACATGTTGTTATGAACGTGTCTGTTACTACATTATGTATACATTTCCATCGATCCATCCATTTTCTTGCAGTGTGTTTATAAAATGTTGATGGAGGGTTTTGAAATTGTTTTAGAGGGCTTTGAAGGCTATAATGATGACTCTCGTTAGGGACATTTTGCAAGCGTTTTTTTCTCATCTTTAGAATCCTAAAAAAAAACATGCGTGCTCTTGTCTCTCATAATGATTGTGAACCACAGGCAAAATTCCCCTCAAAAAGTGCAGTTCCCCTTTAACACATATTTTTGTCATTCTTACTAAACTACAAACTCGCATATTGACGATGATTCGCTGCTTTTCCCCCCTTTCGCAATGATTTTATCTCACGCTCCTCCTCTGTCCTCATGTTTTCATAATTAATGGTGCAAAGCGTGCTCCGGCACCAACGCCCCCATGCAATTATGTTCAATCTTTTCATCTTCTGCATGAACAATTGTACACTGTCATTTCCTCGTGGCGCACACAGCACTCAAGACGTCTCTTTGAGTTTAGACCTGAATGTCCCATCCAATTTGTCTCACACACACATGACATACTCCAATAGCAAAGGTTAATGTTTTTTGTGCTGAAACTGCAGTTAGACATTCCAGAGGCTGCATGATGCAAAAAGATTTCACAAATAAATAATAACGACGGAACTTTTTAAACCAAATTGATCTAATGTGGTCACCTGCTCGCTCACCTCTCAAACTATTTCATATTTAAGGCATACAAAGTAAAAGTGGCAGCACCGTGGAGGAGGGGTTTATGCGTCTGCCTCACAATACAAAGGTCCTGGGTTCGATCCTGCGCTCGGATCTTTCTGTGTGGAGTTTGCATGTTCTCCCCTTGGCTGCGTTGGTTCCCTCCGGGTACTCCGGCTTCCTCCCACCTCCGAAGACATGCACCTGGGGATAGGTTGATTGGCAACACTAAATTGGCCCTAGTGTGTGAATGTTGTCTGTCTATCTGTGTTGGCCCTGTGATGAGGTGGCGACTTGTCCAGGGTGTACCCCGCCTTCCGCCCGATTGTAGCTGAGATAGGCTCCAGCACCCCCCGCGACCCCGAAAGGGATAAGCGGTAGAAAATGGATGGATGGATGGATGGATGGATGGATGGATGGATGGATGGATGGATGGATGTAAAAGTGTGTCTTCCCTACTCAATATAACAGATTTAGTCGGTGGGCTTTAGCTGTCATTTTAATACAGCCTCGGCTTTTATTGAGTCTGCGCTTGCAGCTGGGAGGTTATGACGGAGGGAGGTGGATTGGAAGGTTATCCGAGACAAGACAGAATTGATTTACTGTGGCAGAGGAACAATATTCATCAAAGCTACCGATAATTGAGGTTTTCTCACTCAGGCGCACGCCTCCATCCTCGACTGATTATAAATTCATCAGCGATAAAACTGCAAGTGCGGCCATGCAAATCTAGAAGAGAACATCGATATGGATGCTCCAAAGATATACAGTAAAAATCTATGCTCTCTATTTAAAATGGGAACGCCTTTATTGATCATCCAAAACAAATGTACCTGCTTTGCACCCTACAGAAAAACAGACTAAAGCCAATTTGAGCAAGACTTTGTACCTCTCTCTCAAAAATATAATATAACAAGTGCTAAAGAGTGATTATAAGTTCATGTAGAGTTCACTGATGTATGATCTCAAGCCGCCCCCACTAATAATTATGGTCCTCATGGCCTACTTTTTCCTTCCCGTGGCACCAACAGCCACAGAACAGTTTTTTCTTCTGGAAAGCCACTACTACTATAATGTGCCTAGAGAAAAGAACACATGAATTACACTTTTTAAGTTATGGTTGATTTTCAATGAAATTTTATGCAAAGCCAGGCCTTGCAAAATTACAACTTTTTGCTTTCGAAGATGATGAGGGACTTTCCTTTAGTTTTCAGGCAGTGTCAAAGTTTCACACTGTAATTAACAGAGAAGCAATATTTTTTAATGTTTTATTTTATTTTTCTGCACTTTCACTTTTATTGAAATTTCCAAAAGTGTTTTATACCAAACTTTTAAGGTCATTCTTTTAATGGGTGTCTAGAACGGTCAATATCAAATTAAACTCCTTGTTATTAGTATTTCAGGTGTTTTGACTGATTATTAGGTAAGTCACATCAACAAATGAAAAATACTTAGATTTTATTATCATATGTAATTGTAAATATCACCAAGTATTTATTCATTTATTTATTTATTTGAATTAGGACAATGCATATTCATCAACATAGAGCAACAATGTAAATATGCCGGAGTTAGCACAATAGCTAATTTTCATCCGTTGTCCTAAGGCAGGTTAATACAGTAAACATTCAACAGGTCATGATACAAAATAATACATAAATCACAAGACATTGCACATTACAAGCATACCATAAGCACAGGCCATGGACGAAAAAATAAAACAAACAACAAATAAAAAAAACAAGTGAATAATCTAATTGTGCGTGCATGTCTGATTCGTTTGTATGTGGGTTGTCATTTTTCTGCAGCTGACAACCGTCATTTTGTTCATATATAATTATGTCTACTAGAGGTGCAACAGTACAGGTAACCCACGCTACGGTTTGTACCTCGGTTTTTAGGGCCATGATTTTGCTTCTTTTTCAGTAAATTTTGTGGGAGTAAAGAGAAAAACTTTTTTTCCTCTCAAAGTCGTTTTGTTTTTTTTGATTGTCATCACAAACAATCTGCAATAAAACCAAGTATCATTGGGGTCCTTGATTGATTGAGACTTTTATTAGTAGGTTGCACAGTGAAGTACATATTCCGTACAATTGACCACTAAATGGTAACACCCGAATAAGTTTTTCAACTTGTTTAAGTCGGGGTCCACTTAAATTGATTCATGATACAGATATATACTATCAGATATATACTATCATCATAATACAGTCATCACACAAGATAATCACATTGAATTATTTACATTATTTACAATCTGGGATGTGGAGGGGGGTTAGGTTTGATTGTTATCATCAGTCATCAACAATTGAGAACAGAGTAATATATATTGGAACAGTGTAGGACTGACTTGGTAGGATATGGACAGCAAGTAGAGAGAGAGAGAGAGAAAGAGAGAGAGAGAGAGAGAGAGAGAGAGAGAGAGAGAGAGAGAGAGAGAGAGAGAGAGAGAGATATCAGAAGGCATAAAAAAAAGTATCTGCATTTGATTGTTTACATTTGATTATTAACAATCCGGGGAGGGTGTTAGTTTAGGGTTGTAGCTGCCTGGAGGTGAACTTTTATTGCGGTTTTGAAGGAGGTTAGAGATGCCCTTTCTTTTACTGCTCCCCAAGGGGATGGGTCAAATGCAGAGGACAAATTTCACCGCATCTAGTGTGTGTGTGACAATCATTGATATCTTTAATCTTTAATCTTAATACCTGTTGGGAGCGCATTCCATATTGATGTGGCATAGAAAGAGAATGAGTTAAGACCTTTGTTAGTTCGGAATCTGGGTTTAACGTGGTTAGTGGAGCTCCCCCTGGTGTTGTGGTTATGGCGGTCATTTACGTTAAGGAAGTAGTTTGACATGTACTTCGGTATCAGGGAGGTGTAGCGGATTTTATAGACTAGGCTCAGTGCAAGTTGTTTTACTCTGTCCTCCACTGTCCTGAATACTATAAGACTTTGATTTCAAGTTAACATTTACTAAACAACACTTTCAAATGGTAAAGTATTGTTGGTATTCTTGAATTACTTGTACACATAATTGCTTCTCACCAGACCCAGATTGAAGCTTATATTTAAAGTACAGTAAAGTGCAATTTGAATTGAGATACTGTAAAATAATGTGTAATGTACCAACACATAAAACAAGGTTAATGAGTATTTCAGGAACAACATGTTTTTTTATCCACAAACTCAAAAATGATTTGAATACAAAGTGTCTGCAAAGTTGTTTAGTGTATGTTATATCAGAGGAGTTGAAACTTTGCATACACATAAACAAAAAGTCTGATTGAAAAATATTTAGAAAATAAAAATGCCTCTTTCTGAATAAATTATTGGGTGTGTTTATTCCCCCATTTGGGACCAATACAGTAGTTCAGTCAGAAAATACATTCTGTGAGTGGCCGCAAGTCCGCATTCATGACAGGACTACGGGTGAGTTGCAGTAAAGCTGAAAGGGAAGTGTGTCACTAAAGCCGCTGCTGTTGTGTTTTCAACTTCTATGCTAGTGTTGGCCATGTGTCTTTATTTTCATCTTCTGGGCTGCATTTCCAGCTGTGTAAGAGGCACAATGCTGATTGAACATTAATTATGTCATGACGTACATGACTTTCACGACGGTGGAACGGGAGGTCCTGGACACGAACACATTCCCAAAAACACACGCTAACGAACACACACACATTCACAGACACACACAGGACCACGGTCAATAAAGGCGTATTGTTCCGTGCAGAATTATACCGAGCATTGTTGCTTCCCTACTGTTTACTACTGCGGTAACTTCTAACAGACACTTCCGCCATGGTTGATCAAGATAAAAATGCTACCAGCTGATCGCCGTGATCGAACTCAAAGTAATCGCAATCTTTGATCACGATCATATAATCCCCCAACCCTAGCGTAGTTATCTCATAATTAATTGTGATTAATCACAGATATGAGTTTTTATCTTTAACAAGTGTACCTTTGATCATTTAGATCAGGGGTCCCCAAACTTTTTGACTCGGGGGCCGCATTGAGTTAAAACATTGTGGACAGGGGTCGGGCTGAGTATGTGTATATATATATATATATATATATATATATATATATATATATATATATATATATATATATATATATATATATATATGTATATATATATATATATATATATATATATATATATATATATATATATATATATATATATATATATACATATATATATATACATATATATATATATACATATATATATATATACATATATATATATACATATATATATATATATATATATATATACATATATATATATATATATATATATATATATACATATATATATATATATATATATATATATATATATATATATATATATATATATATATACATATATATATATATATATATACATATATATATATATATATATATATATATATATATATATATACATATATATATATATTCCACATTAATGACTAACACTGCGGCGCAAGCGCGATGATGTCACCTTATCAATGGGAAAATGCATTTTTAGACAATATGATTTGCCTGAGCAACTAGGAGCCACCGAGAGTAACAAGCGGTCGCAAATGAATTAGAAAGATCAGATTTAATAAAATAATAATTAACTTGGGACTTCCCGCGGACTGGATTTTGGGACGCTGGCAGGCCGTAGTTTTGGGACCCCTGATCTAGATTGTACATAACATTTTGTTGTTGACATTTTTTTAATGAATCACAGTAGAGAAGGGTTAATCACTTTGCAATGCAGTCTGCTGAAATTGATGGAAAGTGCCACTCTACATAGCAACTGACTGTGAGGTCAGGCTGTATATATATATATATATATATATATATATATATATATATATATATATATATATATATATATATATATATATATATATATATATATATATATATAATCCTCGCGCACTGTGGTGCAAGTGCGATAATGTCACTTTATCGATGGGAAAATGCATTTTTAGACAATATGATTTGCCTGAGCGACTAGGAGACACTGAGAGTAACAAGCGGTCGAAAATGGATTAGAACGGACAGATTTTTATAAAATAATAATAAAATAAATAAAAATATATATAGGGCTGGGCGATATGGCCTTTTATTAATATTTTTAGGCCATGTCACGATAAATGATATATATCTCGATATTTTGCCTTAGCCTTGAATTAACACTTGTTGCATATAATCACAGCAGTATGATGATTCTATGTGTCTACATTAAAACATTCTTGTTCCTACTGCATTCTTATATGCTCATTTTAAACCATCATGCAGAGAGGGAAATCACAACTAAGTCAAATTACCAAAACTGTATTTATTAAACAGTTATTAAGCAGTGGCACAAACATTCATGTCATTTCAAAACAGAAAGTGCAAGATTGTCAGAGACATTTTAAAACAAGCTATTAGTGCACTTTTGTGCAAGATGTCTCTAAGATGACATATCAAAACAACACTAAATTATAGTGCACTTTTTGTACAGAATGCCACTACAATAGTTTAAAACAAATAAAGTGCACTTTTGTGCATGATGTCACACAAGATATTTCAATAACTGTAAAATAACAATGAGCTGCATAATAGGAAATCAAATAGTGTATGTCCTTCGCTATGTGGTAGGTTACTGTGGACATTATCTCCTTTTGTTGTTGACTATTTTTTTCATACGGTGTTGATCTGGAAATGGTGTTGATGTGCAGGTTGCTTCGGCATTTTGTTGGTGTTGCACCGAACGGAGATGTTGACAAGCGGAGTTTCAAGCACTCTTCATTCTCTAGCGGGTGACTTTTCAAATAATGCTACAAATTAGCAGTAATGCTACTTTTTGTAGCAACACATACTTGACATATTAGCTTCACTTTTGTGTTTAGAAAGCAGTTTGGCGAATTAGTAACACAAAGTGTGGACGATAATGTCTTGATCATCTAAGATGTTTTGTAACGGAACCTGTGAATTTTTTACCTAGATATATATATTTTTTACCCAATATTATGTCTTGTACATCATATTTATATCGGCACATTGTTATGTTTGGGAGGGGGTGGACGGCACAGACCACTAGGGGGCGTAGTAGCTCTATGTTTTATTATATCTATAATGACAATATATATATATATAATAATAAACAATAATATACTAAACTCGAGAATGGAGTGTGAATAAATCCAAAAGGGTGTACTGCGTGTGACTATGTGTGGATGATTAACTGTTGAGTGTTACCGGTAGTGTTGAACGAGAGGCGAAAGATCCAGGGCGAGAAAGAGAGACATCAGAGTCTGTGTCCATGCGGGGGGGGGGGTTGAGATCCGTGAAGGCAGTCGAGATCCAGGGGGAGTCCAAGGAAACGAGACACACAGCTCGAATCCAAGGCGATGGAAGAAAACACTGCGGGCACAAGGGAGAAGACAGGGGACAAATGAGCATAGAAGCGGGAGGACACTGAAAACGCAAGAATGCACAAGGAGCTTCGTTAGTCGGCTTACGGTACACGAATGGATGGTTACGTTCCGGCCCGGGATAGCAGGTTGTGCAGGCTTTTGAAGGCAGGACCTCTGATCAACTTCAGGTGTGCTGATTACCGGTGATTGACTGCAGCTGCCGGCTGCAGCGGGACTGACACGCGCAGGTGCGCTCTTGAAGGCACAATCAGCAAAGCGCACAGATGTGGGCGCATTGGAATGCACCGTAGCCGTGACACACATGACAATATCTTAACCTTCTCTATTTTATAATAAAGTGTGTTATTGTATTGCTCGGCATTCCGCCTGCTAAAAAATCTGTAATTGTTTATAATTTGGGTAGTGTTTGACGTTTTAAAGTTCTTGGCTGGTCGAAATTAGCCTGCAGGCCGCCTATTGATGCCAAGGATTTAAAGCAGGGCTCTCAAACTCAATTTACCTGGGGGCCGCTGGAGGCAGAGTCTGGGTGGGGCTGGGCTGCATCAGGTATTCCACAAGAAAAGGTTTGTTAATTAATTTCCAATCTTTTCAAATGTCTTTATATTTTTTCATTAACAAAATAAGTAGAAAAATATATAAACAAATTAAGAATTAATAAGAAAATAAGTAAATACATGTTTGGGAATGTTAAATATGTTTTAATTACACTTGGTGTCACCTGTTCAGCAGCACTGCGGTGGATAATAGCCCGGTAGCAGTCCCCTTTCTTTTTGCGCTCGATGTTTATGTCTTTCATGATGACATGAACACCAGGGCGTTTGTAGATGCTACAAATTACCTGGATAGCGAGGGCAAAAAGACGACTTTCTCAAAAAAGAAACGGAAATGACACCGCGCTGTTGTTGTTGTAAACATAGTAATAAAAGACAAATGACATTAAAGAAATAGAAGTATATGTAGTGTTCATCATGTCAGGCAACGCAAATCCAATGTAAATAGCGGGAATAATGGTGTGACACTATAGTTGGTCCGGGTTATTGGGGACTGTTATTGCCAACGGACACTATGCGCCTTCCTGCCCGTCATGGCAGCCCTCCTGTTTGCCTGCTCCTCATGTTTTGTGATTTTGTGCCAGTGCTTTCTTGTTCTATTGGCGCCATAGTTTGTTTGTTGTTGTTGTTTTTAATCATTGGCAGTGTGGACGTTAGAAGACGTGTCACACTCACTGCTCTTGTCCTCTGCGCTTTTTGAGATCCACCACAGTGAGCCCTGACATAATGTCCCATTGCGTAGCAAGTTGAAAAACTGTGAACACAGCGTGCTGGGACGAATGTCCTCGTGTGCCCAATAGAAACGAGGCAGGCAGTCAGTCACGGAAGAAAACTCTCCATGGCAACGCATTGAGGAATGTTTCTCTGCTTGCATCAAGCCCAGTCGATGTCCCGCCTCCGAAAGTCTTATACCACACCGTGATTGGTAGGTTCATTCAGCTCCGCACACAACACTGTAAAGTGCTATTCATATAAAACTCGGGGGCTACACTAACATTACACTTTCATATTATGGTTGGGGCCGCACAATACTATCTCAGGGGCCGCAGTTGGGCCGCGCGCTGCGAGTTTGAGACCACTGACTTCAAGTGTTTATTGTGGGTGTGCATGGGTGAGTCGGAGAGACCCCTCTCTGAACAGAGGGTCACTGTCCCACACTTTTATAACCGCTGGGCACAATTTTACAATAAAGGAGTGGCAGCAAGCCAAGACCATGTGTCTTGTACAATGTACCTACTGTATATCTCTAATACAGATATTAATAAATTGTTTATGAGAAGAAGGCCTGTAGAAACCCTCTATTATGTAATCTGGGTATCTATCTGCCGACTCCCTCTGCACTAGTAGATGGACCCTTAAGTCTACTGTAAAATGTAAGTAACCACTTTTATCACCACTCAACAATTTTTTAAAAATCTCTAGTGCCTCTTCTTCTTGGTTGTACATTTCCCTGTGAAAACTATCTCATGAGTACATATTAGTCATTTGCTGTAGTAACCTCTGTGGCTTACACTGAAAATGTGCAGATTGATCAGCGATTGAACAGTATCAGTCGATTTTCTTGAAAATAAAGTACATCATCACCATTTGGAAATAATGCCTTTTAGTGGCAATCACAAACACTGATCCCCTCTGGATAATAATAGTTTTAGTCCCACAGCTAACAAGCTAGCAGCTAATTGTGTATCTCTATACACAGTGTTGAGCTTCTCTCTTGAGTTAATTATCATCACCTCCATTACAGCAAATAAACCAAATTTCTAAGCATCGTTCAAGTATCGTTATGAAATATTAGGATTAGGTTATACATGCCATATGTAATAATTTCATGTCAAGTCATCATCAAATGGCCCTTATATGTGAAAAGGCATTAATAAATCATGTTCTTTTCGAATACCTTTATAACTAAAAACAGTAGTTCAGCTGGGATATGCTCATTTCAAAATTCGATTTACAGCCCCAAAATATGTTTTTTGTTTTTATTTTGATGCCCCGCCCTCCACCGTTTGACCAATTGCAATGTCTGTGAGTGTGTCACATCCAGGTTGCCAGTTACGCACCGCCATCTCTGTCTAGCTACTGCCACTGGTGAAGTTACTAAACATGTCAGACCTTAGTAAATCTAATAGGCCTCTTCAAGATTTTTAACTTATTCATGACAAAGCCAGGAACAAAACAAAGATTTGTATCGGGGATGCCTTTGAAAGATGGAGACGATTAATGCGGAGAAGATTTTTTCATCTGACACCAAACTTGCTTATTTCCTCCTTGATAGGTAAGTCAATTATGTTTTCTTATTACTTGTAATAAATGGAAGTGGACATTTCGTATGTAAATCCAATACAGTCTATGATCTTGTCTAACAAAGCTGGTTTGTTATATTAAATTATATTTTCGACAAATAAAAGCTATGTGGGTAGTGTCAGTGCCTATTTCGTTCTCAATATGCCGATACGCTGAGGAAATGGGTTCCGACATTAGCTTGGGTAATTGCGGTTTCTGGTACTGTATGTGCATCCGGCACATATGGAGTGGTATTTGCTTGGCACAATATAATGCATTGCATGTAATGATTTTCTACTTTGTGTATTGACATGGTAGTAGGCTATATGATTTATGCGTAACGTGGTTTATGCGTAACGTGGGTTGGCTCATAGAATTGCACCCTGCACTGAAAGATGGTGATGTGCATACATGGAAGAGAATGCTGTGCGTCAGGTTGGATGCAACATGGAGTTATGCTGAACGAAATGTTTACTGTTGGCCTTGACTCGCCATCAAAGTAGGCCTATGCAATATTTAGTATATTATATATTATGATATATAATTATTTCGATGGTGGTCCGTACGGTCAAACTAGACATTTTAGCAGGATAGTGCCAACAATCTGTCCCGACTCCCGACGAAAATATTGCTGCGTAACATTACAAATACATTCGGCTAATCGACATCAGTAAAATGTGGCATAATTACTTAGTAAACCATCTTGCAAGAAGCATAAACAAGAGAAACCTACAGCGTAGGACTCGTCGATCGCCATTTGAAGTTCCGGCTGCGTACCGGACAACCTTAGTCATGGAGAATGGGAGGGGACTACAGAATTTTGACCATGATTGCAGTACCATTTCTGGCCACATTACTACATATGGCACATTTAAAAATATGTTTCACACAGAGAGCAATCAGGAGCAGGCATGTTAATAGCTAAGATAGCTGCTAAGATATCTTAAAACATACAAATAATAAGTACTTAGCAAAGTTTAAGAAGTGTATAGGGAACCGCGTTACAGTAGAAAGTAAGGAGATATTGTATTAACTGAAAATTACCAAGTAGATTAAGAGTTTAGAGAGAGGATAAAATCAACAACTGTTAGTGTGTCAGCATTGTCTCAGTCAGAAGTACACGACTAAGAGCTGATCGATCCCTAAATTGAAAGTGCTATGTTCATCTCATTTACTCAATAACATGTCATTTTCCTGCATACTCTCACATTTACAAGTCTTTTTTTGCTCTGTGCATCGCTCAAGGAGGATCGATTGCCTTAGTGAAATGACAAGTCTTCATTAAGTATGTGAATGTACTCTCATGGGGGCGAATGCACCATGGATTATGACCTTGTGGGTTTTTTTTTTAATCCTTCTATTGATTTATATTGTAGAAAGGTGGTGGTTATCGAATATAACTGTTGAGGAATGATCACACAGTTGGCTACACTACATTGCTCTAGGGCTGCAACAACTAATCGATTAAATCGATTAAAATTTATTATAAAAATAGTTGGCGATTAATTTAGTCATCGATTCGTTGGATCTATGCTATGCACATGCGCAGAGGCTACTTTTTTTTTTTAATAAACCTTTATTTATAAACTGCAACATTTACAAACAGCTGAGAAACAATAATCAAAATACGTATGGTGCCAGTATGCTGTTTTTTTTTCAATAAAATACTGGAAAGGATAGAAATGTAGTTTGTCTCTTTGATCCGATTATTAATCGATCAATCAAAGTAATAATCGACAGATTAATCGATTATCAAATTAGTTGTTAGTTGCAGCCCTACATTGCTCGCATTTTAATCTCAATCACATTGTGTCGATTGTTTTGGACTTTGTAGGCTGCTGCAGCTGAAACAGGAAAAAAAAAGGCTAGAAAAACAATGTCTAAAATAATGTTGTCCCGAGACTAATGTTTTGGTATCCGTACCAGTACCAAAATGTATTTCGATGCTTTGATACATTTCAAAATAAAGTGGACCACAAAAAATGTCAAACTCCTATGATACATTACATTACGTTCCTTATTGCACTCAAAGAACAGTTTTAGAACACTGAAATAAAATGGTATTAAATAACATTGTGAACATACTGGACAACTTCTCATTTAGTAGTAAGTAAGCAAGCAGGTAACAGAGCCTCCTAATTTGGCTGCTGATGTATGCAGTAACATATTGTGTCATATCCATACGTATTATTTTGTCAAAATTATGATGAGAAGCTGTAGAAAATGGATGGATTATTAATCTACTTGTTCATTTACTTACTTTCTGTTTTAAAATGTTTTATGTACATATCTGTTAGAATGCAATAAGCACCTATTATTCTGTTGTATTTGTTTACATTACATAAGTTTTGTGTGATACTACAAATTTGGGCATCGATCCAATACTAAGTAGTTACAGGAGCATACATTAGTGATACTTAAAAGCCTCCTGTGTCCAGGGACGTATTTCGTGAGTTTATAAACAATGACAAAAATAAAAAAATATTTTGTGATTAAAAAAATATTGATGTAATCATTGTAGTATCAATTATATACAGCTCTTGTACTTGGTATCCTTATCATATTTGTTTACATTCAGGAGCGCTCGCTTGCTGTTACGGGGTAGCTATTGTATCCTATTATGGTGTGCATATTTAGCTACGCCTCGTCATGCAGGGATGATCTTGCAAGAAACGCAGTTCATTTGTCACCATGGAGGCAAGGATTAACGATTTAGAAGTAGCCAAAACACTGTGGAGGGACATTAGCCGCTTGTCACTGTCAAATTAGCTGGGCAACATGCATTATTACGATATAATGGAAGTATTATAAACTCTTATCGGCAGACAAATTTATATTGTATATAGTCTATCGCCCAATTCAACATATTTTAAAGCACAGCTTGCAGAGCGACATTTAAGTGTTTATAGCGTCACCTTTAGATTTTGAAGCTAAAATACATCCATTCTCGCTCTTCCATCTCCACACTGTTTCTGCTTGAAAGTGCTCTGTGTTTGTATTCACTCACATGCGCCTTGGCTCATATTACCAGCAAAAAAAGTACTGATATTTTTCAAGGGCAGTGTAATTAATATCGGTATATCGTGCAACCCTAATCTAAAACTAAATCTAACCAGGAACCCTAACGCAGCAAGGTCCTCTCTTTAATCCAATATCAGTGACGTCTAACCTCACAAATATTATTCTGGATGAATGGACAGCAATTTCCATTTCCTCTACTTTTGTGTATGTTAATAAACATTAATTGTTAAATGATAAAATCTCATTGTTTAATGTTAAGTTAAGTTAAAGTTAAAGTACCAATGATTGTCACACACACACACTAGGTGTGGTGAAATTTGTCCTCTGCATTTGACCCATCCCCTTGATCACCCCCTGGGAGGTGAGGGGAGCAGTGGGCAGCAGCGGTGCCGCACCCGGGAATCAGTTTTGGTGATTTAACCCCCAATTCCAACCCTTGATGCTGAGTGCCAAGCGGGGAGGTAACATTCAAACACGAGCTGATTATGATAGCTGTTTTGTCCAGTTGTTACAGCTTGTTTTCTAAATACATTACTGAGTCTCATTTGCAAGTATTACATAGAAGACGTTGCATGCAGTTGCAATTCCAAAACATTAGATGGCAGTAGTGTACAGGCTACTGTGTGTGTTGCTTCGCTAGGAAATAGTCTTTGCCATGAAGCTGAATGTGCCAGTCTAGTCTTAAGTTTCGCCCTACAAAGTCTTCATACTGTAAGTATTATACTTATGACACATGTGTAATGGAACATGCATGATAGTTCTACTTTTCATGACCAAATTAGTCTTAAGTTTCGCCCTACAAAGTCTTCATACTGTAAGTATTATACTTATGACACATGTGTAATGTAACATGCATGATAGTTCTACTTTTCGTGACCAAATTTGGAGGAGTTGAAAACATATGTAAAATCATTAATGCTGATCATTAATATTGCCAAAGACAATGTATATTAGTATTGAGCTAGCGCATATTGGAAAGTTAGAGCCTTATTTTACTTAGAACCTAATTCGGTACCCATCCCTAAATCCCTAAGTCATAGTCCAGCATCTTCATGGAGTCTGTTATAGCAGCAAATGCTCCATATTGAATTGAATTTTCACTTTTTGGGTGTAATAACCAGTTTTAAACTCTTCAAATAGTATGTGTTATCATGTCAATCAGGTCAAGATTAAATGATAAATGGGTTATACTTGTATAGCGCTTTTCTACCTTCAAGGTACTCAAAGCGCTTTGACAGTATTTCCACATTCACCCATTCACACACACATTCACACACTAATGGCGGGAGCTGCCATGCAAGGCAGCTAACCAGCAGCCATCAGGAGCAAGGGTGAAGTGTCTTGCCCAAGGACACAACGGACGTGACTAGGATGGTAGGAGGTGGGGATTGAACCCCAGTAACCAGCAACCCTCCGATTGCTGGCACGGCCACTCTACCAACTTCGCCACGCCGCCCCTTAAGAGAACTCTGTGCTAATGTTTTGCAAGTGATGCAGTTTGAAGCCAAATATACTATATAGCATTGTATTGATGCAGATAGGCCAGATATATTTGAAAGTAAAGGCAAAGTTGTCAAACTGCCACTCAAAAAAGATTCAAATAACTTGCCCTAATGAACTTGCCCTAACAACCCAAACCTTCCCATCCGAAATGTGCTCAATTAGAATCAACTCAAATATTTGTCTTGTTCCTCTGTCCCCGGCGACTTGAACGTTACTATGCAATGAGCACACAACAGATTTTGGTGGCCCATTAAAGAGCACTGGATGCCTGAAGCAGTGTGCCAGCATCCTCAAGCTGTCTGTGGCTCTTCCTGGCGAGACAGACGGAGTTATCAAATATTCACAAATTCCTCCAGAATGCAAATGTTTTGCATGAAAATAGTTCCCATCCATTTGGAGGACGTAGTACAGTGCTGAAGTGAAGTCATTACAAATTCTCCCTGAAGATAACGCTCAGAACTCGGCTGGTATTTGCTTGGGGATGTCTCTGTTGGATTGGAGAGAGAGAAGAGAAGGCCTCCAGAGTGATTTCTGTGCGACACGCTCAGTTAGTGTCTGAATGCTTGGGTTGTATGCATTTTTTATAGCTTTGTTTTTCAGGAAACTTTTATGTTGAGTGTGCGGAGATGAGCATTCCAAGAAACCCCTTTCATTGATGACTTTGCAATTAATTATTTATATTTACATACATTTTGTATGGTGAATAAATACTACACAATGAGTGCTCTTCCACAATAAAATGGAAATACAAGTTGCAGCAATTATCTTATGACCATTGACTGCCTTGTTGGGAAAAAAGCAACTACTTCTTCCAAGCTTTGCCGCTTATTTAACACTGTGTTGTCGGAAAAATGGAGGCGTAAACGATACTGTACATGGAAAACAGCAGAAACAATTGGTAAAATATGTTTTCTGCTCAAGTTGAACAAGTAGATCTTGGGTTAGTATAGAGCTGCAGTTATCGGTTATTTTAGTAATTGAGTAATCGATTTGTTTGTTCAATAAATAGAGTAACTGTTTCAACACACTTTATAGCCTCAATGCTTATTTTAGGGGAAATAGTTGAAATAAACAACTATTTTTTGCATGTCTTTCTAATAAATGCACACCATCAACATTTAAATTGCACTCTCAACATGCATTAATAAGAATTAAAAACTCCCCAACAAATCACCGCTCTCATGTGCGGAAACTATGTCTGCGTCATGTGTTATTTTGAAATGTTTTTATTGAAAATAAGAGACCTGTTTTTTGCTGAACAGTCATTTTTATACAATACAGTAGAACATGATAATGGAGCATATGTATTCAAAATAGACAAACATATACATGTATATTTCTAAAGAAATGTTAAAGTACAGTTTTTAATATAATCTCCTGTTGCTGAACCTATGACTCAAATGACAACAACATTAATATTTTCATTGTAAAAACATAATCACAATCACTCAGTGGCCCGAGAAGATCACCACACATAAATGAAAAAGATACTTTATTGCAATATTTAAAAAATAAAAACATTAAAGCAGGCAATACCATTAAACTAAATATCAACATGTTTTGGAGACTTGCTAACTATTTGTGACATTGTTTTGGAAGTGATAGTGTCTATTTGATGAGTTTTAATTAGGCTGCCTCAGTTGTAACTTTATTTTAGCTTTAAAGTCTTAACATGTTAGCATTCTAGATCTTTGTCAGTAACAAGTTAGTATTTGTGTCACTGGTGCCAGATGCAAAGGATATTTAGTTCATGTCAAAACAGCTTTTTCACTTTACCTTGAATTTAGCATATATCAATGATTTATTCTCCTGTAGATGCATGTTCATGTGTCGTGATGTTCACAGGGACCGACCTTCATCATCTACCGTGGCAGTCTGTATTTGTATGGAATGTGAAGTATTCCCTAACAGCCGATTTAGTCATTTTAAACGTAGGGAAAATAACTGAAGACTAGCTTCCTTTATCTGTCATACAGCCTTCGGAGTTGTGTGCAGTGGGAGGGGTCCTCATATTGACAATTGTAGTGATGTGGACGTTTTCACTTTTTAATACTTGACGTTTTATGCAAAACCAACTTTTCTTACCTATTGGCACCTGTTTTTGTATATTTGGGTCCCAAAAATGTGAGATCAAACTATAAAGGGATAGCAGAGATAGTTATAAAATAATAGGGGTGTAACGGTATTGTAGATACCGCGTTATTGATGTTTTAAAATCTTCACAATAATGCTGTGACATATGACGGTATCAAACGAAAACTTGGTAAGTGTAGTTTTTTTGTCGCACTTTTGCGTTGGCTGGTCTCAAATAAACTACATTTCCCACAATCCTCTGCGCTGCTTGGGAGATTTTCTCCCGTATTACCTGCCCAATTGATCACCGCGCACCCATAAATGTCACCACCACTTGCTGTATTATCCATCCATCCACTTTCTACCGCTAGTCAGCGACGCTATAATTTGTACTAACATTCCTTTTTTAAATAAACTGTTCAATAAGAACAAGTATGTCCAAAGCATCCGTCTTTTATGTTATATGTCCCTTTTAGACTAGATCGTAACACTAACAAACAGACAAACAAACCCAAGTGAAAACATAACCTCTTTGGCAGAAGTAATAAAGCGTGCCACGTTCGTCTCAAGCCTACGGAGCCCCTAAAAGACATGGATGTTTTGCCAGATCTCGCAATACTTTTTGCGAGATCTCGCAAAAGGTTTTTTCCCTGTGTCAGTGAACCGGAAGTAAAACAGACACAGCAATGGTAGAACCGGAAGTAAAACAGACGCAGCAATGGAGGAGCGGGAGCATGCGGGGGCCTACCCATCATCTGTGCTCTGTTGTGGGACCATAATACGATTGTATGTCTTTATATGTTAGGCCAATACTAAAATAGAAATCAATAAACTTCTCCCACGGATGATGGGTTGGCTCCTCCATCGCTTTGTTTGTTTCACTTCCGGTTCACCATCACTGTGTCTGTTTTATATCTGGTTCACTGAAATAGGAAAAAAACCTTCTGCGAGATCTCGCAAGAGTATTGCAAGATCTCGCAAAACATTTTTTTTTCCTCCTTGTCCCTTTAGTGGCTCCGTACAAGCCAAAATAGACTCGGTCAAGGGAAAAAATATATTTAAAGCCAGCGAGGCTAAACAACAATTTGTGAGGTATGTACATTATTAAAAGTTTAATTGTGAGTTAACTTTTCTAAGAAACTGCATTTTCCAAACTGATATGAAAAAAATGTCCACTATAGAGGACAATGCTTTTCATAGAGTAAAAATTGAAAGACACCAAAGTGAACATTATTATTTTACACTTGTTGGGATAGGCTCCAGCACCCCCCGCGACCCTGAAAGGGACAAGCGGTAATATGTATAGATCAGTGGTTCTTAACCTTGTTGGAGGTACCGAACCCCGCCAGTTTCGTATGCACATTCACCGAACCCTTCTTTAGTGAAAAATGTTACGGTTTTTTTTTAAATTCAAGACAAAGTTATATGTTTGTTTTACTAGTGCACAAAATGAACCGTGCATGAACATCACCTTGTTCAAAGAACAAAACCAACACAGTGTATGAACTCACAACAAATTACACACTTGCAAATCAGATGGAAAATCAGAGGGAACATTGTTTAGGGGTATCCATAATACTTAGACTTAGACTTCCTTTTTAATGTCATTCATATGTTAACTTTACAGTACAGATACGCCGATAGGGAGAAGTTTTTATTTACACGATTGATTGATTTATTGAATGAAACTTTTATTAGTAGATTGCACAGTACAGTACATATTCAGTACAATTGACCACTAAATGGTAACACCCGGATACGTTTTTCAACTTGTTTAATTAAGTCGGGGTCCACGTTAATCAATTCATGAGTCTGGTGTGCCTTGACCGCTGCGGTGGAAGCTCTGCCGAACCCCTGAGGTCAACTCACCGAACCCTTAAAGTTCGATCGAACCCAGGTTAAGAACCACTGGTATAGATGGATGGATAGACACAATCAATGTGTCTATCCTGGGGGAGGGGTTAAGGGGGAGGAGTATATTCATAGCTATAATTCACTTAAATTCAAGTATTTCTTTTATATATATATATATATATATATATATATATATATATATATATATATATATATATATATATATATATATATATATATATATATATATATATATATATATATATATATATATGTATATATATATATATATATATATATATATATATATATATATATATATATATATATATATATATATGTATGTGTGGGAAAAAAATCACAAGATTATTTAATCTCTACAGGCCTGTAGAGATGAAATAGTCTTGTGATTTTTTCCCACACATACATATTACGCTCTACCACGGTATCGAGCACTTTTTTTTTTTTTGGATAATCTAATTAAGACATATATATATATATATATATATATATATATATATATATATATATATATATATATATACCGGTATATATATATATATATATATAAATTAAATACATACTTGACTTTCAGTGAATTCTAGCTATATATAAATATGTATTTTATTATATATATATACATATAAATAAAATAGATACTTGAATTTCAGTGTTCATTTATTTACACATAACACTCCTCTCTACTCATTGTTGTATTTGAAAGTGCAATGCCTTGCAGCCAGTAGCACAGCCTTTGAAGGAGCATATGTATGGGTAGTGTAATATTCTGGGTTGGAGTCAATAACCAGGCGAGGTGATGAAGTTACGTCTCTTTACTTTGTACTTCAGAACCGACTCTCACACTTGCCTTCAGGGTGCGGAATACAACGTAAACCGTTGGCCAACCAAAAAGTAACCACAGAACACTATAGTTTTGTGTGGTTACTTTTTAAACTGTTGGCCAACCAAAAAGTAACTTTTTTGTAGTCCGACACTCTAGTTAATGAGCTGCGTCTTTTTCTCTATCCTCCTGTTGTGGGGCAGACTGGCTCGTACATGCACATTCATCCTTCATTGTTGCCATTTCTACTAAAAAGTTGCAAATAGTTCTAACTTATATCTATTAGTAGACTGGATTTGGAAGCGCTAAAAACTACAACATGGCTGACGAAGTGGAGCCACGTAATTAAGACCGCCCACAAAACGGTGTATTCTGAAGAGACGGTCAGAAAGCAGCTTGAAGACGGTCTGTAAAACATAATCTATGCAGAATTTTAACCAAATAAACACCATTACATGTAATGTAGACCACAAGAGAGTGTTTTAAATGTAGAACAAAAAATCATAATATGACCCCTTTAACCGTCTGCTTACTGCAGACATGTTTCCCCTACTCCAGACAAGCGCATGCTTCCTGCTTACATCATCATTACCTCTGGTTTCAGCAGTATTGTTTCGGTCATGAAAGTCTTTTGAACGAAAATTTTCAGTGGCCTAGTCTGAATGGTTGTTTTGTTTATACAAATGTTTTCTCTCAAGCAAAATGTCCTTTTGTAAATAATAAAATAATCACAGTACCCCACAGCACCATGTGCCCTGTTTTCCTAACCCTGTACTCTGCAAGCATTTTTAACTTTCTGACAAAACATGTCGGGTCCAGCTGTGAGGCAGCATTTTTGGAAATGTTCTACTGAGCGCAGCGGCTGCCATCAGCCACTGGCCAGAAGTTCTTTTTTTAATTTTTTTATTTGTCCTGTCCAGCTACTCAGGCAAATCATATTGTTGATGTAGAGGCTGTACATAATTTACTTTACAAAAGAGAAGTGTGGGATACTTCTCTCGTTGCCTTATTTGTATTTGACTTTATTAAATGGATTTATATTATTATTTGGTGCAGTAGGGGATAGAAAGTGGGGAAAAAAGGAAGACAGAGATGGAAATTGCGGGGACAGGAGGGGTATAAGACAAAGAGACAACAACAACAAACACAACAATAACAACAACAACAACAGAACAGCATCAGCAAATAGGATATGTACAAATATGATGGTAAAAGTGATAGCAAAGAAACAGCGAAATAAATATTAATAATACAGAAATGACAGTGAACGTTATTACACTACAAATGGAGCAATACAAATAGCCCAATTGATAGTTAATAATAATCAATCAATCAATCAATGTTTATTTAAATAGCCCTAAATCACGAGTGTCTCAAAGGGCTGCACAAGCCACAACGACATCCTCGACTCAGATCCCACATCAGGGCAAGGAAAAACTCAATCCAATGGGACAATGACAAACCTTGGAGAGGACCGCAGATGTGGGCAACCCCCCCCTCGTAGGGCGACCGGTGCAATGGACGTCGAGTGGATCTAGTATAATATTCTGAGAGTCCAGTCCATAGTGGATCTAACATAATAGTGAGAGTCCAGTCCATAGTGGGGCCAGCAGGAGACCATCCCGAGCGGAGACAGGTCAGCAGCACAGAGATGTCCCCAACCGATGCACAGGCGAGCGGTCCACCCCGGGTCCCGACTTTGGACAGCCAGCGCTTCATCTGTGGCCACCGAACCTGTAATAATAACTTCAAATACAAAAGAAAGCAGATAAATGGAGGGGAAGAAAGCGAAGCAAACTGTATTAACCTTGTAGATTGTTATAGTAACATTAGATTAAGCTTTGTCAGTGTGCCATGTGTTACCCAGTTTCCCCAAGGGGAACAGCGTTAATATATGTTTGATGAAACGTGATTATATGCATGAGTGTATGTATGCATATGTGCTTGCATATGTACAGTATGTGTATATGTGTGTTTGTACAGTGAATGCATATGTACAGACTGTGTATATGTGTGTTTGTACAGTGAACGTGCGTGTGGATGTAAGAACTTTCAGTGTGTAGGTATGTACTGTATGTACTGTATTTGTGTATGTATGTAGGAGCGTAGGTACCTATGTGTGTGCATATGTATGTACAGTATATATGGATAAATAATTGTGTGTTTGTAAGTATATATATGTATTTGTATGTACACTATATTTGACTCCCAGTACGTGCGGTAGCCAAAGTACGGCCCCAGCCACCCATACAGCCCGACCTAAAACAGCAGGTGTGGCGCCCAGGGAACAAGAGCCTACCGGCCCCACACAGCAAGGCCGGCCAGCGACAGGAACCCCAGAAGGGCCAGCAGCAGGCCGTAGAAAGACGCGTCCGTGCAAAGGACAAGGCACGGGAGAAGCAGGGGACAGCCAGCCCCCAAGCCAACGAGAGACCACACCCCACGCGGGCAGAAAGGCGGGACCTAGACTCCCCGCAACCGGACGGGAAGACTGCCCCCGCTCTATCAGCAATCGGGACCCCACGAGCCCAAATCCAGCCCTCACCCCGGAGAGCACGGCGGGGCCGGCCCCAGGCCATCCCCACCCAAGGACCGCCCAACACGGGGGCCACGGGAACCACCCTCCCCACCTGCAGGGACCCCAACGATGGAGATAGAACATTCAGCAACTGCCCTGGTGAATCCTCCACCTGAGTGAGGAAAAAAATAAAAATAATAATAAACTAAAACAAATTAAAAAAAAAAAAAAATAATAAAAAGTAATGATTAAAAAACAAACAAACAAAAAAAACTAAACAAACAACAAACAAACATAAAACAATTAATAAAGCTATTCAGTCCGCCTGGCCAGACTTTCAAATGAGACAGTGTACAACTGTACTGTCATGTTCTACTGTCTGCTGTGCAGTGATAAGCACTGTGCTGGTTTACATGTTTGCAAAACAGAGGAGTTTTGGAACTAATTATACTTCTCAATGTAGCTCCATCAGAAGGTAAAAC
This sequence comes from Entelurus aequoreus, assembly GCF_033978785.1. Lineage (NCBI taxonomy): Eukaryota > Metazoa > Chordata > Actinopteri > Syngnathiformes > Syngnathidae > Entelurus > Entelurus aequoreus. Next base: position 50,149,845 of record NC_084732.1, read on the forward strand.
GATGTGTTTTGAAGCAGGAGTCAGAATTCAAAAGGATGCTTATTAGTGTAGGGAAAAAAGCAAGCAACTTTAAAGCACATTTGTTGTATTCCGAATACATACATCCATCCATCTTCTTCCGCTTATCCGAGGTCGGGTCGCGGGGGCAGCAGCCTAAGCAGGGAAGCCCATACTTCCCTCTCCCCAGCCACTTCGTCCAGCTCTTCCCAGGGGATCCCGAGGCGTTCCCAGGCCAGCCGGGAGACATAGTCTTCCCAACGTGTCCTGGGTCTTCCCCGTGGCCTCCTACCGGTCGGACGTGCCCTAAACATCTCCCTAGGGAGGCGTTCGGGTGGCATCCTGACCAGATGCCCGAACCACCTCATCTGACTCCTCTCGATGTGGAGGAGCAGCGGCTTTACTTTGAGCTCCACCCGGATGGCAGAGCTTCTCACCCTATCTCTAAGGGAGAGCCCCGCCACCCAGCGGAGGAAACTCATTTCGGCTGCTTGTACCCGTGATCTTGTCCTTTCGGTCATAACCCAAAGCTCATGACCATAGGTGAGGATGGGAACGTAGATCGACCGGTAAATTAAGAGCTTTGCCTTCCGGCTCAGCTCCTTCTTCACCACAACGGATCGATACAGCGTCCGCATTACTGAAGACGCCGCACAGATCCGCCTGTCGATCTCACAATCCACTCTTCCCTCACTCGTGAAAAAGACTCCGAGGTACTTGAACTCCTCCACTTGGGGCAGGGTCTCCTCCGCCACCCGGAGATGGCACTCCCCTCTTTTCCGGGCGAGAACCATGGACTCGGACTTGGAGGTGCTGATTCTCATCCCAGTCGCTTCACACTCAGCTGCGAACCGATCCAGTGAGAGCTGAAGATCCTGGCCAGATGAAGCCATCAGGGCCACATCATCTTGACTGCGCCTAGAAATTCTGTCCATAAAAGTTATGAACAGTATCGGTGACAAAGGGCAGCCTTGGTGGAGTCCAACACTCACTGGAAACGTGTCCGACTTACTGCCGGCAATGCGGACCAAGCTCTGACACTGATCATACAGGGAGCGGACCACCACAATCAGACACCACACCCTCAAGCCCCCTGCCGAGAGTATAGAGCTGGTCCACAGTTTCACGACCAGGACGAAAACCACACTGTTCCTCCTGAATCCGAGGTTCGATTAACCGGCGTAGCCTCCTCTCCAGTACACCTGAATAGACCTTACCAGGAAGGCTGAGAAGTGTGATCCCACGATAGTTAGAACACACCCTCCGGTTCCCCTTCTTAAAGAGAGGAACCACCACCCAGGTCTGCCAATCCACAGGTACCGCCACCGATGTCCACGCGATGCTGCAGAGTCTTGTCAACCAAGACAGCCCCACAGCATCCAGAGCCTTAAGGAACTCCGGGCGGATCAAATCTACCCCTGGGGCCTTGCCACAGAGGAGCTTTTTAACTACCTCAGCAACCTCATCCCCAGAAAATAGGAGTGCCAACCACAGATTCCCCAGACACTGCTTCCTCATAGGAAGACGTGATGGTGGGATTGAGGAGGTCTTCGAAGTGTTTCTTCCACCGATCCACAACATCCGCAGTCGAGGTCAGCAGAACACCAGCCTCACCATACATGGTGTTGATAGTGCACTGCTTCCCCTTCCTGAGGCAGCGGATGGTGGTCCAGAATCGCTTCGAAGCCGTCCGGAAGTCGTTTTCCATGGCTTCCCCGAACACCTCCCATGTCCGAGTTCTTGCCTCCCAAACCGCTGAAGCCGCACACCGCTTGGCCTGTCGGTACCTGTCCGCTGCCTCAAGAGTCCTATGTGCCAAAAGAACCCGATAGGACTCTTTCTTCAGCTTGACGGCATCCCTCACTGCCGGTGTCCACCAATAGGATATAGGATTACCGCCACGACAGGCACCAACTACCTTGCGGCCACAGCTCCAATCACCCGCCTCGACAATAGAGGTGCGGAACATGGTCCACTCGGACTCAATGTCCAGCACCTCCCTCGTGACATGTTCAAAGTTCTTCCGGAGGTGGGAAATTTGATCATGATTTTGAGCATCTTGAATAAAGCATCTTGAATCTTGAATTAAAACTCTCTCTGATAGGAGACTCTGCCAGACGTTCCGAGTAAACCCTCTCAATGCGTTTGGGCCTGCTAGGTCTGTCCAGTATCCTCCCCCACCATCGCAGCCAACTCACCACCAGGTGGTGATCGGTAGAAAGCTCCGCCCCTCTCTTCACCCGAGTGTCCAAAACATGAGGCCGCAAATCCGATGACACAACTACAAAGTCGATCATGGAACTGCGGCCTAGGGTGTCCTGGTGCCAAGTGCACATATGGACACCCTTATGTTTGAACATGGTGTTCGTTATGGACAATCTGTGACGGGCACAAAAGTTCAATAACAAAACACCACTCGGGTTCAGATCTGGGCGGCCATTCTTCCCAATCACGCCTCTCCAGGTTTCACTGTCGTTGCCAACATGAGCATTGAAGTCCCCCAGTAGAACGAGGGAATCACCCGGGGGAGCACTCTCAGGTACTCCCTCTAGTGAATCCAAAAAGGGTGAGTACTCCGAGCTGCCGTTTGGCGCGTAAGCGCAAACCACAGTCAGGACCCGTCCCCCCACCCGAAGGCGGAGGGAAGCTACCCTCTCGTCCACTGGGTTGAACTCCAACGTGCAGGCCGGGCCACCAGGCGCTCGCCATTGTGCCCCACCTCCGGGCCTGGCTCCAGAGGGGGGCCCCGGTGACCCGCTTCCGGGCGAGGGAAATCTGGGTCCTTTGTTTTTATTCTTCATAGAGGTCTTCTGAATACAGAAGTAGTAAAAATAGTAACTTAGCTGTCATGTATCAGCTCTTAAAATATCAATAAGGTTATTTTTCTCTCTCATCCCTGTTTTACAGTAATTACTGTAAGTGTGGGCTTTACCCAGTATGTTAAAGTTTGTATGTGTGTTATTACAACTAACTACAAAAGTGGTGAAGCGTAATAATGAAATGTGATTAATACATTAAAGGCAGTACGGTGGGACAGGGGTTAGTTAGTATGCGTGCCTCACAATACGAAGGTCCTGGGTTCGATGCTGGGCTCGGGGTCTTTCTGTGTGGCGTTTGCATGTTCTCCCCGTGACTGCGTGGGTTCCCTCCGGGTACTCCGGCTTCCTCCCACCTCCAAAGACATGCACTGGGGATAGGTTGACTGGCAACAACACTACATTGTCTATCTGTGTTGGCCCTGCAATTAGGTGGCTTGTCCAGGGTGTATCCCACCTTCCACCTGTGTGCAGCTGGGCTAGGCTCCACACAGTCCGCGTACTGTATGTCAGCGCAGGTCCGAGAGTGTGGACAATGTGTTGTCCCTCGCTGCCCAGGCTGAGAACTATCATGGCGCATAGCCTAGCATTACTAGCGTCAGTTAGTGGGACAACGGGATCGGAGGCTTGCCCGGCAAAGCGAGGAAGGGAGGCAAAGGAGAAAAGGGAAGCTCCATCTTCGTTGCCAATGCTATGTCCAAGTACGCACGATCTGTGTGCTCACCTGACTTGTATTTACATTTATAACATTACTAACATGGGATTACGACACCACACTTCACTGTCGTGACAAACCAGCTTAGACTGTATGCTACAACAAGTTCCTGGATAACTTGAATTTGATTCTTAGTACAAACCATATGAGGGTAAAATATTATCCTAATGTCATGAGAGCAGAAGTAATCTTTCGAGACTGACCAATGAAAATGTTTCTAACATATTGTTCAGAGTGAGCCCCGCCTACAAGATTATAGTTGATTTCTAACCCCAACAAAAGGATTCACTACCAAAACTTAAAGAAAAACAAACACAACTTAACATATAAATATATTGTTACATGAGAAACATTTTTTATTTGTAATCAAAGCAAATATTTGGTTCAAAAAGTATTTTTTGTTTGCAAATCTCTTATTTTTGTTTACAGATCTTTTTTTATTTGCAAATATTATTTTTGTTTGCAATTTTAGATTTTGTTTGATTCCATAAAAATACTAACCTGACTCTCGCCAGACCCTTGTAGTTTGCTGAGCTCCACACAAGGATCTGAGCTCGAGGGCAATGCAAACTCCTTCAAGATAGCAACAAATAATGAACCAATCAGGATCGCCGGGCGGGATTTCATAGATGTGACGTAGCGCTGAAGCGACTGTTTGATTCAAACAACAATGGCGGCACGCAGCCAGGAGTCGTGTGCTGACATTGATTCTGCTGTTGCAACTGTTTTGTCGAATTTATCAAATATTAATTCTTTAAAAGATGAACATGGAACGGTTTTGAAGGCATTTATTAATTTTTGCTCTGTCATTATCCAATATGTCGGCTGTTCTGTTTTGGATTTCCCAGCGTCGCTCTCATCAGCGTCACGGGTTGATTTCCATGTGAGTGGTTGAAGTAGCACGTCATTCAAGATGACGGACAAGTGGTTTACCCAATCACATACAATGATTTTTTTTACAAGGCCCCGCCTTCTGAAATACATCTCCCATTGAGAAGTCCCAGATCCTTGTGTGGAGCTCAACGAACTAGAAGGATCTGGCGAGAGTCAGGTTATAAAAAGACACATTTCCCTCTAAATCCGGCCACCTGACTACTGCATTGTCAACAAGGTAACTGATGTTGCCAACTTTATGGAGTACCCATTGTAAATGTTTCTTTTTAACGTATTTTAATCAGCAGTGGGGTCGTTGTTGTCCTTAATTAGATGTCATTACACGCTTCGCCACTTCCAAGATTTTCTTTCCGGCCAATCACTGCACCATTGAACTTATCGATCCATACACAACCATACAAGTGCAAAAGATTGTCTTTATTGTCTTATTGCAAGTAATGTGTGACACTTTTCACCGTCACCATCACTTGGCCTCAAATCTTTTTCACAGATATTCTGCAAAATTGACGTTTTAAAAACACACAGTGACTGTATTTATCCGTGTCTTTCATAACCTTGAAGTGGGACATTTACGGGTATGTGTGCACAGTCACACAGCAGCACAGCTTCTCACAAACAGATAATTAGATGTGTGGGGATGTCTACACCATTTTCTAATACCAATACAATTACTTTCAACACAACAGGCTCTGAGAAGTGAGTACACATAACCTTTTCTCTTTTACACCTGTAGTACTATACCTCCAAAGCTGGAAAATATGTAGGTCCAATTGAACAACCCCATTATTCCATGTCTGTGTTCTTTACACAGACCAGTGACTTGAATAAAAGGCTCAACATTCCCAGCTATAATAGGCACTGTGACATTGGATTAGGTCAACCTTTGTAGGTTTTTGTTTTGTTAAAGAGGTCATAATATCATTTTATTTTCTACATTTAAAACACTTCCCTTGCTGGTTCTTTGGTCAAACTTTTGCATAGATTATGTTTTACAGACTGTTTTCGAGCCGCTTTCTAACTGTCTCTTCAGGATGCGCCACTTTGTGGTCTATTTATGTGCCTCCACTTCGACAGCGTCTTCTCCCCGCCATTCTTGTCGTAGTTTTAGCGCTTCAATAGCGAGTCTACTGACACATATAAGTTAGAACTATACGCTATTTTGTATTAGAAACAGCGGAGGATGCATGTGCATGTACGAGCCAGTCTGCCCCACAAGAGGATAGACAAAAAGAAGGAGCTTTTTGACCACAGCGTTGGACGACAATGACATGGTAATTTTTTACAAAACATGAAAATACCCGGCACATGTGGAAAAAAGGACACAAATTGGGCAAATTCCAAATGGCTCGTTTGGAGGTTGTTTGAAGGAAGGCAAGGCTGTCTTATGAATATTTCCACCGTGCCACCATGGTTTGAGTTCAAATCTTTGGGACTTTTGTAGAGCCCAAATACACTAAAATAGGTGCCAATAGTTAAGTAAACTTGGTTTTGCATAATAGAACCCCTTTAAGCAGGACCAAGAAAGTCCTGTGTTTTGATACCTTAAATTCAAAAGATGCTGCTGCAATAAAGTAGGTGAACATAATAAAAAGGACAAAAACCCCAAAGGACTTATTAAAAATGTTCCCGATGAAATCAAGGGCAAACAACAAATAAAGACATCCTGAAAGAACGCAGGGCCCACTGAGGCAAATGTGTTCAGTTTCAATAACATCTAAAAATGTAAATTATAAGTAAGGTAAATAAACCTGCATTTTAGAATGTGAAATAAAGTACATCACTCTCTATTCAATAAGAGATACCGCATGTCTATACGAATGTCACAATATGAACATTTTATATCACCATTATTATGACCAAAATTATCACGATTGTCATTATTATTGCCGTATTGTAGGAAAAAAAAGTACTTACAAGCACACTGAAATCTTTTGACTAAGTTGTTTTCATATATAATAAAATAAATAGCCACACTGTTAGAGAGCCCATTATTTAGCTTATATTGTAGTGTTTCTTAAGATTTACTTGTGCTTCTTCCAGCTCTTTTGTGGACACACACCATTACTTTATTGTTTGTTTGTTTGCGTCTATAGAATTTTAACAAAGTATTTTAGTTGTTTTGATTAAAATAAAGGATACAACTAAGCTTCACTAATAGTGTTCTGGTGTCCTACTTCGTTCCACAGATTTTGAAAATTCAATGTACACAATTTAATATTTTATTTGCTCAGACAGCTTTTTTCAAGTTGTGATTTGTTATGTTGTTAACGGGGAACAACATTAATGTCTCTTGTAGTCACGGCTCCATTTACACTGCACACAAAATCTGATTTTTTTCGACCTCATGTGATTCAGGCCACATCAGGAGGTAGTCCTAATTCGTTTGGATTAGGACACATTCATGTGTGCAGGAAAAGACTAAAAGAAAATACATGTATTTTTTGCAATTCTCTTCTTCCTCCTCCTGCAGTTGTTTTTGGTCCACGTACGTCGCAGCCATCCGTTTTCTGTTTTGAATACAACAAATTATTTTCCATAAAAATCAAGGTCAGTGTATGGTCCATGTATGTTTTGGTATTTGAATTTTCTTTTCATAAAGACATATTGAAAAACAAAAAATGACAGTTTTTTTTAATATCGTTTTAAAATACAAAAAAGAAAATTGAAAAACAAAGCGTTCTTTTTTTTTTTTGGTTTTGAAAAGAAAAATGAAGATTCCCAGTAAACAAAAACAGAAAAACAGACCAAAACGGATGGTTTTTCATAGTCTGACACCGGAGGTTTTATTTTCAAAGTAAAATTGAGGATACTACACTACACGTGTGTCTGGCTAAAATGTCTTTGGAGCCCTAGACAGAAAATATTTTAGACATAGCACAACGTGGTCTGACTTTTACAGATATCTATATGCGCATATCATAGTACAGTTTCAGTTTGTACTGATATGTGCGTGGATATTTTTGTAGAAGTCTTGGAACTTTGTGCCATGTCTAAAATATTTTCTTTACATGTTAGCCAGCGTCACATGCACACGGTAGTAATTATTGTGGCTTTTTAAACAATCAGGATTCCTTAAAGGACGCATAAGAGTGTCATGGACCTTATTGAATACAGGGATTTAATTACGCATGACTCTTCTTGGACTTTTGTAAAACGCTTGACTCACTGGAACCTCCATCCATTCATCTATCCATTTTCTACCGCTTGTCCCTTTCGGGGTCGCGGGGGCGCTGGAGCCTATCCCAGCTGCATTCGGGCGGCAGGCGGGGTACACCCTGGACAAGTCGCCACCTTATCACAGGGCCAACACAGATAGACAGACAACATTCACACTCACATTCACACACTAGGGCCAATTTAGTGTTGCCAATCAACCTATCCCCAGGTGCATGTCTTTGGAGGTGGGAGGAAGCCGGAGTACCCGGAGGGAACCCACGCAGTCACGGGGAGAACATGCACGTTATACCTTAATGTTTCACCTCAGACTTTACAGGGACAGTACAAATAGTTTTATTCACACATTCATAGATAGGGATACAATTGATTTTTTTAAGTTCTAGGCAAAGTCCTGATACATTAGAGAAGAAAATACTTTAGACATGGCTCAAAGTTCCAAGACTTCTACAGAAATATCTACGCACATATAGACAGAACTGAAAAGCAAACCAAAATTGATGTATGTTCATATTCCAACACCGGAACCTCCATCAAAGTTTTATGTTTATGCTGTTAGTATACGTATATGTAATGTAGTAACAGGCTCATTCATAATATGTAGTATTAAATATGTAGTATTTTCAGTAATTTGGTCATTTTAAGCATTACTGCAACTTCTTTCCTGAGCACATTGATTTCATTAACTGGCTGCCAATCTGCAGTAGTTTATATGATTGTTCTTGTTTCAAATTCAGTAGGACTACAGATTGTTGTCCTATCGCCTTGTATTGTGAGTGAGAAGCAAGGCGTTGTGACACTAACTTTGTGTTAACTCTTACAATAACAATGTTGCTATAGTTAAAGTAAAGTTAAAATACCAATGATTGTCACACACACACACTAGGTGTGGTGAAATTTGTCCTCTGCATTTGACCCATCCCCTTGTTCACCCCCTGGGAGGTGAGGGGAGCAGTGGGCAGCAGCGGTAGCCGTGCCTGGGAATAATTTTTGGTGATTCAACCCCCAATTCCAACCCTTGATGCTGAATGTCAAGCAGGGAGGTAATGGGTCCCATTTTTATAGTCTTTGGTATGACTCGGCAGGGGTTTGAACTCAAGACCTACTGATTTCAGGGCGGACACTGTAACCACTAAGCCACTGAGTAGTCAGGTAGGTAGGTATAGACAGGTTAATATTCAGATCACAGCATTTTAATGGAGCGTTTTTGGCGTTTTTTAAATGTTCTTTTAAAGGGCTGTAGAGGCGGAATATATGAAAGCTCATCATCTGCCTTGTTAGCCGCCTCTTGTTAACAGTGTTTCACTATTTAGAATGATCAGCAAAGCAAGACATGTGCGTTCTTCTCTCACATATGGATTGTGAATGATGAACTCAATTTTGACTGGAACAACAAGTGTCCTGGAACAACAACAGAAGAAGAAAAGCAACGTACACTGACCTGTTTGCTTGCTCAAAAAAACAAACAGTAAAATGTGTAACTTTCCATGTCTCTGGACATTAAAAAAGTGCAGTTCCTTTTTAATATTCCATTCCAGTCCTGAAGAGCTGTAGTCAAATAAGTGTCAGAAAAATCCTTACAACATGATAAAATTGAAGTGCCCGTCGTAGATAATAATTTTAGTGCAAGTCACTTAATTACCATTGCAAGAAATGATTCAGATAGCAAAATTTTGAGTGAAAGAAATGATGACTATTGGAAATGGTATTTAACTGCCAGTGGATTGGCTTAGTATGATGAGCGAGTGGCCCTCTTCGCATTGGAAGTTTTATAGGCAACATCACCTTATCTCTGTGCTCAGGGCAGCACTCCGAAAAATTGTTCAGATTTATATCCTATATTGATGCTTGGAGAGGGTTAAACCCACACTCCACTTTATTAAGAACCATGCTCACCCCCATATAATATAAGAGCGAGTCAGTGAGTCAAACCCAATACTTATTTTGTGAGATTCTGCACTTATCTCTGGGGGAAAAAAAGAGTCCAAGCGCTTCTGGCTTTGTAAAGGCTATCCAACTTAAAAGTAATGAAATGAACATTTTACCAATAGTGTTTTCTTGCCAATAAATACATTCATATAACGGATATACTTATATGCTTTGGCTTTTCTACAATATATGGGAAAAAATACTATAGTACTCTCCCCTTTTGACAGTTTTTTTATTACCTTCAATTCGTGCTCCATTATACTATAATGCAGGGGTGTACAAAGTGCGGCTCAACGTGTTCTGAAACTTAAATAAATTAATCATTAACGAGGTATATTAGATACAACACTAATAAATATTTGCTTTTTCACTTATAACACAAAAGCTAAAATAACTCTGCTAGAATACATAGATTACAAATTAGGAATGGGTACCAAATTCGGAACTTTCATAAGTACCGACCAAATTCTGTCTGTACCACCGAGTACCAATTCACGTTAAACAGTAAACAATATATTATTATATATTATTATATATATGATATATTATATAATGTAAACATTTGTATTTTAAATGTAACCTTCCTCTGATTATAATCCCTTCAGCTATCAAGGCAGAAATGAAAGGAAATGTCAACACAAGCATCGACAACACTCAAACAATCAACGTTAAAGGAGCCATCCATCCCTCCATTTTCTACCGCTTGTCCCTGTTGGGGTCACGGGGGGTGCTGGAGCCTATCTCAGCTGCATATGTAGTAATGTGGCCAGAAATGGTACTGCACTCACGGTCAAAATTCCATGACTGAGGTTGTCAGAAACGCAGCCGAACCCGAATCCTACTCCAAGGAACTTCAAATGGCAATCGATGAGTCCTACGCTGTAGGTTTCTCTTGTTTATGCTTCTTGCAAGATGGTTTACTCAGTAATTATGCCACATTTTACTGATGTCGATTAGCCAAATGTATTTGTAAAGTTACGTAGCAATATTTTCGTCGGGAGTCGGGACAGATTGTTGGCTTTTCCCTGCTAAAATGTCTAGTTTGATCGCACGGACCACCCTCAAAATAATTATATATAATATATATCGCATAGGCCTACTTTGATGGCAAGCCAAGGTCAACAGTAAAATTACCGCCACATTTCATTCAGCATAACTCCAAGTTGCATCCAACCTGACGGACTGCATTCTCTTCCATGTATGCACATCACCATCTTACAGTGCACAGTGCAATTCTATGAGCCAACCCACGTTACGCATAAACCACGTTACGCATAAATCATATAGCCTACTACCATGTCAATACACAAAGTAGAAAAACATTACATGTAATGCATTATATTGTGCCAAGCAAATACCACTCCATATGTGCCTGATGCACATACAGTACCAGAAACCGCAATTACCCAAGCTAATGTTGGAACGCATTTCCTCAGCGTATCGGCATATTGAACGAAATAGGCACTGACACTACCCATATCCACATAGGTTTTATTTGTCGAAAAGATAGTTTGCCCTGTCAGTTGGATGACACATCGACCTACAGGCTAACGGGCATATATTTCCCTAGTTAGCCTATATGTCGATGTGTCATTGACCGGGCTAGCATGCTAAGCATTACAGTAGTGTGATGGTGCTTCGCTCCTAAGCATTCGTTGCACGAACATACTAGCTTTGTTAGACAAGATTATAGACTGTATTGGACAGTGCAGTTTACATACAAAATGTCCAATTCCATTTATTACAAGTAATAAGAAAACGCAAATGCCTTACTTACCTATCAAGGAGGAAATTAGCAAGTTTGGCGTCAGATGAAAGAAACTTCTCCGCCTTCAATCGTCTCCGTCTTTCAAAGGCATCCCCGATACAAATCCTCGTTTTGTTCCTGGCTCTGTCATAAATAAGTTAAGAATCGTAACGACGCCTTTTAGATTTACTAAGGTCTGACATGTTTAGTAACTTTACCAGTGGCAGTAGCTCGACGAAGGTGGCGGTGTGTAACTGGCAACCTGGATGTGACACACTCACAGACTTTTTAATTGGTCGAACGGTGGAGAATAATAACATCTTAAAATGAAGGTGCAACAAAATGGAATACGTAAGAATGTTTAATAAAGTATAAAAAAATAATTGAAAGTGTGAAAATGTAAACCCGAAATAACTATCTTCTGCAGGTTTAGTGTCAGTTTTGGGGGTATGAGCACCTTGCATACTTTACAGACCACATTCGTCTGACTAGTCTGTTTAAAAAAAACAAAAAAAAATGACATCAATGCATTAAAATAAATGCACACTTACAAATTAAACTCAGAAGTGTAAGAAAACAAAATATAACAACTTGACTGCACACTTATCATTATCAGCTTAGTGTTAAATGTAAAAAAACAACATTTATTTATTATTGAACAAATCATACCAGATGAACACACACAAAAGTACCAAAAATCAGTACCATCTAGTATCAGTATCGATTCCCAGGTATTACCGTATCGGTTCCAATGTGAAAAGTATTCATCCCTACAACAAATAGTATGTATGACTCAGTAAATACTCGATAGAATTGCACAAATTAGTTTACCAGGTATTGTGACTCTTTTATTGCCCGGCAGAATTATTTGGGCCCAATCAAAACATCCTTCCTGTGCTGTTTCTTTGTTAAGGTGCACCATTCATCTATATATATTTTTTCCATTCCCTTCTTTTTTAGAATGGAATCAGTGCTTTGAAATAAATGCGTTGAAATTGCAGTGGAAGAAAACAGGAGAGTTTGGTGTATCTCAAGGGCACAATCTCATTTGCCCTTAATATTAAAATCCTTGTGATTTTTTTTAGGGATGTTTCAATCAGGGTTATGTTGTACTGAGAGTCCTGGAAAGACCTTCACGGTCAGTTGTGTTGATTTGACTAAACCTTAAGTGTGACATAGAATCACTACTAGGAGCAATCGCAGCCTTGTTTTAACAAGCAGATTCAATTTGTAATGATCAGATAAATTGCCTGCAATGAGATGGCGACTTGTCCAGGGTGTACACCGCCTTCCGCCCAAATGGAATGGATGGATGGATACATTACACCATTGGGAATCCAAAGATAGAGATTACATACTGTACTGTAAAGTTCAAATTTGAATGACAATAAAAAGGAAGTCTAAGTCTCTAAGTCTACATATATTAACAAGCTTCTGTACTAAAAATGACAAATGATGTCAGGTAGAACTAAAACATTGAAAATTGAGTCACGTCGTGCACAAGAACATAACAGGAGTGTAAAAAATGTTAAACTCTCGACAAATGTTTTCTAACGAACGCATGTCCTTCCAAAGAGGAAGAGTGTGGTGGCTCATATCTGACAATTTCCTGCTGTTAATGACAGACTTTTTGCAGGAGAATGCTTCTCCCAAAGATGAAAAAGCACAAAGAGAACCTTTATTCCCTTCTGAAGGGCACAAGTGATTTTCAAACTTTAATGAGGAGAGCTGCACAAAAGGCCGTTGAGATGAGAAAGGATGCTTGTAAGTAAACATGGCTCTCCCCCACCCACAAAAGTCTGCCTCTGCATATCCTCTCTTGGGAATAAACAAAGAGAAAGACAAAGCCATACATAACCTCTGCTCTTTCAAAAGTGAAAAGGCAGTGTGATGTGCCAACCCCTGATGCATCCTAATGAGACAAAGTATCCCCCTCCAAAACCACAATGGACCCACTAGTGATGGACCAAACTTGGCAATCATTTAGTTGATCACTGGCAAGGGACAATTTGGAAATAAATTCAGTGTAAACAAAAAGTCTTGTGTGAAAACAAAGGACATGTTTATGTATGATGATTGTTCAATGTTGCTACGCACAAGTAGTGTACGTCACAACCGCAATGGTGGATGACAACAATTGATGTTTATGTTGGTGCACGTGCAAAGTTTGCCTATGTAACGTCTGACCTGACATGCCCTGTGTGCAAACTTTTCTAAATCCTAAAGATAAAACTGTCATGATCACACATGACAATTTGGACTTTGTTCTTTATTTTCCTGCGTTTGGTATAATTTTCTGTCCTTGTGCTCTTGTTTTGTCAGTAGTTCCTGTTTGGTCTATGTGTTTTGCAGCAGCTTTACCGTACGTGCCTTGTCCTGTAAGCACACATGTTTCTCATTGTTAATTAGTTATATCTAGTTTCAACTTGTTCCCTCTTTCAGTACATGCCAAATTGTTTCTTTGTTTCTGCCAGATCTATGCTTTTCTTCTGCCTGGTACATTTAATGCACATTGCCTACCTTCTCTGCATCCTGGGATCACACCAACAGCTGACTTGCAGTATTGTCACAAAACCTCTCTTTTTCTAATGTTTTTTGTGTATAGTCCAGAGTGTACCTGTACCAAGTACAGATGTACCTCTGAGGTTGAACACAATTTAGTTAAAAAAATGGTATCGTTCCGTGAGTCTGTAGATCCCAAAAGATGCGGAGACAGTGGCAAACGAACAGTAGATGAGTAGTACCTCTTTTAATAGCGAGGAGCAAAAAACAGGCAACCACGACGATGATGGCCAAATAACCCACACCATAAAAAACAACTTACCTGACTTGTCCGGAGAATGCTTGAAAAAGGCACAAAGGTTCATGGGGTCGATAATATGTGATCTAGCAATACAAGAATGGGCCTTTGAGGCCATATCCTTCCCAGTCGACCAGGTTCTGGAAACTTCTGCCCCTCCTTCTCACTTCCAAGTTGGCTTTGACTGTGATTGAGGACGAGGTTGACCATCGACCAGCCGAGGAGGAGGCACCTCAGGAGGTGAAAGCGGGCTGGAGGTGACTGGCTTGAGGCGGGAGACATGAAAGACTGGGTTGTAGTTGAGGGATCCGGGAAGGCGGGGCTTAACCGCTGCACGGTTAATAATCCTGCTAATGGAAAAATGATCCACAAATCTCTGGGCCAGTTTCTTAGTCTGTAGCAATGGGTAGGACATGGGAAGACAACCAGACTCTTTGTCCCACCTGGTAGTGAGTTCAATCAGGTTGTCGAGATCAATGGGGAGAGTGAGAAAAATCAAGAGACGTTAAATGTTTTCAGCCAGCCCGAGGTATAAGGCGTCGAAGAGTGTTGAAGGACCCCAGTCGCAATCGGTGTTACATTTTTATGGCGTAGTCAGAGACCAGTCGCTGCCCTTGTTGAAGTTTAAAAAGGGCTCTTGCCGCTTCTCTGCCTAAAAGTCTCCGCCAAAATACTTGGGGTAATGCTTTAAAGAAGGACGAATACAAGGAACTCGTGACAGCCTGACAGTTCTATTCCGCCGTGACCCAGGCCCCTGCTCAACCAGTGAGGTAAGAAATTACAAATGCTTCTTTAGCTTGCTCGGATGTTAAGGCAGAGTATTGCAGCTCAAAATGAAGTTCACACTGAGTCAGAAATTGTACAACCTTGTCATTTCTCTCGGGTCGGGATAGCTGCAAGTAAACGGCTGGGATGGCCAGAGCGCTCGTGCTGATGGCCAGGTTGTCCATAGGGCTCGTGGCGGACCAGACGGCAACAAGCAGGGCATTGAGACGGTCCATCATGGCATCTTGTCGTTCCGCCAGAGCTTGTAGGCCCAACCCCATAGCGTTAAGCGTTGCACCTGACCTCGTAAGGCTTGCTCTAAGGCAGGGGTGTCAAACTCAAATACAGAGTGGGCCAAAATTTTAAACTGAACAAAGCGGCGGGCCAAGGTTGAACAAATTAACCTTTTAATAGGGACCCAAACAAGTATTGCATTAAATATTGAACAAGCAAGGCTTATATAACTTTATAGTGACATGCACAATCGAGTTTCAAATAATAATAATAATAATTAAAAAATATCAATGGCATATCAAATACAATTTAAATAAAAATTGAATGCCTCTTTTCTATTTGCAGCCTTCTGAGGTAAATATCAACATTAACTTTTTCCACAGGCTAATACATTTGAAAATAAAATAATGAATAAACCAACCATTCAGGACTTTAAACTGCTCAGTTTGCAACACACTGATCTAATCTGATGTGCCCAAGCCAGATACCTGGCATCTTTTCTTGGATGCTAGTTCATTAATGTCGGGGCTCAGGCTTTGAGCTGAGGCAACTTTCATTATCCAACGAAGGTGTTCATCAGTCATTATATCTCGTATTCCACAGTCCTGAGGGCGTGCCTTACAGGCACTGCTTTTAACGTTCTCTACGAGCTGACGTCACGTCCGCTTTTCATCCCTTCTAACAACGTGCCCGTTCAGTCACAAGATATGAGCGGCTCCTGTACGCACACACACAGCGATACAGTTTACACTGAGAGTGGCCGTATAAGCAACTTTAACATTGTTAGAAATATACGCCACACTGTGAATCCACACCAAACAAGAATGACAAACACATTTTGGGAGAACATCCGCACCGTAACACAACATAAACACAACAGAACAAATACCCAGAACCCTTTGCAGCACTAACTCTTCAGGTGTTGTGCCGGATAATGCACCCCCGGCGTAGAATGCACCCCCTGACAGGAGTGTTATATCAACTAAAGCCCACACTTAAAGTTTCCACGTGCAAGATTGAATCTATTTAAAAAAGTTATTTAATAAGAAGCCAAAAGTGCAAAAACAATCATGTTCGTGTTGGAGGAGTTGTGAATGAATGAAATATGAAATCCGTGCTGCAGTCGCTGCTGGGCCACAACATTAGGTACACCTGCAGACTGCAGCACGGATTTCATATTTCATTAGTATGTTTGGCAAGTATGAGAATTAGCGGTGTACCGCGGCACCGCCGCTGTATATGATCGGCGGGCCAGCTCTAGTGTTAATTTGATAATCCCTCACGGGCCAAGTGAAATTACACGACGGGCCAAATTTGGCCCGCGGGCCAGAGTTGGACACCCATGCTCTAAGGGGTTTGTCTCAGCGAGATTCATATTCTGACCGGTACCTTCTGTTGCGTTCTGTGAGTGTGTGGATCCCAAAAGATGCATTGACGGAGGCCAAAGAAAAGTTAGTACTTATTTTAATTACGAAAACAAAAGACAGGCAACAAAAGTGATGGTAGTAAAGATTACCCACACCATGAAAAACAACAATAAAAAATGCTGGTGACAAAAAGTACTCAGACCAGGAATATACAGCTGACAACACACAGGGTGCGTGGGGCTGAAGACTGGTCAGACCTGAGGAAGGCAGGGTACCAATGAAAGGGACGTCGTGAACACAATGAGAGGTACCGGTGTCTGCCAGTTGAGGCCAATCAGCCTAAATAGTAGCCGACTAATTTGGATCAGGTGCTGCCAGTCTCCTGCAGCCAGTCGCACTGGGGAGGAGAGAGAGAAAAAGAGGTAAAGTGAGCAAAACCACAACAGGAGAGACAGAATACAACACAATTGTTTGCAACGCACTGCAAATAATAATAATCTGTGCAGGCTCCAACTGTTGTCGTCATAAAATCTTTATTAGCTTTAAAGTTGATTTTATGTATTTTATGTATGTCGTTAACTGTAAAAGCTCCCCCACTATTTAAAACAATAAAACATTCTTAACTTCCATCCATCCATTCATTTTCTACCGCTTATTTACTTCGGGGTCGCGGGGGCGCTGGAGCCTATCTCAGCTACAAACGGGCGGAAGGCGGGGTACACCCTGGACAAGTCGCCACCTCATCGCAGGGCCAACACAGATAGACAGACAACATTCATACTCACATTCACACTAGGGACAATTTAGTGTTGCCAATCAACCTATCCCCAGGTGCATGTCTTTGGAAGTGTGAGGAAGCCGGAGTACCCGGAGGGATCCCACGCATTCTTAACTTGAACAACAAATTCATGGCACATCTGCAGTGCTAAGGAAACGTCATGCTTGACAGACCGTTGCCACCAGTCCAGTTCTACCCCAGACAAAAGTCACCTTTATTCATGTTAGATGGCAAAGCATTCAAAAAGCTTGAAAAAAAAACTCTCAGTTTGAGACTTGCAAAAATAAATAAATAAAAAGCACAGTCACAATGAGCAGCCTTGAATTCCTCTGCAGGAGAGGCATCTGGAAAAATGTTACTGACAGCATGTGGGGGATTTTCTGCATGAAAACGGCTGATTTTTAAAATACTTGATCTCTATTGTATGGCAGCTTCTTTCTTAGCAATAAATATATATATTACTATGATGTTCAGAGGAACGATGATCAAACTGTAGTCTGTGTGGAGGTTTTGTCCTCCCTATTAGTCAGCAGCAGAATGAAACTATAATTCACATTGTGACAGCAGCAAAGTGTTTGATGTCAACACTTCTGATGCAGAATGACAGAGACTGAGGATCAATTGTAAAGTGTCTGCTTTTATTTGGACAAAAGCACCATGGTGAGAACAAATTTGTTTCAAACGTCTTCTGTCTGATATGAAAATATTCCAGCGATCTTTTTATCTTATCACATCTAGTTGGCTTTGTTGTTAACATGCTGCAATAGTACTGTAAGAAGAGGTATAATCAGGGCCCTTTTTCATTTTCTGTATGTTTACAACATAGTAGTTCTTCTGAATTTATCTTCCATCACTAAAGATCATCTTTGGAACGCAGCCAGATTGATTATTAAATAATTTTTGTAAGGTTTTTGTAACCTTGCCTAGATTCATGTTGGAGACATGCAGGCACCTCCTTTGATTTTAACCAGGTGGACTCTGGTCAATATATACGGACTAAAAAAACAACAAGATTTCTGACTGTCCAAAGTGGAAACCAAGTAGGATTCGCTTCATATAACTTAGGTCGTGATGTTTTTGTGATGATAAACGTAGAACTGCAGATTGAATTTACAGTGACCATGGAGCAGTACATATAGCTAGATTGAAAATAGGTTGAAATGATTAATAACAAAAAAGCACTTTAGCTCTTAGTACTGGGACGTGCGGTCAAGGGAGACAGGTTGTCATGATAGAAAACTAAAAAACAAATAATAATAACCCGCAACCTCGAGACGGACAAGCGGTAGAAAATGGATGGATGGGTAAAATAAATAATAGTATTTGTCAATTCAAGTGTGTCATAAATGTATTCTCTGTATGATAACAATTTTTCTTTGCATTTTCTTTATTTTTATATGTGTATATATTAAGGCTTTCAAATATTTTGACCACACATGCCCAAATATTGCTGTCTTTCTTAAGTTGATTTAAAGGGGAACCACACTTTTTTATTTTTATGTTGCCTATCATTCAGAATGCTTATGTAGGAAAGGAGCACATATGTTTTTCTTTTTAATGCATTCTAACTAGTGAATAAATGCGATCAATATTCAGCTTACAATGGAACCTATGGGAGTCAATCTATTCCGCCTATAAAAGCCCATAAAAAACATCCAAACACCTACATTAAAGTTTTATATACACACTGTATCAAACGGGACAAGCGGTAGAAAATGGATGGATGGATGTATATATATTCAATGTAGGCACATTTATAATAACATTTAATATTTACGTATTTTGCTAATTTTAAGCATACGTGGCACATTGATTTAAAAAACGAATTATGACGCTTTTTTTTTAACATCACTGATTTCTAGTAACTGCAGACTTCATGAGAGCCACAACACATAAGAAAACATCACTTACTGTACACATTCTGCTGTCGTTAGAATGCTGATAGAGTCTTGTTATATTTCCATTTAGATGAAGAATGACTCATAACACTAGCGAAGAAAAGGAGGGTGGAACCAAGCATCTTTTCGCGTCGTTCTTGCCATTTCTGGGTCTAAATTGGCTGTCAAAATGCAACAATATGTCGGAATACGTCCTAATTTTTCTACCAAACAGGTGAGAGTCATGATTTATGTTCCACAATAAAACTTCCACAAGCAAGGAAGCAGCTTACCACTCAATGATGTCAATATAGACACATAAGCTTGTGATCACAGTATAAATAGTTTGTCTGTGTCAGGGCTTATAATAACAATATCAATAATACTTGGTTAATATTCAAGTCACAAAATTTAAATGGAGTATATAGCTTGCCGTATCTATATATATATATATATATATATATATATATATATATATATATATATATATATATATATACACACACACACGTGTATCAAACGAAAACTTGG
This sequence comes from Entelurus aequoreus, assembly GCF_033978785.1. NCBI lineage: Eukaryota > Metazoa > Chordata > Actinopteri > Syngnathiformes > Syngnathidae > Entelurus > Entelurus aequoreus. The sequence continues at coordinate 50,169,469 of NC_084732.1, forward strand.
TAAGTGTAGTTTTTTTTTCTGCCGTTTTAGCGTTGGAAAGTCTGTAAATATTCTACATCTCCCAGAATCCTCTGTGCAGCACAGATACGGTAAGGTGGGGGCATGGAACGCTCTAAGCAGGAAGTGAAGTGTGTTCGTACATGTATATATAAATACATATATATACATATGTATATATATATATATATACATACATATATATATATATATATATACATACATATATATATATATATATACAAACGTGTATATATATATATATATATATATATATATATATATATATATATATATATATATATATATATATATATATATATATATGTATATGTATATATATATATACGTATATATATATATATATATATATATATATATATATATATATATATATATATATATATATATATATATATATATATATATATATATATACTCCTAACAGTAGCTCTTTGAATTCCTTGAATTCCTTCTAAGTCTATAACAAGATCTGATAGCTCAGTTACAGCTCTTTTTATTACCAAATATGTGTTATATGTGTTTTATGTTGCACGATTGCACCAAGAAAAATTCCTAGTTTGTGAACCCGTTCTCAAACAATGGCAATAAAACTATTCTGATTCTGATTCTGATATATATATATATATATATATATATATATATATATATATATATATATATATATATATATATGCTACTATGGCCGTTCCTGTTGCATGCGACAAACTGCCTCTTGAGAGACTCAGCAGCCATTGTTAATTGCTGCACGCCAGTTGGATCTTTCACTTGCAAGAGCCTCCCAGTTGTCAATGTTGATGGAGAAATATTTCAGGTCCCTCTTGATTACGTATTTAAAACGTAGGCGGGGACATCCTTGTTTGCGCAGACCATTGGCTAGTTCGCCATACAATAAGAGTTTGGGGAGGCAAGTGTCATCCATACGATGAATGGGCCCGGCCCATCTTAGATGGCGTTGGCAAAGAATTGTGTACAGGTCACTGGAGCCTGTTTTCTGTAGTATGAGTGAGTTCTGGGTTGCAGGTTGGGCAAGGACAACTGTCTTTTTTAAGCTAATCTGCAGGCCGAACTCTTGACATGCAGAGTCAAAAAATGTGCAGAACAGTTGTAGTTCAGCCTCTGAGTGGGTGGCAAATGCAGCATCATCAGCATAAAGCAGTTCACGCACCATGATGTGACGTACTCTGGTTTTAGCCTGCAGTCTGGAGAGATTGAAAAGTTTTCCTGAGCTGCGGGTATGTACAGTAAGAGGATGCCAGAGTTTTCGGGGAAAGCGCGACGTAGTAGAGCAGAGAAAAATATTCCAAAGAGGGTAGGAGCAAGAACACAACCTTGCCGATTGTGGAGTGCCCGGTTCGAAACCCACATTGGCTTTCAGGGAGGATACAATCTGCAAGGACTTGTAGTCGTGGTAGAACAGTTCGAGCAAATATCTTTCCGGCAACACTGAGCAGACAATTTCCTCTGTATTTGTTACAGTCTGCACGGACCCCTTTGTTTTTATAGATGGTGATGATCATCTCGAATGACATCTGGGAGATATCATTGTTCCAGCAAGACACAAACAGAGACGAGCGCATCCCCACCTGCTTTAAAAACCTCAGAAGGGAGGCCATCAGCTCCAGGACACTTGTTGTTTTTAAGGGTGTTTATGGCAGATTTGACTTCTTCAATGGTGATGTCTGTGACAGGCTGGCCATAGAGAATGCTAAAATGCTCAGCCCAACGTGTCAGATGAGATTCCAGATCAGTCAGGGATTCACCAGCCAGGGAACAGAGGGGAGAGGACTTTTTGGGGACTGGGCCTAAAGCTTCTTTCAGGCCTACGAAGACACCTCTGATCTTGCCACTATGCACATGACTCGATATGATCACATAGTGTGTTCCAGTATTCTTGCATGCCAGTACAAGTGGCCTTTTGGACATTGCGACATGCCTGCCTCTATGCTGCCTTATTTGAGGAGTGTTATGCTGCAAGCAGGACAGTCTGGCTGAGCGCTTTGAGGCAATTGCCGGTAGTAGCAGGCTGGCATGAGCCTTGAACCAGTCTGGCTGTGACCTGGATAGCTTTCCAAAGGTGGAGAATGCAGCTTTTGTTGTGATAGAGTGGAAGTGTTGCCAGGCACAGGTAATGTCCGCGGATGAGAGGGATGGGTCAGTGTTATCTGCATACGGTGATGAGACCGCATAGCCAGTCACAAGTACTTCTTGGAATGTACTGCACTGCAGGAGAATAGGTAGCAAAAACATCCAGGCGAGGACTGGGCTTGGGCCTGGCGTGATGAAGCTTTATTGGGGTCAACCTTAGTTTGCAGCGTACAAGGGCGTGATCAGTGTCACAGTCTGCTGAATGCAGTGATCGGCAATGTGTTACATCCTTTAAAGGCCTACTGAAATGAAATGTTCTTATTTAAACGGGGATGGCAGATCCATTCTATGTGTCATACTTGATCATTTCGCGATATTGCCGTATTTTTGCTGAAAGGATTTAGTAGAGAACATCGACGATAAAGTTCGCAACTTTTGGTCGCTGATAAAAAAAGCCTTGCCATTACCGGAAGTAGCGTGACGTCGCAGGTTGAAAGGCTCCTCACATTTCCCCATTGTTTACACCAGCAGCAAGAGCGATTCGGACCGAGAAAGCGACGATTACCCCATTAATTTGAGCGAGGATGAAAGATTTGTGGATGAGGAACGTGAGAGTGAAGGACTAGAGTGCAGTGCAGGACTTTCTTTTTTCGCTCTGACCGTAACTTAGGTACAAGGTCTCATTGGATTCCACACTTTCTCCTTTTTCTATTGTGGATCACGGATTTGTATTTTAAACCACCTCGGATACTCTATCCTCTTGAAAATGAGAGTCGAGAACGCGAAATGGACATTCACAGTGACTTTTATCTCCACAACAATACATCGGCGAAGCTCTTTAGCTACTGAACTAACGTGATAGCATCGTGCTCAAATTCAGATAGAAACAAAATAAATAAACCCCTGACTGGAAGGATAGACAGAAGATCAACAATACTATTAAACCATGGACATGTAAATACACGGTTAATAATTTCCAGCTTGGCGAAGCTTAACAATGCTGTTGCTAACGACGCCATTGAAGCTAACTTAGCTACGGGACGGCGGCGGCGGCGGGCGTTGTAGCTTTCGACAAACCCTGGCCGCCATCAGAGTCGGCAAGAAACATATATTTCCCCAAAGTTACGTACGTGACATGCACATAGCGACACGCACGTACGGGCAAGCGATCAAATGTTTGGAAGCCAAAGCTGTACTCACGGTAACTGTAACTACACGATTAATGCTTTCCAGCCTGGCGAAGCTTAACAATGCTGTTGCTAACGACGCCATTGAAGCTAACTTAGCTACAAGACCTCACAGAGCTATGCTAAAAACATTAGCTATCCACCTACGCCAGCCCTCATCTGCTCATCAACACCCGTGCTCACCTGCGTTCCAGCGATCGACGGCGCGACGAAGGACTTCACCCGATCATCGATGCGGTCGGCGGCTAGCGTCGGATAGCACGTCTGCTATCCAACTCAAAGTCCTCCTGGTTGTGTTGCTGCAGCCAGCCGCTAATACACCGATCCCACCTACAGCTTTCTTCTTTGCAGTCTCCATTGTTCATTAAACAAATTGCAAAATATTCACCAACTCAGATGTCCAGAATACTGTGGAATTTTGCGATGAAAACAGAGCTGTTGGTATTGGGATACAATGTGTCCCAATACTTCTGCTTCAACCATTGACGTCACACGCAAACGTCATCATATCTAGACGTTTTCAACCGGAAGTTTCCCGGGAAATTTAAAATTGCACTTTATAAGTTAACCCGGCCGTTTTGGCATGTGTTGCAATGTTAAGATTTCATCATTGATATATAAACTATCAGACTGCGTGGTCGGTAGTAGTGGGTTTCAGTAGGCCTTTAAGTGCTCATGCTTCACCAGCTCATGGTCAAGTTGGTGCCAGCGTTTAGAACGAGGGTGACAGACACCAGGTGACTTTGGAGGAGTTTGAGCCCTGAAAGAAGGAAGAGGGGATGCAGAGTTGGTGTGTGCTGTAGAGTTCCAGGAGACATTGTCCATTGTCATTCATGTTGCTATGACCATGGTCTCCCAGGATGTTGGGCCATGTGCTGGAGTTCACACCCACTCAGGCATTGACGTCCCCAAGAATCAGCAGGCGTTCGGTTGAGGAGGTCTTTTGAAAAATGGAGCTCAGTTGAGATACGGCAAGGTGGGGGCGTGGAACGCTCTAAGCAGGAAGTGAAGTGTGTTCGTATATATATTATTATAATCATATATAGTATACACATATCTGGAAAGTATTTACATCATTTTGTTATGTTACAGTTTTATTCAAAAATGGAATACATTACATTTTGTCCTCAAAATTCTACACACAGTACGTCATGACAATGTGATTTATTTTTTTTAGAAATGTATTAAAAATAAAAAACTTAAAAATCCCATGTACGTAAGTGTTCACAGCCTTGGCCATGAAGCACAAACGTGAGCTCACATGAATCGTGTTTCAACTGATCATACTTGAGATATCCCTACAGCTTAAGTGGACTCCACCTGTGTTGGACATGATTTGGAAAGGCACACGCGTTTCTATACATAAGGTCCCACACTTGACAGTGCATGGCAGGGCACAAACCAAGAATGAAGTCGAAGGAATTGTCTGTCGACCTCTGAGATAGTGTTGTCTCGAGGCACGCATTTTGGGAAAGGTTCAGAAAAATAAAATAAACACAGTGGCCTCCATCATCCGTAAGTGGAAGACTTTTGGAACCACCTAGACTCTTCCTCGAGCTGGCTGGTGGTCAGTCAATGTCTGCAACCCATCGATGTCTGCAATCCACTGCTTGTAAGCATGCATGCACATGCACACAAATGAACATATTTCAAGTATTTGCTTGGAACGAAACACTCATCGAAAGCAACTGCCTCGTGTGCCTTGTGTACAAATAAGTAGTGATTTTATGTGATACAATGTTTCTTTCATTGTATCATGTGACCTGCAAGCTTGTAGACAAATACTGCATGAGGAAGTTCTCTTTGACGCAAACAATGGTAGCTGACATTTTCCAATCAATGCAACCTGCTCAAAGATAGGTGTGCCAAGCTTGTAGCATCGTATTCAAAAAGACTTGAGGCTGCCAAAGGTGCATCAGCAAAGTATTGTGCAACGGCTGTGAATACTTATGAACATGTGATTTCTTATTTTTTATTTTTAATAAATGTCAAAAGCACAGGAGTTAGTGCATGTGCCTCACAATAAGAAGGTCCTGGGTTCAATCCCCAGGCTCGGGTCTTTCTGTGTGGAGTTTGCATGTTCTCCCCGTGACTGTGTGGGTTCCCTCCAGGTACTTCGGCTTCCTCCCACCTCCAAGGACATGCACCTGGGGATAGGTTGATTGGCAACACTAAATTGGCCATATTGTGTGAATGTGAGTTTGAATGTTGTTTATCTGTGTTGGCCCCGCGATGAGGTGGCGACTTGTCCAGGGTATACACTGCCTTCCACCCGAATGCAGCTTGGATAGGCTCCAGAGAGCGGTAGAAAATGGATGGATGTACATTTCAAAAAGCTATAAAATATATATATATATATTTTTTTTTGCATTGTGTAGAATATAACATAACGAAATGTGGAAAAGATGAAGCGCTATCATTACTTTACGGTTGCACTAAATGTATGTATGTATATATATATACATATATATATATATATATATATATATATATATATATATATATATATATATATATATATATATATATATATATATATAAAATCACATTTTGTCCAAGGTTAACTCACAATTAATTGTGATTAATAATAGATACAAATAAAAAAAATTATCTTCATTATGTGTACCTTAGATCTTTTTAATTTTTAATACTATCAATGTAGAATTGGACAATTTGTTTGCATCATGCAAAGGTTTGTTTTTAAAACATTATGCTTTTTTAAACAGCTCAACACATAAAATGGACACAAACACTCTTACTGTCACTTGTGGGTCGCATCTTCGTTCTCTCGGGATGCAGACGGACAACACCGGACGAAAGCATGAGGTAGGAGAATATGTATTTCTCATAAATCATAGCTCAAACCAAAAACAGGAAACCGTGCCGATCGCACGGGAAGCTAAGGTAACCACTTACCACTGGAATTAGAGATGTCCGATAATATCGGACTGCCGATATTATTGGCCGATAAATGCTTTAAAATGTAAAATCGGAAATTATCGGTTTCAAAAAGTAAAATGTATGACTTTTTAAAACGCCGCTGTACAGAGTAGTATGTGGACGTATGGAGAAGTACAGAGCGCCAATAAACCTTAAAGGCACTGCCTTTGCGTGCCGGCCCAATCACATAATATCTACGGCTTTTAACACACACATAAGTGAATGCAAGACATACTTGGTCAACAGCCATACAGGTCACACTGAGGGTGGCCGCATAAACAACTTTAACACTGTTACAAATATGCGCCACACTGTGAACCCACACCAAAAAAGAATGACAAACACATTTCGGGAGAACAGCCGCACCGTAACACAACATAAACACAACAGAACAAATACCCAGAACCCCTTGCAGCACTAACTCTTCCGGCACGCTACAATATACACCCCCGCTACCCACTACCCCCCTCCCCCCCCTCACCTCAACCCCGCCCCCCCAACCCCTTCCACCTCAACCTCCTCATGCTTTCTCAGGGAGAGCATGTCCCAAATTCCAAGCTGCTGTTTTGAGGCATGTTAAAAAAAAGAATGCACTTTGCGACTTCAATAATAAATATGGCAGTGCCATGTTGGCATTTTTTTCCATAACTTGAGTTGATTAATTTTGGAAAACCTTGTTACATTGTTTAATGCATCCAGCGGGGCATCACAACAAAATTAGGCATAATAACGTGTTAATTCCACGACTGTATGTATCGATATCGGTTGATATCGGGATCAGTAATTAAGAGTTGGACAATATCGGAATATCGGATATCGGCAAAAAAGCCATTATCGGACATCTCTAACTGGAATCATGAACTAGGAAACAAGAATACCAGCGTAACTGTTGCAAATGCAAACAATGAAGCCAGACAGAGTGTGGCGAGCAACGCGAATAAATAGCTCTCTGATTAGTGCTCGACAGCAGGTGAGCATGTGGACCACTAACCAGAGGCAGGTGAACCCAATTAATTCCCATGGAAACCAAATCAAACCCAGAGGTGCACAAAACAGGAACTAGGGAGTCCAAAACTAACAGAACATAACTAAACAAAACATGATCCGGGCCACGGATCATGACACTTACAGACACACCATAGCCCGAGTGGGACTAATTTTCAGCTCCTTTCTAGAAATACTCAATAAAATTGATATAAAAGTTAATATTCTCCTCTTGTTACTGTTGAACAACCTATATTAATGTTTATTAGAGGATGTGGGGGAAAAAAATGCAAAGGTCACCGCAAGTGACTGTATTAACCCAGATTTCCACTGGATGCGTAATGGCTCCAGAACAGTAAGATTTTGGAAATGTTTATTTACATACTTTAACAAGGCAGTAAAACGAATGATCAAACAAAACAGAAGTCATCGTCATGGACCCACAAGCTGCAAACGCTAGCTCTCCAATCAGCTAAACAGACTCAATAACACCACGGTAAAGTTTTGGTGAATTTACTGAAGAATTTGTGAAACTGAAACAATGCAAAAATAATGCCTTTGTAAGTTAATTATGCTAACACAGACACTCGTAAACATGTTCCAATATTGGCTAATGCCAACGACGCTAGCTAATTAATTACATTATGATAGCACATACAAATATGCATAACAACTTTCTTACAGACATCACACATGGGACGGTTTAGTAAGTATGAATAGTTTTAGTTATACGTAAAACTTACACACGTTGCTTGGAATGATCAATGAAGAATCCATATATAGAATCCAACGCTATGGATGACTACAGGACAGAAGTAGTGGTTTAAAGCAGTGGTCCCTAACCTTTGTGTAGCTGCGGACCAGTCAACGCTTGAAAATTTGTCCCACAGACCGGGGGGGCGTATTTATTTTCATGTGTGCTAACGGACTGTATCCCTGCAGACTGTATTGATCTATATTGATATATAATGTAGGAACCAGAAATATTAATAACAGAAAGAAACAACCCTTTTGTGTGAATGAGTGTGAATGAGTGTAAATGGGGGAAGGACTTTTTTTGGGTTGATGCACTAATTGTAAGTGTATCTTGTGTTTTTTATGTTGATTTAATAAAAATAAAAATTATTTTTTATTTTGTTATTTGTTGTGCGGCCCGGTACCAATCGATCCACGGACCGGTAGTTGGGTACCACTGGTTTAAAACACTGAACAGAAGGAAATACTGTAGACCTTAACCGTGCAGAATCTGCAGAGAGCGAACTTGTTTAAAAGATGACGCCATAGCACAAACAATAACACAGCTTTTCAGTGGCTCTGCTTGTGTTTAATGAAAGCCATTGTTTATAACAAAAAATTATGGTCACTAGCGAAAAAAAATCCATAAATTAGCCGCACCTTTTTATAAGCCGCAATGTTTGAAGTGTAGAAAAAGAAGTAGCGCCTTATAGTCCAGAATGTACAGTGTGCTATCTGTATCCTTCTCGATGGTCACAGCGTTTATGTATTGCACCAGGTATGCATTCAATTTGGATTTGTCCACTTCTCCAGTAAGCGTTTTACGTTTAACTTAAGTTTTTACTTTCACTTTTCTGTTCTGTTCTCCCAAAAGTGTCTGTCTCACTTTGGGAGACATAATGAAGTGTCAAAACTAAGCAACGGTATTCTTCCTCAAAGTTGCTATCGACGTCCCACTGAAGCACACACTACGCACACACAGCTTGAGTTACATAATGTGCACGGAGCGGTGTGGCACACACACAGCATGCGATATCTTTCTGCCAATGCTGTAACTATTTTTCGAGACTGAACATTTTAGGTTGATCCTGGAATTTTTACTTTTTATTGATTGATTGAAACTTTTATTAGTAGATTGCACAGTGAAGTACATATTCTGTACAATTGACCACTAAATGGTAACACCCGAATAAGTTTTTTAACTTGTTTAAGTCGTGGTCCACTTAAATTGATTCATGATACAGATAAATACTATTTTCATAATACAGTCATCACACAAGATAATCATCAGAGTATATACATTGAATTATTTACATTATTTACAATCCGGGGTGTGGGATATGGAGGGGGGTGTGGGGGGTGTTTATGTTTGGTTGGTATCAACACTTCAGTCATCAACAATTGCATCATCAGAGAAATGGACATTGGAACAGTGTAGTACTGACTTGGTAGGATATGTACAGCAAGTAGTGGACACAGAGAGAGAGAGATCAGAAATTATAAGAAAAATTGTCTACATTTGATTATTTACAATCCGAAGAGGTATGATGAGGAAGGGGAAGGGAGGGGAGGGTGTTAGTTTAGGGTTGAAGTTGCCTGGAGGTGTTCTTAGTGCGGTTTTGAAGGAGGATAGAGATGCCCTTTCTTTTACACCTGTTGGGAGCGCATTCCATATTGATGTGGCATAGAAAGAGAATGAGTTAAGGCCTTTGTTAGATCGGAATCTGGGTTTAACGTGGTTAGTGGAGCTCCCTCTGGTGTTGTGGTTATGGCGGTCATTTACGTTAAGGAAGTAGTTTGACATGTACTTCGGTATCAGGGAGGTGTAGCGGATTTTATAGACTAGGCTCAGTGCAAGTTGTTTTACTCTGTCCTCCACCCTGAGCCAGCCCACTTTGGAGAAGTGGGTAGGAGTGAGGTGGGATCTGGGGTGGAGGTCTAGAAGTAATCTGACTAGCTTGTTCTGGGATGTTTGTAGTTTAGATTTGAGGGTTTTGGAGGTGCTGGTGTACCAGGAGGTGCAAGCGTAATCAAAAAAGGGTTGAACGAGAGTTCCCGCTATAATCTTCAAGGTGCTTTCCAGAGAGGAGATTCTATAGAGAAATCTTGTTCGTTGGTTGACCTTTTTGATTACCTTGGTTGCCATTTTATCACAGGAAAGATTAGCCTCTAGAATGGAACCTAGGTAGGTGACCTCATCTTTCCTGGTGATAACAATGTCACCCACTTTTATAGTGAAATCATTGACTTTCTTAAGGTTGATGTGGGACCCAAATAGGATGGATTCCGTTTTACCTAAGTGTATGGATAGCTTGTTGTCAGCGATCCAGGTGAAAATTCTGCAGAGTTCAGCACTGAGGATTTTCTCCACCTGTGACTTGTCCTTGCCGGATACCAGCAGGGCCGAGTCATCCGCAAACAAAAACAATCCACAGTCGCATGCTGATGACATGTCGTTTATGTATATTAGGAACAGTAAAGGCCCCAATATACTGCCTTGGGGGACTCCACAGCTTACTGAGAGGGGGGTGGGACACGGTGCCGTTCACCACTACCACCTGTTTCCTCCCCTCCAAGTAAGATTGCATCCAACTCGATGAGGTTTTATCAAATCCGATTGCTCTGAGCTTATCCAACAGTATAACGTGGTTAACAGTGTCAAAGGCCTTCTGAAGGTCCAGCATGACCATGCCGCAGTATTTGCCCGCTTCCACCTCATGTTTGATGTGGTCGGTCAGATAGAGAAGGCATGTGTCAGTGGAGTGGTTAGTTCTGAAGCCGGATTGGATTTTGTACATGAGTTTATTTGTGGCAAGGTAACTATCGACCTGTTCATACATTTTTCCATTACTTTCAAAATGGAACTGAGAATAGAAACAGGTCGGTAGTTGCCAGGTTCAAATTTGCTTCCTTTTTTAAAGAGGGTAGTTACTCTCGCTATTTTGAAATCTTTTGGTACTTGGCCTTGAGTAATTGAGAGGTTTATTTTGTGCGTGATGATCGGGGCAACGGTGGTGGCAAAGTCCCCGAGGAATCTGGAGGGAATATTATCAAGGCCGGTGGCCTTGTTTGGGTGGAGTGCGCTCAATTTTTAGAAATGGTCTCACCTCGTCATCTGAGACCATTTCTAATTTGAAACTGAAAACTGAATATCCCCTTTCAGTTTAAATTGTAGTTTTTGCTTGAATTCAGCATGAAGCTGCTACATAAAAAAACAATATGTCTACATTTAAATTGTGTGCAATACTTTCTGAATGCATTGTCAATGTGAGATAACACTTTAACCATTTTACAAAACCCAAAATCAGTGAAGTTAGCACATTGTATAAATAGTAAATAAAAACAGAATACAATTGTGACAGTCTCTCACTGTCGGGGTTCCATGGACCACTAAGGGCTGACATGACTGGAGCAGTTTTGACTTTGTTTTATTATTTCAATAAAACGTTAGTGCAGGTCGGGTCGCTTTTCAGCCTTCCTCTTCCCACTGCTCGCTCTTCCGGTTTGCTTTTCAGCCTTCCGCGTCGTCTCCGTCTGCTTCTGGCTCTCTTCCGCGCTGCATCCGTTGCTGGCTCTCCACTTGTTGATTTTTCTCCACATTTTCCTTCCCCATCCTCCTCTGCTGCTCCCTTATTTTTCAGTGACAGAGGATTATATAATTGTGCCCAGCTGGGCGATCCACGCACCTGAGATTTATTACAGCGTCGATCCCGGCGCGCCCTGCCTCGCTGTGGCCCGCCGGCCACGCCTCCTCGCCGCCATCTTGGAGTCGGCCCCGGCGTGCCCTGCCTCGCTGTCGGTCTGCCGGCCACGTGTCCCCACAACGATGAGTTGAAAATCCTTTTCAACTTATATTCAATTGAATATACTGCAAAGACAAGATACTTAAAGTTCGAACTGAGAAACTGTTTTTTTTTGCAAATAATCATTAACTTAACTTAATGGCAGCAACACATTGCAAAAAAGTTGGCACAGGGGCATTTTTACCACTGTGTTACATGGCCTTTCCTTTTAACAACACTCAGTAAACGTTTGGGAACTGAGGAGACACATTTTTGAAGCTTTTCAGGTGGAATTCTTTCCCATTCTTGCTTGATGTACAGCTTAAGTTGTTCAACAGTCCGGGGTCACCGTTGTGTTATTTTAGGCTTCATATTGCGCCACACATTTTCAATAGGGCCTTACGATGAGGTGGCGACTTGTCCAGGGTGTACCCTGCCTACCGCCCGGATGCAGCTGAGATAGGCTCCAGCACCCCCCGCGACCCCGAAAGGGACACGTGGTAGAAATGGATGGATGGATGGATTTTCAATGGGAGACAGGTCTGGACTACAGGCAGGTCAGTCTAGTACCCTCACTCTTTTACTATGAAGCCACACTGTTGTAACACGTGGCTTGGCATTGTCTTGCTGAAATAAGCAGGGGCGTCCATGGTAACGTTGCTTGGATGGCAACATATGTTGCTCCAAAACTGTATGTACCTTTAAGCATTAATGGTGCCTTCACAGATGTGTAAGTTACCCATGTCTTGGGCACTAATACACCCCCATACCATCACAGATGCTGGCTTTTCAACTTTGCGCCTATAACAATCCGGATGGTTCTTTTCCTCTTTGTTCCGGAAGACACGACGTCCACAGTTTCCAAAAACAATTTGAAATGTGGACTCGTCAGACCACAGAACACTTTTGCACTTTGCATCAGTCAATCTTAGATGAGCTCGGGCCCAGCGAAGCCGGCGGCATTTATGGGTGTTGTTGATAAATGGCTTTCGCTTTGCATAGTACAGTTTTAACTTGCACTTACAGATGTAGCGACAAACTGTAATTACTAACAGTGGTTTTGTGAAGTGTTCCTGAGCCCATGTGGTGATATACTTTACACAATGATGTCGCTTTTTGATGCAGTACCGCCTGAGGGATCGAAGATCACAAGCATTCAATGTTAGTTTTCAGCCTTGCTGCTTACATGCAGTGATTTCTCCAGATTCTCTGAATTTTTTGATTAAATTATGGACCGTAGATGGTGAAATCCCTAAATTCCTTGCAATAGCTGGTTGAGAAATGTTGTTCTTAAACAATTTGCGCACACATTTGTTCACAAAGTGGTGACCCTCACCCCATCCTTGTTTGTGAATGACTGAGCATTTCATGGAAGCTGCTTTTATACCCAATCATGGCACCCACCTGTTCCCAATTAGCCAGTTCACCTGTGGGATGTTCCAAATAAGTGTTTGATGAGCATTCCTCAAATTTCTCTGTCTTTTTTGTCACTAGTGCCAGCTTTTTTGAAACATGTTACAGGCATCAAATTCCCAATGAGCTAATATTTTCAAAAAATAAAGTTTTCCAGTTCAAACGTCAAGTATCTTGTCTTTGCAGTCTATGCAATTGAATATAGGTTGAAAAGGATTTGCAAATCATTGTTTTCTGTTTTTGTTTACGATTTACACAACGTGCCAACTTCACTGGTTTTGGGTTTTGTATTTGCACACCCAAATTAACGAGACCATTTTTTTTACAACCTCTGCAAGTCTGTAAGGGCTGGTGTTATGCCTACTATAAGCTGCTGTTTCAGGCTTAGAAAGTTGCACCACTGTTGCAACATATTGATGGACGTTCACAATACAGAATATTAGTTTATGACCATAAGCTGGCGGTAGGAGCACAGGCGCCTTTTTAGTGGAACAGCTGGAGTGGTGGAAAAGCTCATTCAAAATGTAGGCGGCAGCTGGAGGTGATGCTGCTGCACACATCTGTGCTACAGTGTTCTTACCAAAGGTGTCATCATACTACTACATAACTACATAATATTATTACATAAATACCTTATCACATTAATAACTGTGCCATATTTTCTTCCCACCTTCACGTCATAGTATTATGTCTTATACTTTTGTGTTGCACATTATTCTATATCATGCATTTTTGTATCATTCTGTGGTACCTTTTTATTTCAAATATTTTGATTTTAATGTATTTCACAGCAGTCATTTGTTAACTCTTTAAAAAGTGCAAAGGAAGAATACTGTTTCCAAGATGAAATGCAAAAAATTAAAACATATATAGAGGACAATATTACAGGTTAAATCATCTGGGCATATCATAGAAATCCCCAGATACTATGCAAAAGTGCCTCCCCTCGGGGCCATTAGCATCTGATTGGTCAGATTTCGTTCAAAATGGACTCGACCAAGCAGAAACGAGTGTTTGACTAATCCGTGTTTTCTCTAAGGTGTGTGACATGATAATAATAGTTGGCCTTTGAAATGGAAAACAGTTTCCTCCCTACAGGCTAAAGAGGATGAATAAATATCATTTGATGAGATCTTATTTTGTGGGCCAAAATGTATTCAACTGAAAACTCGTATGGATCAAATATTTAACAGATTCTGCTGTGCTTTTGTAATTGTTGTCGTTGAATATCAAGGTTTCCTTTGTTGCTTTTGGGTGTAGTTGGCTTGTGCATGACTACACTGACTGCTATCACACACACACGCACACACACACACACACACACATACAGTATGCACACACTGCAGTGAAACGAATAATGATGAAAAATAAAATAAATATTAATACTTGTTCATTTAACTGTTATGAATGTTTTTGTCTGATTTTAATCCTTTTTTCTTTTCTTTTTTTACATTTTATTGAGTGAGAAATTGCTGAATTAGATCGTTTACTGATCAAATACACGGCAGAAACCTGAGATGAGACTCTGGCGAGTGTCTCTAATCGGCTTAGTGGACTGTGTTCAGTGCACTTAGTTAATGGATGTGCGTACCCATCTTTATTTGTAAACATGTCGCTGATACGTTTGCAGAAACATTTATTATATACCAGGGGGACCTCAACAGGCGGCCTGCAATCCAAATCCGTAAATGTAAACATAATGTATCAATTTGAACGTACTTGTACTATTTGACACACCTTTGTAATCAGGCTTTTTACTGATCATGTTAAACTCTCCTTATGTTTGAAATGTTGTATTATAATTTAAATTTGCATTTGTATTGTTTATTTTATTTATTGCTATTATTACTACTATTTTTCTCTCAAAGTAAAATTTTTATTAAATGATTACCATATTATTTATATTATTTACATTTTATGCCATGTTTTGTTTTGTTTTGTTATTGTCAATAGTGCTGTGTGTGAGTGAGTGAGTCTGTGTGTGTTTGTGTGTGTGTGTGTGTGTGCGTTTGTTACATACATATTCACATACATACATACACATGCACTTTTAACATACAAGTGTACACAATCATACTCCTACAAATACATACCCATATCACAAAACACAGCACATTACTAAAAATGTACCTATTTTTTTATAATAACAAAGTATGTATAGTCTGCTCCTCTTTCTCTCTGTTGTTGTTGCTTTTTGTCGTTGTGTCTATCTGTCTTATCTCCGCAATTTCCCCTTAAGTCTTCTTTTTCCTTCTTCTTTCTATTCTATTCCTAAATAGGGAAACAAGAACAAAAAAAGTTCAACTGACTATATGTTGTTGTCAGCAATGTTTACTAGAGTTGCGCAATATAGACAATATACGATATAAATGATATACATTTGTCTAAAGATAAAGCTTTTAATACTATTGTTATATTCTGGTAATGCATGTTGATGACACATTCTAGCTGTGTCCCACAAATTTGACAGCAACTCAACGCAATATAGCATTTTTGCTAAAGGCTAATGTCCCTCCACAGTGCAAAGGCACTTCTGTCAGCAATCCTCGCCTCCATGGTGGCAAATAAACAACGTTTCCCACAAGTATCATTATTACTGGAGGACGAGGAATAGCGAAACATGCCTAACTACACTCCGCAAAAGGAAATGGTAACCACAAGCTAGAGCTCTTGAATGTAAACAAAGGTGGGTGGAGATATACAAATATCGATAGCAACGATACCATGACTTTTCTTAATTTTATTTGCTATAGTATAGTTTCATTGTCATATTTTTATTACATGTTTTTTGTATATTCTTAATTTAGGTAACCAGGGACTGCAGATGGAAATGAGCTATTTAGCTATAATCTGGTGCAGAACATATCTGTCTTTGAGCTTAATGTATCTTAATGTGTATTGTCCCTTCAAATAAAGACTAAACTAAACTAAGTAATACAGTGATTAGATTTATATTTTTTTTTAGCACAAAATCTTTTTTGATTTTTGTTATTGTTTACAAACTTGGAAGATAATTCCCTGCACACAGGAAGACTTTAAGGGCAAACATAAGTAGATCAGGGCTATTCAACTACATAATGAAGAGGGCCGCAGTTTCAAGAGCCCAACGGCTCAGGGGCCGGACATCGAAATGTAGATGTTTCGTCAGAAAGTGCCTCCGCAGGTTATATTTCTTTGAGACTGTGTTCACTAAATTGCAAAGTAAACACATCGGTTTTCACACTGCACTGTCAATAAATTAATTATTCTGCCCTCACTACTGGTTTCCAGCGTGTCCAGATAGTTAAAAGCATGAAAAAAAATAAGCTCTAGTTTTTGTTGAGGATTGTTGTTCTTTCTTTTGAATTATTTTCCTTCTTTAGTTTTATTTCTTTACACTTCTTCCTTCATTTAGGTTTGCAAGACTAAAATGATAAACATAAAATAAACATTACAAAAGTATAACGTTCATTGTGTATTTTACATAAATAAAATAGTGTATATATTCACACAATAAACTACAAATGTTTACACATATAGAAATTACACAACATTCACACACCAAACATTGTATGTGACTTATCACTTGAAGCGTTTTCACCCTTTACTGGTCAAGTTTACCACTAAATGTATTAAAGGACAAATAACACGACCATGAATACATCACAAAGTCGGCAATTTCATTATAAAACAAACTAAATATATTTCTGCACAAATTATATCTACTTTAAAATGCTTGACCAACCTTGGTGATGAAGCTTACACGCTGCGATTTCTACCATTGTTGCTGTTTGTCTGCATCAATTTGTCCGCCGCTTAAACGGTCCGCCAGAAAATAATGACTTGAGCACTTGCTCGGGGTAGAACATTCATACTTTGTTGGCCAGTTGTTGTTAAAAGTTAGATTTTTGCAATTTATTTAGATTTTTTTACAGGGTTGATTGAGTAGTCTTCTTCTACTCACCCCACTGCTGCTTCACTGTGAGACATACGTCTCACTGTTGCCCTCTGCAGGGTGGTGGGAGTACTGCATACATCATCAACCCTTGTTTTAATGGTTTCATCAAGTGATGTTCGGGGAGCCAAATGAAAAGCTTTGGCGGGCCGGATATGGACCTGGAGTATATTCATATAGATTTGAGAAAATAATACAACCAGAAATTTTACCGCATACATCGGCAGCCAAATTAGGAGCTTTTGCATTATAATTTATTATACCAAATAATATATGGTGATATACCGTAAATGTACCCTTAACCCGCAAACAGAAGTCCTGCTTGGTCAATATCTTTATCGATCGCCACAACGTAATGCAGTAATAGACAATAAGACAATTACTGCACTTTAATACATGTAAAAAATGAATAAGACTTAATTTAACACTCAATATATAGAATACAGTGTTTCCCACACATTCATTTATTTGTGGCGGCCCACCACGAAAGAATTACGTCCGCCACAAATATATTTTTGTCCTGTCCAGCTTCTCAGGCAAATCATATAGTTGATGTAGATGCCCATATAGGCTGTTCAGATTTACTTTACAAAAGAGAAGTGTAGGATACTTCTCTTGTTGCCTTATTTGTATTTGACCACTACTGTTTTCTGTTTATTTGTTACTGACTGTGGCAGGACACCTCTGCCTCTGTTTCACTTTATGTTGGTGGTAAATAATATGGTTGTAGTAGTAGGCTAAAGTTAAATTATTTAGTATGCACTAATTAAAGGGGCAGAGCTTTAAGAGACATTTTAGCTTTTATATTTTATAAGATATATTTTTTTTAAGAACCACAATTAATAAATATATTTCAGTGAATAACTTATTGTTCAAATCTGTATATAAATATGTACATAAAGTGTTGTAATTATATTGTAAAATGGATTGATGGATGGATGGATGGATGGACGTTTAAAACCAAACTGTTATTATTAATTAGTAAGTATACATTTTTTTAGCCTTTTTAGAGAAAATCATATCATTGTAGTAAATTATGCAAATTACTCGATGATGTCATGGTGACCACGCCCATAGCCACGCCCCCACCGCCACAGGTATCTTGGCAGTTTATGGGAAACACTGGAATAATAAATAAATAAACAATAAAAATATATAGAATATGCTTTTAAAAATGTTTTTTAAATATGAGATGTAGTGACGCCGCAATATTTGAAGTGTGATGTAGCGAGAGAGAATTGTAAACTAAAGTCTCAGCTATCACAGTACACCAGTCATTTTCAAAGTATGTTGAGGGCCTCTAATGGAAGGGTGCCAGAAGACTTTGGAAAAGGTGCAGCAACTTTATTAAAATACAGAAAGACAGCATGGATGTCTTCAGGTATGTTAAGAAAGGAAACACGGGGTTGGGAAGAACAAGCGTATAGGGGAGGCCCCGGCATATTTGTGTTCTCTGAAGGGAGGCTCAAAGTCATATTTCATGCTGTTGTTTGGGCTAGGTATTAAAATAAATACCTGTACATGAATAATGTAGCATACGATTATTTATTCCTATTGCATCCCTATCAGACACAGTTTTTGTGTTGTTTTCCCTCGGTCCCAGCAAATTGTAACTGAACTGACAAAGTTGCCACTTGTATGTTAAACACTCCGCTCATGAATAATAAACTTCCAGTCTTCCTAATACACATGCACAAACAAGACAAGTAGACAAACAAACAAGTTATGTAACCATGTGTTGTGTACCATGTCACCATGACCTTGAAGTTGTGTTGGTAATGTGTACGTAAACTCTATGGTGCATTGGAAGCCACTGTCACACAGCGTTAAGACGATTACGATCATTCATATGCCAAAAGATGAGAAATGAAGGGAGAAATCACTTCCACCTGCTGTTAAAAGATGTTTATTACGTCTGTCAAGTGGTGACTTATTCCTCCAGTTTAACCCCAATCTGTCAGCAGGAGTGTCAACTGCTCAAGTTTTGTCATGAAATTGCTCCTTTATACACTCAATAAACCACAGGGATTAACAGATGATACCAGAAGGACTTTTCATTTTATTTCATTTCCTTTCTTATCTGAACATTTAAATGAACAATATAACATTATCTCCGACAAGGAGCTCATCTTCTCTCCCTTTTCCATTTTTGTAACAGAAAATGATAAGCGGTTATTAATTTTCTGAACAAATTAGTCACACACTTTTTTCTACTTTGATACAATTGATGTCTGATGTAAATGACAAATCGCAGGGATTCACCAATAGGTGTGTGATGTTGCCCTTCTTATATTGGCATTCCAAACCATTTGCCTTCAGGTTAGCGTCCTGACTGTTAATCACCTGTGAGGTACATTTAAATGCTCTCTGAGGTTGTCTTGTATCTTGAGCAGATGCTGCCAACGTTTCGCAGAGATGGTGTCTATTTGCATGCGCCACAAGCAGTAAGCCAGGGCTATTCAACTACATAATGAAGAGGGCCGCAGTTTCAAGAGCCCAAGGGATCAGTGGCCAGACATGGAAATGTGGCTGTTTCGTCAGAAAGAGCCTCCGCAGGTTATATTCCTTTGAGACTGTGTTTACGTAATTGCAAAGTAAACACATCGGTTTTCAAACTGCACTGTCAAGAAATTCATTATTCTGCCCTCACTACTCGTTTCCAGTGTGTCCAGATAATTAAAAGCATGAAGAAAAATAAGCTATTGTTTTTGTTGAGGATTGATGTTCTTTCTTTTGAATTATTTTCCTTCCTCAGTTTTATTTCTTTACACTTCTTCCTTCATTTAGGTTTGTAAGACTATAAATATAAACAAAATTATAACGTGCATTGTGTATTTTACATAAATAATGTCCATTAAATAAAATAGAAGGTCTAATGTTAATATATTCACACAATTAACTACAAATGTTTACACATATAGAAATTACACAACATTCACACCCCAAACAATGGGGCCCATTCAGCAACCGTTCTTTACAAAACATTTTATTCTTAGGCCCACTTACAAAGTTTTTAAGGAGATTTTTGTATTCACCAATGTTTTCTTAGCTGGAATTTGTTCGTAGGTAAGAACAAAATCTACGAGTGCTCCAGGGCACTCTTAGGGTGGCCTTTTTGTTCTTAAGTGTGACAAGTTCCCTTACTTCTATTGTCTAATGTTAAATTAATTAAGGCTGCAGCTAACGATTATTTTTCTATCGATTAATCTATAGATTATTTGTTTCGATTAATCGGTTAATCTATCGATTATTTTTTCGATTCATCTATAGATTATTTTTCCT
Source organism: Entelurus aequoreus (assembly GCF_033978785.1). Taxonomy (NCBI): domain Eukaryota; kingdom Metazoa; phylum Chordata; class Actinopteri; order Syngnathiformes; family Syngnathidae; genus Entelurus; species Entelurus aequoreus. The sequence goes on from NC_084732.1 coordinate 50,189,832, forward strand.
TTTACCGATTATTTTTTTATTTAAAATGAAGATGAAAAAATAAATGTAGGCCTGTTTTTTCAAAAGGCATGGCTTTTATTTACAAAAAAAAAGAAGTATGGCCACTCAGTCAACATTGACAACAACATGACAAAATATTCTGTAGCAATGTAAACATTTAAAACTTTTAACATTTAACAAAATTAAAAGTAGCTTATTTGCTTTTTAATGTGCAAATATAAAAGTAAACATCCAGTGCAAATCTTAATATTCTGCAATAGTATAAGCATTTCAAAAGTAAAAGTATTGCTTATTTTGCTTTAAAATGTGCAAAAATAAAGATAAACATCCAATACAAAAAAGTGCAAAATGAAATATTCTGTAACAACAGTGTAAAGATTTCAACAAAAGTGAAAGTATTGCTTATTTGCTAAAATGTGCAAAAATAAAGATAAACATCCAATACAAAAAAGTGCCAATCTAAATATTCTGGAGCACTGTAAACATTAAGTATTGCTTTTAAAATGTGCAAAATAAACATCCAGTCCAACACAGTACACAATAACCAATTCTACTCATTCCAGTGAGTGTCTAACAGTTGTAATGAAGAAAGGTTAGCATGTCTACATGCTCTGCTTCTTTTCTTGTTTACAATATTCCCAGCAGCTGAAAATAGGCGCTCAGAAGGGGTCGATGTGGCTGGAACTGAGAGCTAATTACCGGTAGCCTTCACCTCAAGCCAGGACTGCGAGTGAGCTGAGCTCCAGTTTATACTCCTAGAAGGTCAACGGGCTCATAGTGATGTTACTAGTAGTTGACTGGGAGGTGTTTATTATCATTTGGGGAGAGTCTGCTGCCCGATGCTCACCTGCTAAACACCTATCTGCTCCACGCTGAAGCGCTGACTACATGCGCTCTGAATACGCACTGCTGATTGGCTGATAACGCTTTGTGTGTACCAATCAGATGGTTGTGTGGGTGGGACAATGCTGCGTGCTGAGACAGAGGCAGCCGCAGAAGGAGCAAAGCAGCTTGTTAACACTTTAGCAGCTAAAGTTAGCTATAGCTTAGAAACTCGTTCGGTACACCCCCGTACCGAACCGAAAGCCCCGTACCGAAACGGTTCAATACAAAACACTACACCCCTAGCAGATACAAATGACACATTCATGTTTTTGTGTAATGATGACAACGTATACTCGCGCGGACTATTGACTAGTTGATGGTTTTCTTTTCAAATGTTCGTTCATAGCCGTTGTGCTGCTATGATAGGCCATTTCCGCTCGACACAGTGTGCATACAACAACATTATTAGGCCGTGTATTGAAATACTCCCACACTTTTGACCACTTTTGGCGTGATTTTTTCCCCCTCGCTCGCACAGTCTGCTTTGCGCTCCGCCATGACGGTAGTGTGACGTAAATATGCGACGCGTCGACGCACAAAAACGGCGTCGACGTATTTATGTAACCGATGACGTCGACTATGTCGACGCGTCGTTTCAGCCTTAAAATTAATATCATAGATAGATAGATAGATAGATGGATAGGATATATATATATATATATATATATATATATATATATATATATATATATATATATATATATATATATATATATATATATATATATATATATATATATATATATATATATTCCGCCCGAATGCAGCTGAGATAGGCTCCAGCACCCCCCGCAACCCCGAAAGGGACAAGCGGTAGGAAATGGATGGATGGATATATATATATATACGGTATATATATATATATATATATATATATATCAGTGGCGTGTGGTGAGGTTAATGTCTGGTGAGGCACGACTGCATCATCACAGTCAGATTTACAAACATATGAACCTGCAGTGCACAGGTGTACCTAATGTTGTGTCCCTGCGGTCGTTCGCGGCTCCTGCAGCGCGAGCATTGTTGTTTTTGCACTTTTTGGCTTCTTGTTAAGTGACTTTTTTTGGGTGGATTCGGTCTTGCACGTGGAGGGTTTGGGTGTGGGCTTTGGTTGGTGTGGCCGCGGCGCTCCCGTCGGGCGGTGCATTCTGCGGCGGAGGTGCTTGGCACCAGAAGGCGGGGTTATGAGACGAGCCTCACACAGTGTGCCTTCACAGCAGAGTTTTATGAATGCTCAGCACTAAAAATACGTTACACACATACAGTTGTTGACAAAATACACTGTACATTATATACCTCAGCTAACTAAACTATGGAAATGTATAATATAATTCATATAGCAATACAGTCTCACTGCACAGCAGGCCAGCAGTTAGCCGAGTCATTGCGCACAATCCATGTTGAGGCACAACGCAGTGATGTGCCTCAACTGGCTGCTGATCACCGCACCGTCTTTTCTCAGTATTTGAACGGCAAATGTGAAAATAAAAATAAAAATAATCTAAAACTGGTGAAGTTAAATGGAAAATAACTTTAGTATAATCACTGGATACATATAACAATTTAATTTTTTTTTTTTTCTTTTTACTTTTTTTTTTCTTTCCATGATGGCAGGTGAGGCCGTGCCTCCCCTGCCTCTAGTGACGGCACGCCACTGATATATATATATATATATATATATATATATATATATATATATATATATATATATATATATATATATATATACACTACCGTTCAAAAGTTTGGGGTCACATTGAAATGTCCTTATTTTTGAAGGAAAAGCACTGTACTTTTCAATGAAGATAACTTTAAACTAGTCTTAACTTTAAAGAAATACACTCTATACATTGCTAATGTGGTAAATGACTATTCTAGCTGCAAATGTCTGGTTTTTGGTGCAATATCTACATAGGTGTATAGAGGCCCATTTCCAGCAACTACCACTCCAGTGTTGTAATGGTACAATGTGTTTGCTCATTGGCTCAGAAGGCTAATTGATGATTAGAAAACCCTTGTGCAATCATGTTCATACAACTGAAAACAGTTTAGCTCGTTACAGAAGCTACACAACTGACCTTCCTTTGAGCAGATTGAGTTTCTGGAGCATCACATTTGTGGGGTCAATTAAACACTCAAAATGGCCAGAAAAAGAGAACTTTCATCTGAAACTCGACAGTCTATTCTTGTTTTTAGAAATGAAGGCTATTCCACAAAATTGTTTGGGTGACCCCAAACTTTTTAACGGTAGTGTATATATATATATATATATATATATATATATATATATATATATATATATATATATATATATATATATATATATATATATATATATGTATGTATATATATATATATATATATATATATATATATATATATATATATATATATATATATGTATGTATATATATATATATATATATATATATATATATATATATATATATATATATATATATATATATATATATATATATATATATATATATATAGATAGATAGATAGATATAGATAAGACAGACAAATGAGCAATATATGGACATATAGACATTTCAATATACCATGTGCACACACACACACACGCTCGCACGCACACACACACACACACACACACACGCATGCACACACACGCATACGCACACAATCATCAATTACCGGGGCGTTGATTTATTGATTGGTGACTCTTTAAAAGACTCAACTTACACAATGGCAATACTTTTGCTGGTACTGCAAGATGCCACAGATCGTGCCTTGTGGAGGGAGCGCATATTTCACGACCATGTAGACCTGTTTGCCCAAAGTGATTAATATTTATTTGAACGCTTTAGGCTACCTCAGCTGTCCCCCCTTTCCTAAACTTACGTTTTGACATTATGTATTTCCCCCGTGGGATAATATGAATTTCTCTTCTGTAATCTGTTTGTGTTTTCTCCGTGTGTTTGATGTTCGGCTTTTTCGCCGGAATTGTGCCCTTATATGGGGAATTAAGGGTGTTTACCTATGTAAATTACGGAATTAAGGGTGTTTACATATGCATATTGGGGAAACAAGGGCGTGTTTATATGCAAAATATGATAGACACGCACGCGCTAACCATTTGGCATTCTGCAACTTATGAACAGCAGGTGGGAATAATTTGGCCATTTAAAAGTTAAAAGTTAAAGTGCTAATGACAAGAACACCTCATGAATTTGAATGGACTCCTCTTAGGAAATCACTTAGGAAGAAAGATAAGAGGAAAAGTTAGGAACTTATTGCTGAATGGGGCCCATTGTGTGTGACTTATCACTTGTAGCGTCGTCGTCCTCTACGGGTCAAATTTAGCACTACATGTATTAAACGAGGCTTGATCGTTACTCAACACGACCACGACTACAAAAGACATCACCAAGTCAGCAATTTCAATACAAAACAAACTACATATATTTATGCACAAATTATATCTACCGTATTTTTCGGACTATAAGTCGCAGTTTTTTTCATAGTTTGGCCGGGGGTGCGACTTATACTCAGAAGCGACTTATGTGTGAAATTATTAACACATTAGCGTAAAATATCAAATAATATTATTTAGCTCATTCACGTAAGAGACTAGACGTATAAGATTTCATCGGATTTAGCGATTAGGAGTGACAGATTGTTTGGTTAAATGTATAGCATGTTCTATATGTTAAAGTTAAAGTTCTAATGATTGTCACACACACACTAGGTGTGGTGAAATTTGTCCTTTGCATTCGACCCATCGCCTTGATCATTTTTGGTGATTTAACCCCCAATTCCAACCCTTGATACTGAGTGCCAAGCAGGGAGGTAATGGGTCCCATTTTTATAGTCTTTGGTATGACCCGGCCAGGGTTTGAACTCACAACTTACCGATCTCAAGGCGGACACTCTAACCACTAGGCCACTGAGTAGGTATGTTATAGTTATTTGAATGACTCTTACCATAATATGTTACGTTAACATACCAGGCACGCTCTCAGTTGGTTATTTATGCGTCATATAACGTACACTTATTCAGCCTGTTGTTCACTATTTTTTATTTTATTTTAAATTGCCTTTAAAATGTCTATTCTTGGTGTTGGGTTTTATCAAATAAATTTCCCCCAAAAATGCGACTTATACTCCAGTGCGACTTATATATGTTTTATTCCTTATTTATTATGCATTTCCGGCAGGTGCAACTTATACTCCGGTGCGACTTATACTCCGAAGAATACGGTACTTACAAATGCTTGACCAAGTTTGGTGATGAAGCTTACATGCTGCGATTTCTACCATTGTTGCTGCTTGTCTGGATCAATTTGTCCGTCGCTTGAAAGGTCTGCCAGATAATAATTAATTGAGCTGCTAAAAGTCAGAATTTTGCGATTTATTTAGATTTTTTTTCTAGGGTTGAATGAGTAGTCTTCTTCTACTTAACCCACTGCTGCCAAATGAAAAGCTTTGGCAGGCCGGATGTGGACCGTGGACCGCCAGTTGAGTAGGCCTGCGGTAGGCATTAGAGTTTCCTTTTCTGCCTTAAACATGCACACTTGTTAAACATCTGCATGCTGCACTACTAGAAGGCTAAATTAAAAAAAAAATAATACAGCAGAACCAACAAGGATTTGAACCGACATTTAATGGCGTTTTCCTCAACCTTGTGTCCTGCCTCTACACAGATTTAAGGATTTTTTTTCATGTTTAATTTAAAAAAAAACTCAACAAACAATAAATGGCTGTTTGCAACATTTACACAGACACTTAAAGGACGCTAACTTTCCAATGTATACGTGTTGACGAGACAGGGTGAGTTACAGCCGTAAACACCAATAACTTTTTTGTGCCGGAAAAAGGATTGTTTACGTAAACTTAATAATTGTGAAAAATGTAGGCGACTTTTAAACTAGTGTTCTGTTAAACCACTAATGGCTAAATTAGCCGGTAAGCTAGCCGGTGGTCTTCTTATTTTTTGTTTTGAAAAATATAACTGTGAGCGAGTTGCAAACAGCCCCTTTAAGTAGCGATCAAAACTAAACAATGCTTGATAATGAAAAAAAACAAAACCTGATAAAAGTGACAACAGCCTACGGTTATTATAAAGGAGTTCATTTAAGACATACTCAGGGACGGCGCTACGCCGGGGATATGGGGTCTATAGCCTTGTCAGAAATCTATTCAGCCACAGTTGAGCCCTCCCAGTGGTTTAGGGCCTGGTTATGCTAAACCAGCTTTTCTTACCTATTGGTGCCTGCTGTTGTGTATTGAGGATCTGCATAAGCCCAGAAAATTTGAAGTCAAATCGTGGAGGCGTCGTTTGGAATTGGCCTCATTTGTGATGTCCCATTGTTGACGTCAGCGGATTATCGATATGTGGTAGAAATATATCCCTGAGGTGTGGATGTTTCCTAACCTCCTTGAAACATGCTGTGGTCCAGCCACTAATAAAAAAGAATAACTTTGACCCCAATATTTTTATCAAATTTTAGACCAATCTCAAAGTTGTCATTTTTATCCAAGGTCCTAGAGAAGGCTTTTGATTGATTGATTGAGAAGTTTATTGACATCTTAAAGAATTGAATCCATGTAAGGCTGTTTATGATCAACTTCTTTCTTATCTTAACTCAAATGATATTGGGGAACATTTTCAGTCTGGTTTTAAATCACAACATATCACAGAAACTGCCCTTTTAAGAGTTTTTAATGACATACTTTTAGCTGTGGACTCAGGTCAACCTGCAGTTCTTGTGCTTTTAGATTTGACTGCTGCTTTTAATACGGCAGACCACAGCATTATTTTAACTCGCCTTGAGTCTCTCAAATGATACCAGTCATTTTTGACCAGCAGGAGTTTTTCTGTAAACATAGGCCAATACTCCTCCTCTGAGTCTGCCCTTAAATATGGTGTACCCCAAGGTTCAATTTTAGCACTTGTCTTATTTTCTTTATATATGCTTTCCCTGAGTGCTGTTTTTAAAAAGCACAATGTTTCTTTTCACTGTTTCTGCTGTTTTGCCTGTAACAGTAAGCAATACCCATGTTGCCATGACTACTCTGCAGAACTGTTTGCATGATGTACAAAAATGCTTGGGGGCCAATCTTTTTATACTTAAACAAAAATAAAACACAAATTGTCGTATTTGGTCAAACAAACCGGCTGCAAGGTCATGGCAGTGCTATTGGTTCTCTGTCCTCATATTGCCACACATCAGCAAGGAGCCTTGGAGTCACTTTTGACAGCTTGCTTAAGCTGGACAAACAAATGAGCTCTGTTATTGAATCTAGCTTCTTTCAGGTAAGACTCCTTGCAAAAATAAAACAGTATCTTCCACAGGCTGACTTTGAAAGAGCCATCCATGCATTTGTGACGTCATGCCTGGATTACTGTAATTCGTAGTATGTAGGCCTGGATCAGGGCTCTCTCCAGCGGCTGCAGCGCTTGCAGAATTCTGCTGCTCGTTTAACCAAAACCAAACGACGTGAGCACATAACCCCTGTACTGGCCTCCCTTCATTGGCTCCCAAGTTCTTTTAGACGTCATTTTAAAATGTTACTTGTTTTTAAATGCTTACACCAAGAAGCCCCACCCTATTTTATTGAGCTTCTGCAGCATTATTGTCCCAGCAGGACCCTGAGGCCTTCAGACCAGCTCCTACTGGCTGTCCCAAAAACTAGGCTAAAAACCAGAGGAGATAGAGCATCTCAGTGGCAGGGCCCAGACTGTGGAACAACCTTCCAATATCTATTAGTTCCTCCCAGTCTCTGAGCCAATTTAAATCTAGGTTAAAAAAGTATTTTTACTCCCTGGCGTTTGGCAGGATATCTTGGTTGTTTTTATTTCTTGTTTTATCCTTTTTGATTTATTACATTTTAGTATTTTAGGTGATATATTCTGCACTTCTTTTAAGGTATATTTTACTATTGTATTTTATTCATCCTTCCGTGTTACCATGTAAATGTGCCCCTTTTCTTGTTGCAAATTGTTTCTTATGTGTGTACAGCACTTTGGCCAACTGGGGTTGTTTTTGAATGTGCTATAGAAATAAACTGAACTGAACTGAGAAATGGATAATAAGACCGCCAATCGTCTCCGTGTGTCCATCTTTGCTAAGCCTATCACCAGGCTGAGTCCATCTTTTTTGTGTCCAATCCCGCAACCGGACTGCGGGTGCACTTTGTAGCCAAATAGGCCTAACATGAATTTTCCTACTAAAAATTTCTTAAGTTATTATGTTGTGATCCAAAACAATATTGCCTAATGCACAGTTGTCTTTTTCCATTAATTATGCATATGGATAAAGACACTTGTTGCATTTTGGATGTACTGTTTGGTTATGAGCACTATACTTGCCAACCATGAGACCTCCAAATTCAGGAGATTTGGGGGGAGGGTGTTGAGGTGGGCGGGGTCGGGGTGGGCGGTTAAAGGGGGAGGAGTATATTTATAGCTAGAATTCACTGAAATTCAAGTATTTCTTATATATATGTATATGTACACTGCTCAAAAAAATGAAAAGAACCCTTTGAAAACACATAAGATTTCAATGATGAAAAAAAAAATGTTGGATATCTATACTGATATGGACAGTTTAATGTCTCAGGAACAAAAGGATGCCACATCTTTTGATGGAAATAAAAGTTTTCAGCCTACAGAGGGCTCAGTATATAGACACCCCAAAAATCAAAGTGAAAAAATTATGTGGCAGGCTCGCCCATTTTGCCTAAATTCAATTTCTGCCACTCAAAATTATTTTCAATATCTTGTGTGGCCCCCATGTGCTTGTATGCATGCTTGGCAACGTCGCGGCATGCTCCTAATGAGACGACGGATGGTGTCTTGTGGGATGTCCTCCCAGATCTGTCTAAGGGCATCAGTGAGCTCCTGTAAAGTCTGAGGAGCAACCTGGCGGCGTCTGATGGACCGAAACATTATGCCCCAGAGGTGTTCTATCGGGTTTAGATCAGGTGATTGTGAGGGCCATTCAGTTGTGTCAATTCCTTCATCCTCCAGATACTGTATGCATACTCTTGCCACATGAGGCCGGGCATTGTCATGGACCAGGAGGAACCCAGGACCTACTGCACCAGCGTAGGGTCTGACCATGGGTGTAAGGATTTCATCCTGATACCTAATGGCAGTCAGACTGCCGTTCTCTAGCCTGTAGAGGTCTGTTTGTCCCTCCATGGAAATGCCTCCCCAGACCATCACTGACCCACCACCGAACGGGTCATGCTGAATTATGTTGCAGGCAGCATAGCGCTCTCCTTGGCTTCTCCAGACCCTTTCACGTCTATCACAGGTGCTCAGGGTAAACCTGCTCTCATCTGTGAAAAGCACAGGGCGCCAGTGGCGGACTTGCCAATTCTGGTATTCTATGGCAAATGCCAATCGAGCTCCACGGTTCTGAGCAGTGAGCACATGGCACACTACAGGACGTCGTGTCTGTTTCTGACTGTTTGGGCAGAGACATTCACACCAGTTGGTGGTCATTCTGTAGGGCTCGGGCAGTGCTCAACCTGTTCCTCCTTGCACAAAGCAGCAGATATCGGTCCTGCTAATGGGATGAGGACCGTCTACGGCCCGGTCCAGCTCTCCTAGAGTAACTGTCTGTCTCCTGGAATCTCCTCCATGCTCTGGAGGTTGTACTGGGAGACACATCAAATCTTCTTGCAACAGCACGCATGGATGTGCCATCCTGGAGGAGTAGGACAATCTTCGCAACTTCAGGAGGATTAAGAAATCGCCTCATGCTCCCAGTCGTGATAATGACTCTAGCTAAAGCCAACACTTGTGGAAAAACAGTTAAAAAAAGATCAAGAGGGAGGAACTTGAAATGTCCTCCACCTGCAAAACCAGTCCTGTTTTGGGGGCCATCTCGTTGTTGCCCCTCTAGTGCACCCGTTGTTAATTCCATCAACACCAATGCAGCTGAAAGCCACCAATGAACATAAGTGTGGAAAATGTTCTCTTTTTCTTCTTATTCTTTTAGAATTCTCAGTTTTTAGAGACTTAAAACTGAGTTAGCTGTTGATGGAAAGTTGTGCTACACAACACAGTGCAAACCATAGAGAAACAATATACATTTGGCCTACGATATACGTTTTAATTTAGAATGCAAGTTGGTGACAAAAGACATACAACGATAAACAGTATTAATAACTGTATTAAAACACCCGAATGTTGGTATTATAGGTGATAGAAAAAACGTGATTGATAAACACACTTAATAAATTTACTGACTGACTGGGCTAGCTTGCTAGCTTGAATGCTAACATGAACATAGGAGATTTTATCATTAGCCTGTGGGTTCAATGTGCACAGCTAAATAACTTAGTTGCTCAAACAGAAATGTCACGATCGGGTCGCATGTTACTGCGTGGTCGTTCTCCCAGGATGCAGACGGAAAACTCCGGACAAAGCGTGCAGGTAGGATATGATTTAATGTCCATAAATCATTCAATGAAATACAAACATAAAGGAAACAAACAAAAGGGATGCGTGCCGATCGCACGGGGAAATAATGCGAGACTTAGCACAGGAATCTAGAACAAGGAAACAGGAATAAACTAACATAGCTGTTGCATACAGCATACAAGGAGGCCAGACAGTGTGTGTCGAATAACGTGAATAAGTAGCTCTCTGATTAGTGCCCGGCAGCAGGTGAGGGTGCCGAACACTAATCAGAGGCAAGTGAAACTAATCAGCACCCATGGTCACTAAAACAAGCCCAGGGGTGCACAAAATAGGAACTGAGGGAGTCCAAAACTAAACAGACAAGAAATCTGTTATTATAAGTTTAGATTGGGGTATGTTGTCTCTTAATGAATAAATATGTTAATTTTAGCATGTACGTAATCTAGCTAGCAGGGCAGCAGAGGGTTTAGTGCGTCCGCCTCACAATACGAAGGTCCTGGGATTGATCCTGCGCTCGGGATCTTTCTGTGTGGAGTTTGCATGTTCTCCCCGTGACTGCGTGGGTTCCCTCCGGGTACTCCGGCTTCCTCCCACGTCCAAAGACATGCACCTGGGGATAGGCTGATTGGCAACACTAAATTGGCCCTAGTGTGTGAATGTGAGTGTGAATGTTGTCTGTCTATCTGTGTTGGCCCTGTGATAAGGTGGCAACTTGTCCAGAATGTACCCCGCCTTCCGCCCGAATGCAGCTGAGATAGGCTCCAGCGACCTCAAAAGGGACAAGCAGTAGAAAGCGGTTTTACGATCATTTTGATTTAAAACGGTAATACTAACCATCCGGAGCTTATTGTTACGTTCATGTGAGAAAGTAAATTATTTGTACCCTTTAACTGATGTCTAGCCAACTGCGTTAGAGTAGAGAATAACCAGTCATAAACAGGAAATAAGGAAGTAGAATAATAGTCCAAAAAGAGAATAATAACAATAATAACAAACAAAAAAACACTGAAAGTACACAGCCACAATACGTCAGCAGCCAAAGGAGGAAAAAATTGTAACCTTTACGGTTGATTGTATTATAATTGTAATGCTCTAGAATATATTGTAATTGCAAGAGGCAGCAATGTATATTGCAACATGCCATCTCTCCCATCACTGATGGAAAACCAAAATGCGTTAGAAAGATATCATACATATCTTTTAAACTTGTTGGATGTGGCCTAAAGCAACTCAGGCTTAGCACAGCAACGTCGTGCTCATTTCCAACCCTTCACGTTCCAGCTGTAGAAGCACCACAGTTTCTCAAAGTGAAGTTGACGCGCACATAAAACGATCAGACGTACGTGCTGGGAGTATTGCATTTCATTCCCTTCTGGAAGTCAAAGTGTGGGACCAGCTGCAGAAGCAAACCACCGGCTGCTTGTAGAGGTTAAACCTTTTGTTCAAGGGCCCTTAAGCTTGCCGTCAAGAGTATGAACTCCTGTCTGTGCTTCATCTGATTACAGTGAGAAGACATTTATCACGGTGGATGTATTACTGTATTCCTTACCTATTCCCCATGTGCACAGATTGGCGGTGTAGACAAATGTTTATGTTATTTGTCTCCTTGTGTCTCAGAGGCTCCAGGCCGGGGGGAAGATGAGCAGGCGGACACGTCCTTCTCTGACTCCTCTATTTTTGCTCACTGGGGTCAGGAGCTCAGCGCTGACAATCGACGGGTGGCGCTCAAGATGTTCCAGTACTACGGCTACAACAGCTACCTCAGTGACCGTCTCCCTTTAGACCGACCAATACCAGATCTCAGGCCTTCTGGGTAAGAAGCAGCTTGAATATATTGTTTAATACAGTGTTTTTCAACCACTGTGCCGCGGCACAGTAGTGTGCCGTGAGATACAGTCTGGTGTGCCGTGGGAGATTATCTAATTTCACCTATTTGGGTTAAAAATATTTTTTGCAAACTAGTAATTATATTCTGCAAATTATGTGTTGTTGTTGAGTGTCGCTGCTGTCTAGAGCTCGGCAGAGTAACCGTGTAATACTCCTCCATATCAGTAGGTGGCAGCCGGTAGCTAATTGCTCTGTAGATGTCGAAAACAGCGGGAGGCAGTGTGCAGGTGAAAAGGTGTCTAATGCTAACACCAAAAATAAACAAATGGTGTGTGCCCCTAAGAAAAGGCATTGAAGCTTAGGGAAGGCTATGCAGAACGAAACTAAAACTGAACTGGCTACAAAGTAAACAAAAACAGAATGCTGGACGACAGCAAAGACTTACTGTGGAGCAAAGACGGCGTCCACAATGTACATCTGAACATGACATGACAATCAACAATGTCCCCACCAAGAAGGATAAAAACAACTGAAATATTGTTGATTGCGAAAACAAAGTAGATACGGGAAATATCGCTCAAAGGGAGACATGAAACTGCTACAGGAAAATACCAAAAAAAGAGAAAAAGCCACCAAAATAGGAGCGCAAGACAAGAACTAAAACACTACACACAGGAAAACAGCAAAAAACTCCAAATAAGTCACGGCGTGATGTGACAAGTCGTGACAGTACACCTACTTTAAGACAAGAGCTATATTGATGCATGCTTGGTTATGGTTTAAAGTTATATCCAACAATTGCGACAACAACTTTTTACTGTCAACTGAGTTTCATTTTTTTATGATTTTTGCTGGTGGTGTGCCTCTGGATTTTTTCAACGCAAAAAATGTGCCTTGGCTCAAAAAAGGTTGAAAAACACTGGTTTAATACACACTTAATTGTCATTTTGCAGATTATTCAAATACCGTATTTTCCGCACTATAAAGCGCACCGGATTATAAGGCGCACCTTTAATCAATGGCATATTTCAAAACTTTGTTCATATATAAGGCGCACCGGATTATAAGGCGCACCTACGCATCCATTAGATGGAGCTGCGCTAAAGGGAATGTCAACAAAACAGTCAGATAGGTCAGTCAAACTTTATTAATAGATTACAAACCAGCATTTTGACAACTCTGTTCACTCCCAAAATTGAATTTAATTGAATTTAATTATATTTATATAGCGCTTTTTCTTTAGTGACTCAAAGCGCTTTACATAGGGAAACCCAATATCTAAATTACATTTAAACCAGTGTGGGTGGCACTGGGAGCAGGTGGGTAAAGTGTCTTGCCCAAGGACACAACGGCAATGACCAGGATGGCGGAAGCGGGGATCGAACCTGGAACCCTCAAGTTGCTGGCACGGCCACTCTACCAACCGAGCTATACCGCTATAAATGAATAAACAGCTGTTTTATTATTTTCCCCGAGGTGAAGTCAGTGACGTGGTGTTTTGTTTATCTTTTAACAACAGCAAGGTATAACATGTAGTGCAACATTTATATCACATAGTAGAGGGGAACTTTTCCCTGATTCAATAAACACGTAAAAAACAGTGATACTGTTACGGTAAATCAAACGTTAGTGCAATCACAATATAGTAACACTCGAAATAGTGCAGAGCAATAACAATATATCAATAACTCAACGTTGCTCAAACGTTAATGTCACACAACACAACACACAAAATAAACATGTAAAGCTCACTTTATGAAGTTATTCCTCATCCACGAATCCCTCAAACTCTTCTTCTTCAGTGTCCGAAATAAACAGTTGGGCGAATACGGCATCCAACATGCCCGGCTCCGACTCATTAATCGAGTCAGTGTCGCTGCTGCTCTATTCCCGTGTTCTACTGCGTGACTGATCGTCTTAAGTTTAAACTCTGCGTCGTAAGCGTGTCTCTTAATAGGAGCCATTTTAGGGTCTTTACATAAACAAACAAATGGAAATCAAAACGGCACGCCTCGCGCAGTCATATATCCCAGCATGCACCGCTCGCTTCTTCTTCTACGGGGGCGGATGCAGTTGGTATTGCTATTGCAACTGTTTTGTCGAATATCCATCCATTTTCTACCGCTTATTCCCTTCGAATCTATCGAATATTAATTCTTCAAAAGATGAACGGAGAACGGTTTTGAAGGCATTTATTAACTTTTCGCTCTGTCGTTATCCAATATGTCGGCTGTTCTGTTTTGGATTTCCCACTCACATCGAAATCAGCGTCACGGGTTGATTTCGATGTGAGTGGTTGAAGTAGCACGTCATTCAAGATAACGGACAAGTGGTTTATCCAATCACATACAATGATTTTTTTACAAGGCCCTGCCTTCTGAAATACATCTCCTATTGAGAAGTCCCAGATCCTTGTGTGGAGCTCAGCAAACTACAAGGATCTGGCGAGAGTCAGGTTACGCGCTTCCTGCATGTACGTGTTGACGAGACATGGTGCGTGACATGCCTGATCGCCAAACAAATTCCTTGGGCCGACATGTTTTTTATGTAATATAATTAATAATTGTGAAAAATATAGACATTTAGAAATATATGTGTTCTGTTTAACCACTAATGGCAACAACAGCTAGCCGGTGATGTTCTTGATGTATTTGTTGCTTAGTAAAATGTAAATGTGAGCCAAACGCCCTTTTAACAGACCTCATACACACCAGCTCTGCCAGAGAATAAGAAGTCATAGCAGAAGGACTCAGCGTGGTTAACTTAGCGACTTTGTTGCTATAGTTACCGTAGTATTGGAATGTAGGGCGCAGGATTATAAGGCACACTGTCCATGAGCGGGTTTATTCAGGTCTTTATTCAAAAAGGCGCATTAATAGGGTCATACTATGATATATATATTTTTTTTACATTTAAAACACTTCCATGTGAAACTTGTACTGGTGGCTCTTTGGTCAAAATTGTGAATAGATTATGTTTTACAGAATGTCTTCAAGAGCATCTTCTCGCCGCCATCTTTGTTGTACCCATAGTATTTAGCGCTTCCACAGCGAGTCTACTGACAGATATAAGTTAGGACTGTACACTATTTATGTTAGAAATGGCAACAGTGGAGGATGAATGCCCCACAACAAGAAAATAAAGGATCTTATTTACTATGGTGTCGGCTCGGACTACAATGGTGGAAGTGCACAAATTTTCAGGACCTATGTAGTTTCCAAATACACATCAGCAAGTAGCAAAAGGTAAGAAAAGTCGTATAATGTCTCCTAATAGGTGCCATTTGTGGGTCTTTTTACCATAAAAATACCCGTATGTTGAAGCAAACTAGGTCTGATTACGTAGCCGTGATGTTCCAAGTTCCATCAAGCGGTTCAAGTTCCTGACCAAAGTCGTACTAAAACATTTAGACAGATTTTTGAGCGCTGTGTGTAATGTTCTGTATTCTCAATGAAACATTGAAGTTTTGGTGTCGATTGCAAACGTCATCTTGTAGTCCGAATTGGGGGTTAAATCACCAAAATGTATTACAGGGCGCGGCCACCGCTGCTGCCCACTGCTCCCCTCACCTCCCAGGGGGTGATCAAGGGTGATGGGTCAAATGCAGAGAATAATTTTGCCGCACCCAGTGTGTGTGTGACAATCATTGGTACTTTAACTTTAACTTAACATGTATCTCTTATGTGTGACTGCCCTCTACTGGTCACACTTATCATTATACAATTGCTTTGCGTTAGCAAAACTACAATTAATCCATAAGTTAGGGGCAGCGGGTTGTAAGGCGCACTGTCGATTTTTGAAAAAATTAAAGCAATTTTAAGTGTGCCGTTAAAGTGATTCCGACGTCGCAGAGTGATATAAGTTGACAGGCTGACACCTCAAATTGATCTCTAAACGGCGCAAGAGGCACTGACGTCAGCGACTGCCGCGATGCGAAAAGGTAAAGGAAAGACTGAAATCCCGAAACCTTCGGGGTCAACTGACACGGAACACAAATGGGAACAAGATTTGAGGCTGGACACAGGACATGATGGGAATCAAAAAGGGATACTACAAAAACTATTCCATGAATTTAAAGAAGAAATGATAGAAGAATGGAAATAAATGATGGATGGATGGAAAGATGATATGAAAGAAATGAAAGAAGAAATTAAAGAAATTAAAAAAGATCTGAGAAAAGCAACAACAGAACACAAACAAGATGTGACAAGTCTGTAGCTAAATACACTGCTCAAAAAAATTAAAGGAACAGTTTTTTATCAGGGTATGGCATGAATTCAATTGCACTTTTCTGATAAGGTTTTGGTCAGGTATGTGGCAGAGGGGGTTGTTCATCAGTTTCAGCTGCATTGGTGTTGATGGAATTAACAACAGGTGCACTAGAGGGGCAACAACGAGATGGCCCCCAAAACAGGACTGGTTTTGCAGTTGGAGGCCATTTCAAGTTCCTCCCTCTTGATCTTTTTTAACAGTTTTCCCACGAGTGTTGGCTTTAGCTAGAGTCATTATCACAACTGGGAGCATGAGGCGATTTCTTAACCCTCCTGAAGTTGCGTAGATTGTCCTACTCCTCCAGGATGGCACATCCATGCGTGCTGTTGCAAGAAGATTTGATGTGTCTCCCAGTACAATCTCCAGAGCATGGAGGAGATTCCAGGAGACAGACAGTTACTCTAGGAGAGCTGGACAGTGCCGTAGACGGTCCTCATCCCATTAGCAGGACCGATATCTGCTGCTTTGTGCAAGGAGGAACAGGTTGAGCACTGCCCGAGCCCTACAGAATGACCTCCAGCAGGCTACTGGTGTGAATGTCTCTGCCCAAACAGTCAGAAACAGACTTCACGAGGGTGGCCTCAGGGCACGACGTCCTGTAGTGTGCCCTGTGCTCACTGCTCAGAACCGTGGAGCTCGATTGGCATTTGCCATAGAACACCAGAATAGGCAAGTCCGCCACTGGCGCCCTGTGCTTTTCACAGATGAGAGCAGGTTTACCCTGAGCACCTGTGAAAGACGTGAAAGGGTCTGGAGAAGCCAAGAACAGCGCTATGCTGCCTGCAACATTATTCAGCATGACCCGTTCGGTGGTGGGTCAGTGATGGTCTGGGGAGGCATTTCCATGGAGGGACCAACAGACTTCTACAGGCTAGAGAACGGCAGTCTGACTGCCATTAGGTATCGGGATGAAATCCTTGCACCCATGGTCAGACCCTACGCTGGTGCAGTAGGTCCTGGGTTCCTCCTGGTCCACGACAATGCCTCATGTGGCAAGAGTATGCAGACAGTATCTGGAGGATGAAGGAATTGCCACAATTGAATGGCCCTCACGATCACCTGATCTAAACCCGATAGAACACCTCTGGGACATAATGTTTCGGTCCATCAGACGCCGCCAGGTTGCTCCTCAGACTTTACAGGAGCTCACTGATGCCCTTAGACAGATCTGGGAGGACATCCCACAAGACACCATCCGTCGTCTCATTAGGAGCATGCCGCGACGTTGTCAAGCATGCATACAAGCACATGGGGGCCACACAAGATATTGAAAAGAATTTTGAGTTGCAGAAATTGAATTTAGGCAAAATGGACGAGCCTGCCACATAATTTTTTCACTTTGATTTTTGGGGTGTCTATATACTGAGCCCTCTGTAGGCTGAAAACTTTTATTTCCATCAAAAGATGTGGCATCCTTTTGTTCCTGAGACATTAAACTGTCCATATCAGTATAGATATCCGAAAATGTTTTTTTCACCATTGAAATCGGATGTGTTTTCAAAGTGTTCCTTTAATTTTTTTGAGCAGTGTATATAAAGTCTGCAAACTCAGAACAACTCCAGAAATAATGAAGCCACTGAAATGAGCAAACAATTGAAGACCCTTCAAGAAGACAACAACATGCTGAGGAATATCATAGATGAAATGGATCAAGATAAACGAATGAATGATATCATCGTGACAGGGCACCGAATTAAACCAAGATCCTATGCGAAAGCTGTGAATAATGAAGGTGAACCAGATGAAATGGATATGGTCTCAGCAGAACAGCAAGTGGTCAACTTTCTGCAATCAAAAGAAATTGAAATTGACATTAATACCATCGAAACATGCATCCCACTGAACGGAAGAAACAACAACGCCACTCCAGTCGTGCTCGTGAAACTCGTAAACAGAAAATCTAAAATGGCATTGCTGAGATTGGGACAATGTGTACAATGAAAAAGAGGTTGATGAAGCATATGAACATTTCTTAAACAAGTTCATAATACTTTATGACAAACATTGTCCATGGATACAACTCAGTAATAAGCAGAGAAAGAATAATCAACCATGGATGACAAAAGGATTACAAAATGCTTGTAAGAAGAAGAATACACTATATAGAAAATTTATAGCACAAAGAACTATAGAGGCAGAAATTAAGTACAAAAACTATAAAAACAAGTTAACATACATACTACGATCATGTAGAAAATAATATTACAGTGAATTATTGGACAAAAACTAAAATAATATGAGAGCAACATGGGGCATCCTCAATAGCTTTATTAAAAATGGCACTAAGAGAGACTACCCTCAATACTTCTTAGACGGAAATAAAAAAAAATGACAACATAAAGGAAGTAGTTGAAAGCTTCAATCAGTGCCGGCCCAAGCCTCCATGGGGCCCTATGCAAAATTTGATTTTGGGGCCCTCTATTTCTGCCAATAATATTGATTGTTGATCATTCCCACACCTACTATAAACTCATTGCGGCTCTGGCAGTGTTGTTTACATTATCCTATTGTCAGCCTGGCATATCTTTACAAATGACATGTCATTTATAAAGATATGGGGGTGGCCCAGTTAAGAACATAAATAATACCAATGAATGAACAAATGATGTCCAGAGTGCCACATATGTTTCCTAATCTTAAAATGTAGAAAACATTCAGCTACAAGAGTGGCCTGGGGTTGAACAGTCCAAGTGATAAAGCTTTGTATTTACAGTAAAAGTGTCATCTTGTCTCATCAGTCTTGTACATATTAGTCTTTAATTACTAGTTTATATTTTTAGTTAATTGTTCATATTTAATGTTTACTTTGTACAAAGAGAGCGCAGTCTACTGAAGTTAAATTCCATGTGTGTTAAACATAACTGGACAATAAAGTTGATTCTGATTCACTTTTTTATTTTTGGTAACAAAAACCTGAAACAGCAATGTGCAAAAATAATTCGTAGTGCAAGAAAAACAATAAAGTGCAACAATAAAATCATTTAAATATATATAAAAAGGAACAAATTCAATTGTACAAAAAACAACATAATTAAATTAAATATCAAGCAAATACTTAAATAATATTAATGAACAGAGTTACTAGAAACAAGGTAACATAACGGTTTATGAACAAATATAAAGTTACTACATATTAAAACTATGTAAATGTACATAACGATGTGCAAAAAATTTTTGGGGAAGAAAATCAAAATAAACTACCTTAAATTAAGGTCCTTAATTCACACATTTGACCATCACATCACAGTTTTGTTCCTCTGTTCTTCACCACCCACACCACACCACCCACTCCTTAAAACCTGTGCTTCCTGGCTTTTCTGGAGGCAAAGTCATTTATGACATCACTGTAAGAAATCTGATGGCCGACTTTGTTATTAATACTAATCACTGCGATGTACGAGTCTGACTCAGACACGTACATGCAAAAAATAAAAAATAAGAATTTTTTGTTAATGCTTTTGGGGGCCCCCTGGTGGCCGCGGGGCCCTAAGCAAGCGCTTAGTACGCTTATGCCTTGGGCCGGCTCTGGCTTCAATAATTATTTTGTAAATATTGGACCAAAATTGGAAGAAAGGATTCCAGACCCAGTTTCAATTGAGGACTATAATGATACCATAGAGCGAAATCCCAACTCCATGTTCCTCAGTAATGTGACACAGGAGGAAATAGTTACAATCGTGAAAAAATGTAAATCTAAGACTTCAACTGATTGTAACGGAATTGATATGGAAACGATAAAAAAGGTTATTGAAGAGATCTCAGGACCATTAATGTATATTAGTAACCTATCATTTCAAACAGGTAAATTTCCAAACAAAATGAAAATAGCTGAAGTTGCACCAATTTATAAGACTGGAGACAAACATCAATTTACAAATTATAGACCTGTTTCTTTACTTCCACAATTTTCTAAAATCATTGAAAAACTGTTCAATAACAGATTAGAGAGTTTCATAAATAAAAATAGAATACTCGAAGAGAACCAATATGGATACAGAGCTAATGTTTCAACTTCAATGGCTTTAATTGAAATTACAGAAGAAATTACCAATGCAATAGATAGTAAAAAATGTGCGGCAGCGGTTTTTATGGATCTAACTAAAGCATTTGACACAATTAATCACAATATTTTAATTAAAAAACTAGAACGATATGGCATCAGAGGGTTATTCTTAAACTGCATAAGAAGTTATCTAACGAACAGGAAAAAATACGTGAAGCTAGGCGAACACACATCTACAACGCTAAATATATCCTGTGGTGTACCTCAGGGATCAATACTAGGACCTAAATTATTCAATCTCTATATAAATGACATTTGTAAAGTTACAAAAGATTTAAAGTTAGTATTATTTGCGGATGATACAACAGCGTTTTGCTCAGGAGAGAACACACAGAAGATAATACAAATAATAACAGAAGAAATTAACAAATTAAAAGGATGGTTTGACAAAAACAGATTATCGTTGAATCTCAGTAAAACTAAAATAATGCTATTTGGTAACAGTAGAAGAGAAAGTCAAACACAAATACAAATAGACGGAATAGAAATTGAAAGAGTAAATGAAACCAAATTTCTAGGTATAATGATTGATGATAAATTGAACTGGAAATCTCACGTAAAAAATATACAACATAAAGTAGCAAGAAACACGTCAATAATGAATAAAGCAAAACATGTTCTAGACCAAAAATCACTTCATATTCTCTACTGCTCACTAGTGTTACCATATCTGAGCTACTATGCAGAAATATGGGGAAATAATTACAAAAGTACACTTCATTCATTAACGGTGTTACAAAAAAGATCAGTTAGAATAATAGGCTAGTGACTAACTGTCAAAAAGGGCTTTAGTTTTTGAGATACCCCTACCGGAGGTAGAACAAGATCTAACAATGTTTTCCTCATCTCTAAGGTCTCCCATATATGAAACGGGTTCTTAGGTTAAAATATTTTACTGCAAACATTGTTAAATTGATACATATTGTCATACACCCCAAACTTAAAAAAGAACAAAAATACAGCCTGGCCGTATGGGAGTTAAGCCATATAAACTCATGTAGATTAATAACACAAGCTCTGACAGCTTTGAAACTTGACATAATTGTGGTCATGAAGTTGCTTTACCTATTAGAAAAAACTGGATGTGAATATCTTGATGTGTGTAACATATAGAGACCTTTGAACACTTGCCTAAAATAAGCGGACATACAAAAAATGAATATCTATGCAGAATATTCTCATTTACTTTGTAGTTGCTTTGCCAGGGAGAGGAGTAAGGAGCATAAAGCTAGCCTCTGAGGCCCTGTTCAGGCTCTTCTGGAAAGCCATGCAATCATGGCTTAAAAAACAAGGCCAATGTGCAATGACTAAAGCACAAGAGCAACTCCTACAAGATGTGCAGCATGCATTTGAGGGTAATGACAAGGCCACTGCTCAACAGCTCATCAGTGAGGTGAAGACTGAACTCCCTGAGATCCAGAATAGAATCCAGATGTTCACAAATGAGGGAGTTAAGCAATCAGCAACCTTTGGGTACTGGTTAACATTCCTAAATGGTGCTGATCTGTTGCTAAGGATGCTTCGTTCAGAGCGTGAAGCTGACTTTCAACTTCAACTGAAATACATGTGTGAGGTTATGCCTTGGTTCAGAGCTGCTGGAAGGACCAATTATGCCAAGTACATGCCAGTCTATGTTGCAGAAATGAAATTCCTTGAACAGGAACAACCAGAAGCATACACATTCATGCAACAAGGGGGATTTGTTGTTCGCCGGTCTGAGGATCGAAGCTTCAACTGTGTGGCTACTGATCAGGCACTGGAGCAAACCATCAACCGAGAAGGCAAGAGTCAGGGTGGAGTTGTTGGCTTCACACTACGGAAGGGAGCTCTCACAAGATGGCTAATGACAAGACATGTGACCACAGCATATGTAGATGGCATGAAAGAGCTTTGTGACACTGTTGCAAAGAGCCAGAGAGCACACAAGGAGCATGGAGCATCCAGAATGGACAGAGACGAGAGAGACATACAGAAGATAATGGAAGCTGTGGAGCAGAAGCAGAATCCATTTGACCTTGATAGTGTTCCTGAGGAACTGATCAATATTGCAAGTGGTCAGGTTGCATCAGAGAAAGTTGCAAAAGAGCTCCCAAACTTCCTCCAAGATGGTGCAAAGCAGAATGTCGTCTTTATTGAACAACGTCTGACAAAATCAAAAAGAACAAAGAGCTTCTGGGACCCAGAGAAAATAAACCAATGTGCAACCTTCAAGGACATGAAAACATCAGCTGGAGTTAGTGTATCTAGACAGGTTCACATGGACTCAGATGTGCTCTTTCGAAGGTTACTTGCTGTTTCCAAACAAAGAGAGGTGTCCATGGAGACTGTGATGTCTCACGAACTCGCTGCTGTCCCACCATCTTTGTTTTATGATGATGGAAGCATGAGGAAGACCACAAAAGCTGACCTTGCTAAGAAACTGGAGTCTGTCGTTGAAGAGACACAGCAGCTGCCCAGTGTTAAAGAACCATCAGCATATCTCATCGATGGCATGGCTCTTCTGCAGAGTCTCCATGATCCAAGCTTCCAGACCTTCAACGATCTTGGTGAATGTATCTGGAATAAGATCAAAATGTTAATGGGAAAGGAAGGCATCAGCTGTGTTGTTTTAGTGTTTGACAGATATGATCATCAACACTCGGTCAAAGACCTTGAAAGACAAAGAAGTCGTACCATCCAAACCAGCAGGACACATATTATCACAGGACAAGCACGCGTTCCAAACTACAGGAAATTCCTGAGGATCAGTGGGAACAAGGCTGCTTTATGTAGCTTTGTCAGCAATTACATAATGAAGGCTGGGCCAGAGAAAATCTCGTCAGAGAACACAGTCATATTGGCAGGTGGCTTTGACAATGGTGAGGAGGTGAAGAGGTTTAGGAAGTCAGGTGTTGACTGTTTGAAAGATCTTTACAGTGACCAGGAGGAGGCTGACACAAGGCTGGTGTTACATGCAATACACCTTGTGGAGTCCTATTCTCGTCTCATTGTCAAATGTGACGATACAGACGTACTGGTTCTGCTTGTGTACTATGCAAGCAAAGGGATGTTTGGATCCTCACAAGTCTTCATGCATTCTGGACATGGCCTCAAGGAAAGATTTGTCCCAGTTTGTTCAATTGCTCAGAGTCTTGGAGCAGCTCTTTGTGAGTGTTTACCTGCATGCCACGCCCTCACGGGTTGCGATAGTACAAGCAGCTTGTACAGAATTGGAAAGACCACTGCTTTCACAAGACTGAAGACCCATCTGACTGACTTAAAGGAAATGGCCAAGTTTGGACTGTCTGGAAATCTAGACGAAGCTTTGCCTGTGGCAAGAAAATATGCCCTCCTCCTGTATGGCCAAAAGAAAAAGGAGAATGGCTGTCCTTGTACCAACCTAGATGAGCTGAGGTACACACTAGCATCTACCACGGATTCTTCAGCAGCAAATCTACCCCCAACAGAAGACGCCTTTGAGCAACATGTGTTAAGAGCCTTATACCAAACAGCAGTTTGGCGTCACAGCCATCAGGCCAAGCCTCATCTCTGGAACCCTGTTGGTAGAGGATGGAGGCTCAGACAGGATGTTTCCATTGAACCTATCATGTTTCAGAAGGCACCAGCACCTAAATAAGTTCGAGACATCACCCACCTGTACTGTAAAGATGGAAAATGCAATGAAACCAGCAAATGCCAGTGTCTTTCAGTGGGCTTGACTTGCACTGAGTTTTGCTCTTGCTCTTTCCCAGAGTGCCCAAATATGACCCACTCTGTCACTGATGATAATGTGGATGAGTGACAGGGATGGCTACCAAAAACAGCCCATGAAGAACACCAGCCAAAGAGCTGGGGAGTTTAACGTGAGGAGAGGGCTCATTCCTCCTCAGATTGTTTTGTTTGATGAACATTTGTTTGATTTAACGTGAGGAGAGGGCTCATTCCTCCTCAGAGTGTTTTGTTTGATGAACATTTGTTTGATTTGAAATAGTAATTTAATTTGTACTGTGTGAAGTTAAGTTATAGTTATAAAAAGATCATCCAAACTACAATCCTGTCACCTGTCTCCTTTGTGTGCTATTGCTGAGCTGTGTGCCTCATCCCCTGGTGATGTCAAACGGTACAGTACAATATATTGTTATGCAATGCAACATATTCTTTTATTTGGGACAGTTTATATATTTAGTGATGAATGATTATGCATACTATTTACATATTTGGCATTGCTGGATTCATCACAACCATGTGTCAATGTTTCACTTTCTTTCATTTGGGAGACCTCATACACTTAGTGATGTAACACACTGACTATACATGCTATATTCATATATTTGGTATCACTGGATTCAGCACAGCCCCATCTTTCCAAAAAGCCATGATGTGTGTGTTTATGACAATCCCTGGCTAAGCAACTACAAAGTAAATGAGAATATTCTGCATAGATATTCATTTTTTGTATGTCCGCTTATTTTAGGCAAGTGTTCATAGGTCTCTATATGTTACACACATCAAGATATTCACATCCAGTTTTTTCTAATAGGTAAAGCAACTTCCTGACCACAATTATGCCAAGTTTCAAAGCTGTCAGAGCTTGTGTTATTAATCTACATAAGTTTATATGGCTTAACTCCCATACGGCCAGGCTGTATTTTTGTTCTTTTTTAAGTTTGGGGTGTATGACAATATGTATCAATTTAATAATGTTTGCAGTAAAATATTTTAACCTAAGAACCCATTTCATATATGGGAGACCTTAGAGATGAGGAAAAACATTGTTAGATTTTGTTCTACCTCCGGTAGGGGTATCTCAAATTTTGAGGGGCATTGTCACTGGCCTATAATACATCATGTTGGATATAGAGAGCATACAAATCCTTTATTTATTGAATCAAAGATACAGAAACTCCACGACATAGTGAATTTGCAAACAGCTAAAATTATGCACAAAGCAAACTATAACCTGCTACCCAAGAATATACAACAATTCTTCTCAAAAAAAGAGGAGGAATATAATCTTAGAGAGAAATGTAATTTAAAACATTTGTATGCACGTACAACACTTAAGACCGTCAGTATATCAGTATGTGGAATTAAATTATGGAATGGATTAAGCAAAGCAATCAAACAATGTACTAATATGATCCACTTCAAGAAACTATTCAAACTTAAAGTGTTTACAAAGTACAAAGAAGAAGAATACTGAATGTACTTAATTCATCCATTCTTTCACTCTCAAAATAATCGTACTTATCTCATCATATGAAATGTAACTTACTTCACCAATTATTATTTATTTATTTTTATTTTTTATTGTGATTACTTATGGAGTATATTGTGAATAAATTGAGAACAGGAAGTGAACAAAAGTTTTAGCAACTGTTATATAAAAGAAAAGGGGTAAGATTAAATAAACTCTGTTTCTTCCTACTCCTTTTCGAACATGTTGAAAAGAGAAACTGGAAATTGTGATGTATCATGTTGTATGCTTGCATGTTCGAAATAAACTCAAACTAAAAAAAAATTCAAAAAAATACAGTAGTATTCCAACTCCGTTAGATACTTAGAAAATAAACAAATAGCGACAATTAAAAAAAAAAATAATTCAGTTACTGTATTGTAGATTTTATGAGACAGACATAAAAGCACGTATTGACCTTTTCAATGGGCAGCAGGTGCTGCTGTGGCCCCTGCCCCACATAAAAAGACATTTTCATTTGTGACATTAAAAAAAGGACAAAGTTTTGTCAAGTGATTAGCCAGTTTCAGTGTGTCACCTTGCTATGACGCCACATAGTTATTTTTTGGCTGAAAATCATATTTTTCATTAAAATATTGCAGACCTTATGAAATTCATGTTTCAGTTGAAACATTTCTTGTAAGTAAAAGGGACGAAAAGAACATCAAACTGCTTTATTATCGTTATGGACACTGTGGCGCTTGACCATGACCCACTTTCATGGTAACATCCCCAAGGTTAAAAGAGCCTACGAGGGGTTGCAGTTTAAAGGTCCTAAGGATGTTTTCTACACTTGACATCACAACACTCCCTCCAGACCACTCACTGCCACCAGCACAAGCTCTCTTCCTTCACACAAAATAGTCTCAGGGGATACATTAATCACACATTTGGCCTTCACATTGTCCTAACATATCTTTAAAGGCAATGACATTACATAAACGCAACAGGCTGTTTGCTTGGATGAACAATGTGATGTGATTTTGTCTAATGCGACACTGGCATGTGATGAAAATAGATTCTGTGCTAGAAAAGAGATATGACCACCTTAATCCCTTTGTGCAATCAACTTAAGCCATGTCCACATGAACACGAATACTTAAAAAAATGCTTATCCGGGGTTTAACAATCTCTTTAAAACAGTCTATGTCCACACGCAAAACGTACACACCCGCTGTCATGCACATTTTGTCCAATCGGAAGCAGAAAAGCAGCCACTGCTGACTTGGTGGCATTAGGCTTCTGTTATTATGTTTATTGCAACCTACCAGTCGTACATGACCTGTATCCAGGTAAGATTACGAAATGCCTAAAGCACAAACGCGCATGTGCTGCTGTGGAACCGAACACTAATACAGTTATAACCTATGAGGCGGTGTGGCTCAGATGGTGGAGCGACCGACCAGACACATGAGGGTTCCCGGTTCAAATCCAGCCTACCCCATCCTAGTCGCTGAAGTTGTGTCCTTGGGCAAGACACTTCATTCACTTTGCCCCCACTGCCACTCACACTGGTGGGAATGTAGCTTAAACTTAGACAATGGGTTTCTCAAAGTAAAGCGCATTGAGTCACTCTAGAAAAAGTGCTATATGAATAGAATTCACTTCACTTCGCTTCATTTAATCATCAATATGGTCATTTTGTGATTTAGGGCTATATAAATAAACATTGATTGATTGATTGATATATTATATGTGCAGTGGCGCGTACATTATCTTTAAAATCAGCGCAAACTGAAAAAGCGCCCAGCAAACATATTGAATGTTTTTGAAATAAAACCAACTCTCATGAAATACAACACCTTTAATCATCCATATAGTGATGTATTACATGTACAGTGAAGTGTACATTAACATCAGCGCACACTAACAAGGAGCCCAGAATACATCATGTTTTATTGTTTTAAAGCGCCCTCATCTACTGCTGCACAAATGGATCCAACACATGTAAGTTAACTACATGATCGGTTGTTAAATGAATATTTTAAAGTGTTTCACCTTTCTTATGACACAAAGGAAAAAGGTCTCGCTGTACAAGTTGTTCCATCAGTCGGAGGTCCGACTGGAATCTTATGTGTGACAACATAATTGGTGAGTGTAGCAGCAGCGTCTTTCAAAGTGTCACGATTTAACAAGCTGGTGGACCCAAAAGCAGACAAGAGAGGCAGATAAAAAGTCCATAGGGTTTAATTCAGGCAGACGAGGGAGGATGGAAAGGCGTCGTCGGCTGGAGTGGAGGTGTCTGGCAGGCAGGCAGGGTTAGAGGAGGTCGGCACTGGAGGCAGAGGAAAACAATGGTGAGTCGAGGAACAAGCTACCAGGAGCAAAGGCACAAACAAAAGATCAACAAGATCGTCAAAATGCTGCGAGAACTGTCGAGAAGCGTTACCACTTGGAGAGCTGTGAAAAGATCTGGCAGCGTCGTGTGAGGAGGTCAGGGCTTTTGTGGAGTGAAGGTGATTAGCCGATGACAGGCAGGTGAATGGGCTGATCAGCGCCAGGTGTGCCAGACTGTGAAGCCACGAACCCAAACTCCGCCCACACATGACCACACCCAGACAGACGACACAGACACACAAGACGCTGCAGGGACTGTGACAGTACCTCCCCCTCACGGAACGCCCCCAGGCGATCCACCAGGCTTGTCAGGGTGGTCACGGTGGAATTCCAAGATGAGGGATGGATTCAGTATGAACCGATGTGGAATCCAGCACTGCTCTTCAGGGCCATAGTCTGCCCAGTCCACCAGGTACTGGAACCCCTCACCACGGCGCCGTGCGTCCGGCAGCCGCCGGACGGTATACAGTATGCAGGGTGGTCATCGATGACAAGGGGGGTGGGGGAAGACATCTGGAGGGGAAAGCGGACTGGTCACAACTGGTTTCACCTGAGAGACGTGGAAGATGGGATAGACCTTCAGGTGAGGGGGCATCTTGAGCTTGATAGCAGTTGGGTTGACGATGGCAAGGATTTCATAGAGACCGACAAAACGGGGTGACAGCTTCCTGGAGTCCGTCTTCAAGGGAAGGTCTTTAGAGGACAGCCACACATGTTGGCCTGCCTGGTACTCCGGGGCAGGAGTCCGGTGGCGGTCAGCAAAGCGCCGGTTTCGTTCCACTGAGCTGATCAGGGCAGCCCGTGCATCCCTCCACACTTTCCGACAACGCCGCGGTGACTGGACAGACGGAACAGCGATGTCGGCCTCTTCAGCTGGAAATAGTGGTGGTTGGTAACCCAGAGAACCTTCAAACGGTGACACACCCGTGGCAGCGGAAGACAGGGAATTGTGGGAATATTCAATCCATGCAAGGTGGGTGCTCCAGGTGGAGGGATTTTTGGCAGTGACACACCTGAGGGCAGCTTCCAGGTCCTGATTAGCCCGTTCTGTTTGCCCGTTAGTCTGGGGATGGTAACCAGATGACAAGCTTACGTTGGCTCCAAGGGCATGACAGAAAGCCTTCCATACCTGGGAGATGAATTGGGGTCCCCGGTCCGAAATGATGTCCAGAGGTATGCCATGGAGGTCAGCAGTTTCAAGGGCTGAGGGTTGTTTGGGGAGAGCCACAAAATGAACTGCCTTAGAAAATCTCTCCACGATGGTGAGTATTACTGTATTGCGATGTGGGACCATGGGCGACCAGGAACCGGCAAGGGACGGAGGAGACCTGCAGGCAGCTGGTGAGAAGATTTTCCACGCGCACACACAGTGCAGGCAGATACGAAGGCCCTAGTGTCTGTGGTTATGGTAGGCCACCAGAAGTGCCGCTTGAGGAGGGACAGGGTGCGGTTGATTCCGGGGTGGCATGCAAAGCGAGATGTGTGGGCCCAAAGGAGGACATCAGAGCGGACAGAATCAGGTACAAAAAGTCTGTTAGCTGGGCCATTACCTTGGTCTGCTTGAGTCTGCTGAGCTCTACGAACCAGCGATTCGATCTCCCATGTCACCGCAGCCACCATACAGGAAGAGGGAAGGATAGGGTCAGGGCTGGAAGAAATTTCAGGAGAGTACTGCCGTTAGAGGGCATCTGGTTTAATGTTGCGAGAACCTGGACGGTAGGTTAAGGTGAACCGGAACCGACCAAAAAACAGCGCCCACCGGGCTTGACGGGAGTTGAGGCGCTTGGCCGATTGAATGTAGGCGAGGTTCTTGTGATCTGTCCATACGATGAACGGGTGTTCTGCCCCCTCCAGCCAATGCCTCCAACTCCTCCAGGGCGAGCTTGACAGCGAGCAGTTCCCGATTGCCCCAACCCCTGAGTCTGAGGCGTCCACCTCCACAATAAATTGTCGAGAAGGATCCGGATGAATGAGGACCGGTGAAACGTCTCTTCAATTCCCTGAAAGCAGCTCCAGCCTCTGTAGTCCAAGCGAATCGAGTGGATGTGGAAGTCAGCCTTGTGAAGGGTGCAGCTACCTGGCTGTAGTTTCTGATGAAACGGCGGTAGAAGTTGGTGAAACCCAAAAATCGCTGGAGCTCTTTCAACGTAGTAGGTTGAGGCCATTCCTCCACTGCACGTACCTTCGCAGGGTCTGGGAGGGGCGGCGCCATCGGCTTGAAGTGGAGCATGTCATGGAGCAGCACAGAGGGTATCAAGTTTAGTGGTAATCTTGGATACCTCTTCCACAAGGGTCTGAAGGAGTTGTTGGTGATCTCCCAGATGCCGACTTTGGTTGCCGATGACCTCTTTGACCCTTTCCAAGTCTGCTGGGTCCATTCTGGCCAGATCGTTCTGTCACGATTTAACAAGCTGGCGGACCCAAAAGCAGACAAGAGAGGCAGATAAAAAGTCCAAAGGGTTTAATTCAGGCAGACAAGGGAGGAGGGAAAGGCGTTGTCGGCTGGAGTGGAGGTGTCAGGCAGGCGAGGGAAAGGCGTTGTCGGCTGGAGTGGAGGTGTCAGGCAGGCAGTGTTAGAGGAGGTTGGCACTGGAGGCAGAGGAAAACAATGGTGAGTCGAGGAACAAGCTACCAGGAGCAAAGGCACAAACAAAAGATCAACAAGATCGTCAAAATGCTGCGAGAACTGTCGAGAAGCGTTACCACTTGGAGAGCTGTGAAAAGATCTGGCAGCGTCGTGTGAGGAGGTCAGGGCTTTTGTGGAGTGAAGGTGATTAGCCGATGACAGGCAGGTGAATGGGCTGATCAGCGCCAGGTGTGCCAGACTGGAAAGCCACGAACCCAAACTCCACCCACACATGACCACACCCAGACAGACGACACAGACACACAAGACACTGCAGGGATTGTGACACAAAGCCCTTTTTGATGCATCTTTTCAACAATGTGTAGTGAAAGTAGTTTGTTTGCATTTAAACATACAATATGTCCTGATTCTTTTTTTTACATCAAACGATGCTGACATTTTAATTTAAAAAAACTGTTAGCGAGTGTGTTTAAAATTTCAGTATATAGAAATTCATTTTAAGAAAATTCAGTGTAAAAAAAATGGTGCTGAAAATCTTCAGTGCAGAAAAAATTACTCTTTCAAAACACAAGATGCATTTCTGGTAAATTAAGACTGAAGCAATCCATCCTGTCTCAGAAGTAGCCAATGAGGTGTCAAGTTTGCAGTCACGTGAGACGGATCCTACAAAGAAGCAGTTAATGCAGCACAACATGAGACCAGGCTGTGTAATCTACTGTATGTGCTTGGATCCTTTTTATGAACAATTCAAAAGGGGAACTGCACTTTTTTTTTCAATTTGCCTATTGTTCACAATATTTCACTGAGAAACAAAAAGACCATTTTTAATTTTTTGGGATTCTTATTTGTAATATTCAGCTAGTTTTTGGTGGCTAGCAATGCTGCTAATGGGAGCAATCCTTTCTGTCTCTACAATACTTTAAAAATGCATCCAAAAACCTCCAACAATATTAAATGTACGGGCTGTAACCTAATAATAACCAAACTGTAGCAACATTGTTATTGTAAGAGCGAACACTGAGGAACTCTTTTTCTAGCATTGTAATACATCGTCTTGCAACAGCATGCTACGGTGTTAGCCGTAAGGTTGCTACGGCAACAGGGAAGCTAGTTTCTGCGTCAGCAGCTGAATGGCTTTTGACTTTGTAATACACAACACAATGCGATCGGACACCAATCTGTACTGACTGAAAAACATGAACAACCATATTACAGTATCTGTAAAGTATTATTTCATGTTTTGTTCGTACACAGCCAGATCGACAGTGTAGTAATAACACGCATTCCGGTTTCGTTTGGGTAAGCAATCAATTTATGTCAGCATAGCTTGGCTCCGAGTTCCACACGTACAGCGTCAAGACACGCCAACCTCACTCTCTCCGCTTCTGTCTGCTCCAACAATTCAGCTTCTGTTCATGCTCGCTTCTATAAGCAGCAGTTCATCCTACAGTGAATCCTCATTTGTCCAAAAATAGTCGTCTTCGTTGTCTGTTACAGAGTCTGCCATGATTAGAACACACACTCGTGTTTGTTTCCGGAAGTAGGAAGTGTGTTGCTATGGAAACGGAAATAAATGTGCTGAGGAAATCATTTCCAGTGTTCCTCAAAATGACCAAAATACAGTACATATTGTACATTTTACATATTGTCTCTTACTACATTATACATATACGTTTAGCGTGTACGTAACAGGTTGATGGAGGGTTTGGAAGTTGTTTTAGAGGATTTTGAAGGCTACAACGGTGACTCCCATTAGCCGCATCTTCCAAGCTTTTTCTTTATTCATCTTTAAAATCCTGAAAAAAAGATGTGTTTTTGTCTGTCATAATGACTTTGAACGATAGGCAACATTCCAAAAAAGTGCAGCTCCCTTTTTAAAACAGTAGAGGTTGCTGTGCATTAGTGGAAAAAAATTCCAAGTTTCCACAAAAAAGGATAAACGTAGATTACAAGATGGTACAAAAACGTAATCAATAATGAATAATATTGAAAAAATTATAACATACCCTCTATAAGAGTTTTTATTTTATTTTATTTTTTTACTGAATAACACACGCAGAATGTACATGAAAATACTGAATGTGGGATTTACAATATTAACTATTAACAATTAAACACTGAATATTGAGAATATTTGAACATTGCTCCCCTACTTCCCACACCATTTCTATGATCGACATCTTTTATAATTGAGCAACAACAACAAAGATGCAACAAACACTGCAAAATATAAACGCATAAGGTAAAAAAAAACGTCACATATTTGATATAATCACTTTTCTGCAGAACTTTGTTGCAGAAATCTACCTCCGTCTGACACCTGCGTCTCAGGCTTGGTAATGTGTAAACAAAGCACGCTCCCTTTGTGCCTCGTCTGTGACGTACTTCCTATGGTTACTGCAGTAACCCATATTTTACTCAAAGTTGCAGATTCTAACCATTGGAATCATTTCTATAGTTTGGAAACTTCCAGTGGGCCGTTTTGAAATCTTTAATATGTTGTATGTACCAAGGTAGCACAGGTAACTGCTGTTTTTATTCTGCTTTGCAAGACCTGTGTCACGTGACTTCAAACTTGACACCTCATTGGCTGGTTCTGAGACAGGATCAATTGTTTTAGTCTTAATGTACCTGAAGTGAGTTTTGCCTTTTGAAGCAGCCAATTTTTCTGCACTGAATGTTTCAGCACTGAATATTTTTACACATTTTTTTTATTAACTGAATTTTTAAAGCACTGAATTCAGTTCACAAAACTAAATCACAAAAAATTAAGTTGCATAAATTCAGTGTAAAAAAAAAAGCTTTTGATATAAAGACACAAATTAAACTCCATACATAAGACTCTGTTAAAGCCGTCTACACCACGGGTGTCAAACTCATTTTTAGCTCAGGGGCTGCATGGAGGAACATTTATTCCCACTGGTAAAATCATGGCATAATAACTTACAAATAAAGACAACTTCAAAATAGTTTTCTTTGTCTTACTTTGGCCAAAAAAAGAACAAACATGCTCTGAAAATGTACACATTACAAATAATCCTCTTGGCAAAACACTTCAAGTTGGTTGAAAATTCTGAGAAAAAAATTGGTGCGGTTTCAAAATCACCACCAAGAACGCAATGGACTTAGACTTTGTCTCAGTGTATTTACCAAGCCATTAAACTTTAAGCACTTCCTGTTCAGCATTGTCATTTGGCAGTTCATTAAAGACGTGTTTGGAAAGGCAACCAAGTGTTTCCTCAAACCACTGCATTGGTGACATCCGCAACTGTCACAAGTTACAACACATTCATTTATCATTATTCAAATGTTACAATTATAATAAAAACAAAGCAATTATAAAAATGACAGCCCTTTGAGACACTTGTGATTTAGGGCTATATAAATAAACATTGATTGATTGATTGACATCACAGCCAAAATCAAGGTAACATAACTACAAACTTAACCAATGTGAACATGGCAGATTTAAGCATAAAATAAACAAACAACAAGTGTAGAAACACACAGTTTTACAATGGAATTCAGGGTGCACATTGTGCCGTCAACCAATTGCAAGCACTGCACGGAGGAACTCTAACTACTACAAAAATGATGGCCATGTTGACTTAGGTTTTTGCTTGTTACCGTTTGGTTATTTTATCCGGTTGAGTGGATAATTTACAATGAAAGAAGGCATTGTGCGTCGATACTGCATTAGTGTGCCGCCATCTGTTGCCAGCCACAACATGAGTGGCTGATTGCTTGCACCTGGACTGATTGGAGTAGCGGCAGCCAATCCAGAGGGCACTTACAGTCAGCTGACACGTCATCTTTAAACACTGTCATGTGTGACGTCGGTTACACTTGAATTGGAAACATTTATAACAGCATTGTCTTTCATTAAAAAAATTGCAGCTCATTTTTATACTTATCAAACTCATCTTTCGGGCCACGGGCCAGATTAAACCTGTTTGGCTCACAGTTCTTTTGACATCCTTGGTCTACACGCACACTCTGAGTTTTGAAACTCTTCACCCTGGCCAGCATTTTGGAAAGTGTGCGTTTTTAAGGACAAAAGTATGTTTTTGCGTGTGGACAAGAGGCCAAAACGCATAAAAAATAAATAATAATTAGATTATTTTTTGGGAATTTTGACCATCGTTCACAATCATTATGAGAGACAAGAGGACAAAGTGTTTTTTTTTTTGCAGTCTAAAAATCGTCTCGTTCTCAGTAGCGAGCAATGCAGCTAATAGGAGCAAACAATTCTACCTCTAAATCACTTTAAAATGCATTCAAAACCATCAACAATACTTTAATTACGTTCCCTAACCTGTATAATAACCAAACTGTAGCGATATTGTAAGAGCGAACACTGAGGAACTCTCTTTCTAGCGTAGTGACACATCGACATGCTTCGGTATTAGCCGTAAAAGCGAAACTTTGGCGAGAGATAAGCTTCTACGACAACACGAAACGTGAGTTTTGTAATGCACAACACAATGCGATAAGACACCAATTTGTACTGACTGAAAAACATGAACAAACATATTATAGTATCTGTAAAGTATTAGCCCACATTTCATGTTTTGTTTGTACACAGCTAGTCAGACAGCTGCGTGTATCATAATCAATATAAAGTGTGACTCACTCGATGGACAGTCGTCTCTTTGGTCCAGCTGGCCGGGGACGTTTTTTCAGTTTTTTTGAGTAGGCGCGCCATTTATGTCGAAATAGCTTGTCTCCAAATTCCACATTTGCAGCTTCGAGTCGCTTTCATCTCACTCTATCGCCTTTTGTCAGCTCCATCGTTTCACCCTCTTCTTCTTGCTTGCTTCTAGAAGCAGCAGTTCATACTCTGTTACTTCAGCTTCAAAAAGATAAGGTTGTGAATCCTCATTTGTCCAAAAATAGTCATCTTCATTGTCTGTTACCAAGTATGCCAAGATTAGAACACACACAAGCGTTTTGTTTCCTGAAGTACACATTTGTTGCCTGAGGTCAGACGTGCACTGCTATGGAAACGAAAGTCAATGCACATTAATTAAAATGACCAAAATACAGTAAATATTGAACATATTACATATTGTTATGAAGGTGTCTGTTACTACATTCTATACAGACGTGCAGTGTGTATACAAAACATTGATAGAGGATTTTGAAGTTGTTTTAGAGGGCTTTGAAGGCTACAACGATGACTCCCATTAGCCGCATCTTCCAAGTGTTTATCATCTTTAAAATCCTAATTTAAATCATAATGATTTTGAACAATAGGCAACATTCCAAAAAAGTGCAGTTCCCCTTTAAAGTATCTGTGTTCATGTGAACATGACCTTCATTGTAAAACATCTTGAAAGTGCAGCCTGTATTGCAATGCAATTACTGTACTACAACAGCTGATCCCTAACCCGCATTTTATTTGTCTTCCGCAGGTGCAGTAACCTCACTTATCCATTAAATCTCCCACAAGTGAGCATCGTGTTCATTTTTGTGAACGAAGCCTTGTCTGTTATTCTGAGGTCCATTCACTCTGCCATTAGCAAGACGCCCTCCCAGCTTCTCAAAGAGATCATTCTGGTGGACGACAACAGCAATAATGGTAATCAGCAAGCCTTTTGCAACACTCTGGTTCCTTTTCCTTCCTCTCCCGGAATATTGTTTACATTTCATTCATTTCATTTCATTCATTTCTTTTGAACACAACAAACCAAACATACTCTCCATCTACATATGAATAGAAGTAGGAAGAGGCAAACGCTTATAATTGCATGCCCCATAACTTAGATGATCTGATTATTAATCAACAATACAATACATGATCATTTGATACATGACATTATTCAGTAGGGATGTGAATCTTAAAACAACTCATGATTCGATTGGATTCAATTCTTGGAGTGGTGATTCGATTCGGAATCGATTCTCGATTCAACGCGGTGCTTATTACTAACCCTAGCCCTAACCCTAACCCTTATGTGTTTCCCTAGTGTCCAAATAACTCTAAATTAAGTTTTTGTTACTTTAATAAGCAACTAACTAATGGTGAATATGTTCCCCATTCTAAAGTGTTACCTAATATTTTATTAAATTGAATAAAGTTAGTGCTTTGTTCATTTTATTCATGAGTCATGTGCGCATGAGTCGATATACAAACCCCGTTTCCATATGAGTTGGGAAATTGTGTTAGATGTAAATATAAACGGAATACAATGATTTGCAAATCCTTTTCAACCCATATTCAATTGAATGCACTACAAAGACAAGATATTTGATGTTCAAACTCATAAACTTTATTTTTTTTTTGCAAGTAATAATTAACTTAGAATTTCATGGCTGCAACACGTGCCAAAGTAGTTGGGAAAGGGCATGTTCACCACTGTGTTACATGGCCTTTCCTTTCAACAAAACTCAGTAAATGTTTGGGAACTGAGGAGACACATTTTTTAAGCTTCTCAGGTGGAATTCTTTCCCATTCTTGCTTGATGTACAGCTTAAGTTGTTCAACAGTCGGGGGGTCTCCGTTGTGGTATTTTAGGCTTCATAATGCGCCACACATTTTCAATGGGAGACAGGTCTTGACTACAGGCAGGCCAGTCTAGTACCCACACTCTTTTACTATGAAGCCACGTTGATGTAACACGTGGCTTGGCATTGTCTTGCTGAAATAAGCAGGGGCGTCCATGGTAACGTTGCTTGGATGGCAACATATGTTGCTCCAAAACCTGTATGTTACTTTCAGCATTAATGGCGCCTTCACAGATGTGTAAGTTACCCATGTCTTGGGCACTAATGCACCCCCATACCATCACAGATGCTTGCTTTTCAACTTTGCGCCTATAACAATCCGGATGGTTCTTTTCCTCTTTGGTCCGGAGGACACGACGTCCACAGTTTCCAAAAACAATTTGAAATGTGGACTCGTCAGACCACAGAACACTTTTCCACTTTGTATCAGTCCATCTTAGATGAGCTCAGGCCCAGCGAAGCCGATGGCGTTTCTGGGTGTTGTTGATAAACGGTTTTCGCCTTGCATAGGAGAGTTTTAACTTGCACTTACAGATGTAGCGACTAACTGTAGTTACTGACAGTGGGTTTCTGAAGTGTTCCTGAGCCCATGTGGTGATATCCTTTACACACTGATGTCACTTGTTGATGCAGTACAGCCTGAGGGGTCGAAGGTCACGGGTTTAGCTGCTTACGTGCAGTAATTTCTCCAGATTATCTGAACCCTTTGATGATATTACGGACTGTAGATGGTGAAATCCCTAAATTCCTTGCAATAGCTGGTTGAGAAAGGTTTTTCTTAAACTGTTCAACAATTTGCTCACGCATTTGTTGACAAAGTGGTGACCCTCGCCCCATCCTTGTTTGTGAATGACTGAGCATTTCATGGAATGTACTTTTATATCCAATCATGGCACCCACCTGTTCCCAATTTGTCTGTTCACCTGTAGGATGTTCCAAATAAGTGTTTGATGAGCATTCCTCAACTTTATCAGTATTTATTGCCACCTTTCCCAACTTCTTTGTCACGTGTTGCTGGCATCAAATTCTAAAGTTAATGATTATTTGCAAAAAAAAAAGTTTATCAGTTTGAACATCAAATATGTTGTCTTTGTAGCATATTCAACTGAATATGGGTTGAAAATGATTTGCAAATCACTGTATTCCGTTTATATTTACATCTAACACAATGTCCCAACTCATACGGAAACGGGGTTTGTAGACGGCCGCTGCTGCAGTTCGCTCTGTCCATTTCTTTTGTTTTTGTTCTTTGTTCGCTTTGTACTTTTTTATATTTTTACATTTACTCTACATTTACTTTCTATCTAGTCGTGCCCTTCTAAACATGCAGTTTAGAAGTGTTTTGTTCGTCCTACTGACGGTGGGTACACTATTTAAGAGCTCAGACGGACAACAGTTGAGAGGCTCTTTCATCTACACCAGGGAACAGTTGTTAGCGGCACCAGTTATTAGCATCCAGCTAACGGACCCGGCGCTAACTAACCAGATCCCGGAGGAGCTAAAAAGGACTCATGGAGGTGGCTGTCGAGGGAAAGGGAGACGCTCGAGACAGAAGAGGGCTGAAGCGAGGAGGGAGAGAAGGAGATACAAACCATATCTTCCTTCCGTCGTCATGGGTAACGTGCAGTCTCTAGCAAATAAAATGGATGAGTTGTCAGTGCTTGCCGCTAGTCAGAAAGAATATTGTGAGTGTAGCCTAATGTGTTTTACTGAGACGTGGTGGCTACACAACGATGTTCCGGAATAATAACGTCTCTATAAACGGGTTTCAAACGGTGCGCGCTGACCGGGACCGAACCAACAGCAAGCGGAAAGGAGGGGGGCTTGCTTTGTATATTAATAAGAAATATTGTCATCCCGGTCATATCACAATAAAAGAGTGCCACTGTGACCCGAATATAGAGATGTTAGCTGTAGGACTCAGACCATATTATTTGCCCAGGGAGATTCCGCATGTTATCATGATGGCAGTATACATCCCCCCCCCTCTGCTAACGTTGCAGCTGCCAGTGACGTCATCCACAGCTCGATAGCCAGACTCCAAACCAAGCACCCGAAAGGTCTCATCCTCATCTCGGGAGATTTTAACCATGTTACTATGGACAAATCACTACCCAACTTCACTCAGTATGTCAGCTGCCACACCAGAGGAAGTAAGATCCTGGACCTGCTGTACGCAAACATCAAGGATGCGTATAGCTCCATACCACTACCAGAGCTGGGCCGGTCAGACCACAACCTTGTTTACCTCAACCCCTGTTATGTGCCTCTGATCAAAAGACAGCCTGTGACCAAAAAAACAGTGAGAAGGTGGTCAGAAGGGGTCCAAGAGACACTGCAGGGCTGTTTTGAGGTAACTGACTGGCAGGTGCTCATGGAGAGGACATTGACGGGCTCACAGAGTGCATTACAGACTATATCAACCTCTGTGTTGACTCAAATGTCCCATCAAGGACGGTCACCTGCTACCCAAACAACAAGCCGTGGGTGACCAAGGACATCAAAGCCCTACTGAATGAGAAAAAGAGGGCATTCAATGCTGGTAACAGGGAGGAGGTGAAAAGAGTTCAGGGGCTGCTGAAGACCAAACTCAGGAATGGCCAAGGAGAACTACAGGAGGAAGCTGGAAGGGAAGTTGAAGGACAACAACATGAAGGCGGTTTGGAGAGGTATGCAGACCATCACCGGCCTCAAACCGTCAGGGGTTAGGGGGGTGGACGGAGACAAAGAGAGGGCCAATGAGCTAAACCAGTTCTTTAACAGGTTTGACACAGTGGCTCCAACAAGCCCCCCCCCCCCCAAGACATGCCAGCCGGCCCGCTGACAACTTCAGCGAACCAATCCATCTCCACCTCCCCTCCTCACAGCCCCCCAACTCCAATGACTACCTCCCCCCACTTAACACCTCACCCTCAGCTTGATGAACCCCCCCCCATCCCCCAATCACTTGAGACCCCCCCAGTGTGTATGTCTGCAGAACAGGTGAATGCACAGCTAAATAAGCTACAAACAGGCAAGACTGCGGGTCCTGACGGTTTGAGCCCCAGGGTGCTCAAAGCCTGCGCCCCACAGCTGTGTGGTGTGCTCCAGCACATCTTCAACATGAGCCTTAGGCTGCAGAAAGTCCCCACACTGGAAAACCTCATGCGTGGTCCCCATCCCCAAGTGCACGCGACCCAGCACGTTGAAGGACTACAGGCCGGTGGCTCTAACCTCCCATATCATAAAGACCATGGAGAGGTTGGTCCTGGAACAACTCCGCCCTACAGTCAAGCCCCACCTGGACCCACTCCAATTTGCCTACCAGCCTCGACTGGGAGTGAAGGACGCAGTCATGTACCTGCTGAACCGAGCCCACACCCACCTAGACAAGCCTGTTTTTTTACTTCTCCAGTGCTTTCAATACCATACGTCCTGGGCTACTGGGTTTGAAGTTGGAAACGATGCAGGTGGAGGCCCCCTTGGTGTCCTGGGTTGTTGATTACCTGACTGACAGACCGGTCAGCAACACCGGGACCCCACAGGGCACAGTCCTCTCCCCCTTCCTCTTCACCATCTACACCACCGATTTCCACTATCACTCAGAGTCCTGCCACCTTCAGAAGTTTTCTGATGACTCTGCGATAGTGGGGTGTATTGAGGATGGTGATGATGAGGAATACAGGGCACTGGTGGAGGACTTTGTTACATGGTGTGGAAAGAACCACCTCCAGCTTAATGTGATGAAGACCAAGGAGCTGGTTGTGGACCTGGGAAGGAGGAGGAGTACTCTGGCGACCCCTGTTTCCATCAGGGGGGTCGATGTGGACATGGTTGAGGATTATAAATACCTCGGAGTACACATGGACAACAAGCTGAATGGGTCAAAACACGCTGAGGCACTCTACAAGAAGGGACAGAGCCGCATCTACTTCCTCAGGAGATTAGGATCCTTCAACGTCTGTACAAAGATGTTGAAGATGTTCTACGAGTCGGTAGTGGCGGGCGCCTTCTTGTACGCCGTGGCCTGCTGGGGCAGCGGGCTGAGAGCGAGGGACGCAAACAGACTGGACAAGTTGGTAGGCCAGTAACGTGGTGGGAGTGGAGCTAGACTCTCTGGCGGTGGTGTCAGAGAGGAGAAGTCTAGCAAAACTCCTAGCCATTATGGACAACACCTCCCACCCACTACACTCGGACCTTTTGGAGAGAATGAGCACGTCCAGTGGAAGGCTCAGACTCCCAAAATGCAACACAGAACGACACAGGAGGTCCTTCATACCGACAGCCATCAGACTGTATAATGCATATGTTCCTTGACTGCACTTAAAATGTAGAGTATATGTAGAATATATTTATATTATTTATATATTATACATATAATATGTTATACTGTATATATTATATTATTTATTATTATTCTTGTCTATTGTGAGCAAACTGTGGTGCTGAATTTCCCCCAGGGATCAATAAAGTACTTTCTATTCTATTCTTTCTATCTATTTCCTCATCCAATAGATTCCACTGAGTCACATTCTCAACTCATTCAACAACTCCTTGCTAGGCAATTGTGAAACCACAATTTGCTTTACCTTTCCTGTTTGCTCAAATTTTGATAGAAGAGGCTCTCAAATGACTGCTTTTGAAGTTCTTGGTTTTCATGACTTGATTAATGAAAAGACCTTCATCCTCATAGACATAATACCTCAATTTGACCCGCCGCAAGTTAGATGACCCTGCCTCGTGTATATACCCACCACTTACATAGCACAGCTTTGTTAAGAAAAAAATAATGTTGTATGTGATGTTGTGATGTATAGCATCTATTATATTGGGACACGAGTAGAATTAGTGTATAAGTAAAAAAATAGATAAGGTGAACAATAGCTTTTCAAAAACATAGCTCATTAGCAATAAAGCTACAGGCATATTTGTTTTGTATCCACAATAAATCAACACCAAATCAGTACTTTGCAGCAATGTTTACCCACTTTATTTGGCTTGTTAGTTTCCTATCAGAGAAAAGTGATGGTGGTTGAGAGGAAAATTGTTAGCTGTTAGATGTTTAAAATTGTTGGACGCTTTGCAGCCTTGATGGATTGCTGCAGCTTGATTATTTGTATTTTTTGGGATGTGCACATTATGCAACGCACATTTGCTAGACAAGGCGGTGTGGTGTGTTGCCGTGCTCAGGGGTGGGGCCACAGTGTCAAAAAACGACTGGAAATGCCTGAAGAAGTTTGTTGGCAGGTCCGTTGGTCACTCTCCGGGAGCGGACGGCCCTGATGTCATAATACATGTATTTTTAACAGGGTTGTCAAAATTAGGCGATAATAACGGGTTAACTATAACGGCACTAATTGTTTTAACGTGCGATTAACGCACATGCGTCGTGACTCCTTTTTGACCCTCAAGCCATTCTGTTGCGTGGGAAAATGTGGCTGCTTTCACTATATACTGAAGAGCCACAAGCCGAAAAAATAGAAGAAATAATCAATCAATCAATGTTTATTTATATAGCCCTAAATCACAAGTGTCTCAAAGGGCTGTACAAGCCACAACGACATCCTCGGTGTCGAGTGGGTCTGACATAATATTGTGAAAGTCCAACACATCAGCGAAAGTCCAGTCCATGGTGGGGCCAGCGGGAACCATCCCGAGCGGAGACGGGTCAGCAGCGTAGAGAT
Organism: Entelurus aequoreus; assembly: GCF_033978785.1. NCBI lineage: Eukaryota > Metazoa > Chordata > Actinopteri > Syngnathiformes > Syngnathidae > Entelurus > Entelurus aequoreus. The sequence goes on from NC_084732.1 coordinate 50,232,588, forward strand.
GTCCCCATCTGATGGACAGGCTAGCGGTCCACAATAATAATTATAATGGATTAGATTTTTTATCGCGCTTTTCTATTGTTAGATACTCAAAGCGCTCACAGAGAAGTGGGCACCCATCATTCATTCACACCTGGTGGTGGTAAGCTACATTTGTAATGGACAAAGAAAAGGTACATTATGGAAAGGTCCAAAGTAGAGATGTCCGATAATATCGGACTGCCGATATTATCGGCCGATAAATGCTTTAAAATGTAATATCGGAAATTATAAGTATCCGTTTCAAAAAGTAAAATTTATGACTTTTTAAAACGCCGCTGTACGGAGTGGTACACGAACGTAGGGAGAAGTACAGAGCGCCAATAAACCTTAAAGGCACTGCCTTTGCGTCCTGGCCCAATCATATAATATCTACGGCTTTTCACATACACAAGTGAATGCAAGGCATACTTGGTCAACAGCCATACAGGTCACACTGAGGGTGTCCGTATAATCAACTTTAACAGTGTTACAAATATGCGCCACACTGTGAACCCACACCAAACAAGAATGACAAACACATTTCGGGAGAACATCCGCACCGTAACACAACATAAACACAACAGAACAAATACCCAGAACCCCTTGCAGCACTAACTCTTCCGGGACGCTACAATATACACCCCCCGCTACCCGCTACCCCCCGCCCCCGCCCCCACCTCAACCCCAACCCCCCCTCTAACCCCGCCCACCTCAACCTCCTCATGCTCTCTCAAGGAGAGCATGTCCCAAATTCCAAGCTGCTGTTTTGAGGCATGTTAAAAAAAATAATGCACTTTGTGACTTCAATAATAAATATGGCAGTGCCATGTTGGCATTTTTTTCCATAACTTGAGTTGATTTATTTTGGAAAACCTTGTTACATTGTTTAATGCATCCAGCGGGGACAACAAAATTAGGCATAATAATGTGTTAATTCCACGACTGTATATATCGGTATCGGTTGATATCGGAATCGGTAATTAAGAGTTGGACAATATTGGAATATCGGATATCGGCAAAAAAGCCATTATCGGACATCTCTAGTCCAAAGCCATTGGAAGGTTGTCTCCCGGCAAGACAAGACCATTTTTTTATCCACGATCGCCTAGACGACATTGGAGCAACAGCCTGCTGCCGAGCGTGCATTCAGAGAGGTCGGTCGAGCTTCACTTCCGTGTTGAGGTTAGTTTTTTTTCCTTTTTTTTTTTGAGACAAAGATTATGTATGTATTTAATATTGCTATGGTATATTATTTATTTATCATTTATTTGTTCACTGTTCTGTTACAGCAAACAAGCATATTGAATGAAATTGATATGGTATGAAAAGGGGTAGGATTAAATAAGATCTTCTTCTTCCTACTCGTTTTCAAATGTAATGAAACAACAGGAATTGTGTGATGCATTACATTGTATCGTATGAATGTTCGAAATAAACTGAAACTGAACTGAATCAAACCATTATGCTAACAATCCACATTTTGTGTTATGAGTGTATGAAACTCGTATCTAAACATGGTGTAGCTCCTCCTCTGAATGCAAGTGCTCCTACAGCAGGAATAACATTTCTGTATTTCTAAAATATTCTAAATCTGGCAAGACACCGACACACTGAAGGTAATTTTTTTATTGTTATAAAAGCCTGTTTTGTCTTTTTTTGTGTTGAGTTGTTTTAAAAAGCATAATTATTTTAAAAAAAAACATTTTGTTAACTTGAAAATTAACTTTCTAGGGTATATTTATGAATTATGAAATATTATATCTATTTGAGATTAGACAATGCGATTAATTTGACAGCCCTGTTTTCGGGATCGACCAGTTAAGTCCCAAAGTCACGATCGATGGGTTGGTGAATCCTGGTCTAGCGGATCAGAGGACCTCAATAAACCACTATACTAAATAGAGATGTCCGATAATGGCTTTTTTGCCAAAATCCGATATTACGATATTGTCCAACTCTTAATTACCGATTCCGATATTAACCGATACCGATATATACAGTCGTGGAATTAACACATTATTATGCCTAATTTTCTTGTGATTCCCCGCTGGATGCATTAAACAATGTAACTTTACCATGAATTGATTAACATGGACCCCGACTTAAACAAGTTGAAAAACTTATTCGGGTGTTACCATTTAGTGGTCAATTGTACGGAATATGTACTTTACTGTGCAATCTACTAATACAAGTTTCAATCAGTCAATCAAAGTCAAGGTTTTCCAAAATAAGAGAACAACTTCAACTCCAGTTATAGAAAAAAGTGCCAACATGGCACTGCCATATTTATTATTGAAGTCAGAAAGTGCATTATTTATTTTAACATGCCTCAAAACAGTAGTTTGGAATTTGGGATATGCTCTCCCTGAGATAATCCTAATACCCACTACAACAATGGGAAATACTATACTTTGACTTTCACAAAGTGCATTATTTTTTATTTTTTTTAAACATGCCTCAAAACAACAGCTACAAAAACAATGAAGGCACACAGCTCCAGTCCAGAGTATACTAGAGCATACTTGCCAACCTTGAGACCTCCAAATTCGGGAGATGGGGCGGGCATACTGGCCAACCTTGAGACCTCTGAATTCGGGAGATTGGGGGGCGGGTGTTTAAGGGGGGAGGAGTATATTTATAGCTAGAATTCACTGAAATTCAAGTATTTCTTATATATCCATCCATCTTCTTCCGCTTATCCGAGGTCGGGTCGCGGGGGCAGCAGCCTAAGCAAGGAAGCCCAGACTTTCCTCTCCCCAGCCACTTCGTCCAGCTCTTCCCGTGGGATCCCAAGGCCAGGCCAGCCGGGAGACATAGTCTTCCCAACGTGTCCTGGGTCTTCCCCGTGGCCTCCTACCGGTTGGACGTGCTCTAAACACCTCCCTAGGGAGGCGTTCGGGTGGCATCCTGACCAGATGCCCGAACCACCTCATCTGGCTCCTCTCGATGTGGAGGAGCAGCGGCTTTACTTTGAGCTCCCCCCGGATGGCAGAGCTTCTCACCCTGTCTCTAAGGGAGAGCCCCGTCACCCGGCGGAGGAAACTCATTTCGGCCGCTTGTACCCGTGATCTTGTCCTTTCGGTCATGACCCAAAGCTCATGACCATAGGTGAGGATGGTAACGTAGATCGACAGGTAAATTGAGAGCTTTGCCTTCCGGCTCAGCTCCTTCTTTACCACAACGGATCGATACAGGGTCCACATTACTGAAGACGCCGCACCGATCCGCCTGTCGATCTCACGATCCACTCTTCCCTCACTCGTGAACAAGACTCCTAGGTACTTGAACTCCTCCACTTGGGGCAGGGTCTCCTCCCCAACCCGGAGATGGCATCCCACCCTTTTCCGGGCGAGAACCATGGACTCGGACTTGGAGGTGCTGATTCTCATCCCAGTCGCTTCACACTCGGCTGCGAACCGATCCAGTGAGAGCTGAAGATCCTGGCCAGATGAAGCCATCAGGACCACATCATTTGCAAAAAGCAGAGACCTAATCCTGCAGCCACCAAACCAGATCCCCTCAACGCCTTGACTGCGCCTACAAATTCTGTCCATAAAAGTTATGAACAGAATCGGTGACAAAGGGCAGCCTTGGCGGAGTCCAACCCTCACTGGAAACGTGTCCGACTTACTGTCGGCAATGCGGACCAAGCTCTGACACTGATCGTACAGGGAGCGGACCGCCACAATCAGACAGTCCGATACCCCATACTATCTGAGCACTCTCCACAGGACTTCCCGAGGGACACGGTGGAATGCCTTCTCCAAGTCCACAAAGCACATGTAGACTGGTTGGGCAAACTCCCATGCACCCTCAAGGACCCTGCCGAGATTATAGAGCTTGTCCACAGTTCCACGACCAGGACGAAAACCACACTGTTCCTCCTGAATCCGATATATATATATATATATATATATATATATATATATATATATATATATATATATATATATATATATATATATATATATATATATATATATATATATATATATACAAATAAAACAAATACTTGAATTTCAGTGTTCATTTATTTACACATATACACACACACTCCTCTACTCATTGTTGTATTTGAAAGTGCAATGCTTTGCAGCCAGTAGCACAGCCTTTGAAGGAGCGTAGGTATGGGCAGTGTAATATTCTGGGTTGGAGTCAATAACCAGGCGAGGTGATGAAGTTACGTCTCTTTACTTCATACTTCAGAACCGACTCCCACACTTGCCGTCAGGGTGCGCAATACAATGTAAACCGTTGGCCAACCAAAAAGTAACCACAGACCACTATACCCAGCATTCACCAGGAGATGGCAACAAACAACTTAGATCACTCTATTACAGGCAGCATCTGTGAAATTTAATTTGCAGGAAGGGAGTGAGTTTAGGGTCGAATTGTCCATCCTCGTTCTATTCCCTGTCACTCGTCGTTGCCATGACTGTCTCTTGTTCGTTCTTCGTCTCCTTCTTGTTGTGTGTGCAGTTGTGCACTCGCCAAAAGCCGTAGATGTTATAACGTGACTGGGCCGGCACGCTATTTATATGAAAGAAAAGCGGATGCGATGACAGGCTGTCCTCACTCAGGTCCGCACGGACCTGGAGGGGGCGTGCCTTAAGTCCGGCTGGAAATTGGGAGAAATTCGGGAGAATGGTTGTCCCGGGAGATTTTCGGGAGAGGCACTGAAATTCGAGAGTCTCCCGGAAAATTCGGGAGGGTTGGCAAGTATGGGGAGGGCGGCGGGGTTGCGGTGTGGGCGGGGTGGGGGGCGGGAGGGTTGGTTGATGGTAGCGGGGGGTGTATATTGTAGCGTTCTGGAAGAGTTAGTGCTGCAAGGGGTTCTGGGTATTTGTTCTGTTGTGTTTATGTTGTGTTAAGGTGTGGATGTTCTCCCGAAATGTGTTATTCATTCTTGTTTTGGTGTGGGTTCACAGTGTGGCGCATATTTGTAACAATGTTAAAGTTGTTTATACGGCCACCCTCAGTGTGACCTGTATGACTGTTGAGCAAGTATGCCTTGCATTCACTTATGTGTGTGTAAAAGCCACATATATTATGTGACTGGGCCGGCACGCTGTTTGTATGGAGGAAAAGCGGACGTGACGACAGGTTGTAGAGGACACTAGAGGCAGTGCCTTTAAGGCACGCCCCCAATAATGTTGACCGGGTGGAAATCGGGAGAATGGTTGCCCCGGGAGATTTTCGAGAGGGGCACTGACATCTCTAGTACTAAACACTGTTATGCTTATTTATTTGTTTTAGTCTTTTTTAGGTGGAAAACAAACACAAATTAAATCTCTTTAGGTATCTCCTTTGGCTATGAAAAATGCTATGCTTTTTTTTTAATTCAAATTAATCAGATCTGTATATAAAAATTCTTACTCGTTTGAATTCATATTACAATTAGGCACACTGTAGGTAAACCACTTTTCAAAGTATTTGCATGTAACATTAGTAAGACCGCTTTTAGATATGATCAAAATGGTGACCAGTGGCCCTGAGAGAAGGTTGTTTACCAAAGTCAATAATCCAAAGTGTGCCTGCAGTCTGTTGGAGCAGAATGTTGATCAGTGTTCTGCTATGTTAATAAGCTGCTATGAATGATCGCACTCCCATTGATGGCCAGAGAGTTGAATATATACAGGTATTACTCTTTAAAAAAAAAAAGTAAATTCAGCGAGGTCTACCCTACCCGTAAGCACATTACAGCCAAACATGCATTTTGCATCTTTTAATTGGCAGCCAGGGAGCTGCCTCCTTCAGCCGCTCCAGGAAGCCAAGTCACGATTTGACATTTTGCTGATGGCATTTCACCTTGTTTACTGCTCATGTTGTCGTTGTTGTAGATCATATCTTCCTAAAATGTCATTAGCCTGTTGACCCGCAAATGTAGCCAACATTGTCGAAAGGGGGTCATCATCCACAGCTCACCTATATCCATCTGCTGCTTTACATTAGTCAACCACAAGTGTCACAGCATCTTACCTCCCACGGATATTAGCATGCAGGAGAACATGTCGCCATCAAAGGGAAGGGAGAGAGCAAATAGACCTAGCTCATTTCTCCTTAATTGGATAATGTCCAAAGCTGTGGCCTTAAAAGTCTGGTGTGTGTGAAACTTATAGCCTATCAATTTATTCATTCCAATGTGTCCATGTAAGAGTAAAATGTTCAGCAGTGTGAAATTAAAGTGGTATACATTCAGTGTGGTGCCTCATCCCATCGGTCGCTGATAATGACAAAGCACTCATGTCATTTCATCTCCGTCTTAGCGTGTTTGATGGAGTTTAAGTCCTTCCGAGTGCTTCCACACTAAATGCTGCAAAGCATACTTTTATAGACCTTGCTTTGAGCACTGGGCCTTCACACGCCGTACCTTCAGATTTAGAAGCATGTCCAAAAGGTCCTAATGAGATTCAGACTGAGCTCAACCACTGATTGACTACTGTAATTAAAGGGCGTCTCTTCATACTTTTGTCCACAAAGAGTCGATCTTTGTTAACAGAGTTAGTGTGATAAATGAGCGATGCAACCAATCATTATGTTCATAATCACATCAGTCTATTGTGTAAATAAGTCATCTTCTCAAGTCAAAGTTTAATTAAAATAAGATTTCTTACTTGTATAGGTCAAAATCAAGGATGGACATAATGACATACTCAATGATTATTCATTTTAGAGTCTTCTGTATATTATATGGGTTGGTTGATTATAAGCAATTGAGGGAGAAAGGTGTGCACTACTTGCTGCAACCAGAAGAGGTGCTGGTAATTCATTCTCTTTTAGGTTGTGGTCTGGAGAAAAACATCAACTATGGACTAAACTATGCTCTTATGATGTGCAATAAAAGAGAGGAAATGTCCAAATAGTACAGGGTTTCCCCTTAATGCAATTAACTGTGGCGAATCGCCAGGGTAAAATCATAGCCGCCACAGCTTGAAAACAAGTTTTTTTTTGTGAAAAGAAATGTATTTAATATAATGTATTGTAGTGTCCAGAAAAAGTCAGAAGTCCGACGCTTGCTATTTTTAACCTTTATTGCCAATCTTGTGCTAACAACCGGCCCAATTCCAACAGGTTTAACGTCCCTTGCACACACTTCCCCATTCTCTGCTAATCCACTTTCAGGGTAGGACGGTGTGTTTGCGATAACGGGAAAAATAAACATCAAATCAAAACCACACAAACATAAAACATTACCACCAGCAGGTCGTTACAGTATGACTGGATATTAATTGTGTAACGGTACGTGTATTTGTATTGAACCGTTTCGGTACGGGGGGTTCGGTTCGGTTCGGAGGTGTACCGAACAAGTTTCCACACGGACATATTAAGTAGCGCACCGCACGTTGTGTAAACAATGCACACTGAGGCACAACACACGGCATGCTAGCAACGACCGGACTACGAGAACATGTAAAAGCCAGAGCTGGAAGACCCTCCTGTCTCATTAAGATCTCCCGTTTGGGAATATTTCGACTTCGCTGTGCGATACAACAAGGGATAATATCACTTCAACGAAAAGAAAGACGATCAAACACAGCTCCCACCCCATTCAAGCAGCTTCTCCTCGGCGAGTCAGGTAGGGCTAAAGCTATAACAAATGCCGTTGGAGTTTTTATAGCAGCAGATTTAAGACCATATTGCATTAAAAACTAGATTTTGAACCACTTCTATGGTGGAAGAACAATGAGCCCATATATCTTCTTACTGCCAAGTTAGCCAGGCACTACCTCGCCATACCTGCTACCTCCGTGCCCAGTGAAAGGATATTTTCCACAGCTGGAGACATTTTAACTGCAAGCAGGTCTGCTCTTTCTGCAGACAATGTGGATAAACTGATTTTTCTGGCAAAAAACATAAAGATTTAGTGAAAGTCACCAGGGTTAAAGGCTGGGGGGATAAAAGAAAAGTTAATCTGAGGCTGAGTTGACTTGAAACTGTTTAATGTTGCACTTTTTATATGTAGAAGAAAAGTTTGTCATTTCATTTAATCTGAGCAACAACTTGAAGCAGTTTAATGTTGCACTTTATATGTAGAAAGGTTTTGTTAAGAAACCAATTCTGAGCCTTATCTTATTTAGTTTTTATTTTATATATGTTGACTGCATTAGCCTTGGCAATCGACCCTGTGTGTATATGTACGTTATTGTTATGCTTAGCATTCATGACTGCCTGCTGTTGCACTGATCAGCCTAGTGGTGGCTCACATCCATCACACACAGAGTTATTTTAAAGCAATGTTAAAAGGATCAAGCCATTGTTTATAAATGTTGGTAAATAAATAACCAGAAAATGTATATTTTGTTGTTTTCTTACTGTACCGAAAATGAACCGAACCGTGACCTCTAAACCGAGGTACGTACCGAAACGGAATTTTTGTGTACCGTTACATCTTACTGGATATACTTTTGTATATAGCCTATTATTTGTGCACTATTGACTAGTGATGCACCGAAAATTCAGCCGCCAAAAAAACAACTTTGATCACCGAAAATTGCGCTGCCGAAACTGGATGTTGTGACATAAACAGGACGCACGTGATGGTCTGGAGTGTAGTCAGCATCTGCAATGCGGACATAACTTTACTATATCCCAGATATACCCGTGGACAGTGATCTGCAAATTCTGCAGATATTAAGAGGACAGCAGCGGCTTCTAAGGAGAGAAAGTCCAGCTGGAGCTGCAGTGTGAAGTAAGTATGACGTCATGCTCGCTGCAGCTCGACTCTTTTATCGCCGACATTGAGGGACAGAAGTTTAGTCTCTGCACAGTCTATAATAACACCAAAAAATAATGCTCGATTTGTTGCTAACCGTTTTTAATAAAGAAAAAGACACTAAAAGTCTCTCCACACTCGAAAAATCCTCAAAGTACATTGTACAATAAGCAGCAACACTTAAAAATATAGCAAACAATTTAATATTAAATATATGTCAACATTAATAATAATACAGATTTGTTTTTCAAATGTACATGTACATTTTTTTAGCCATTTTAAAGAAAATCATATCATAGCAAATTATACAATGATGTCATGATGACCACGCCCCACCGTGCTCTTAACCAAGCACCCACCACCACAGGTATCTTGGCAATCTAGGGGAAACCTTGTAGTATTTGTTTGGGTATCAATAGTTCAAATAAACATGATCTGCACCTACTCAGAAAACATCAATCAATCAATCAATCAATCAAAGTTTATGTATATAGCCCTTAATCACAAGTGTCTCAAAGAGCTGCACAACGACATCCTCTAATCAGATCCTACATCAGGGCAATAAAAAACTCAACCCAATCCCCCCACCCGTGGGCGACCGCTGCAGTGGATACAGAGTGGATACGGTTAATAATGTGAGAGTCCAGTCCATAAGGCTAGAGTATACAAATTAGTTTTAAAATAGGACTTAAATGCTTCTACTGTCTTGGGTATGACGTTAAACTACATCCAGGCATGAGATGGGAGGTTGTGTGTGGGGTTAGTGAGTCCCAACTAACGTCTATAAAATGCACACAAAGAACCGTTTGCACCTTCTCTTGTGACTGGCGGGCGGTCAGCGCCATAAAGCTGAGCGGGTCCCTGGGTAATTGGGGCGTGGACAACCAACAGGACAGACTAAGTTCAACAGCCCAGTAAGGCAATTAGTCTAGGAGAAGGATCTCCGATATAAAATACCCCTTCCAACCCGCACCAAGCCAGCGTGGAAGGTGTAGGCTAATAACCAGCATGAAGAGTACGCCAAGAAGACGGCCCCCAGTCCCCAGCAGTTCCAGAGCTCCAGACCAAGATGGCGGTTCGTTAAGGCAAGGAACAGGGGATGCTAAGAATCCCTGGGTTCATACAGGCCATCATTGGGATCTGCGAGTGGCAACGTATAATGTGAGATCCCTAATTGGAGACGACAGATTAACGGAACTTGAAGAAGAATTAGATGGTATAGAATGGGATATCATAGGTCTCAGTGAAGTGAAGCGACAAGGAGAGCAATTAATTGAACTAAGCAGCGGGCATCAATTCTATCACATAGGAATGGGAAACAGAAGCCTAGCAGGGGTTGGTTTCATCATTAATAAGAAATGGACAAAGTATATAACAGAATTTAAAGGAATAAATGAAAGAATGGCCCAAATAACCATAAAACTGAACAGTAAATACAGCATTAAGGTAATTCAGGTGTATGCTCCAACATCAGCGCATGATGATGAAGAGGTTGACAAATTTTATGAGGAAGTGGAACAGGCTCTCAAATCATCAAAAACTCACTTTAACCTAGTAATAGGGGATTTCAATGCTAAAGTAGGAATCAAGCAAGATGGGGAGGAAGAAGTGATGGGAAACTTTGGATCAGGTCTCAGAAATGACAGAGGTGAAATGCTCATCGATTTTGCTTCCAGAAACAAACTCAAAATTATGAACACCTTCTTCAAGAAGAAAATATCCAGAAGATGGACTTGGAGAAGCCCGGACGGTAAAACCAAGAATGAAATTGACTTTATCTTGACTAACAAGCCAAAGATAATTCAAGATGTTACCATATTCAACAAAGTAAACACTGGCAGTGACCACCGTATGGTTATGTGCAAAGTGAAGGTAGATACGAGACTAGAAAGAATGAAATTAATAGCAAAATACAGAAAGCCCGATATGATCAATTTGGAAGCCAGAAAGCATGAATTTCAACTAGAACTACAAAACCGCTTTCAAGTACTGGAAGTAGAAGATACTTCCGACCTTGATGAATGGAATGACAAATTCATTGACATAGTACATGAGAGCTCTATAAAAACAGCAGGGAAAGAAAAGAAAAAGCAAGAGTCCAAACTCTCAGATAGCACAAAGTGGCTAATGGAGAAAAGGAGGAATATGAAGAGAGATGGAGTGGGATTCCAGAATGTTGAATATACAGAAACATGCAAGACAAAACGAAAGAAACTCCGACAAGACATAAGAAAATACAACACCCTTAAAATTCAAGAGACAATAGAAAACAATAAAAGTTTGAAGAAAACAAGGCAGAAACTTGCAAGTGGAAAGCAGAAAATAACAACATTACTTGATAAAAAGGGGACAGAAATCACTGATCAAGACATGATTTTGATGAGGATTGAAGAATTTTATGAAGAACTCTATCAAAGCAGTCAGTCAGTAGACCTTCAATTATCCATAGACTCAGAAGAAATTCCAGACATCACATATTGGGAGGTGCAGCATGCAGTCAAAAACATGAAACGAGGGAAAGCACCAGGTCCAGATAATATTTTAATTGACACAATTAAAGAGGGGGAGGATGTCATTGCTAAGGAGCTGGCGAAGCTATACACAGCTTGCTTACATCAGGGGAAAGTGCCAGAGAAGTGGAAAGAAGCTAACATGATCATCATTTTCAAGAAAGGGGACAAGAGGGACCTCAAGAACTACAGACCTATTAGCCTTCTTTCAAACATATACAAGTTGTTTACAAGAATTCTGACAAATCGAATGGAAAATACACTTAATAGCAACCAACCCAGAGAACTAGCAGGGTTTAGGAGTGGTTTTTCTACCATGGACCATATTCATACATTGAATCAGATCAAAGAAAAATGCCAAGAATACAACAAACCACTTTGTATGGCCTTCATAGACTATGAAAAAGCATTTGATTCGGTGGAGACACAGTCGGTTCTAAAAGCTCTGCAAGATCAAGGAATTCATCATAAGTACATTAACTTACTCAAAGACATCTACACAAACTGCACTACCACAGTTACGCTGCACAAACCAAGCGAGAAAATCCACATAAAGAAGGGTGTCCGACAAGGCGATACAATTTCGCCTAAACTGTTTACAGCTTGTTTGGAAGGCATATTTCGCTCTCTGGAGTGGGAGGATAAAGGAGTTGATATCAACGGAGACAAATTTAATCATCTGAGATTTGCAGATGACATTGTTGTCTTGGGAGAGCAAATCAGTGAAGTGAAAGATATGCTTAAAGACCTTGCAAATGCCAGCAAATGTTGTGGATTGAAAATGAATATGAAAAAAACAAAAGTTATGGCAAATTCCATGGTACCTCATGGACCTGTGACTGTTAATGGAAATGAAATTGATGAAGTTAATGAATATATCTATCTGGGGCAGAGATTTAGCCTGAAAGAAAAGAGTCAAGAACAGGAGATAGGGAGGAGAATCAGATTGGGCTGGTGCCAATATGGAAAACTGAGCAACATCATGAGAGGAGAAATACCGTTAAGCCTAGAAAGAAAGGTCTTTAATCAATGCGTGTTACCAACCATGACATATGGAGCTGAAACCTGGGCATTGTCAAATAAAATGGAAAAGAAAATAGCAGCAGCACAACACAACATGGAAAGAAATATGCTCGGAATCACATATAAAGACAGAAAAACAAATGAATGGGTGAGAAAACAAACGCAAGTCCAAGACATTATGAGAACTATCAAATTCAGTAAGTGGAAGTGGGCTGGACATATCAGTAGAACAGATAATAGATGGACTTCCCTAATGACATCATGGGAGCAGAAATAGAGGAAGACCAAGAGTGAGATGGCGAGATGAGATAGACAAATATTGGGGAACAGTGCAGTGGCAGGGAGCAGCTAGAGATCGTTCACTATGGCAGAAACATGCTGAGGCTTTCGTCCAGCAGTGGACTGACAATGGCTGATGATTATGATACAAATGAGTTTTAAGATAGGACTTAAATGCTTCTACTGAGGTAGCAACTGTTACTGGGAGGGCATTCCAGAGTACTGGAGCCTGGATAGAAAACGCTCTAAAGCCCGCAGACTTTTTATGTGCTCTGGGAATCAATCAATCAATCAATCAATGTTTATTTATATAGCCCTAAATCACAAGTGTCTCAAAGGGCTGTACAAGCCACAACGACATCCTCGGTACAGAGCCCACTAATCACTAATAAGCCGGAGTTCTTAGAACGCAGATTTCTGGCCGGGACATATGGTACAATACAATCAGCAAGATAAGATGGAGCTAGACCGTTTAGTATTTTATACGTAAGTAGTAAAACCTTAAAGGTGTCTTAAGTGCACAGGAAGCCAGTGCAGGTGAGCCAGTATAGGAGTAATATGATCAAACTTTCTTGTTCTTGTCAAAAGTCTAGCAGCCGCATTTTGTACCAACTGTAATCTTTTAATGCTAGACATAGGGAGACCCGAAAATAATATGTTACAGTAATCGAGACGAGACGTAACAAACGCATGAATAATAATCTCAGCGTCGCTAGTGGACAACATGAGACGAATTGTTGCGATATTACAGAGATGAATGAAGGCCGTTTTAGTAACACTCTTAATGTGTGACTCAAATGAGAGTTGGGTCGAAGATAATACTGAGATTATTTACCGAGTCGCTTTGTCTAATTGTTTGGTTGTCAAATGTGAAGGTGGTATTATTAAATAGGTGTTGGTGTCTAGCAAGACCGATAATCAGCATTTCCGTTTTCTTAGCATTAAGATGCAAAAAGTTAGTGGACATCCATTGTTTAAATTCATTTAGACACGCCACCAGGTGACTACAATCTGGTGTGTTGGTCAGCTTTAGGTGCATGTAGAGTTGGGTGTCATCAGCATAACAGTGAAAGCTAACACCGTATTTGCGTATGATGTCACCTAGCGGCAGAATGTAGATGCTGAAGAGTGCAGGGCCAAGAACCGAATCCTGTGGAACTCCGCACATTATCTTAACATACTCCGAGGTCCCATTGTTATGGGAGACGCACTGCATCCTGTCAGTAAGATAGGAGTTAAACCAAGAAAAGACTAAGTCTGACATACCAATCCGTGTTTTGATACGTTCTAATAAAATGTTATGATCGACGGTATGGAAAGCAGCGCTAAGATCAAGAACCAGCAACATGAATGACGCATCAGCATCCATCGTTAGCAATAAATCATTAGTCATTTTTGCGAGGGCTGTCTCCCCAGAGTGATTTGCCCTGAAACCGGACTGAAAGGGTTCACAGAGATTGTTAGACGCTAAGTCAGACCTGGGCAAAATAGAACCCGTGTGCCACATGCGGCCCATTAAGATTTTCAATCTGGCCCGCCGGACGATCGACATCATTTTTTTAGACTTTTAACATCAAAACTGTAGCCGCCATTATGATGTGCAGTGCTGTTTTTAAAATACTGTAAGTCTTGAACTATAGTAAGTATTTCAGTGGTTGAAATCTGCGCTTTTGAGTGTTGTACGAGTTATTACGGTAATCTACGTCACAGCAGTTCAGAGAAGGAACAAAGCAGAGTGGGCGGGGTTAGTTTTCAGAGCAGCCAGCCTGAAACACGTGTGTCAGAAACAGATGCGGAAGCAGATATTTACAACAAAGTTCTGCATAAAGGTACAATATATCATATTGTAGGTGTTTATTACACTTTGCATTCATATTTTTGCAGATTTTTTACATTTTTGTTGTAAAAGATGTCTATCGAGGAGGTGGTCTGAGAAGTACAAGAGGAGTGTTCATATGTTGTTAATACTCAGTGTTTTATTGTTCATAGTTAATATTGTAAATCCCACTTTTTTTATTTTAATGTACATTTTGGGTCTCCCATTCAGTAAAAAACTGTAAAATTCCATTCTGTTTTTTTGAGTTAGTCTGTCATAACGTTTTTAGAACTCTATCGGACATTGTCCATCCATCCATTTTCTACCGCTTGTCCCCTTTTGAGGTTGCGGGGGGTGCTGGAGCCTATCTCAGCTGCTTTCGGGCGGAAGGCGGTGTACACCCTGGACAAGTCGCCACCTCATCGCAGGGCTAACACAGATAGACAGACAACATTCACACTCACATTCACACACTAGGGCCTATTTAGTGTTGCCAATCAATCTATCCCCAGGTGCATGTCTTTGGAGGTGGGAGGAAGCCGGAGTACCCGGAGGGAACCCACGCAGTCACGGGGAGAACATGCAAACTCCACACAGAAAGATCCCGAGCCCGGGATTGAACTCAGGACCTTTGTATTGTGAGGCACATGCACTAACCCCTGTGACACCGTGCTGCCTATCGGACATTGGGACTTTTGTTATTAGTATTCCTGAAAAAAAGGAACCCAAACACGCATACTGTACAGCAGATTTTTACAGCTAAATGTGTACATATAACTTCTACACACATACACATTGGCCCCCCCAGAAACATTTTTTTTCTCTCAATGTGGCCCCCGAGTTAAAATATTTGCCCAAAATGTCTGCAAAGAGGGATCTCAAACAGTGCGATGTCACTGTCAACACCTGGGAGAGCCTCGCCAAGGATTGTCCATCTTGGCGCATGGCAGTGAGAGATGGTGTGCGAGCTGGTGAGGAAGAAAGAAATGCGGCCTTGGCTGACAAAAGATCAAGATGGAAGGAGAGACAGCGTCAACCTCAGCAGCCAACCTCATACGTGTGCACCAAGTGCAACCATGACTGCCACTCGCGGGTCGGACTCTTTAGTCACTCCCGCAAGTGCCGTTGAGACCTCCCCCCCTCCCCTTTTTGGATCCACCCCATCGTCTCCCGAGACGGAGAGATGCCGACATACTCCTGAAATAAAGGAACCCAAACACATCTACTGGACAGCAGATTTTTACAGCTAAATGTGTATATATAATTTATACACACATACACATTGGCCCCCAGGACACATTTTTTCTCTCAATGTGGCCCCAGAGTCACAATATTTCCCCAGCTCTGCTCTAAGTGTTCATTTAGATGCTGTGCAACAATTTTTTCGAGGATTTTCGAGATAAAGGCAAGATGAGACATCGGCCGGTAGTTTACCATGAGGTCAGGATCGAGGTAAGGTCTTTTGAGCAGAGGATGAATAACTGCTTTTTTGAATGGTAGAGGAACAATGCCAGAGGAAAGTGATACTTTTAAAATATTTAGCACTGATGGTCCTAATATGACAAACAGCTCCTTGATAAGTTTCCCAGGAAGTAGGTCAAGTAAACATGTTGGTTTTGTCACATTTACACGTCGCAGGAGTTCTTCCAATGTTATTTCATCAAAAAGAGAGAGACTATTTTGGAGGGCAATATCCATCGTACATACATTCGTATCTGTGTTAATAGAACCCAGACGCGTTGTCTTTTATCTCCTTTCTAATGAGCTTCTTATTAAAGAAATTCATAAAGTCATCAGCCGAGTGGGTGGAGCTCCTGGGAGGAGTCTCTTGTTGAGTTAGCGATGCTACTGTACTGAACAAATATTTAGGATCGTTTTTATTAAGGCGGATGAGATTGGAGTCGTA
Source organism: Entelurus aequoreus (assembly GCF_033978785.1). Classification (NCBI taxonomy): domain Eukaryota; kingdom Metazoa; phylum Chordata; class Actinopteri; order Syngnathiformes; family Syngnathidae; genus Entelurus; species Entelurus aequoreus. The sequence continues at coordinate 50,248,853 of NC_084732.1, forward strand.
ATTAGTTTTAGCTAAGGTAAGTGTGCGTTTATAAGTTATTAAACTATCGCTCCATACTTCATGGAAAACCTGAAGTTTAGTCGCACGCCGTTTGCGTTCCAGCTTTCTACATGATAGTTTAAGAGCTCTAGTTTATTCTGTAAATCAGAATCAGAATAGTTTTATTGCCATTGTTTGAGAACGGGTTCACAAACTAGGAATTTTTCTTGGTGCAATCGTGCAACATAAAACACATACAACACAGATTTGGTAATAACAAGTGCTGTAACTGAGCTATCAGATCTTGTTATAGACTTAGAAGGAATTCAAAGGAGCTACTGTTAGGAATTATTGTTCATGTGCCTGATGGCCGAGGGGAAAAAACTGTTCAGGTGGCGGGAGGTGTGGGTCTGGATGGACCGTAGTCTCCTGCCTGAGGGGAGAGGGGAGAATAGTTTGTGTCCAGGGTGAGAGAGAAGAGTGTAAACCAGGGAGTATGCCTTTTAGGGGCCTTTTTTAGCTTTAGCGGTGCTATACTATCAATGGTGTCGCGCAGGGCATCGTTAAAGTTATTAGTGAGGTTATCGATAGAGCCCACATCATTTGGGAATGGCACCATTACCGAAGGCAGTAGGCCAGCAAGAGTCATAGTTGTGATAGCATTAATGTTGTGGCTGCTAAATCATTGGTTATTAGTAGCTTGTTGACAATGATTTAGAACTTCGAATTTTATAAGGTAATGATCGGACATTACTTTAGTGTATGGGAGTATCATAACTTTGGAGGTGGTGACACCCCTGACAAGCACTAGAACTATCGTATTACCGGTGCGATGTGTGGATTCATTTATTATTTGTGTAAGACCACAGCTATCAATTATCGTCTGGAGCGCCACGCACAGAGGGTCTGATGGGTTATTCATATGGATATTAAAATCCCTCTTTATAATTATATCATCTGCGTGCGTCACTAGATCAGCGACAAACTCTGAAAATTCACTGATAAAAAGCCGAATAGGGCCCAGGGGGGCGGTAGATAACAGCCAGATAGAGAGGTAGCGGTGTGACAGACCTCATAGTAAGCACCTCAAATGATTTATATTTATTACTTAGGTTAGGGGTAAGGTTAAGGTTTTCATTGTATATTAGTGCGACCCCTCCACCCATTTTAAGGGGACGGGCAATTTGTGCATTCATATAGTTAGGAGGAGATGCCTCGTTAAGCGGGAAAAATTAATCTGGTTTTAGCCAGGTCTTGCTGAGACCAATGATGTTAACATTGTTTAATGACCTCATTAACTAATAAAGTTTATTTTGTGTCGTGCGCCTTAAATCATTTTGATCACATCTAGGATTTGCTATGATGGGGATCTTCATATTGTTTGCTTAGTGCTGCGATAGATTGAACGCGTCATAATTTCCCACTTCAGTAGAATGCATGTCCACCTCTAGCACAGTCACTACAGAAAAAACATGTGAGTTATGTATTATTCTACGGGAAATGCTTTGTGTGCAAGATTTTTCCAGCCTGCCATTGGTTAGTTCTATCTTAACTGACTCCAGACACTGTAATTGCCTGTGTCCGAGCTTGCTCTAGTGTAGTTAGTCAAATGTGACTCAGCCAGTAATCTGTGTTCCAAGGTAGAGTGATGGCGCCTTCCGGGTTAGGGTGAAGACCGTCTCTCCTCAGCAAGCCTGGTTTGCCCCAGAAAAAGGGCCAATTATCAATAAACGTTAGTCCCTGTTCTCTACAAAAACATGAAGTTACAGCAAGCTGCTGTGTTATAGATATATAGTGAGATCACTGAGCCAGTTTGGCCAATGTTTTGTTATTTGTCACTGATCTTAAGGTGTTATTGGATTTACCACATGAGTACAAGGGCCTGTTGCTTGGTTCAATACCACAGCCCGTTGCTCTCCATCACAGTGTCAGTAGTTTATCATTTGCAAAAGATTGATCACTGTTGGACAGCAGCTATTCCTGCTTTAATGAACCGTGCTTCATTATGATTTGTTGTGAGCGATAGCATAGCCATACTTCTTATTTTCACTCCACACACATAAAGATTGTCTTCATTACTGACGGATGTGATGTAATTATAAACACAGAAATATGTTGACAGCAATGGTGCAAATGAATAACTGCAGTCGCTTTCCTGCAAGCCAAAAATAATAAACATGAAAGGCTTTCAAAGCTATCTTCTACTTCCAACGACTTACAGGGCTCCTCTAATGCTGGCAACATTTTGTTTCTGTTTATTTCAAACATGTATACAATGTCAGCATGCTCCATCACATATTTGGCATTTATTTCATAGTTATGGACCTAAAAATTATGGTTACAGGTAAAAGTCCCTCCAAAATAGACACAGTAGTGATTTTAACAGGTTTTAGCACATTTGGGAACTCACATTTTTAAGGCAGGCCTGCATTAGCTTGCTAATGTCACCTACTCAAATTGTGTTGTACCGAATGTGTTTTGGTAGCATCTTCTTTTCTTTTTTTTTTCTTTTTTTTTTTTGTCCTGTCCAGCTTCTCAGGCAAATCATATTGTTGATGTAGATGCCCATATCGACTGTATAAATTTACTTTACAAAAGAGAAGTGTGGGATACAGCAAAAACAACAATAACAACAACAGCAAAAACAACAACAACAACAATAGAGCAACATCAGCAAATACGATATGTACAAATATGATGGTAAAAGTGAAAGCAAAGAAGCAGTTAGTGAAATAAGTAATAATACAGAAATGACAATGAGCATTATTACACTACAAATGGAGCAATACAAATACCAATAGAAATAGCACTATTGATAATGAATAATACCAATAATTTACCTCTATTAACAACAATACAGTTATGTAATGATAACTAGAGATACAAAGGAAAGCAGAAAAATGGAGGGGAAGAAAGAGAAGCCAGCTATATTAACCTTGTAGATTGTTATAGTAACAATAGGTTAAGCTTTGTCAGTGTGCTATGTGTTACCCAGTTTACCCTAGGGTAACAACGTTAATGTATGTTTAATGAAACTTGATTATATGCGTGAGTGTATGTATGTATGTGTACTTGTATATGTACAAGTATGTGTATATGTATGTTTGTACAGAGAATGTGCGTTTGGATGTACAAACTTTGAGTATGTAGGTATGTACTGTATTTGTGTATGTATGCGGGAGCGAAGGAACCTATGTATTAGGGGTGTGGGAAAAAAATCGCGATTCTCACGTTGTGCGATTCAGAATCGATTCTCATTTTTAAAAAATCAATTTTTTATTATTTTTTTTTTTTTTTAATTTTTTTTTTTTTTTAATCAATCAATCCAACAAAACAATACACAGCAATACCATAACAATGCAATCCAATTACAAAACCAAACCCGACCCAGCAACACTCAGAACTGCAATAAACAGAGTAATTGAGAGGAGACACAAACACGACACAGAACAAACCAAAAGTAGTGAAACAAAAATGAATATTATCGACAACAGTATCAATATTAGTTACAATTTCAACATAGCAGTGATTAAAAATCCTTCATTGACATTATCATTAGACATTTATAAAAAAAAGAAAAAAAAAGAACAATAGTGTCACAGTGGCTTACACTTGCATTGCATCTCATAACCTTGACAACACACTGTGTCCAATATTTTCACAAAGATAAAATAAGTCATATTTTTGGTTCATTTAATAGTTAAAACAAATTTATATTATTGCAATCAGCTGATAAAACATTGTCCTTTACAATTATAAAAGCTTTTTACAAAAATCTACTACTCTGCTTGCATGTCAGCAGACTGGGGTAGATCCTGCTGAAATCCTGTGTATTGAATGATTAGAAAATCATTTTGAATCTTGGCAAAAATCTTAGCCACACGATTATCAAATGTAATAGGATAATTAATTCATACTGACCAAACTGGCTTCATGGAAGGTCGACAATCTTCAGACAATACAAGGAAATTGTTTAATGTTATTTACTATGCTAGAAGTCTCCCTTATCCCACAGCAGTATGTACTGTTGATGCGGAGAAGGCATTCGACCGCATAATCTGGTCATTTATGTTTGGCACATTACGTAAATTTGGATTTGGAGATAATTTTATTCAATGGATTAAGATGCTTTATACAAGGCCCATGGCATCAGTCAAAACCAATAATCATATTTCAGAACCTTTTTCCTTAAAAAGAGGAGTAAAACAGGGATGTCCTGCATCTGGATTATTATTTAATTTGGTTATTGAACCCTTAGCTGCAAAAATAAGAAGTGAAAATAATATTCATGGTATAAAAATTGGCTCTCAGTATAATAAGCTATCGATGTATTGGGACGATATAATTCTCTACCTGTTACATGTTAACTCCTCTCTACACTATATCAATAATGTCATCACTGAATATGGCTGTTTATCAGGGTATAAAGTCAACTGGGACAAATGTGACATATTACCACTTAATAAACACTGCAAGAAATCACAAGTTCAGAACTCCAAAATTAAATGGAAAGAGGCAGAAATCATATATCTAGGACTACACATTACACCAAACCTTTATACAAGCAGAGATCTAAATCTTAAACATTTAAAAAGTAAGACATAATCCAAAATGGAACGCTGGTCACGTCTCCAAATATCACTTTGGGGTCGGGTGAACATAGTAAAAATGAGTATACTGCCAGCAGTTAATTATATACTGAAAATGATGCCTGTCCTAATTAATAAAAGTTGGTTTAAGAAAATACATACAATCACATTTTATATGGTGTGGAAAGAAGGCCAGTTGTTCATACTTAAGGTTGTCTTGTACACAAGATAAAGGAGGACTAAATTACCAAACTTCTTACATTATTATATCTCCTTCGGTTGTGAACAAGCAAGCCACTTATTTCATTCTTCTGCAGATAAGGACTGGATCAAAATAGAACAAAATATGTTATTGAATTTGGACATTGATGTGGGGAGTTTATATTATATTTAAAAAATACCTAATGAATTGAGGCAGAGCCCAATAGAAGCCACCTTTAACATTCTAAAACTGTGTCAGAAAATACTAGGAATCAAGTCAATGACATCTGTAAATCAACCGCTTTGGTACAATCCTAATATCATAATTAATAAAAATGTGGTTAAATGGACAACATGGAAAGACAGAGGTATTACTAAACCTCATCATATTATTAATAAAAACTATTTTAAACCGTTCAATGATTTAGTTGATCAATATAATGTAACCAGAAATCATTTTTTAAATTGTATCTCTTTAAAACACGCTGTAAATAAATGCATATCCTCTGAAAGTATGTCTTTAAATAAACATGAACTGGAAGATGCACTTTTTAATCAAGATACATTTAAGAAATTAATTAAACTATTGTATGGAATAATAAATGAACACCACACTAGAAATGCAAATGATGCATGTGTTCGGAAATGGATGATGGACTTAAACATTTTTGATGAAAGAGACATATCATGGAATGATATTTGGGAAAATGCCAATAAGCCCTTTAGAAGCATTAAAGATAAGCTGACTCAATTTAAGATATTGAATAGATTGTATTTTACATCTTCTCAGCTGTTTAAAATTTGTGTAGTAGATAGCAAGTTATGTATGAAGTGTCTAGCAGCCAAGGCAACTCTTGTTCATTTATTGTGGGAATGTCAGAGAATAAAAGAGTTATGGTTGAAAACAACAAAAGAAGCAATCACAGTCCTTAATATAAATATCCCAATGACACTGCAAACTTGTATTCTTGGGGATCTCCATCAATTTAGTAACGTGTCATCAAAGAGTAAAAATGCATTTCTTTCAATATGCATAATAACAAAAAGGGTAATATTTAAAAAATGGATAGATGTTGATAGTCCGACTCATACTGACTGGTACACACAAGCTATGGAGATGATATCAGTAGAAAAAACTGCATTTAGTTTAGATAATAATGACTCATATATTGGAATATGGGATCCATTATTTAAATTTGTTTTAACTATTAAATGAACCAAAATATGACTTATTATATCATTGTGGAAAATATTGGACACAATGTGTTGTCAAGTTTATGAGATGCGATGGAAGTGTAAGCCACTGTGACACTATTGTTCTTTTTATTAATGTTTGTAATGATAATATCAATGAGGAATTTTTAATCACTGCTATGTTGAAATTTTTACTAATATTGATACTGTTGTTGATAATATTCATTTTTGTCTCACAACTTTTAGATTGTTCCGTGTCATGTTTGTGTGTCCTCAATTGCTCTCAATTGCTCTGTTTATTGCTATTCTGAATGTTGCTGGGTCGGGTTTGGTTTTGAAATTGTATTGCATTATTATGGTATCGTTGTGCATTGTTTTCATTAAAAAAAAAAAAAAAATTTAAAAAATCGTTTTTGAATCGAGAATCGTGTTTAACTGAAAAAAATCGATTTTGAATCGAATTGTGACCCCAAGAATCGATTTTGAATCGAATCGTGGGACACCCAAAGATTCACAGCCCTACTATGTATGTATGTATGAATAACGGTGTGTATGTGAGTATTAGGGCTGCGAATCTTTGGGTGTCCCACGGTTCGATTCAATATCGATTATTGGGGTCACGATTCGATTCAAAATCGTTTTTTTTTCGATTCAACGTGATTTTCGATTCAAAAACGATATTTTCCCGATTCAAAACAATTCTCTATTCATTCAATACATAGGATTTCAGCAGGATCTACCCCAGTCTGCTGACATGCAAGCAGAGTAGTAGATTTTTGTAAAAAGCTTTTATAATTGTAAAGGACAATGTTTTATCAACTGATTGCAATAATGTACATTTGTTTTAACTATTAAATGAACCAAAAATATGACTTATTTTATCTTTGTGAAAATATTGGACACAGTGTGTTGTCAAGCTTATGAGATGCAATGCAAGTGTAAGCCACTGTGACACTATTGTTAATTTTATTTATTTTTTATAAATGTCTAATGATTATGTCAATGACAAATTTTTAATCACTGCTATGTTGAAATTGTAACTAATATTGATACTGTTGTTGATAATATTCATTTTTGTTTCACTACTTTTGGTTTGTTCTGTGTCGTGTTTGTGTCTCCTCTCAATTGCTCTGTTTATTGCAGTTCTGAGTGTTGCTGGGTTGGGTTTGGTTTTGGAATTGGATTGCATTGTTATGGTATTGCTGTGTATTGTTTTGTTGGATTGATTAATTTAAAAAAAATAAATTTAAAAATGGAGAAAAAACAAAAAAACTAAACAAAGTTTTTTAAAAATGAGAATCGATTATGAATCACACAACGTGAGAATCGCAATTCGAAATCGAATCGATATTTTCCCACACCCCTAGTGAGTACATGTGTAGCATCTTCATCCCAAGACAAGAGTTATGTTCATGCAGATTTTGAAAAAATTTGCAAGTTGCATGTTGTAGCAATACAACTAAAGAAGAAAATTGGCTATCAACCAAGCGAGAGTGTAATTTGCAGCTTTCTTTTTTATAGATTTTGACTTTGAAGAATAAGGGTTTTGGTCAGAGTTTGGATGAAAAATAATTAAAAGACTCAAGCCAAGTGCGATTAAAAAAAAAAACAGGAGCAGCCTTGAAGGTAGAGAGACTCAGATCCTGCGAAAAAACATTGAAAGAAGTAAAATTGAAAACGAGAGTGAAATCAAAAACGAGAGTGAAAGAAGATACGCCTCTAATATTCTTTATTGCATCCTTTTCTGCTGATGTTTTCCTCGAGAACCTTGATAAAATGCTGAAAGAGCATGAGGAAACACAGGCTACGGTGTCTATGGCGGTTATTCTTAGTTATGGTTATGGTGTTAATTTATTTCGATATTGCGTACAGTTAGAAATTGGTAAGAAATGAAAAGGGGTAGGCTTAAATAAGCTCAGCTTTTTCTTACCCCTTTTCGGACATGTTGTAATGAGAAACTTGAAATATGTGATGTATTATATTGTAATTGTACGCATTATTATTTTTTTGTACTCAATCTGTAACACAACAGTGAATAAATAAATCATTAATTAATTAAATAGACAAATAGGTAAGTAAATAATTAATAAATGCATAAAAAAACAATTCTCATGAATAAATAGTTAACGGGGCTATTTGCAACTTCCTCACAGTTAAATTTTTCAAAGTAAAATATATAAAAAGACCACCACCATCTGTTAGTGGTTTAACAGAACACATTTGTTTTAAAATATATATATATATTTTACAATTACCAAGTTTATGTGATAAAAAATGTTACCAGCACAAAAAAAGTGACTGATGTGTACGGCGGTAACACGTACACGCAGGGAGCGTGTGCACACATACAAAAGCAGTCTAAGAGAGGCCTCGAACAATTTGCTGTCATGTAGTTATGCAAGAATAAACATTCCCTAACAGCTCACCCTATCCAAATTGCTATGTTATATATATATATGTTATATCCCGCCATCATAACTCTTAAAATACTTTGGAAAGTTAGCGCCCTCTAGATATCTGTAAATCTTGCAAACAGTCCCTCAAAGTGATCAAAATAGTATTTTTTGATGCCTTGTATCCACACTGTCTATGCGGGTATATATAGTTTATCTACCAATTATTCTAAACTAATTCATATTATGGGACATGAAAATAAGATAACTTTTTGTGAAATTTCGGTCATCTTTCATTACCGGTACTTACCGTTTGTCCTTATAACAGTATGTCTGCCAAGTGTGAAGGCGAAGGGAACATTTGAGAAGTATTGTGTTATTGATCACCATTTTATGGTTGGTGAGTTAGCCAGTTGATGCAAAAATGACTTTCTTGAAGGGGGACACATTAATCAAGAGAGACATCTTACTGAGAGTAGAGATAAATGTATGCATGCAGTAGAGTTTTAACTTTTGGATTTTTTAAATTTAGGAAATAGTATTTTTCAGCCTTTTCCAAGACCTGCCTGCCATTTGACCAGTGCAATTGTAAACAAACCTGCATTGACCCCTTTCCAAAGTGTGTTCCGCTGAGGGCGGTGGGGTTCACTACAATATGTTTACATATTTTTAAAATTGTATAAAAAGGCTTAAAAGAGTTTAAAAATACTGAATATTTAAAGACAAATTAATGTGTTATTATTAGTAATTGGTATCAACATTTTAGCCTTTTCTCTTTAAGGGTTACGTTTTGTGTTTTTATTTCATTTATTTTTTGTTTTTTGTTTTATTACTGCAATTTGCTGCAACAAGAAAAAAATGAATGGCCATAATTTGGACACCCACATTTTAGCTCCTATCTCACCCTAATAGCATTTGTGCCTACTTGCCAATGGCCAGAGGCTTGCAGAGGCAGTATTAGTGCACTTCATGTGCACACTTTGCTGGGTAACATCTGTGTTCAGCTGATGAGCAGGTTGGCACTGAAGCAGACAATAGTATTTGAAAAAGTGATCAAAGCTTTCTCAAATCTAAACAGTTTAATCACAGACACCATTGTACTCTTAGGGCATTGAGTTGATCGTAACTGGACTGAGCTGTCCCATCGAGTCTTCAGCATGAACTGATTAAGCCTGGTCGGATGAAATGCGAAACGTTTTCTAAGACAACCTGAACATCCATTTACAATCCATTTACCGCTCTAAAACTGAGAGCACAGACATTTACATGCATTTGTTTACCTCTAAAAATAGTCTTTGTATTACCATATAATGTTATGTGCACTGTTTTCATGTAGCAGTCTCTTACAATACACATTTTATTATACCTTGTTGTTACTTTAAAGCAGTGTTTTTCAACCTTTTTTGAGCCAAGGCACATTTTTTGCGTTGACAAAATCCAGAGGCACACCACCAGCAAAAATCATAAAAAAAACAAAACTCAGTTGACAGTAAAAAGTCGTTGTCGCAATTGTTGGATACGAATTCAAACCATAACCAAGCATGCATCAATATAGCTCTTGTCTCAAAGTAGGTGTACTGTCACAACCTGTCAGATCACGCTGTGATTTATTTTGAGTTTTTTGCTGTTTTCCTGTGTGTAGTGTTTTAGTTCTTGTCTTGCGTTCCTATTTTGGTGGCTTTTTCTCTTTTTTGGATATTTTCCTGTAGCAGTTTCATGTCTTCCTTTGAGCGATATTTCCCGCATCTACTTTGTTTTAGCAATCAAGAATATTTCAGGTTTTTTTATCCGTCTTTGTGGGGACATTGTTGATTGTCATGTCATGTTCGGAAATACATTGTGGACACCATCTTTGTTCCACAGTAAGTCTTTGCTGTCGTCCAGCATTCTGTTTTTGTTTACTTTGTAGCCAGTTCAGTTTTACTTTCGTTCTGCATAGCCTTCCTTAAGCTTCAGTGCCTCTTCTTAGGGGCACTCACCTTTTGTTTATTTTTAGTTTAAGCATCAGATACTTTTTTAACTGCCCGCTGCCTCCCGCTGTTTCCGACTTCTGCAAAGCAATTAGCTACCAGCTGCCACCTACTGATATGGAAGAGTATTACACGGTTACTCTGCCGAGCTCTAGACAGCAGCGACACTCAACAACAACACATAATTTGCAGACTATAATCACTGGTTTGCAAAAAATATTTTTACCCCAAATAGGTGAAATTAGATAATCTCCCACGGCACACCAGACTGTATCTCACGTCACACTGGTGTGCCACGGCACAGTGGTTCAAAAACACTGCTTTAAAGAACCCAAGTGGGCCAAAAGTTTTCTCTTATTTCATATGCTTCTGGTTAATGTATTTTAAAGTGTTTACAATAATGAAGAGGAACATGACCAATGATAATTATGCACACGCTAAAAACATGTATTTCAAGCTTCATTTCTTTTGCCGTGCAATCTACAAATTTCTTAAATAAATAACTCGCAGGTCTTTATTTTAGCCTTCTTTAACATGTTGATGACTGGACAAGCTTTAATTCATTTGTTTTATAATTATGCACATGGGAATCATTTTGATCATTACCTGGAATTTACTGGAAGCCATATTGCAAAAAGTTATATAATTATTTTTTTTATATCATCACTTAGCATTTTGTCCGGCATGACTCATCATCCAGCGGATAGTGTAGCTCCAGTAATAATGCAAGTAAAGCCTCAAGACAAATAAAATGTTGCAGACGGTCTTCAGTCCTGCAATGGAGTGATCAGAGTAGTTGGATTTCTTCCAATAAAATGATGCCCACTGGAGGAGAACGTTGCAACATCATATGTGGGTGGAAGTTTATCCACAAACAGTTTTTGCCTGACTTCATTTGCCATCTCCAACAACTTTTTAAGATACTGAAGTGTGTGTGTGTGTGTGTTTTGCAGAAGAGCTAAAGGACAAGCTGCAGGATTTTGTGTCAGAGACGAACAGTCGACGGCCGGGATTCATCAAGATGGTACGGCATTCCAAGCAGGAGGGCTTGATCCGGTCCAGAGTGAGCGGGTGGCGGGTGGCCACTGCACCAGTTGTTGCTCTCTTCGATGCCCACGTGGAGTTTAATGTTGACTGGTGAGTCAAACGTGGATAAAGTGGTTAGAAATCCATGTGGGGTTTCTTTGAAATACATTTTAATGACTTGTTGGCCTCTATTTAATGTGCGTGAGAACAAATACAACACAATAATCATTTGTATTCCAAGAGAAAATACTGTTTAATGTGTTTTTCAATTGATGTTCTTTTTGGCATTTTCATCTTTGCACACTTTATAAGATAATTTTTTCCCATTAGTTTATCAGATGCTGCAGTAAATGAATTCATCCCTGTGCCCTCGCATAAGCACAAGCATGATAATGAGGCTGATAAGAGGAAGCCAGCAAACACAAACGCTCCAATTAACTACGCACTCTCTCTGTCTCATTTAAAGGGCTGAACCCATTCTTCAGAGGATTCAGGAGGACAGAACTCGCATAATCTCTCCGTCATTTGATAACATCAAGTATGACACATTTGAGATTGAAGAGTATGCGTTGTCTGCTCAAGGATTTGACTGGGAGTTGTGGTGTCGCTACCTCAACCCCCCCAAGTCCTGGTGGCACAAGGGCAGCAAAAGTGCTCCCATCCAGTAAGTGACTCAAACCAAATATTTTTTTTTTTTTATTGTTGTGTTTTTTTGATCAGACTCAATATACCACCGTTCAATTGGAGCTCTGCATAATATTTAACTTAATCGTTTTAGTTGTATTGATTGTTGATTCAATCATATCATACGGCTTGGCGAAGTTGGTAGAGTAGCCGTGCCAGCAATCGGAGGGTTGCTGGTTACTGGGGTTCAATCCCCACCTTCTACCATCCTAGTCACGTCCGTTGTGTCCTTGGGCAAGACACTTCACCATTGCTCCTGATGGGTGCTGGTAGCACCTTGCATGGCAGCTCCCTCCATCAGTGTGTGAATTGTGTGTGAATGGGTGAATGTGGAAATACTGTCAAAAGCGCTTTGAGTACCTTGAAGGTAGAAAAGCGCTATACAAGTATAACCCATTAATCATTTATTTATCATTTAAATATTTGAAGCATTAAATGCAATACTTGGCTCCAACCAGCAGAGACAGTGGTAATTCCGTCTCATATAGTTTCCATTCTAAATAAAAACACCTATGCAAAGTTTAACTACTGTACATATACAGTGATTCACAGCGCTTCACTTTTTGCATTTGTTGTTATGTTACAGCCTTATTTCAAATTGAATAAATACATTTTTGTCCTCAAAATTCTACAGGCAATACCCCATATTACCGATGCAAAAACGTTTTTTTTGTGTTTTTTTAACATTTTGAAAATGTATTCAACTTAAAAAATCACATTTACATAAGTATTCACAGCCTTTGCTCAATATTTTGTTGATGCACCTTTGGCAGCAATTAAAGTCTCAAGTCTTTTTTCATATGATGCCACAAGCAAAAAATAGAAAAAAAAACCTTTTCACATTGTCAGTATGGTGTATTTCTTTGTAGAATTTTGAGGACAGAGAAGTTTTTATTCCATTTTGGAATAAACCTGTAAAATAACAACACGTGGTAAAAGTGAAGCGCTGTGAATACTTTCCGGATGCACTGTGCATACAACAAAAGGCAGATGGTGGTTCTGATAATACAGAATATATTATCTGTGAATAGTGTACTGTTTTTGCAAACTATTTGCTATCTAAAATTTAGTTTTTATTTTTGAAAGGCACATTACATGTTAAAACTGTAGCATTTTGGGGAGGCAAGCGCGGAATAAATTGATTTAAAATTATTTCAATGGGCGGCGCTGATTTGAAGTTTGGAGTTACTATCTTTGTCGTGGAACCACCTCATAAGTTGAGGTACTACTGTATTTCCTGCTTCTTAAAATAGGGTTTATACATATACGCTTTTCCTTTGAAATATTTGTATTTATATATTGTAAATGTGTATGTAATATGAGAGGAGTGTATTTTGGGTTTTCATTTTAGAAAATGGTTTTCATGCTTTTAATGTAAGAAGTATGTTTATTGAAATGGTTCCTTCTCTAGTTTAATGAATATTTTGACGCAATGTAGATGCTTTCGACGTTGTTGTGATACTGTCATTACAATTGACAAAGTATTGTAATTTCATATGCGGGTACAGTAAATACGCTGTTATTAACAGCTCTGACATGCGTCATTGATGCACACATTTTTAAGATGATGAACTTCTCATCATTCCTCATGTTTGGCTATCACTGTGGCTACTGTACTGAGGCCACATTGTCATCTCTCCTCCATCAGAAGCCCCGCCCTGATTGGCTGCTTCGTTGTGGACAGGCTATACTTTGAAGAGATAGGTCTCCTGGATGAGGGGATGGAAGTGTATGGTGGAGAAAATGTGGAGCTGGGCATCAGGGTGAGTCATGTCTATTGTTCAACCGTGTAATGTGTGCAATAATACCAATAGTAACAGTAATTTACCACTCTATTTCTGATGCAAGGTCACACTAGGACTCACTTTTTACGTTCAGCGCCTACAGTCTTTTAAGAACTATTGATCAGATGAGAGGGTTTTTTAGTCATTGGTAGAGCAGTGGAGCCAGTGGGGCAAAGCACTGTGGTGAGTGGTGGGGAATATAAGAGTGCCATTATGACTACATAAGGATGACCTGTTCACAGCATTGTGGATTACCTTAATGTTACAATGTCTTTGATTCAAATATGCATCACACATAATTAATAATAATTTTGAGATAACATTTTATTTTGAATGGTTTCTCAAATGGGCAGCACGGTGGTACAGGGGTTAGTGCATGTGTCTCACAATAAGAAGGTCCTGTGTAGTCCTGAGTTTAATCCCGGGCTCGGGATCTTTCTGTGTGGAGTTTGCATGTTCTCCCCGTGACTGCGTGGGTTCCCTACGGGTACTCCGGCTTCCTCCCACCGCCAAAAACATGCACCTGGGGATAGGTTGATTGGCAACACTAAATTGGCCCTAGTGTGTGAATGTGAAGTGAAGTGAATTACATTTATATAGCGCTTTTTCTCAAGTGACTCAAAGCGCTTTACATTGCGAAACCCAATATCTAAGTTACATTTAAACCAGTGTGGGTGGCACTGGGAGCAGGTGGGTGAAGTGTCTTGCCCAAGGACACGACGGCAGTGACTAGGATGGCGGAAGCGGGGATCGAACCTGCAACCCTCAAGTTGCTGGCACGGCCGCTCTACCAACCGAGCTATACCGCCCCCAATGTGAGTGTGAATGTTGTCTGTCTATCTGTGTTGGCCCTGTGATGAGGTGGCGACTTGTCCAGGGTGTACCCCGCCTTCCGCCCGAATGCAGCTGAGATAGGCTCCAGCACCTCCCGCGACCCCAAAAGGGACAAGCGGTAGAAAATGGATGGATGGATGGGTTTCTCAAATGCATGCATTATTTGTTTATATTGTCAACAACCAGTAAAGTGACAAATATACAGTAGTAGAGATGTCGATATTTGCCTTTTTTAACTGATGAGCTGCAGAGCCCAGTCGATCTTTACCAGAGTTGTGTCCAAGTGTTTACATGGCCAAAGGTTGTACTCACGTAAAAGATTATTTCAAAAGGAATGCTCGCTCGGGAACACACAATTACATTTGCGGATTCCTTGTAACATGCTTGTAGGAGTGGTGTCTTTCCAGAAAACTGCCTCAGATTTGAGCGCAAGATGCAACTAACAGGTCGTCTATTCACAGTATGAAGCCGCTTCCAAGATACTAATCCTCACCAACATGGCTGAAAATAAACACGTTTTCTTCCAGGTAGCATTATCACTGGGGGACGAGAGAAAACAAAATGGCTTAGCATGCTACACACACCGAGCTGGACAACACAAGAAACTAAATGCTAAAGCTTCAATGTAAAGTAGGGGGGATTGATTCAGATTAGTATAGTATCACTATATATATCAGTGTTACTAAAGTGATTAGATTAATACTTTTCTTTTCTTTTTTTTTTCTAATTATTATAAAATCAAATGTTTGGTAATTTTTATTATTAATTACAAATTCAGGGAGTAAGTCTCTGGATACAGGAAGGCTTTGAGGGCAAAACCCAAATTATTTAATTGAGAGCCAATAGTCTGTGAATCATATATGAATTGCAACATTGTAACATCCAATTACCTTTATATACAATTGCCTCAATGTCACATGTTTGCTTCATCCATTATATTGACCTTCATATTAAACTACACATTGTTGTATTGAAATGTTAGTACAGAGATGGTTAGAAAATGAAAGATAATATCAAGTTAGTCACATCACAGTCAACATTTTTTCTACTCTTCTGGGAAGATGTTGGAGTGTTTGTGTGGGAAGTTGTCATGCAGAAGAACATTTGCAAGGTCACTCATGCTGGATGTGAGAGACCATCTGCTGGCTCACCATCTCTGTTCGAGTACATCCCAAAGGTGTTTGTTGAGGCTCTGAAGTTCCTTGCTTTATGAACTGGAAACAGGAAAAAGAAAAACCTTCCCCAAATTGTTTTCACAAAGTTGAAAGTGCACGATCGTCCAAAATGCCTTAGTAAGGTGAAGAATTGAGATTTAATTCTATAACTAATGGGTTTAAGCCAAATCCTGATTGATTTATTTAAATTATTTAAGGGTGTGTCCAAAGACCGTTTTTCAAATATTATGTGAGTGTTCAGTTTATTGAATTATTGGCAGTGCTGCTGCTGTTGCAGTTATTGTGATGGAGGCCCACATCCACACATTCATTTCTTTTTCCCCTTGTCAGCAAAAGAAGAAGACCATTGATAGTAGATACAATAAGTATTGACTAACCGTACAGCCACATTAGTTTTTTGAAACTCTGAAGTGCTCTGATGTTTTGGTTTGTGGTCTGTTAACATGATGTTCTCTTCTCTAAACACATTAATTTGTAAAATGCATGGCCAGGGGACATGCATTTTTGTGGATTTCCTGGAAGTCGTCTTCATCACTAAAGGAAAAATCTAATCTGTGGGAGAGAATCCCTCTGCCATTTTTTTTTTTTGAGTCGTCAGCTTGAAGCGTTCTCTTTCTCTGATTCCCTTGTCATCATGACAAAACTGTCTGTTATCACTTTGCTTCCTGGTTTCAATAGCCTGCCTTATGTTGCCTCTGATTGGCCAGTCCGTAATGATTCGCCCTAACATTAGCCAATTGTGACTCATCATACAAACACCAATCAATCGTGATGGATTTTCTCCTTATGTATGGATGTTCTCATTCATCAATGTCATTGTATTTTCTCCATATTTTTCTGGCTTGGATTCGCAGTTAATTTTCTCTCTTTGTAGCTTGGAGCTTTAATGTAAGCTACCTCGCTACATGGATCTAAAAATAGTTAAACTACAGGAAAAGCTACTTGTTAAAAAAGTAGCTAAGCTACCGCCAAGCTACTGGAAAAAGTAGTTAATTCCCATCACTGGACTTTGGTCGGGTTCTATAAAAGTATAGAATTTAGTACCCATGCCTACACAAAACCAAACCAAACCAACATTCCACCCTATGAATCGTCAAAAATAGCAATGTTAATGGTAATTCACCATGACAATGACCACTTCAACCAAGGCCTTGTTACGTTATGTATAGGTTCTAGATCAGTGGTTCTTAACCTTGTTGGAGGTACGGAACCCCACCAGTTTCATATGCGCATTCACCGAACCCTTCTTTAGTGAAAATTTAAAATGTAATTTGTTTTTGAAATTCAAGACAAAGTTATGTTTTTTTACTGGTGCACAAAATGAACCGTGCATGAACATCACCTTGTTCAAAGAACAAAACCAACACAGTGCATGAATTTACAACAAATTACACACCTGCAAATCAGATGGAAAATTAGAGGGAACATTGTTTGGGGGTATCCATTATACGCCGATAGGGAGAAGTTTTTATTTATGCGATGAGTCGGGTGTGTCTTAACCTCTGCGGCGGAGGCTCCGCCGAACCCCTGATGCCGACTCACCGAACCCCTAGGGTTCAATCGAACCCAGGTTAAGAACCACTGTTCTAGATCATCTCCAATCCATGAGCAGGTCTTCTCAAAGGCTATGTCAACTGTCGAACAGTTAAAAAAAACAAGTCATATTTTTCTGTGCCTTTCAGACTTTTGTCCACACACAATTGTAAGTTTTTCTTCATGAACACAACCTTTAGAAAAAATGCAGCCTGAGTGAATGGGGGAAAAAACAGGTCAAACTAAGTTTTTTAGTTTGTGTCATAAGACATGTGTGACATTAACTCATGTTTTTAAACCGTATTCAAGAAAATAACACAAAGTGACGTGTACGTGTGCGCCTTAAAGTATAACATGCAGAGGCGGTTAATACAAATCATTAATGATGTTACCTGGGCTCAAAGAGTGCATTGATTTTAAAGATTAGTCAGCCCAGATTGCCTAAATTCAGTTGGGATAGGCTTCAGCTGACCTGTGACCCTAAACAGGAAAAGTGGTAGAAAATTAATAAATAGTATTACTGTAAAAGATTTTGGCAACAGCCGGACTGACTTAGTGCATTAATAGTCTCCTTGGACACATCCTATATTAAACTTTAACCATTTTCAGTAAATGGTAATGCAACTTTGTCTATGACGGCTAAGCAACCTAATCAGTGTGAATATTCAGCAGGCACACAGCAGCCTCCTCTTTATTAAATTGACTAGAATACTGAATTCAAGCAAAAGATTGTGAACGCAGCAACAAAGTCACTTGTGACAAAGATGGGCCAGAAAAGATGCAAGGTTAGTGCTGAGAGTTATGTTCTTCCAAGAATGCCGTGCTTCCTCAAACTCAAACTGCATGTTGTTTACTTCGCAACGTTTGCCCCGGCTCTCACTCGCCTCGAGGCTGACAGTTCAGTGATGGTTTTGGAAATCCAGAGCCTATGGAGGCTGGCATGTCTGCAGTGTGTGCTGGTCATGCCTTCACACCAGCCGCCAGCATGACTGGCAGCTGAAGCATCCTCAGAGACAAACTAGGCCGACAGCTACAGGCTTTGGCGGATGCTTTAAAGTGGTATCCTACCAAGGCTGTCTGTTGTCAATCAATCACTGCACCCTAATTAAGTACGCTGACACAAATGTTTATTTTATGTGTCTGTCTCGTGAGATACAGTAAGTGTAGTCGTTGCCCTAAATCATAAGCATCAGCACTGTGGACTGTGAAAATGAGGAACTCTTCTAGTTGCATAGAGATGTCCTTGATGTATACTCCCAAAATGTTTTTTTAGCAAGTAAAGCATCTGTTTTAATTTACAAAGTTGTTGTATGTTCCATTCAAAGAGGTGTAACGATAATGGAGTTGTAGATTGCAGTTAATGGTGTTTGTAATATTTTGGTTCCCTTGTAACTACAGTATTTTTCAAAGGAACTGGATTTATGCAAGGCACTTTGCTATTAATCCTCACATGCCAGTATTTTATCTACAAACGTTTGTAATTGTTGAAATTTCTCGTGGCTCTTTTCCACTTAATGGCACCAAGTTAGAGTGGAACCTTGACTTACGAACCTAATTTGTTCTTGAGAATGTTTGTAAATAGAAGAGTTAGTATATTGAAGCAACGTTCTCCATTAAAAACAATGTGTCATGATCTGGCAGCTCTGCTGCTGCCTGTCTGCTTTATGTTGCAGTGCCTGGTTTTCGGGCTACGAAGCAGAGCCACCTTTGCGTACACCTGATACCCATTTCTTTCTGACTACTTAAGCTCTCATGTCCATTCACTCTGCGCCAATTGATTCCTGATGGTTCACCCTTCCAGTCGTGTTCATCTCCTCTGCTCTGGCTCAACTCACGCTCCTTGATTCTGTGTAGTGTTTTCTTATTCCTCTACACACCTTTTTTGTGCTATTTCCGTTCCTCCACACCTTTTGTGTGCATCCTTAGTTGTTTTCTCACTCCTTTTTGAGTGTGCTTTTTGTTATTATTTTTTATTTTTTTTTATTTGTTTCGTCTCTGCGTTGGGGTCCTACTACGACAAAAGGCCTATTGTGACACAATTTAAACATGAATAATGGGTTCCATTATTCCAAGAGCCCATCCATCCATCCATCCATTTCTACCGCTTGTCTCGTTCGGGGTCGCGGGGGGTGTATTCGGGCAAAAGACGGGGTATACCATGGACAAGTCGACACCCCATCGCAGGGCCAACACAGATAGACAGACAACTTTCACACTCACATTCACCCACTAGGGATCATTTAGTGTAATCAACCTATCCCCAGGTGCATGTTTTTGGAGGTGGAAGGAAGACGGAGTACCCGGAGGGAACCCACGCAGTAACAGGGAGAACATGCAAACTCATACTTGCCAATCTTGAGACCTCCAATACCGGAAGGGGGGGGGGCGTGGTTAAGGGCGTGGTTAATAGGGGCGTATATTTACAGCTAGAATTCACCAACTCAAGTATTTCATATATATATATATATATATATATATATATTTATATATATATATATATATATATATATATATATATATATATATATATATATATATATATATATATATATATATATATATGAAATACTTGACTTTCAGTGAATTCTAGCTATATATATATCCATCCATCCATCCATTTTCTACCGCTTATTCCCTTCGGGGTCGCGGGGGGCGCTGGAGCCTATCTCAGCTACAATCGGGCGGAAGGCGGGGTACACCCTGGACAAGTCGGCACCTCATCGCAGGGCCAACACAGATAGACAGACAACAGTCACACTCACATTCACACACTAGGGCCAATTTAGTGTTGCCAATCAACCTATCCCCAGGTGCATGTCTTTGGAGGTGGGAGGAAGCCGGAGTACCCGGAGGGAACCCACGCAGTCACGGGGAGGACATGCAAACTCCACACAGAAAGATCCCGAGCCCGGGATTGAACTCACGACTACTCAGGACCTTTGTATTGTGAGGCAGACGCACTAACCCCTCTGCCACCGTGCTGCCGCTATATATATATATGTATATATATTTATTTTATTATACATATAAATAAAATAAATACTTGAATTTCAGTGTGCCGGGGGCTATCCAGTAGATGGCAGTATTGTCCTGTTTAACTTCTCCTCCGTTCATGACTCGGCCACCGTGTTCAATGGAGAAGTCTGTTTTACAAAATGTACAGGCAACATAATTACCCACCCCGTCCCCTTCGAACTGTCCTGGATGAACTGAAATTCTTGTTTCCATTCGTTTTGGAACTTGCAAGCGTATTTCTTCATCTTGCTCGTCGACGGCGTCGCCATGTCTGTAACTTCCTCGTTCTTCTGCTTCGTCTCCTTGTTGTGTGCGCAGTTGTGCACTCTACTCTCTAAAAGCCGTAGATGTTATGACGTCATTGGGCAGGCGAGCTGTTTATATTGTGGGAAAGCGGACGTGAGAACAGGCTGTCCCCACTCAGGTCCGCATTGAGCTGGAGGGGGCGTGGCCTCCAGCTCCGGCTGAATAACGGGAGTTTGTCGGGAGAAAATTTCTGCCGGGAGGTTATCGGGAGAGGCGCTGAATACCGGGAGTCTCCCGCTAAAAACGGGAGGGTTGGCAAGTATGTGCAAACTCCACACAGAAAGATCTCGAGCGCAACTGGCTTAAGTGTCCTTATGTGTAGCTGCCTTCCAACACTCGCACACAATCACAGTGTGAAATCACAAAACTCCTTAATTTTAACAGCCATTAAGGGTAAAAAGAAAATAAACACTTTAACTTGTTAGTTAATCTTATTTGCGTGCAGCGGAAGGAAGGGGTGATCAGCCCGCTCACAATGGATGTGCTGCTGTATACAAAATGGCTGTGCTGCAGACCCACAATGGGTGGATGAAACATTCGTACACGGAGATAGGGTTCATACACCAAAGTATATATTTTTTCGTTTCGTGTTTTGTAAAGCGAACATTTCGTACAATGAGGGGTTCGTAAATAAAGGTGTCACTGTATGTTGGACCTTTTACACCACGGATGTCAAACTCAAGGCCCGGGGGCCAGATTTGGCCCGCAACATCATTTAATATGGCCTGCGAAAGCCTAGAAATAATTTGCGTATTTCATTGTTCTTACTAAATGTATTCATTGTTTCTTTTTTGACAGAAAAAAATGTATGTAATGTATAAAATGGCATATGTTTTAAATGTGTTATATTATCTGTTAATGCATCAAATATTATTTTATTAGAGAATATTATTATACATATATATATTAAACAATTCCTGCAAATTGTTAATTAGCTTAGAATGGGAGAAAAAAAGGGAATCATGATTCGGATATGAATAAAACATTTTGAGCACACCTAATTATTGTATGCTGTATTACAATTTGTTTGTAAAAATACAAAAAAATACTTACATTTCTGCTTGTCACCTTCACGTATGATTTCAAAGCAAGTTATCCATCAATTTGTATGTACAAAACTCCAAAAATCAAATGCATAGGCAATTGTGTAATAATATAATAAGAAGATTATACATTTATATTCACACATTCACTGTCACGAGCTAACCTTTGCAGGCAGCCATAATTGCAATGTTGCCCTCAATAAAAACGAGTTTGACACTCCTGCTTTACACTGACTAAGCCCACCAGCAGTGGTTCAGTCCACTTTGCTTGAAGATAATAAGATTGCGGGTCTGAGAAATTCCTTCCTTCCATCCTTGAACAAGACACTGAACTTGGATCAGATGATTTGTGTATAATGCATGTAACAAATAAATGGAGTGGGGATCAAAAATCTGTTTAATGAATAGCCACTCTTAAACAGTTACTGGCTCTGTACTGTGGACTGAAAATCCAAGTGTTTCGATTTCCTGCTAAAGAGACCTTGCTGCACCACACACAGCTAATTGGAGCCTGACAGTATTGTAATGGAAATAATTTGCCAAAACACTACTGACTGAGTACCAGACAATGTGCCAATGAGGACTCGCTGGAACATTGCATTGTAGGAGTGCCCTAAGCAAACATCATCCTTCTAAATTATTCCCTGGAAACTTGGACTAACACATGAGGATTATTGAGAGCAATGGAAAACTGGTAATGTGGCCTTTTTTTTGCACTGTTAGTGCAATAGGAAAACACTACTGTTGGCATAAAGTTTATGAATAGAAATTGAACCACCATACAAATATACAACCTTTAAACCCAATTGCCTGCTGCAACCGGTATGCTTCAGTTGTACACCACTGCAAACTGCAAACACAGTGATAATAAATATACAGGTTGTCCTAGGGTTATTAACAAGTTCCTGTAACTGTGATGGAAGTTATACCTAAATTCACGTCTAAGTCATTCACACGGACTGTACGGAACATGAAGGACATATAAAATACAATAAGTGAAGTTAATTTTCTTTAGAGACTGTTGCGTTGACCAGCTCTTCCTCCCAGGGAATTTAAGTTGCTGGTCACTCCCAAGTTCTTTTTATGGCACATAAGCTGAAGTTTAAACTGATCACCAGGCAGTAGTTGGTATTTTGTGGTTTATTCTCAAAGCTTTGACAATAAACATGACCAATCCAGTACAGAAGCGTTCACTAGCGCAGCTAAGATCGATCTCCCCCAGACGTTCTCCTCTACCCCCCTCTTCCCCTCCCACCTCCCTACCTGTTGTCTCCTAGCCCAGCACCGCTTTGTCCCCTTATCTCAAGAATGTTATGGGAGTCTCAACGGAGAGAATATTCAACGCTCTGACTCTCTCAGCACTCATGCAAGCACTTTGTACCAGACGAAACATTAGCTGATTAAAATATGACTATAGGAGATACAAAAGAAATAACTATTAAATATGGATATATATTATTATCCACTTCCGTCAAGATTCAAAGCACATAGTCATTATCCACATCTTTAAGATACATTTTAACCACTGTGGGTGGCACTGGGAGCAGGTTGGTAAAGTGTCTTGCCAAAGGACACAACGGCAGTATGACGGAAGCGGGATTGAACCTGGAACCCTCAAATTGATGGCATGCCCACGCTACCAATCGAGCCACGCCACCAATAAAAATATTAAATTCACAAATGAAAGGAAACAGGAATTAAAAAGGACAATGGCTTTCCTTTATGCTTGTGGCTTGAACAGGCTAACACAAGCTTAATAGGAGGAGGAAGTCTCAATAATGAGCATACCACTGCCTATCTCATAGAGTAGAAGATTATTTTACATGTTCAAAGGTTAGACCAAGCATGCAGCCCATGTTGATTTCCCCACTAAGCATTTTAGAATGTCTAATTTCATTTCACTTTTTACTTTGGCAAAAAAACTGTCCCCAGAAGAGTCTTTCTCAATCTTAAGGGATGTAATGGAGATTAAAGTTACAAAATGAATTAAACAAAACAAAAGAGACATCTTTTTGGCGACGTATTACTCGACGTATGTATTTTTCCGCTGAGCCAATGGAACTAGTTCTCTTCTTTTTGTACTCTATTAAACATTTATAGGAGTGTGTTTGTAACTACGAAACGTCACATCAATCAAACATTGTCATATCAATTCCTCTCTGATAGTTTCAATCAAAAGTGAGCAGGAAGGTAAACATTTTTGATACAGTTCTTGCATCTGATCAGATGATGCGTTTGTGCTTCATGTTGTGGCTATGGAGTGTAGGAGTTAAAAAAAGGCATGGTAGCTGCAGCACTGCGCATGAGTTGAAGCCGCTGTGCTCTTTAAACAGGCCCGCTGAGGGTATTGAATAACACAGAGAGAATACCAAAGCTTGATCATAGATGCCCTATGGAGAGCAGGCACAGACACTATAGACAACAAAGCTGCAGTGACTGCTTTGTAATAATTCCTTTCAAACTTAAATATTCTGTCCGCTATCTTTTAAGAAGCTTCCTGCTGTAATATTACCCCCAAAAACACTGCTTCTGTGTTTGTATTGTATTAACATGTTTCTGCAAATATCATTTTGGCATTCACTTCCTAACGGGATTCTACTCAGACGCTTAATGCCTGGTTCACACCAACGGCGCTTGCCACGCTTTAAAGCGGCGAGCAAAGCGCCGTCATTTTTTTAAATTTTTCCACGAATATCCCGATCTCCGAAGTAATGTTATGCTTTGATACGCTCTGATACAAATTAGTTGCCGCTTTGGGGGGACGAATTTGTCATGTCTGTGATTATGTTTTGTTTTAGTCATGTTCGTATTTTGTTTTTGGAATTTTTGTGCACTTTTATTTGTCACCATAGCAACCATTAGTTTCACCTGGTTCACATCGTCATGTCACGCACCTGTTTCACTGGTCTGACATCTTCCCTGATTGCCTGATTGCGCCCACCTGCGTCACCCTCCCTCATGTGTATAAATGTCTCATCCTCCTTCTGTCCTGTGCCAGAGTGTTTTGTATCTTTTGTGCGAACCTCCAGCGTCCATGTCCACAGCCATTGCCACGTTCTTTGTACCCTTTTTGTCAGGTAAGATTAGTTGTTTAGAATTGCCTCCCTTGGAGCGCCTTTTGTTGCTTTTTTGCATATTGTTCTCTTTGCAACCTTTTTCCCTCCGCAGCTGGAGCGTTTTGAGTTCATTGAGATTTTGTTAGTTTAGAGATTAGGTAAGATCGGCTTTTGGTAGCCTGTTAAGTTTCTACCCTTTTTGACCCTTTCCCTTGTTTTGGAATAAATATTTGTTGTCAAACTCCTGCATCTGTGTCCAGAGTCCTGTTCCGGTCTTGACAGTGCGGGACCCCGGCCTGTAAGACAACGTGAAATTAAAACGATTGAAAAACAATGCCCACCTGGCCTGACGTGATTTCAGTCTCTTGGCTTGTCGAATATATTCCAGGTTTTTGTGGTCAGTCCAAACTATGAATGGATGCTGTGGTGACAAATAAAAGTGCACAAAAAGTCCAAAAACAAAACCGAACATGACTAAAACAAAACATAATCACAGACATGACAGAATTACCGTTCCTCACGATTTGATGCCGATTTGATGCCGCTTTGATCCCGCTTTGATATGCTTTAAATCACGCTTTGATACGTTTTAGTACGCTTTATTGAACTTTACTATGCTTTGATGCGATCCTGACGCTTTAAATCAGGCTCTGACACGATTATCAAGCTCTGTTGTGCATTGGAATTAATTTGTCATGAACATTATGAACATTAATTTGTATTAATGACTTTGAAATGTGATATTGTTATGTAATTATGTGCAATTTGGAAGATGCTGTGATTATTATTTTGTGAATTTGATGAATAAATTGCGTGCGCACACATAATATAATAAAAAAGAGAAATATGATAAACAAATAAGTAAAAAAAAATGTGAAAAACTCAGTATACTAAGTTTTCCCCACATTTTTTTAGATTTATCTATTTGATTTCTCTTTTTGTTTTATTATATACAGGATAAAACACATAATGTAATAAAAAAGAGAAATATGATAAACAAATAAGTAAAAAAAAAAAGTGAAAAACTCAGTATACTGTTTTCCACACATTTTTTATATTCATTTATTTTTTCAATTTCTCTTTTTTTTCCGTTATATTATGTTTATTATTTATTATGTTTTATATTCATTTATTTTTTCAATTTCTCTTTTTTTTCCGTTCTATTATGTTTATTATTTATTATTTATTATGTTTTATATTCATTTGTTTTTTCAATTACTCTTTTTTTTTCGTTATATTATGTTTATTATTTATTATTTATTATGTTTTATATTCATTTTTTTTTTCAATTTCTCTTTTTTTTTCTCGTTATATTATGTTTATTATTTATTATGTTTTATATTCATTTATTTTTTCAATTCCTCTTCTTGTTTCGTTATATTATGTTTATTATTTATTATTTATTATGTTTTATATTCATTTGTTTTTTCAATTTCTCTTCTTTTTTCGTTATATTATGTTTATTATTTATTATTTATTATGTTTTATATTCATTTGTTTTTTCAATTTCTCTTTTTTTTCGTTATATTATGTTTATTATTTATTATTTATTATGTTTTATATTCATTTTTTCAATTCCTCTTCTTTTTTCGTTATATTATGTTTATTATTTATTATGTTTTATATTCATTTATTTTTTCAATTTCTCTTCTTTTTTCGTTATATTATGTTTATTATTTATTATGTTTTATATTCATTTGTTTTTTCAATTTCTCTTTTTTTTCCGTTGTATTATGTTTATTATTTATTATTTATTATGTTTTATATTCAATTATTTTTTCAATTTCTCTTCTTTTTTCGTTATATTATGTTTATTATTTATTATGTTTTATATTCATTTATTTTTTCAATTTCTCTTTTTTTCCCGTTATATTATGTTTATTATTTATTATTTATTATGTTTTATATTCATTTATTTTTTCAATTTCTCTTTTTTTTCCTTTATATTATGTTTATTATTTATTATTTATTATGTTTTATATCTTCATTTCTTTTATTTCTTTGTCATCTTAATAAATATCTATCTTTCATTTCTTATGCTAGTTGACAATAAAAGGCATCTCTTTTATTTTTTATATTCAATGTCACTAGTCAATATCACAGTCACTTCCTATTTGTAGTTGTAGACTGGGGTCCGCGCTTTGAACCAAGATCTGTTAAGCTTTCCTACGCTTTGAGTCAAGCTTTGCTGAGCTTTGTCAGGCTTTGATACGCTCTCGGCGCTTTATTCCATCCTTGACAGAGCGCCGAATTTTTTTAAACCGTTTAAAAAAATTTTGGCAAACTTGCCGCATGTCCCGCTTCACTACAAGCTTTCCCATGATCCATTACGACCCTCACGCTTTAATCAGGCTTTGTTACACTTTACCGCCGCTTTGCATGCCGCTTTAAAGCGCCGTCAAAGCGCCGTTGGTGTGAACCTAGCATAAGAGACAAAAAACAGATCAAGTGCTTATTATGACTTAAAAAACTGCTGTGAAAATGTTGTAGACAGGATAAGATTAAAAAAAAATGGTACATAAATCATTCAGACCTATAATGTTGTTTGTATGCATTGTTGCAGCTTTTACATTTATTTCTATCTATTCTTCATGAATGCTTCAGGACAAGTCACTAGGTAGACTATATTGTATATACAGTAAGCTCTATATGGTGTACTTAAAGCCGTATCATGGAAGTGGAGTTCAATGCTGGCTTTTCACCGTAGGCTCAAATGAGTTTGCGCTAAAAGTGTCTCTTTCATTTTATATTTTTTTCTTCATCACACAATCATTCTCCTAGCTGTCTTTGCCATTAAGGTCAAAATATGGGCACACTCCAAATTTCATGGACGGCTGGTTTGATTACACAGATGTGCACGATGACTTGCTTGACCTAATGTGACATTGTCCTGGACGCTATGTTTAGAAATCATCAGCTGTACACCTCCAAGCGTTTTCTTTTTTTTTTTTTTAAAGTGAGTCAAAGCCAAGGTTTGTCAGTGCTTTTCTTGTTAAACCTGAAATATTTAATGGTGTTTTAAAATGGGGAGAAATGGTGGTCACAAATTAACTAATGTAGTTTACTAATTTCCTATTCAATGTCCGTACTAAACTGTTAGACAAATATCGTAACGCTGCTTTTTTGTCGAATGGTAAGGGCTTGTCTCAGTTCGCTTCAGCAAAATCCACGGTTCAGACTTTATACCGGTTTTGTGACACATATTTCAGTTCAGTTATTCTTCTTTCTAATATCCCAGAATACCATATATCCCAATAATCTATCCAATAATATATTAGTTGTGGTTCACACATACCAATACAAACTGATTAATTACACAAAGGCAAATCACATGATCTGAAGATGAGGCACAGATTGGAATTTTGAACTGGGGGCATCAAATTATTTCAACTCAATTAGTTATTTTCAACTCCATGTCTTAATCAAAATGTGTTTTATTAAAACATGTTACAATAACTGTAGTGTAAACATAAATTGGGGCAGCGTGGCTCGGTTGGTCGAGCAGCCGTGCCAGCAATTTGAGGGTTGCAGGTTCGATCCCCGCTTCCGCCATCCTAATCACTGCCGTCGTGTCCTTAGGCAAGACACTTTACCCACCTGCTCCCAGTGCCACCCACACTGGTTTAAATGTAACTTAGATAATGGGTTTCACTATGTAAAGCGCTTTGAGTCACTAGAAAAAAGCGCTATATTAATATAATTCACAATTCAAAAATAATAAAGTGTGTATATAGTACATGAAATTAACATTTTAAATGACAGAAGTAGCATAAGTATGTAATAGTGATACTGGTACAGTTTGTATACCATTGAGAGATGTTTCATGAGTGCATGAGTGTTTGCATTTAAAAGGCCAAGTGATGTCTGACATCAGCGAGGGAGAGAAGCATCAGCTGTGCTAGCATTGGCAGTCCGCTGGAACTACAAGATGTTGCTGAAATCAGGTCTTGCTGGATGCATGTTGTTAGCGCTTCGATGGCTGGATCACTGCTTGTCCACAAACGGGATGTTGTAGGATTACATTGTTATCACTTCATTGAATCTTCGGAGCACGAATACGTTGGACTCTACAAGCGCTGCAATGTAAATTAGTCTAAATAAAGGAACATTTATTAACTCGGTTTTACCGGCAACGTTTGTCATCCTATGTAGGAAAAGTGGCAGGGACAAATCAGTATCACTGTAAATCTTTGGTGCACACGTCCCCCATACCCATTGCTATCTGCACCCATTATCTGAACAACACCCCCGCTCTGAAACGTATATCAGGTCAACCGAATGTTTCATGGTTTTTTTTAATAAACCGCCCATCCCTATAATGGATGTCCTGTGTTTGTTTCTTAGCATTATGTTGTTGCCTATTGAGTGATGTGTGATGTGAGCGAACCATAGTGAAGTTGGTCATATTAGCTTAGCATCTTCTGTGTTCACAATATGTTGTTACTGCTAGGTAATAAGATAAATGTGAAAGTGGTTTTACCTTGGCCACAAGCAGGGTTTACAACAATGTAGTGTAGCTGGGGTGCTTCTGAGTTCTCACCATGCATTGTGTTTTTTCATGCGCTTCAGCACATAATAGCTACAGTTTTGTGTTCATTGTAAACATAGATGTAGTTCATTGTTCCTCTGTATAGGAGTAGTCCTAGAATGTGTACTTTATATACCTGTTTCACGCCCTGCTATCATTCCATTAGCACCGTGACCAAGGAGTTTTGTGTGGTAACCCTCATGCCCGGTGAGCCATTGACCAGCTCTTTGCTGCATAGCAAAAGCTATCATTTGTCCTAAAAACTAGCATGATCTCTAGCTGAATGTGTTTCTGATTACAGTGGAACCTCGGTTTACAAACTTAATTGGTTCTTGAATAGTGTTATAAAATAGAAAAGTTTGTATATTGAAGCAAATGTCTCTAAAGAAACAATGTAAATATGAATAATGGGTTCCATCCTTAGCAAAAATCTATATTTTAGTAAACGGTTGTACACTTTGAACATGCAGTACTGTATATCAATCAAACATAACAAGGGGGTAATAGATCAACTTTATATTTAATAAAACGTCAAAACAACAACTAGCTGAAATGTCCTCCTCCTATACAACCGTTCTGCTGACACACACATACACTGTCCACTAGCCGTGTGGTGCAGTCACAGTTAGAAATTAAAAAAACTCCTTAATTTTAACAGCCAGCGTATTAAACAAAGAGAGCACAGTCTACCAAGTCAAATTCCTTGTGTGTTAACCATACTTGGCCAATAAATATGATTCTGATTAGGATTTTATTTTTTAATCACTTTACCTTGTTTGTTGATCTTCTTGGCGTGCATTGAATAGTAGGCGAGCGGGATGGTGGTGCAGCAGTGTTTACAACGCTGTGGAAACTTCCTAAATGTTTCTAACCACACATTGCTTGTCCATTGCTTTGTTTGGACTCATACTGAGCTGTCAAAACTGGAAAAATGCTGCAGAAAGCCTAAAAAAAACACTTCAAAACACATTTGTACACTAGTCATTGCTAGGTGTAGTTTTTTATGTACAATAATGTGTGCCTCCAAACTTGATAAATCAACTATGCTGTCTGGGGGCAGAGGGATTTACACAACTGAGAAAGGACAAAGAGAACTGACAGGAACACAGTCAGACAGATAATTACAAAGACAACAGCACATGGATTAGAAGTATTCATACACATACATTTTAGGCTTCATGAAATAGGAACAAAATACAAAGAAGACATAAGATACACCACCACAGGGCCATCTGCTGGATATGGTGAAGCACTGACTCATTGGTCCCTAAGGCAAACAGCATTAAACAAGATGTAATTAATGGATTAGATTTATATAGCGCTTTTCTAGACACTCAAAGCGCTTCACAGAGAAGTGAGAACCCATCATTCATATTTACAACTCATTCATTCATCATTCATTCTCCGGTGTGAGCGGCACCGGGGGCAAGGGTGAAGTGTCCTGCCCAAGGACACAACGGCAGCGATTTTGGATGGTAAGAGGCGGGGAGCGAACCTGCAACCCTCAGGTTTCTGGCACGGTTGCTCTACCCACTACGCCATACCGTACAACCTTTCTGCGTCATTACAAACGCCTATAAACTTTTTTGTTTCTCTTTTTGGGTTTAATATTTCAGTTATGGTCCAGATGTTATATGAACTCATTAGTCACAAGGTTAGACACACATGAGCAGTTAAGCGCAGTGGTCCCCAACATTACTTACCAGCTCATTTTTGTCAAAATTCTGATGGACCATTGGCAGAAGAGAGAGGTGTGCTCCAGACCTCTTGGTAATCTAATGCTGTTGCCCTGTACCCATGAATAAAACAAATACAATTAGAATATAAAAATTAAAACACTGAGAGTTTGGTTTACAGAGAGATAATAATAATGCAGTTTGAGGTGCACGAGTGATAGACACAGCAACGTGTTTTATTATCCATTTTGCTGCAAGGTCTTGTTTTAGCATATCTGATACATCTAATTGGACGGGAATGGAAACGATGTCTTAAATGCCATGGTGGAATGTTCTGTGTCGTTCATTTGGACGTTAATACAAAATGAAAGAATGAAACAGACAACACACAAGGGATTTATGCATTAGCATGCCTGGAAGCAGTGGAGACATTATAAGTAGCAGCTGTCATAATTTCAATTACATTTTTCTTTCTAGTCTCCCCATTATCATCATTGGCCTGGGAAGGTTTTTCTGCAGCCCCAGTGACAACGCTGACATTTTTCAATAGTGTCTGAATGTTTTTACGGCCCGGTTTGTTGGAGACCCTTGATAAAGAGATTGTAGATTTTGTGCAAGACTTAAAAATTTAAGGTAATATGATGTTACATGGGAGTGTCAAAATGTATTTAAGAAAAAATATAAGATTTAACAACAATATGCATACTTTAAAAAATGCCATCATTGTGTCATGGCTCAGATGGTAGAGCGGCCGTCCAGAAACTTGAGGGTTCTGTCAAGACATGGACTTTGGCGCAGTTTCCTGCGAGGATTGCTTTCCCAAGATGCAAACGAACTGGACCCGACAGGGCGTGAAGGTAGATACATGATTTAATTATGACTATAAAAAGGTACAAACGAAAAGCGCGCACAAGGCGGAGATACAAACTTGACTGAAACAAAACTAGCACTTGGGCAAAACTATGGACATGAAATGAACAAAAAATTACGTGGCATGACATGAAGCATAAACTATGGAAAACATGAATCAGAAGGTAATGTCGCCAGGCTGACTTCCTGGCAACTATCGGCTTAAATAATAGTGACATCATTAACAACAGGTGCGTGAGTCCAAGACGTGAAACAGGTGACACTAATAAGTAACCATGGTGACCAAAACAATGGAGCGCAAACAGATAAAAAGAGTCCAAAACCAACATGACATAACTAAACAAAACATGATCACAAAGTCATGACAGGTTCCTGGTGCGAGTCCAGCTTCTCCCTTACTAGTTGCTGTCGTCGTGTCCTTGGGAAAGACACTTCACCCACTACTCACACTGGTGTATGAAAATTAATTAAAGTCTGGTGGTGGTCGGAGAGGCCGTAGGTGCTATTGACAGCCATGTAGCCCGACGCTACACATTTAGTAGTCTTATCGCACTTACAAAGCCCCCACTCTCTCTGTTTCACCGCTTCACTTTCAGCTA
Source organism: Entelurus aequoreus (assembly GCF_033978785.1). Taxonomy (NCBI): domain Eukaryota; kingdom Metazoa; phylum Chordata; class Actinopteri; order Syngnathiformes; family Syngnathidae; genus Entelurus; species Entelurus aequoreus. The sequence goes on from NC_084732.1 coordinate 50,281,308, forward strand.
GCTTAGCAAAGCTAAGATAGTCCCGGTCCGAAGCCCCCATGCACCAAAGACAGCAAGAACTCGACCCGGTGAAAAAAATAACGTAAGTATGGCTTCCTGTTCTTTATGCACCCTTCTCATGGATAGGTAGGCTCTGCTCGAGAGCCGTTTCCACCAGTTAGAGCAGAGTAGCTTGGTAATTTTAGACACCGCAGACACTTTTGCTAGCGCTAGCTTTAGGGGGCTAACTAGCCCAGCTTGTAGCCCTAAGAGGCCTACAAGCTATGCTGAGCTGGTTATGACACATAACAGATTTAGCCCTTTAGCTAGTCTTACACCCCAGTCTACCGGACACCACACCTTAGTCAAAGGGGACTCCATCACCGGAACATACAGTTTAGTAAACCAGCTACAATAATTTATTTTTCCGGGCCCTGAGCACCCGCCATTGGAGCTAATCTTAGGGACAGGGCCTAGTAAACACATTCGACAGGCTATTAATGATAAATAAATGATAAATGGGTTATACTTTTATAGCGCTTTTCTACCTTCAAGGTACTCAAAGCGCTTTGACAGTATTTCCACATTCACCCATTCACACACACATTCACACAATGATGGCGGGAGCTGCCATGCAAGGCGCTAACCAGCACCCATCAGGAGCAAGGGTGAAGTGTCTTGCCCAAGGACACAACGGACGTGACTAGGATGGTAGAAGGTGGGGATTGAACCCCAGTAACCAGCAACCCTCCGATTGCTGGCACGGCCACTCTACCAACTTCGCCACGCCGTCCCTTTCACACTACTACCTACGCAAACATAGTTGTACAGGTCGGCTCCAACGACACTAGCATGAGACAGTCAGAGATTACAAAGAGGAACATAGCTAGGATTTATAATCTCGCCATAAAGATGGCTCAGCATTACGTACTTGTCTCGGACCCGCTACTTGCGAGGAGCACTGGTGAGAGGTATAGCAGATTAGTCTTACTTAAAGGCCTACCGAAATGAATTTTTTTTATTTAAACGGGGATAGCAGATCTATTCTATGTGTCGTACTTGATCATTTCGCGATATTGCCATATTTTTGCTGAAAGGATTTAGTATAGAACAACGACGATAAAGATCGCAACTTTTGGTATCTGATAAAAAAAGGCTTGCCCCTACCGGAAGTAGCGTGACGTAGTCAATTGAACATATACGCAAAGTTCCCTATTGTTTACAATGATGGCCGCATGAAGTGAGAGAGATTCGGACTGAGAAAGCGACAATTTCCCCATTAATTTGAGCGAGGATGAAAGATTTGTGGATGAGTAAAGTGCAAGTGAAGGACTAGTGGGGAGTTGAAGCTATTCAGATAGGGAAGATGCTGTGAGAGCTGGGGGTGACCTGATATTCAGCTGGGAATGACTACAACAGTAAATAAACACAAGACATATATATACTCTATTAGCCACAACACAACCAGGCTTATATTTAATATGCCACAAATTAATCCTGCATAAAAACACCTACGTGTTTGTTATGCTAGCTCCTAGCTCCTCTGCTAGCTCCTAGCTCCATAGAACGCGCCAATACAATTCAAACACCTGATCAACACACACAATCACTCAGCCCAAAAGACCGTTCACCTAACCCAAGGTTCATAAAGCTTATATATTTTTAAAAAGTTACGTACGTGACGCGCACATACGGTCAAACTATCAAATGTTTAGCAGCCAAGGCTGCATACTCACGGTACCTAATATTCAGCTGGGAATGACTACAACAGTATATAAACACAAGACATATATATACTCTATTAGCCACAACACAACCAGGCTTATATTTAATATGCCACAAATTAATCCTGCATAAAAACACCTACGTGTTTGTTATGCTAGCTCCTAGCTCCTCTGCTAGCTCCTAGCTCCATAGAACACGCCAATACAATTCAAACACCTGATCAACACACACAATCACTCAGCCCAAAAGACAGTTCACCTAACCCAATGTTCATAAAGCTTATATATTTTTAAAAAGTTACGTACGTGACGCGCACATACGGTCAAGCTATCAAATGTTTAGCAGCCAAGGCTGCATACTCACGGTACCTGGTATTCAGCTGGGAATGACTAAAACAGTAAATAAACACAAGACATATATTTACTCTATTAGCCACAACACAACCAGGCTTATATTTAATATGACACAAATTAATCCTGCATAAAAACACCTACGTCTTTGTTATGCTAACTCCTAGCTCCTATGCTAGCTCCTAGCTCCATAGAACACGCCAATACAATTCAAACACCTGATCAACACACACAATCACTCAGCCCAAAAGACCGTTCACCTAACCCAAGGTTCATAAAGCTTATATATTTTAAAAAAGTTACGTACATACGCAAAAAAAAAGTTGCGCACATACGGTCAAGCGATCAAATGTTTAGAAGCCAAAGCTGCATACTCACGGTAGCACGTCTGCGTCTTTGTCATCCAAATCAAAGTAATCCTGGTAAGAGTCTGTGTTGTCCCAGTTCTCTACAGGCGTCTGTGTATCGAAGTCAAAAGTCCTCCTGGTTAGAGTCTCTGTTATCCGAGTTCTTCCATCTTGACTGCATCTTTCGGGAATGTAAACAAAGACGCGCCGGCTGTGTACTGTTGTTGCTGACTTTGTTCGAAAAATACGTCCGTTTCGCACCGACAACTTTCTTCTTTGTTTGCTCAGCTTCTTTCTCCATAATGCAATGAACATAATTGCAACAGATTCACGAACACAGATGTCCAGAATACTGTGGAATTATGAAATGAAAACAGAGCTTTTTTGTATTGTATTCAATGGGGAAGGCATACCTCTGTTCCCCGGGCTACGTCACGCGCATACGTCATCCTCAGAGGCGTTTCGAACCGGAAGTTTAGCAGCAAATTTAAAATGTCACTTTATAAGTTAACCCGGCCGTATTGGCATGTGTTATAATGTTAAGATTTCATCATTGATATACAAACTATCAGACTGCGTGGTCGGTAGTAGTGGGTTTCAGTAGGCCTTTAACAGGTGGCTGTCTAGTTTTTGGCTAGAACAGGGACTAACTTTTATTTATAAATGGCCCTCCTTCTGGGGAAAACCGGGTTTGCTGAGGATTGATGACATTCACCCTAATTAGAAAGGCACCATTACTCTTACTAGGAACATAGATCACTGTTTGAGTTGCACTTGACTAACTACACTAGAGCAGTCCTGGACACAGACAACTAGAGCGCCTGCTAGCTCGGGTGAGGAGTCAGTTAAGCTAGAACTAACCAGCGCCAGGCTGGAAAATTCCTGCACACAAAGCATTTCTCATAGAATAATATATAACATTTATATATAATGTTTTTTCTTTAGCGACTGTGCCAGAGGTAGACATGCATTCTACTGACATGGTCAATTATGAAGCGTCAAATCTACCACAGTACCAAGCAAATAATCGCAAGATACCCACCGTATCAATTCCTAGATGTGGTCGAAATTATTTGAGACTCACTACGTGAGATAGACATAATTTTATTAATATCACTGTTATGGATACCATTAACAAAAATGCCTCAAAGCAGCCCACTATCCATAATAATATGGGCTTTTTAAACATTAGATCATTGTTTCCCAAAGCGTTATTAGTTAATGAGGTCATTAAAGACAACAATCCTAACGTCAATGGTCTCAATGAGACTTGGCTAAAGCCAGATTTTTTTTTTCCACTTAACGAGGCATCTCCTCCTAACTATACAAATTCACATGTAGCTTGTCACCTTAGAAGAGGGAGAGAGGTCGCATTAATCTCCCATGAAAACCCTAACCTTAGCCCTAACCTAAATAATAAATATAAATCAGTCCAGGTGCTTCCTAAGAGATCAGTCACACCGCTACCGCTACACCTGGCTGTTATCTATCGGCCCCATGGGCCCTATTCGGACTTTCTCAGAATTTATTACTGATCTAGTGACGCATGCAGATAATACAGTTATTATGGCCAATTTTAGTACCCATATGAATAATATAGATATTAGACCCTCAGACCCTACATGCATGGCACTCCAGACTATAATTGATAGTTATGGTTTTACACAAATAATACATGAGCCCAGGCATTGCAAAGGTAATACGATAGATCTAGTCCTTGTCCGGGGTGGCACCACCTCTAAAGTTTGGGTGCTCCCGTATACTAAAGTAATGTTCAATCAGTATGTCATAATGTTCTAAATACTGACCTATTGCTAATAACCGATGCTTTAGCGGCCATAACATTAGTGCTGCCACATCTACAACGCTCGCTGGCCTACTGCCCTCGGTAATGGCACTATTCCCAAATTATGTGGGCTCTATCGATAACCTCACTAACAACTTGAAAAATGCCTTCGCAACACAATTGATAGTATAGCACAGGTAAATCTAACAAAGGCCCCTAAAAGGCAAACCCCCTGGTTCACGGAAAAAACTAGAGCTCTTAAACTATCAAGTAAAAAGCTAAAATGCTGATGGCGTGTGACATAATATGAGGTTTAATAACTTATAAACACGCTTTTGTCTTAGCTAAAAGTAATTATTACTCCAATCTCTTCCGCCTCAAAAAAAAAGGATCCTAAATATTTGTTTAACACAGGAGCATCGCTAACCCAACAACGGACCTCTCCCAGTAGCTCCACCCACTTGGCAGATGGCTTTATGCAATTCTTTACTAAGAAAATTGAGCTCATTAGAAAGGAGATTAAAGATAACATGGCCCAGCTCCCACTGGGTTCTATAAACGCAGATGCGAATGTATGTACTACGGCAAATTCTCTATAAAATAATCTCTCTCATTTTGCAGAAATAACATTAGAGGAACTTTTTGCGACTCGTAAATAGGACAAAACAAACATCATGTTTTGTTGACCCACTTCCTGGGAAACTTTTCAAGGAGCTGCGCTAAATATTACTAATCTATTACTTTTCTATGTTACTGTACCTCCAGCAGTCAAAACAGTGGTTATTCATCCTCTGCTCAGAAGACCAAACCTCGATTCTGACCTCTTGCTAAACTATCAGCCTGATTCGCACCTCCCCTTTATCTCTAAAATTCTCGAAAAAAATTGTTGCACAATAGCAAAATGAACACCTAGCGTCTAACAATATTTCTGTAAACCCTTTCAGTCGGGTTTTAGGGCAAATCACTTTACTAAGTCAGCCCTCGCAAAAGTGACTAATGATCTGTTGCTAACTATAGATACTGACGCGTCATCCATGTTGCTGCTACTTGATCTCAGCGCTCCTTTTGTTACCGTCGATCATAACATTTTATTAGAACTTACCAAAACACGACTTAGGCCCAATCCCAATACACCCCCTCACTCACTACCGCTAGGCCTCACTCACTACTAGGGTTGTACGGTATACCAGTACTAATAAAGTATTGCGGTACTAATCAATTGAAAATGGTACCATACTACCTTTGAAAAATATTGAAACCATTTATACTGCTGTGCGGCGGTGACTACAGAGCCGAGGTGCATGTTGTCAAGTGTGTCAAAACTCACACAAAGGGCATACAAGCAATAACATTGTGGTGGGGAAGAATGGGAAAAAATTACAATTCTACTGGTTAAAGAAGAGGGTGTGTGAAGTGCAGTGTGGAGGTATTTGGGCTTCAAAATTAACGATAAAGGTGAAGCTTTAAACAGGGAGGAGCCACGCTGCAAGTGTTGCTTTAAAACACGCCTCGCCAAACGTGGCAATTAGTATTAACATCTTTGCTTCAAACATGGGTAAACATTTAAATAAACATTCTAAGAACTCTGGCTTATTAGTGATGTCCAGAGCCAAATAAAAGTCTGCGGGCTCTGGAGTGTTTTCTATTCAGGCTCCAGTACTCGGGAATGCCCTACCAGTAACAGTTAGAGATGCTACCTCTGTAGAAACATTTAAGTCCTATCTTAAAACTCATTTATATTCCCATCCTGCCATCCATTATCTACCGCTTGTCCCTTTCGGGGTCACAATGGCTGCAGAGAAATTATTATTTCTCAGGTCCACCTTCTCGTCGGCCAAAGATGTGGCCAGTGAATGGACGCCCGCCTCGCCACAGCCATCTGACTTGTCCTCAGTGGCTTCGGGGACACATGATAGAATAGAATAGAATAGAATAGAATAGAATAGAATAGAATAGAATAGAATAGAATAGAATAGAATGCCTTTTATTGTCACTATACACAGGTACAATGAGATTAAAAGCAACTCCAGTATCAGTGTGACAGTCTATAATATGCAAAACATAGGAAGGAAAGAAAAGAAAAATAGTGCAAAAGGAGGTAAGGTGCACAGTCCAGTCCTGAGAACGAATGTTCTGAATGTGTTGTTTGAGTATTATATTATATACTGTATACAGAAGCATTCAGACTGTGGGTGGAAAGTAAAAATTGCACACAGAGAGCTGCTAAACTATAAAATCAGTGCCTATGAGAGTTCACCGTGGTTATGGCGACCTGCCTCCAATTCCTCCCGCCACCTCCCGTGACTATGGACTTGTTTTTGTTTTTTTTGCCTGGGTCATGTTTTAGTTTATGTTTGGTAGCCTTTTCCTATGTTTTAGTCTAGTTTTGTTCCTAGCACCATTTGGCTTGTTTTGTTCATTCTCTTGTTACGAGGTGTGCTGATTTGACGCACCTGCTTTTGTTTAGTGATTACTGTCCCCACCAGCTGTTTTTGTCGCTAATCACGCTACTTTTAATTCCCTTGTCGTCATTCACTCTGCGCTGCTTTGTCCTTCGCTTTATGCGACTGTTTAAGCACGTTTTACGACCATTTTGGCTGTTTATCTTCTTTGCATGTAATTTGTCTCACCAAAAAGGGACAAGCGGTAGAAAATGGATGAATGGATATACTCAGTAAGCCTCGAGCTACCCTCGAGGTTCATTCCATGCTTAGGATTGTACCTAAACTTTGTATTTTGCCTTGCGTCTTGGAATTAGATCGTTATCTTAACTTTAAGGGACTTGGTGTCCTCCGGATCTTTGGAAGCGCAAACATCACACCATGCTGGATCGTAACAGGTGTAATGCCACCAAGTGTGGCTGCATTTCCAGGCTTCTGGTTGGACCAAATGTGCATGACAGCTGGTGTATGTGTTTGTGTGTAGACAGAGACAGTTTTGAAACTACACTTGTATGAATGGAGATTGTTTTAACCTCAAATATGCATTTTTGAAACTATCCTTGTTTTAGTGGACATCTAATGCATTATGATTATCATAATTGTGTGTATTGACACCAAAATTGCAATATTCAGGAAAAAATATCTACTGCAGGTATTCAAGGCTAACTGGATTGTAAACATAAAGTTCACTTATGGAAGCATATCATCCTTGTATGGAGTTAAATAATAACGTATCATATCAACATTAGTTCAGTCAAAGGACTTACATTTTTTTTATTAATTATCATCTTTAATAATTAATCAAATTCATATATTTTTTATCTCACCTAAAAGTAATAAGAAAAGCTCTCAACTTGAGTTATTTTCATTTAGTATAGTATAGTATAGATAGTATATCATCCATCCATCCATCGAGACTTTTTGGGATTTAGGGCTATATAAATAAACATTGATTGATTGATTGATTGATTTTCTACCGCTTATTCCCTTCGGGGTCGCGGGGGGCGCTGGAGCCTATCTCAGCTACAATCGGGCGGAAGGCGGGGTACACCCTGGACAAGTCGCCACCTCATAGATAGTATATCAAAAGATTGATATACTATCCAACCACAAAAGTGGTTTCACGAAGTAATGTATTGTTTTTGATAGACTTAAACATATGCAGTCTTCGTCCATTTACTAAAAAAAAAATACAGACCTTAACACATCAAAAAACAGTTAAAACACTTTCGGAGAAATAAAAAAGCAAGTATTCAACATTGAACGTGTTACATTTCCTCTGCTATAGATGATATAGATTAAATAGAACAAACTCATAAATCACAGTGCTGTAAGTTACAGTACAACATGAAAAATATAATTTGTTCATCATCACTAAATAAAGTGATGAGACAACAGTGTTGTGTTTTTAGTGTGTTCCTGCCTTCTCCTTGTCTGCACCTGTGTTTTTAGTGAGGGGCGGACCTTGAGGCACACCTGCTCGCAATTAGCCCGCCAGTATTTAGGCTCGTCACTCACAGTTTGACCTTGCTGGTTATTGTTTCCTGATCCCCGCACGTGCATGTGCCTGCTTCGCCTCGTCAGTCTTGGTACGTTGCCTTTTCTTAGTCCTGTTAATCTTAACCCCTTTGTGTTTGTTTCCTAGCCTCCTTGATTTAAAGTGGACTTTATGCTGTGCTTAGTACGCCCTGGCTTTTTCCCCGCCGACCACTGAGGAACCTGTTTTTGTTAGTTTTACATGGTGTGCACTTCTGCCCCATCGCCCTTTGTTACCCTTTTTGGACTTATTACATTTTTCCCTTTTTGTTATTCAACCTTGCCTCCCGTCTCTGCATCCCAGGGTCACACCCTTGATCAATTCTTAACAAACAGAGGACAAAACAGCTATGCTTACATCATGTCTATTTGCTAAGAGGCCAATTACTTTTCCTAGGCTCTGAGTCACGATATGCTAATTTTGAGTGTTCATACGCAGGCTGTTCTCTTCCAGTTTAGTTTGCTGAAGACTTAATGTTATGTCTTGCTAAATTGCTAACATCTTTGCTGCTAACGTAAGTTGAGCTGTTTTGGTGATAAGCAAACTCACTCATACAAGGAAGAAATATCACTCTACCTTTGTCAATAGTGCCGTTGGACCAACAACTCGCTCGAAGCAGCGGAGACTCCACTACTCACTGCTCCTCACTTTAGCTTTAGCTTCTGATAAACTAGGACCACACAATGGCGGCCAGTCAATGTCCACTTCAGGGTGTGACTGATTATTGCTTTACACCCCCAACAAGTCAAGCAAGCAAGAGGGCAGATAACTCACAGGCAAACATGGACATTAACGTTATAGCAGGGATATTCAACTAATTTATTTTGGGGGCCAAATTTCCAGAAAGCTGAGGGTTGAGGGAAGGGGCATCACAACGTTTGAAGAACAGGGGGCGGGCGGCTTAGCCCCCAGGAGGTTTCTGGAAGCGAGTGCGTGAGCAACAAAATGTTGCACTTGCAAGATTTTTTTCCCGCACAAGTTTTTGGCATTGTATTATATTTACAAAACAAACACTAAATACAGTACATCTACAGTAAATGGTTGAAAGTGTAAGAACGCTTTAGTCATCTTTAGTAAGCATGATACGGCCCAAACACATGAGGTCAATGTTGTTGCATGGAAAATCTAGCAGGCAAATTGCAAACAGAGAAATGTTGCACAGATGATAGCAGTGTAAACCAACTTGCACAGCACTACACAGTGGACCTTAAAACAGAGGAGGTTCTGGTGGAAAGAAACTTTCTTGCCTGGTAAACAAGGTCTGGATGTCCACCCAAAGATATGTTGTCTGTGCACAACTTCGTTGATTCAGGATGTTTGCAATTGCAAGATTTTTTTGCTTAAAACTTGTTGTTACTGTATTAGAATTACACAGCAAATACTGAAGACATTTAAATGGTTGACAGCAATATTGTTGGTTTCTTGTTATTACTGTGATGGTATTTTAAGGCATTTAGACCACAGGTGTCAAATTCAAGGCCCACAGGCCACACCTGGCCAGTAGGGATAGATGATATGGACTATCACAATAACCTGCCATTTATGGTGACAACTATAAAAGTGAAGATTAAAAACACCCATAGAACTCCACCTTTTTTACTATGAGTCTATCAATGCATCCAGTCCAGGGTTTCCCCTCGATTGCCACTATGTACGTGGCGGTAGTGGTGTGTCTAAGGGTGTGGTCGATATGACATCATCGTATGACATGATGATTTGGATTTGCAATATTATATTTTCTTTAAAAAGGCTAAACAAATGTTTTATGTATATCTAAAAGCAAATATTAGTGTTATTAGTTTTGAATCGGGGCAGCACGGTGGAACACGGGTTAGTGCATCTGCCTCACAATATGAAGGTCCTGGGTTCGATACCCGGTCTCGGGGTCTTTCTGTGTGGCGTTTGCATGTTATCCACGTGACTGTTTGGGTTCCCTCCGGGTACTCCGGCTTCCTCCCACCTCCAAAAACATTGACCTGGGGATAGGTTGATTGGCAACACCAAAATGGCCCTAGTGTGTGAATGTGAGTGTGAATGTTGTATGTCTATCTGTGTTGGCCCTGTGATGAGGTGGCGACTTGTCCAGGGTGTACCCCGCCTACCGCCCGAATGCAGCTGAGACCCCGTGAAATACATGAATTAGCCTAAAATATTTGTATCTTCAACTTTCTCTCCTTACTTTTGCCAGGAGTCTACTCGTTTAGGTGCGCAACCAGCTGCTGATGCACTTCTCTTGATAGGCGATTTAGATGCACGTTTTTTTTGTTTTTTTTTAATAAAGCAATGAGAAACGTTTTTTAAAGTTATTATAGCCAATAGTACGTAAATATTGGACTGTGTACGGTATATTCATTCATACAATGTATCAATTTATGTTGAGAAAAAAAGTGTTTTCATGTACAATATTAATATATATCCATCCATTTTCTACCGCTTGTCCCTTTTGGGGTTGCGGGGGGTCGCTGGAGCCTATCTCAGCTGCATTCGGGTGGTAGGCGGGGTACACCCTGGACAAGTCGCCACCTCATCCCAATTAATATATATATATATATATATATATATATATATATATATATATATATATATATATATATATATATATATATATATATATACATATATATATATTGAAGATGTGGCGGTTTTAATCCAGCCATGGCGTTGCGCCACAATATTTTGCATGTAAGGGAAACCCTGCAGCCGTCAGTGCCCCCAAAACACTACTCTAAAATAACACTAAGGCTATTAAACTACATCAATTAAGTTTAAGTAGCACACCTATACTGCAAAGCTGTAGTAGTGTGCTTTGCTCATCGTACGGTATGGGAGTTATTTTTCTATCTGCAATGTTATAGACATTATTATTATTATGAGTTTTATATTACAAATAATTCAGAGGTGTGTAAACGTCTTAGGCCACCAATGGATTTGTTGTTTTATATCAATAAGACAAACAAGAAAACACAGGACATGTGTTTGCAGCATTAACAAGAAAAAAAAAGGTCCACATACTGTTACAGTGCTGTATTTTTTACTCAATTAGAGCCCATGTGTATTGTATGCAAAAAAAAAAGATTACGGTGTTGTCACAAAGTACATACTTTTTAACATGACTGCAATCGCCAGTTACTTGGTGGGTGGAAGCATCAAATAATGCTGTCTGTGTTTAAGGGTGGCAAACCAGTCAATCACTTTGTTGTGACTCAGATGCAGAAGGGCGTCCTTTTCAATGCACATGACTGCAAGACTGTGAAGTATTTTCTGACCCATTGTTTGACGTAGCCAGGAGTGCAGCCGGTGCAGAGCACTAAACGACCTTACACATGAGCAGCTGCTTACAGGCACTGTTAGCGCAACTTGGATGGTTGCCTTCAGAGAGGGGAACATGTCTGACTCAAGGAGGTTGTGCACAGACAACATATCTTGTGGTGGGCATCCAGCCTCTGTTTTTCGGGCAAGAAAGTTTCCGGCTACCAGAACCTCCTCTGTTTTCAGGTCAACTCTGTACTGCTTTGCAAGTTCATTCAAGTGTGGCTCACTCAAGAAGTTTACTTGAATTAAAGTAGTATCATAATTGAACCCCCAAAATATGTTGGTCAGGCTAATTTGGCTCATATACATCTTTTATCTCTCTCCACTTCCATGACTCATGACTGTCTTAAATTAATAAAAAGTAAAAACAAAAGTCATATTTCATATCCATATTTAGTTCCATAAAATTCTAATCAGACTCTGCATCACAAATGACTCCATCCTGTACAATTGTTTGAGATTCACCTCTCCAGTTGAGGTCGCTCCTCTACTCTCTGGCCTCTCAAAATCATTTAAAGGCCTACTGAAACCCACTACTACCGACCACGCAGTCTGATAGTTTATATATCAATGATGAAATCTTAACATTGCAACACATGCCAATACGCCAGGGTTAACTTATAAAGTGCAATTTTAAATTTCCCCGGTAAATATCCGGTTGAAAATATCTCGGTATGATTTTGCACGTGACGTCACAGAGTGAATGGAAGTATTGGCACACTATTGTGTCCCAAATACAAACAGCTCTGTTTTTATCGAAAAATTCCACAGTATTCTGGACATCTGTGTTGGTGAATCTTTTGCAATTTGTTTAATGAACAATGAAGACAGCAAAGAAGAAAGCTGTAGGTGGGATCGGTGTATTAGCGGCGGACTACAGCAACACAACCAGGAGGACTTTGAGATGGATAGCAGACGCGCTACCGTGAGTACAGCTTTGGCTTCCAAACATTTGATCGCTTGCCCGTACGTGCGTGGCGCTATGTGCATGTCTCGTACGTAACTTTGGGGAAATATATGTTTCTTGCCGACTCTGATGGCGGCCGGGGTGTCGTCGAAAGCTACAACGACCGCCGCCGCACAGCTGTCCTCACCTTGACTTCTGTCCTCACCTTGACTTCCTCCGTCTCCGGGCCGCCGACCGCATCGGTGATCGGGTGAAGTCCTTCGTTGCGCCGTCGATCGCTGGAACGCAGGTGAGCACGGGTGTTGATGAGCAGATGAGGGCTGGTGTAGGTGCAGAGCTAATGTTTTTAGCATAGCTCTGTTGAGGTCCCGTAGCTAAATTAGCTTCAATGGCATCGTTGGCAACAGCATTGTTAAGCTTAGCCAGGCTGGAAAGCATTAACCGTGTAGTTACATGTCCATGGTTTAATAGTATTGTTTATTTTCTGTCTTTCCTTCCAGTCAGGGGTTTATTTCTTTTGTTTCTATCTGCATTTAAGCCCGATGCTATCATGTTAGCTCCGTAGCTAAAGAGCTTCGCCGATGTATTGTCGTGGAGATAAAAGTCACCGTGAATGTCCATTTCGCGTTCTCGACTCTCATTTTCAAGAGGATATAGTATCCGAGGTGGTTTAAAATACAAATCCGTGATCCAAAATAGAAAAAGGAAAAAGTTTGGAATCCAATGAGCCCTTGTACCTAAGTTACGGTCAGAGCAAAAAAAGATACGTCCTGCACTGCACTCTAGTCCTTCACTCTCACGTTCCTCATCCACGAATCTTTCATCCTCGCTCAAATTAATGGGGTAATCGTCGCTTTCTCGGTCCGAATCGCTCTCGCTGCATTGTAAACAATGGGGAAATGTGAGGAGCCTTTCAACCTGCGACGTCACGCTACTTCCGGATCAGGCAAGGCTTTTTTTAATCAGCAACCAAAAGTTGCGAACTTTATCGTCGATGTTCTCTACTAAATCCTTTCAGCAAAAATATGGAAATATCGCGAAATGATCAAGTATGACACATAGAATGGATCTGTTATCCCCGTTTAAATTTTTAAAAATTCATTTCAGTAGGCCTTTAAATCAATCCCCATCATGCTAACAATTTGACTTGGTTAGCTAGTTTGGTTTTCCATCTATCCATCCATCCATGTTCTACCGCTTGTCCCTTTCTGGGTCGCGGGGGGTGCTGGAGCCTTGTCCAGGGTGTACGCCGCCTTCCGCCCGAATGCAGCTGAGCCAGGTTTTCATTTATCAAAATGGGGAGCACCTGTTTTATTAATTACATGGGACTGTAAGGTATTATCTCTTAGCTGGAGCTAATTATTACTTCCAGCACTTGTAAAAACATACTTTCTAAAAAAAATTTAAAAATTCCGTATGGCCATGATCTTGTTATCCTTGTTCACATTGCAGGTCAATTCCGATTATTTCATGTCAATGTGTATTGTGTACTATGCAATTTCAAATGTTTCATATTAAACCGAGGCCTCTTTTGTATGTGGATATAAATCCATCAGATAGTGTCATGATGCGACTTCAGTGTGAGCTCTCGTGCGCTCCGGTCGCATTCATACAACCAGAACGTCATCAAAAAGCAATTAGGCGCTTGGAGAATAATAATAATATGATAAGTGTCATCATTATTAACCAAAATAGACGGATACAAAATAAATTGGTCGACAAATTAGCAAAAACAGGTGAAAATAATGTTCCACCACTGATCGCCATCACGCTCTTTAGAGCAGACATCGAGGCAAATGCTCCCAAAACTGCAGGAGACATCTTATTTCATAATTGTCTCCGCAGTTCAGAAAATGTTGACTTTGATTGCACACAATCCTTGAAATTGCCACAAATGCACCAGTACTGAGACGACTACGATTGAAGCATGTTTACTTACACCAATGTTTACTATAACCCTTTTGTGCTCTGTAAACAAGCCCCGCCCACTCTGTTTGTGCCCGGTCTGCATGAAGCAGAGCTTCGTATGTCACTCAAAAGTGCAGATTCTAACCATTGGATTCATTTCTGTAGTTTCATGACGGCCGCATTGGAATGTTACTTAGGTTGTATTATGACAAGGTAGCCCAGTTAACTGCCTTTTTTATGCTGTTTTGCAAGACCAATGTCACGTGACTTCAAATTTGAGACCTCATTGGCTGGTTCTGAGACAGGATAGATTGCTTCAGTCTTAATTTACCAGAAGTGGGTCTTGCTTTATGAAGCAGCAAATTTTTCGACACTGAAATTTTCAGCACTAAATTTTTACACTGATTTTTTTATACAATGAATTTGTATACACTGCGCTCAGGATCTTTCCGTGTGGAGTTTGCATGTTCTTCCCGTGACTGCGTGGGTTCCCTCCCGGTACTCCGGCTTCCTCACACCTCCAAAAACATGCACCTGGGGACAGGTTGATTGGCAACACTAAATTGGCCCTAGTTTGTGAATGTGAGTGTGAATGTTGTTTGTCTATCTGTGTTGGCCCTGTGATGAGGTGGCGACTTGTCCAGGGTGTACCCCGCCTTCCGCCCGATTGCAGCTGAGATAGGCTCCAGCACCCCCCGCGACCCCGAAAGGGATAAGCAGTAGAAAATGGATGAATTTTAAAAGACTGAATTTTTTTTCAATGAAATTGTCAGCATAAATTCAGTTTACAAAATTCAAACGTAAATTTTCGTAATAAAGACACAAATCAACCTCCATACTTTCTGCAAAAAAAAGCGAGTCAGAGATCATCTCTATGACAGCACTCTAATGGACTGAATTAACTGAGATCCAAATACCACATGCTAGTGCGCGTGTTGCCTTCAATCTACTAACATTGCACGTGCTATTCATTACTGGTGCAGACCATCTTTTTAGAATTTTTGCGTGTACTACGCAGCTTTCACCATGGAGACACTCTATCATTTACTGCACATTCATGTTATCATGAATCACACCTGTGGTGTTATGCTATTAAACAGGCTGCACACATTTGTATGCGTTTTATAAGCAGTACGGTGCATCCAGAATGAAACCCACTTTTTTTTTTGTGCGCTGCAGATGCGCTCATGGGAGAGAGGCTGCACTTACTGTACTTTTTTCATACAGGATATAGCCATCCATCCATTTTCTACCACATGTCTCTTTCGGGGTTGTGGGGGGGGACTAGAGCCAATCCCAGCTGCACTCGAGCAGAAGCCAGGGTACACCCTGGACAAGTCGCGTCTCATAGCAGGGCCAACACAGACAGACAACATTCACACTCACATTTACACACTACGGGCAATTTAGTGTTGCCAATCACCCTATCCCTGGGATATGTTAATAATACATATTCTAAATGGAAAAAATTTACGTCATTAAAAGAACGCCAGCAGACACCAAAACAATTGATGGAATTTGTTTTAACCGGCCCCTTAACTCACCCAGCATGCAACCATAAAATTATAAAAGGATGTTGCTGTATGGACGATATGCCTAATAAATTTTTTTTTCTGACATTTCTTTCCATGCAAATATGTTCTCACACACACACACACACACACACACACACACACACACACACACACACACACACACACACACACACACACACACACACACACTCTCTCTCTCCGTCTCTCTCTGTTCCTCATCTGTCTTTGCAGCGAGAGCACAGCATGAGCTGTGTGTGTAACTCTGTCAGTTTGCACTTACTTTTCAGAGGTGTTAAATTAAATGCTAAATAGCGCTTGGAAAACGGTGATGAGTGTTGATGAATCAAATTGCGCTAGCTGTATAACATATTTGCATCTTCTTCTCCCCATATTGTTGGCGCTTTGCAAATCATCATACAAACCCCGTTTCCATATGAGTTGGGAAATTGTGTTAGCTGTAAATATAAACGGAATACAATGATTTGCAAATCCTTTTCAACCCATATTCAATTGAATGCACTACAAAGACAAGATATTTGATGGGTTTTTTTTTTTGCAAATAGTAATTAACGTAGAATTTCATGGCTGCAACACGTGCCAAAGTAGTTGGGAAAGGGCATGTTCACCACTGTGTTACATGGCCTTTCCTTTTAACAACACTCAGTAAACGTTTGGGAACTGAGGAGACACATTTTTGAAGCTTCTCAGGTGGAATTCTTTCCCATTCTTGCTTGATGTACAGCTTAAGTTGTTCAACAGTCCAGGGTCTTTGTTGTGGTATTTTAGGCTTCATAATGCACCACACATTTTCAATGGGAGACAGGTCTGGACTACAGGCAGGCCAGTCTAGTACCCGCACTCTTTTACTATGAAGCCACGTTGATGTAACACGTGACGTGGCATTGTCTTGCTGAAATAAGCAGGGGCGTCCATGATAACGTTGCTTGGATGGCAACATATGTTGCTCCAAAACCTGTATGTACCTTTCAGCATTAATGGCGCCTTCACAGAAGTGTAAGTTACCCATGTCTTGGGCACTAATACACCCCCATACCATCACAGATGCTGTTTTTTCAACTTTGCGCCTATAACAATCCGGATGGTTCTTTTCTTCTTTGGTCGGAGGACACGACGTCCACAGTTTCCAAAAACAATTTGAAATGTGGACTTGTCAGACCACAGAACACTTTTCCACTTTGTATCAATCCATCTTAGATGAGCTCAGGCCCAGCGAAGCCGACGACGTTTCTGGGTGTTGTTGATAAACGGTTTTCGCCTTGCATAGGAGAGTTTTAACTTGCACTTACAGATGTAGCGACCAACTGTAGTTACTGACAGTGGGTTTCTGAAGTGTTCCTGAGCCCATCTGGTGATGTCTTTTATACACAGATGTCGCTTGTTGATGCAGTACAGCCTGAGGGATCGAAGGTCACGGGCTTAGCTGCTTACGTGCAGTGATTTTTCCAGATTCTCTGAACCCTTTGATGATATTACGGACCCTAGATGGTGAAATCCCTAAATTCCTTGCAATAGCTGGTTGAGAAAGTTTTTCTTAAACTGTTCAACAATTTGCTCAGGCATTTGTTGACAAAGTGGTGACCCTCGCCCCATTCTTGTTTGTGAATGACTGAGCATTTCATGGAATCTACTTTTATACCCAATCATGGCACCCACCTGTTCCCAATTTGCCTGTTCACCTGTGGGATGTTCCAAATAAGTGTTTGATGAGCATTCCTCAACTTTATCAGTATTTATTGCCACCTTTCCCAACTTCTTTGTCACGTGTTGCTGGCATCAAATTCTAAAGTTAATGATTATTTGCAAAAAAAAATGTTTATCAGTTTGAACATCAAATATGTTGTCTTTGTAGCATATTCAACTGAATATGGGTTGAAAATGATTTGCAAATCATTGTATTCCGTTTATATTTACATCTAACACAATTTCCCAACTCATGGAAACGGGGTTTGTATATTCTGCTTATTTTTGAAGGCAGAGACACAAAATGGATTGCATATCTTATTCTGCTCGCTTAGCAGATGCAATCCACTTTGCCCACATTTAGGAGATGCGCTATCAAGTTTGCACCTGTTTTAGTACATGCAAACCTTTAGCAAATCAGGCCTAATGTTTTAAAGAATCTGCTGCAAAAATGTGGGTCTCTCACACGTTTTTTAAACTGCGGGCCACCGTTTCAATAGCGCAATAATGAAAAAGAGAGGAACTACTATCATACTTGCTAACCCTCCCGATTTTCCCGGGAGACTCACGAATTTCAGTGCCCCTCCCGAAAATCTCCCGTGGCAACAATTCTCCCGAATTTCTCCTGATCTCCACCCGGACAACATTATCGGGGGCTACAATATACACGCTACAATATACACCCCTCGCTACCACCAAACACCCCCCGCTCCCCCTATCTGCTGAATTTGGAAGTCTCAAGGTTGGCAAGTATGACTACTATTACAACTAAAATGTTGAACAAGGGACTACTGACTGCATTGAAAGTAAACAAGCTACAACAACACCTTAGTTACTTGGGCTGTGAATCTTTGGGCAACACAAGATTTGATTTTATTCTTGGGGGTAACGATTTGATTTAGAATCGATTCTCAATTCAAAACAATTCTCGATTCAAAATCAATACTTTTTTAATAACATTGGATGCCAGTTCTATGGTTAACTACATTGCTCCATAAAATATATAAACAGCTTTTGATACATTTCTGTATTACTTAAAAGAAAACTGGTTCCAATGCAGCTGGAATAGGCTCATGCCACCCATCCCCCCCCCCCCCCCCCCCCCCCCCCCCCGCGACCCAGAGAGGGATAAGTGATAGAAAATGGATGGATGGATGGGTTTGTTGAATAAAATTCCACCCAAACATTTAATCAAGTCAAATACAAATAAGGCAACAAAAGAAGTATCCAACACTTCTCTTTTCTTAAGTAAATCTGTACAGCAGCTGTGTGGACAAGACAGATTTTTATAAAAATGTTTAAAATATATATATTTTTTAAATCGATTTTGGATTTTGGGCCTAGGTGGGAAACACACGGCCCGCCACTGCATTCCCGTGCTGTATTCGGCCTCTGGCCACCAATTGAATAGCGCTGTGTTAAAGATTAAAAATTAGATCATGCACTAAATATGACTTTAATTAATTGCAATTAATGTGATAATTTGACACCCAAAACAGTATATTATTTCTAATATTGATTATTCCATTAGATTATGTATGTGTACCTAATCAAATTCTCCACCGATCATGTAAAATCACATGTTTTTTGTTTTTTTTGTTGGAAACGAAGTTGAAGGATAGCCTGTGGTGGTAAATGTACTGATAGCAGACAGTGTGAAAATGATGCATACAAGTAGAAACTCCATGCCAATTATCTGCACAGCTCTGGGCAGCAAAGGAGGAGCGGCAGTGTTACCTTGCATGTGCTTTGATGTGAGGAGCTATCATAGCATATGCTGAGGAAATGTGAAATGATTGCAGCGGGAAACATTTGGGTGTTTTTAGAACCAGTCTCGGTGCGGTGAAGGATGGGAGATTGGGTGCAGCGAGATGAAAGCAGAACGCGTCCAGACAGACACACAAGTATGAAATGGAAAGGGAAATGTCTAAAGAAATGTTAAGCACTTGACTGCGCATTGAAACATTTTTGATGTTCTCTTTTTGTCAGGAGGCCCTTGTTAATGGGTCTGTTGCTAAATAGAAAAGAAAGTTCAACTTTGATGCAGGTGCACTTTGAATCAGGAAATGTTGTTATTTATAATCATGCCAACTCCAATTACAATTTGCAGTTTGGTAGTTGACAAATAGTTGGTAATGTACATGTACATGAAGAATGGTATTATTTAACTGGTTTAGCTTTTGAAAAGGCTGTCTCAGTTGTATCCATTCACACATTGAATTTTCAAATGTTAAGCCTTGGCTGAGGTATGTCTTAGGATGAAAACCTCCAGTGGGCTTAGATTTGAAAAAAACAAACAATCATAGTAAAAGCAAAACCATTGTTTCAAAGTAAATCGTTAAACTGAACTCCCATGAGGTGTGCTGACACAGCGGTTCAAGTTCTGTGCAAATTTAGAAGCATGTTTTTCCTTAAAGGCCTACTGAAACCCACTACTACCGACCACACAGTCTGATAGTTTATAGATCAATGATGAAATCTTAACATTGCAACACATGCCAATACGGCCGGGTTAATTTATAAAGTGCAATTTTAAATTTCCCGCAAAATATTCTGCTGAAAACGTCTCGGTATGATGACGTTTGCGCGTGACGACACGGATTGTGCGGACATATTGGGACACCATTGTGGCCAGCTATTAAGTCGTCTGTTTTCATCGCAAAATTCCACAGTATTCTGGACATCTGTGTTGGTGAATCTTTTGCAATTTGTTTAATGAACAATGAAGACAGCAAAGAAGAAAGCTGTAGGTGGGATCGGTGTATTAGCGGCTGGCTGCAGCAACACAACCAGGAGGACTTTGAGTTGGATAGCAGACGCGCTACCGTGAGTACGCATCTTTGGCTTCCAAACATTTGATCGCTTGCCCGTCCGTGCCTGCCGCTATGTGCATTTCACGTACGTAACTTTGGGGAAATATATGTGCTGTATGAACTTTGCGGAGGTGAACGGTACTTTGGGCTGTGGGATTGAGTGTGTTGTGCGGGTGTTTGATTTGTATTGGTGGGTTTGTTATGCGGATTAATTTGTGGCATACTAAATATAAGCCTGGTTGTGTTGTGGCTTATAGAGTATATATATGTCTTGTGTTTATTTACTGTTTTAGTCATTCCCAGCTGAATATCAGGTCCCATCCGCCTCTCACAGCATCTTCCCTATCTGAATCGCTTCCACTGCCCTCTAATCCTTCACTCAAATTAATGGGGTAATCGTCGCTTTCTCGGTCCGAATCGCTCTCGCTGCTGCTGGCCATGATTGTAAACAATGTGCAGATGTGAGGAGCTCCACAACCTGTGACGTCACGCTACTTCCGGTACAGGCAAAGCTTTTTTATCAGCGACCAAAAGTTGCGAACTTTATCGTCGATGTTCTCTACTAAATCCTTTCAGCAAAAATATGGCAATATCGCGAAATGATCAAGTATGACACATAGAATGGACCTGCTATCCCCGTTTAATAAGAAAATTTCATTTCAGTAGGCCTTTAAGGTTTTTATCAATCTCCGAATCATACGAATGCGGGGGCATTCGTCTTCAGATGTTCCGCTATACGCATAGTCTGAGTGCTTTTGTTCCATCTATTGTGTGCAATGTTTTTTAGCTGAAAGGAACTTTAAATGGAGTTTTCAAAGTACAGCTGTGATGGATGCACTTCCATGAAACAATATGTCAGGTTTTATTCAGACGCATGATGTTTATCAGGAAAATGCCGTCTACCACCACTTTGCTACCTCGGGCTTGCAGTGATGACTCACGGCATGACTGATGGATGAACCCAAGCGTCTCTAGATTTCAGGGTGAATGAGCAACAGCATCAAGCACTTTTAGGCCTCTGAATATGGAAAGCCGATTTCAGATTCCAACACATTTATCGATGATGAGCTTAAGCTAGAAAAGTGTGGCAGGCGACAGTGTGTAGTTCCATCACTGATTAACAAGGAGGGAAACTGGAACTTGCTACTCAGAAGAAAATGTGTCAGTTGGCTGGTGATTTTTATATTATGCATTAAATGAACATGTTTTAACTCACAAGGTCAGGAGCTTGTGAGTTTATGTGGGTTATCTTGGCTAGATTGCATCCTAAAGAACGGTTTCAATAATTGAAGAGTAAGTGTATAGCAGGCCACACATAAAAAAATTGGTCTGTTTTTGTCCCAATTTACCCCCTTAGTCTTCCAACAAAAGATAGCAAATGCTTGATTACCTGAAGTCTTATAAGATTGCCCTGTGGTCTGACGCGTGTTAAGAGTGAATTTGTTCCAATAATTGGCTCCAAAACGGTCAGCGCATGGTAAGTATTCAACATGTTCTGTATTCACGACCAAAACAAAATGTCTGGGGGAAAGCCGACGACTGCCAAGTCATGGCTATGTGAATTGTGACATGGCACGGAAAATAGCCAATCAAGAAGCTAAAAAAGCATTGTGGCTACTTTGTTGGAGTGTACTCCACTCTAGCTTGCTCAGTAAATAATAAAGTCTGGTTTCATGCCGTTTGCATTATTTTTTCCAGTCTTTTCTTTTCTTAGTTTTTTGTCTAAAATAGTCCCATCATTCCCTCATCTTGTATGTCCTCTTCTATACTACCTGTGTTACAGCTCGTTGCTATAGTTTCTACTGTATGTTTCCTCGATTTTTTAGACAAGGTTTCAGGTTTGCGGAACTAGAATCTGGAGCGTTGTTTGTGTGAAGTGAATTATATTTATATAGCGTTTTATCTCTAGTGACTCAAAGCGCTTTACATAGTGAAACTTATTATCTACATCTTTAAGCTACATTTAAACCAGTGTGGGTGGCACTGGGAGCAGGTGGGTAAAGTGTATTGCCCAAGGACACAACAGTGGCGGAAGCGGGAATCGAACCTGGAACCCTTGAGTTAAATAGTAAATGGGTTATACTTGTATGATGCTTTTCCACCTTCAAGGTAATCAAAGCGCTTTGACACTATTTCCACATTCACCCATTCACACACACATTCACACACTGATGGCGGGAGCTGCCATGCAAGGCCCTAACCACGACCCATCAGGAGCAAGGGTGACGTGTCCTGCTCAAGGACACAACGGATGTGACGAGGTTGGTAGAAGGTGGGGATCGAACCAGGAACCCTCAGGTTGCTGGCACGGCCACTCTCCCAACCGCGCCACGCCGTCCCCGAGTTGCTGGCACAACCGCTCTACCAACCGAGCCACGCCGCCCAGCCATGGTGTGCTGCGTTGATATTGTCATGGTACACCACACACAACTATCTGCTTACTGTACATTTGGTCCTTTGGATTCAGAAGGAATTAGCAGTCAGCACAACATTATAAGCTCATCTGAGGATGTATGGCCAAGGTAAAAACATGTTAAATGCTGTTGTCTGGCGGTGTTCCTTTTCAGGGTTCGCCTTTGTTTTGTCTTAGTTTTTAGCCAGATGCTCTTCCTAACACAACCCTCCCATTTGTTTGGGATTGTGACCAGCACTGGACAGCTCCAACGACTGGGTGTTGCAACCAGGCCAGGAATCAAAGCTGTGTTATCTGCACAAAAGGCAGTAGTGTGCACCATTACACCACCAGGATGTTTATTTTAAATCAAATTTATTAATTCCACGTTGGTATCAGTATCATTATTAATTGTGATGTACTTTTTGGTGGCTTATTGGTTAGCATGTCGACCTTAGAGTGAGGAAATCAGGGGTTTTCTTTACTAAATGGGACAGCGTGGCGAAGTTGGTAGAGTGGCCGTGCCAGCAATCTGAGGGTTACTGGTTCAATCCCCACCTTCTAACATCCTAGTCACGTCCATTGTGTCCTTGGGCAAGACACTTCACCCTTGCTCCTGATGGGCCTGGTTAGCGCCGTGCATGGCAGCTCCCGCCATCAGTGTGTGAATGTGTGTGTGTGAATGGGTGAATGTGGAATATAGTGTCAAAGCGCTTTGAGTTCCTTAAAAAAAGGTAGAAAAGCGCTATACAAGTACAACCCATTTACCATTTACTAAAGGTTTGTGTATGCTAAAACCAGTGCAAACGTGATAGCACACACAAAGCTGGTCTTAAACGTGTACAAAGTGGATTGCGTCTGTTAAGTGAGCAGAATAAGGTGTGCAATCCATTTTGCGTCTCTGTCTTCATTAATATGCAAAATATATGCTGATCATCAAAATGCGCACAATTATTATAGTTTATTTCGAACATGAACACATTTACATCATAATACATCACACAATTTCATATCATTTCATTTACATCATGCCCGAAAAGGAGTAGGAAGAAGCAAAGCTTATTTAATCCTACCCCTTTCCCACTTCAAAGCATTTACAATTATATAAAATCATTTACTGACCTTTTTATATAATAAAATAACATCTATGAATTAGTATATACAACAGTTTGTAATATGTAATTAATTAATTCAGTCATTATTAACATACTGAGATGAAGAATATTTTCAATAAGGTTGGAAGTTTTTCTCATAATTCTTCTTCTTTGTACTTTGTAAGCACTATTAATTTAAACAACCTCTTCAACTGGATCATGTCAGTACAATTTTTAACTTCTTTACTTAATCCATTCCATAATTTAATTCCACATACTGTTATGCTAAAAGTTTTAAGTGTTGTATGTGCATATAAATGTTTTAAATTATTTTTTCCTCTAAGGTTATATTTCTCCTCTTTAGTTGAGAAGAAATGTTGTACATTCTTTGGTAGCAGGTTATAGATTGCTTTGTACATCATTTTAGCTGTTTGCAATTTTACCAAATCACCAAACTTTAATATTTTTTGACTTAATAAATAAAGGGTTTGTATGTTCTCTATATCCAACATTATGTATTATTCTAACTGATCTTTTTTGTAACATGGTTAACGAATGTAGCGCACATTTGTAGTTATTTCCCCATATTTCTGCACAATAAGTCAGATATGGTAACACTAGTGAGCAGTAGAGAATATGAAGTGATTTTTGGCCCAGGACGTGTTTTGTTTTATTCATTATTGAAATGTTTTTTGCTACCTTATGTTGTATGTTTTGTATATGAGATTTCCAGTTCATTTTATCATCTATTAATACTCCCAAAAATCTGGTTTCTTTTACCCTTTCGATGTCTGCTCCGTCTATTTGTATTTGCGTATGATGCTCTTTCCTACTATTACCAAATAGCATTATTTTAGTTTTACTGAGATTCAAAAATAGTCTGTTTTTGTCAAACCATCTTTTTAATTTGTTCATTTCTTCTGTTATTATGTGTATTATCTTCTGTGTGTTCTCTCCTGAACAGAAAGCAGTTGTATCATCTGCAAATAAAACTAACTTTAAGTCCTTTGTAACTTTACAAATGTCGTTTATATAAAGATTAAACAATTTTGGTCCCAGTATTGATCCCTGCGGCACACCACAGGATATATCTAGCCGTGTTGACATATTTTCACCCATCTTCACATATTGCTTCCTGTTGGTTAAATAGCTTCTTACCCAGTTCAATACCAAACCTCTGATGCCATATCGTTCTAATTTTTGTATTAAAATATCATGATTAATTGTATCAAATGCTTTTGTTAAGTCCATGAATACTGCTGCCGCACATTCTTTACCATCTATTGCATTGGTAATTTCCTCTGTTATTTTAATTAATGCTATTGATGTTGAGATATTTGCTCGAAATCCATATTGGTTCTCCACGAGCGTCCCACTTTTGTTAATAAATAAATCTAATCGACTATTGAATAATTTTCCCATGATTTTGGAGAATTGTGGAAGTAATGAAACTGGTCTGTAGTTAGTAAACTGGTGTACGTCTCCATTCTTATAGATTGGTACGACTTTTGCAATTTTCATTTTGTCTGGGAATTTTCCCGTTAAAAATGATACATTGGTGATATATGTCAGAGGTTCTGAAATGTCTTCTATAACCTTTTTTATCGTTACCATATCTATTCCATGACAGTCAGTTGAAGTCTTGGATTTACAATTTTTTACAATTTTGATTATTTCTTCTTTTGTTACACTTTTAAGAAACATGGAATTGGGATTTCTGTCTATGAGCTCACTCAAGTCCTCAACTGACCCATCATCTGCATTTGGAATTCTTTGATCCAGATTTGGGAAGAGAAAATGCATATATGTTATACAGCACACGCATTGTGATTTATCAACACTCATCATCGTTTCGGCAGCACTATTTTGCATTGTATACACGCTTGAAAAGGACGCCAAACTTACACAGTTCCACACACGGCTGTGAGAGAGGAGTGCTCGCGCTGCAAAGACACACCATATCCTCCGAAAAAGGTTACACGGCGCCTATTTAGCAATATCCAATTTCAAAACAAATTAAATTGATGCATTTTGGTGTCATTAAATATTATTTTTATGACGTTTGTCTTTTTCCACATAGAAGGTATATTACCCACATACATCTTTTATTAGAAAAACATCTTGAAGTATGCTTTTTTTGTGTCTTAAACACAGTAGTGCAGCCTCCCTCCCATGCACCTTCAGAGGTTAAAGGCCTACTGAAATTAAATGTTCTTATTTCAACGGGGATAGCAGATCCATTCTATGTGTCATACTTGATCATTTCGCGATATTGCCATATTTTTGCTGAAAGGATTTAGTAGAGAACATCGACGATAAAGTTCGCAACTTTTGGTCGCTGATAAAAAAAAGCCTTGCCTGTACCGGAAGTAGCGTGACGTCACAGGTTGACGAGCATTGTTTTCAATCATGGACGCCAGCAGCGTGAGCGATTCGGACCGAGAAAGCAACGATTACCCCATTAATTTGAGCGAGGATGAAAGATTCGTGGATGAGGAAAGTGAAAGTGAAGGATTAGAGGGCAGTGGAAGCGATTCAGATAGGGAAGATGCTGTGAGAGGCGGGTGGGACCTGATATTCAGGTGGGAATGACTAAAACATTAAAAAACACAAGACATATATATACTCTATTAGCCACAACACAACCAGGCTTATATTTAGTATGCCACAAATTAATCGCGCATAACAAACACCTCCCCCCTCCCGTCCATATAACCCACCAATACATTTCAAACACCCGCACAACACACTCAATCCCACAGCCCAAAGTACCGTTTACTTCTGCAAAGTTTATACAGCACATATATTTCCCCAAAGTTACGTACGTGACATGCACATAGCGGCACGCACGGACGGGCAAGCGATCAAATGTTGGGAAGAAAGCTGCGTACTCACGGTAGCGCGTCTGCTATCCAACTCAAAGTCCTCCTGGTTGTGTTGCTGCAGCCAGCCGCTAATACACTGATCCCACCTACAGCTTTCTTCTTTGCTGTCTTCATTGTCCATTAAACAAATTGTAAAATATTCACCAACACAGATGTCCAGAATACTGTGGAATTTTGCGATGAAAAGCTGTTGTTGAGCTGTTTGTATTGGGACACAATGGTGTCCCAATACTTCCGCAAACTCCGTGACGACACGCGCAAATGTCATCATACCGAGACGTTTTCAGCCGGATATTTCCCGGGAAATTTAAAATTGCACTTTATAAGTTAACCCGGCCGTATTGGCATGTGTTGCAATGTTAAGATGTCATCATTGATATATAAACTATCAGACTGCGTGGTCGGTAGTAGTGGGTTTCAGTAGGCCTTTAAAAAAAGAAAGGTTGTAGATGCACTGCACAACTGATGCTAAAATGCCCATAGAAAGTGGTAGATGTCTCCTGCATGATGACATGCATTTGCAATAAATGTGATTGTTTCTGTATAGTACATGCAACATCCCTACTTAAATAAGGCGGTCTGGACACTCTTCATTTGCACACGCAGTGACAGTAATTTATAGATTGCACACGCGGTTTAGCGGAAGGTGTTTAGACCTTAGTAAATCAGACCCCAGGTGTTCAACGGGTCAGCTGGAAGCTCCAGCATCACCCAAGACCCTAATGAGGACAAGAGATATAAAAGATGGATGCACATTATTGTTATTGTTTTGTACTTATTTATTCATTGCACCAAAATATTTTTGGGAAGTTTCTTGCAAAAATACCAGTCAGTCAGTACCACAGGAACAGATAACAAATACGCAAACCCAAACAGATGAAAAGAAGTAATTAATGAGAAAACCGTCAATAACCGGATACATTTACATCACTCCCACAGACATTGAATGAACAAATGAAAGCCAACCTGTAGTAAAGTAGAACACAAAGATGATCTGTTTGTGCCATCATCTCTCTCCCCTTCATGTTTTTTCTAAACACGAATGCTATTATTAAACTGTCTTGCTCTTGAGACACTGTCATCAATTTGTACGTGTGCTCCTTTTGTCTGCCGAGCCATGCATTCAATTGCTAAATTAAATGGCTCTATTTAGAACCAAATCGTAAAGCACTATTTAACTTCCTCCACAATGCTGAGGCAGCCTGTCTTCCATCTTGAATGTAATGACCCACTTCTGGTCATTTAGTTGCAGAACACCACATAAATGTCTTAGTAATGTCTTGAGGCGACCCATCAGCGTTCCTGTTCTGTAACCCTGTATACTGTTTGTTTGTCTAATCTTGAACGAGTTTGTGCTGAAATCAAAGTTTCGTTGTACTCGTGCAATGACAATAAAGACCTATCTATCTAAACAGCAGGGAAATCTTCACAGTTTGTCAAAAGAGAATGATAACAATTAAGCATATAACACAAAAGTGCAGCGACAGGAAATAATAACACATTAGCTGCAAATATTTCACTTATTTAAGCATTACATGGTTTGAGTGAAATATTAAAATATTTATATTTGTTTGTCCAAATTCTTTTGGCATTAATAGTACAATAATATATGTGGATTATTGTTCAAATATTATTTGAATGGTACTTTATAATGTATAGTAACATTAAAAACCTTCACATGTAACTTGTTTAAGAGTAGTATATCAATACATAGTACAATCAAGATTTAACAAGCACTTTTATGCACAAGCACATTTAACAAAATCTAAATCGGTTGTAAATCTAATTCATTTCATAGGATCCCATCCTGTTTTAAGTTTTTTAACCTATTATTTATATCGAAAATCGCCCATTGTAACTATAACCGAGATTTAGTGGGTTGACAGATTGCAATTAGTCATGATTAGCCTGTGAAGTAACAGCAGTTAGCACCTGCCGCGCTCATTAGAACGGAGCGCCTACTGTATAAATATAAACGCTTTAAATGACGCTGCTACATGCTGTGCATCCTCGCATTTAGAAAGCATGTCATGCAATCACATGTTTGTGCCTTCAACCAAATAGGTAGTCGACTTACTGTACGGACTGGACTGTACACTCTCCTATTTTCACAATGATTTGAATGTTTTTAAAAATGTCTCAACTTAATAATCAATGGAATTCAGCCCAGCATAACCTAATGAACACACCTGCCTGTCTGCCTGTGCTTTGTTTAAGTTTATTCAAGATTTTACTGAGGCTTTTTTTTTTTTTAATACTGTAGTGTAGACTAAAAGCCAGGGATATTCAACTACATTGGTTTGGGTGCCACATTTCCAGAAAGCTAAGGACCAGGGTGCTGGACTTATCCTCTGCAGTACATATTATATTTATTGTGTTAGAGTTACAGGAGGGCTCTGCTATTTTTAAGGACTTTCTGTAAAAAAGCTAGTTTAGCCACTCTAGTGTTAATTTTAAGAATCTGCTTCAAAACTTTTTGCACTTAACTCGCTGGCTACCAGTTAAAATAGCACAACATATGAAAAAGAGAGGACCTATACCAAAGACTATAAAAAGCACTCAGCATCACGGGTTGGAATTGGGGGTTAAATCACCAAAAATGATTCCCGGGCGCGGCACCGCTGCTGCCCACTGCTCCCCTCACCTCCCAGGAGGTGAACAAGGGGATGGGTCAAATGCAGAGGACAAATTTCACCACACCTAGTGTGTGTGTGACAATCATTGGTACTTTAACTTTAACTTTAAAATGGAACACTACTAGTATAGCAAATTTTTCGGACTATAAGGCACACATAAAATCCTTTGATTTCGTCAAAACTCGACAGTGCGCCTTATAACTCGGTGCGCCTAATGTACGGAATGATTTTGGTTGTGCTTAACGACCTCGAAGCTATTTGATTTAGTACATGGTGAAATGATAAGTGTGACCAGTAGATGTCAGTCATACATAAGAGATACGCGTAGACTGCAATACGATGGCAATCACACATAAGAGAAGTAAACAACACCAAAATGTTATATGTTCCATTGAAAATATAGAACATTACACATGGCGCTCAAAAATCTATCAAAATGTTTTATTACGACTTTGGTAAGCTATGAAGCCGCACTGCTTGATTGTACTGTGGTTCAACATACAAGTATTATTATGGTGTGTGTATAAAGTAAGACATATTATCTGGCGTATTGTTTTGCAATATTATGCAAAAGCCACTTTTCTTACCTTCTGTTACCTGTTGATCTGTATTTGGGATCTGCATAAGTCCTGAAAATTTGTGCGGGTCCGCCTTTGTAGCGACACCGTAGTCAATAAGCTTCTTCTTTTTCTCTATCCTCTTGTTACGGGACATTCGTCCTCCGCTGTTGCCATTTCTAATATAAAGTAGTGTAAAGTTCTTACTTATATCTGTCAGTGAACTCGCCATGAAAGCGCTAAAACATACCGGTCTAGTGAGTTTACATTATTCACCCAAGGAACTTTAGTTATTAGAGAGTTACGCATCGGACAGTTTTTCACGCTCATCGGCAGTGTGCCTTATAATCCGGTGCGCCCTATGGTCCGGAAAATACGGTAACTTAAGAAGTTGAACAAATGACTACTGACGGCATCTGCAGTAAACAAGCTACAGCAACACTTTAGTTACATAAAACAAAAATGTGTTACTGACAAAAATGAGAGGACTTAAAGGGGTGCCTTGAGGAACGCCTCAGTTATGTAAATTACAAGTGTGGACCCCAGTGTTCTATGTTTGTAAGCAAGGTTAAAATGTCAATGCAAGTAATGTAATGTAATGTGTTTACCATGCTCCAAGTTTTTCTATACAACTGGAGCACTCTACTGTTTTGGGATTTTGCTGCAAATATGGTGTAATTCAGTTGAATATCCCTTCTATAGGCGACAGACAGCGACTCTTAAAACCGGTAGGGGAGGAAGTACTGAGCTTAGCAAAGGTAGTATTAAGGGCCTGTTACAATGCTGAAATAATGTTTTTTTTTTGTTTGCTTGTTTTTAATTACGACCACAACAACCTTTTTGGACATTTAGCACCTCAGGGACAATCCTCCTGACAGTTCAGGCTGGAGAAGTGTAGAGCAGTGACAAAAAAGAGTGCTTGTAAACAGCAACCCACTGCACTCACAGCACTATGAGGTTCCTCGGCCGCTCTCCCACTTGAAAAGAGGCAAAGCACCAGCAATTTGGAGCATAATGAATTAGGTTCCCTCTTTAGCACAGACAAAATAGCCCTTTTAATTATAATACTAAAAAATCACCGTTGAGAATTTGTTGTATGCGACTGAAGTAGTTAGGCTTTAAAAGTCTTAGAAAAAAATGTCATACATTATTTTATGTGTTAAAGAAGGTCTGAACATCAGGCCCATCAGAATGTCACGGCAACATCTGTGCAGCCTTTAAATCTTTAAGGCTTTGTGTGTGCATTGGGACTTTTGGTTTTAGGCAGTGTTGCATCACAGCACCCATCAGATGATCTTGAGGTTTTCTAAATAATTCCCAGAGTAAATATGCTTTGCAGATCATTTTGAAGCTAGATATTTATTTGCTGGTTTTAGTGTTCACATTAAATCCGTTTATTAATTGTTAATTTTTATTTTCATGCAATACACCAGACGTTGTAATCTTGGCAGTATATTTATTTGTTTATTGAATAATTTGGCACTAGTTGGAGCATTTTAAAGGATCATATTATGATTTTTTTTTCAATCAATCAATCAATCAATCAATGTTTATTTATATAGCCCTAAATCACAAGTGTCTCAAAGGGCTGCACAAGCCACAACGACATCCTCGGTACAGAGCCCACATACGGGCAAGGAAAAACTCACCCCAGTGGGACGTCGTTGTGAATGACTATGAGAAACCTTGGAGAGGACCGCATATGTGGGTGAACCCCCCCCTCTAGGGGAGACCGAAAGCAATGGATGTCGAGTGGGTCTGACATAATATTGTGAAAGTCCAGTCCACAGTGGATCCAACACATCAGCGAGAGTCCAGTCCATAGTGGGGCCAGCAGGAAACCTTCCCGAGCGGAGACGGGTCAGCAGCGCAGAGATGTCCCCAACCAATGCACAGGCTAGCGGTCCACCCGGGGTCCCGACTCTGGACAGCAAGCACTTCATCCATGGCCACCGGACCTGTGCAACCCCCCCTCCCAGGAAGAGGGGAGCAGAGGAGAGAAGAAAAGAAACGGCAGATCAACTGGTCTAAAAAGGGGGTCTATTTAAAGGCTAGAGTATACAAATGAGTTTTAAGATGGGACTTAAATGCTTCTACTGAGGTAGCATCTCTAACTGTTACTGGGAGGGCATTCCATAGTACTGGAGCCCGAACAGAAAACGCTCTATAGCCAGCAGACTTTTTTTGGCTCTGGGAATCACTAATAAACCGGAGTTCTTATAACGCAGATTTCTTGTCGGGACATATGGTACAATACAATCGGCGAGATAGGCTGGAGCTAAACCGTGTAGTATTTTATACGTAAGTAGTAAAACCTTAAAGTCGCATCTTAGGTGCACAGGAAGCCAGTGCAGGTGAGCCACTATAGGCGTAATATGATCAAACTTTCTTGTTTTTGTCAAAAGTCTAGCAGCCGCATTTTGTACCATCTGTAATCTTTTAATGCTAGACATAGGGAGACCCGAAAAAAATATGTTACAGTAATCGAGACGAGACGTAACGAACGCATGAATAATGATCTCAGCGTCGCTAGTGGACAAGATGGAACGAATTTTAGCGATATTACGGAGATGAAAGAAGGCCGTTTTAGTAACACTCTTAATGTGTGACTCAAACGAGAGAGTTGGGTCGAAGATAATACCCAGATTCTTTACCGAGTCGCCTTGTGTAATTGTTTGGTTGTCAAATGTTAAGGTGGTATTATTAAATAGATGTCGGTGTCTAGCAGGACCGATAATCAGCATTTCCGTTTTCTTAGCGTTGAGTTGCAAAAAGTTAGCGGACATCCATTGTTTAATTTCATTAAGACACGCCTCCAGCTGACTACAATCCGGCGTGTTGGTCAGCTTTAGGGGCATGTAGAGTTGGGTGTCATCAGCATAACAGTGAAAGCTAACACCGTATTTGCGTATGATGTCACCCAGCGGCAGCATGTAAATACTAAAGAGTGCAGGGCCAAGAACCGAACCCTGGGGGACTCCGCACGTTACCTTGACATAGTCCGAGGTCACATTGTTATGGGAGACGCACTGCATCCTGTCAGTAAGATAAGAGTTAAACCACGACAATGCTAAGTCTGACATACCAACACGTGTTTTGATACGCTCTAATAAAATATTATGATCGACGGTATCGAAAGCGGCGCTAAGATCAAGAAGCAGCAACATAGATGACGCATCAGAATCCATCGTTAGCAGTAGATCATTAGTCACTTTTGTGAGGGCTGTCTCCGTAGAATGATTTGCCCTGAAACCGGATTGAAAAGGTTCACAGAGATTGTTAGTCACTAAGTGTTCATTTAGCTGCTGTGCAACAATTTTTTCAAGAATTTTCAAAATAAATGGAAGGTGGGACACCGGCCGGTAGTTTACCATAAGGTCAGGATCGAGGTTAGGTCTTTTGAGTAGAGGATGAATAACCGCTTTTTTTAATGCTAGGGGAACGGTGCCGGAGGAAAGTGATAAGTTTATAATATTTAACACTGATGACCTAATAATACAAACAGTTCCTTGATAAGTTTCCCAGGAAGTGGGTCAAGTAAACATGTTGTTTGTTTTATCCCACTTACACGCCGTAATAATTCCTCTAATGTTATTTCATCAAAAATAGAGAGACTATTTTGGAGGGCGGTATCCGTCGTATATACAGTCGTATTTGTGTTAATAGAACCCAGTTGTAGCTGGGATGCGTTGTCTTTAATCTCCTTTTTAATGAGTTCAATTTTCTTATTAAAGAAATTCATAAAGTCCTCTGCCGAGTGGGTGGAGCTACTGGGAGGAGTCCCTTGTTGGGTTAGCGATGCTACTGTACTAAACAGAAATTTAGGATCGTTTTTGTTGAGGCAGATGAGATTGGAGTAGTATTTAGCTTTAGCTATGGTAAGCATGCGTTTATAAGTTATTAAACTATCATTCAATCAATCAATCAATGTTTATTTATATAGCCCTAAATCACAAGTGTCTCAAAGGGCTGTACAAGCCACAACGACATCCTCGGTACAGAGCCCACATACGGGCAAGGAAAAACTCACCCCAGTGGGACGTCGGTGAATGACTATGAGAAACCTTGGAGAGGACCGCATATGTGGGTAAACCCCCCCCCCCCCCCCCTCTAGGGGAGACCGAAAGCAATGGATGTCGAGTGGGTCTGACATAACATTGTGAAAGTCCAGTCCACAGTGGATCCAACACATCAGCGAGAGTCCAGTCCGCAGCGGGGCCAGCAGGAAACCATCCCGAGCAGAGACGGGTCAGCAGCGCAGAGATGTCCCCAACCGATGCACAGGCTAATGGTCCACCTGGGGTCCCGACTCTGGACAGCCAGCACTTCATCCATGGCCACCGGACCTATGCAACTCCCCCTCGCAAGGGACAGGGGAGAAGAGGAGAGAAGAAAAGAAACGGCAGATCAACTGGTCTAAAAAAGGGGGGTCTATTTAAAGGCTAGATTATACAAATGAGTTTTAAGATGGGACTTAAATGCTTCTACTTCCATGCTTGATGGAAAACCTCAAGTTTAGTAGCGCGCCATTTGCGTTCCAGCTTTCTACATGATAATTTATGAGCTCAAATTTCTTCTGTAAACCATGGAGTGCGCCTTTTAGGGACCCTTTTTTGCTTTAGCGGTGCTATACTATCAATAATTTCGCGCAGGGCATTGTCAAAGTTGTTAGTGAGGTTATACGTCATCATCATGGCGCCGATGAAGGCTGCCTCGGTGCTCTTGTGCGCTCTGTTTTGTTTGTTTTTGTACATAAATTGTGTTTCCGGGTGCTCTTACACCCGTGAAGAGCTACTGAACATCAGATCCACCATGCCTATGGACTTGTTACCGGTCATCTTAGCGTCAGCTGCGGATTTGGTCCATTCTGTGCTCAAAAGAGGGAAACCGCATCGAAGAGGAAAGCGAGCGGGCGCGCTTGTCCGTCTTCGCGGACGGGGATTACGCACGCCTCTACCAGGCATCTTCCTCTCCAACGTCCGCTCACTTGCCAACAAGATGGACGAGCTAGCGTTGCTGATGAGAAGGACCAAGGACTTCTCCTCATCCTGTGTGTTGTGTTTCACGGAGACTTGGCTGAGCGCAAGTGTCCCGGACAGCGCGCTTCAACTGGAGGGCTTTCATCTCCTCCGCGCGGACCGAGACGCGGCGCTCTCTGGCAAAAAAAGAGGCGGTGGACTATGCTTCTTTATCAACAATAGCTGGTGCACAGACGTGACAGCGATTTCCAGACACTGTTCTTCTTCTCTGGAATATTTATTCATCCACTGTAAGCCCTTTTACTCACCGCGTGAGATTGTTTCATTCATTCTCGTGGCTGTTTACATCCCGCCCGGCGCGGACGTGCGTGACGCTCAGCGCGCGCTCGCAAGACAGATCTTACATGTGGAACGGTCTTTTCCTGACTCTCTTGTTATCGTGCTTGGTGACTTTAACAAGGGAAATTTGAGCCAGGAATTACCAAAGTATAGACAGTTTATTAAATGCCCGACCAGAGAGGAGAACACGCTGGATCACTGCTACACTACAATAAGCAAGGCTTTTCATGCAGTCCCGCGCGCTGCTCTTGGACTATCAGATCACGTGATGGTGCACTTAATCCCTTCATACAGACAGAGACTGAAACTGGCTAAACCTGTTATGAGGAACATTAAGTGTTTCACCGCCGAGTCTGTGGACGAGTTGCGTGCTTGTTGGGAAACGACAGACTGGGAGGCAATTGGAGCGGCCACGAACAATCTGGACGAGTATACGGACACTGTGACCTCATACATACAGTTCAATGAGGCGCGCATCATTCCAACGCGCACCAGGGTTTGTTATAACAACGACAAGCCCTGGTTCACACCCAAGCTCCGACAGCTGCGCAAGAAGAAGGAGGCTGCGTGGAGAAGCGGGGACCGAAGTACATACAGAGAAGCGAAGTACCACTTCACCAGGGAAGTGGAGAAAGCTAAATCTGTGTACTCTAACCGTCTACAGGAACAGTTCCGCTCCAATGATTCTGCGGCAGTTTGGAGAGGTCTAAGGGCCCTTACGAACTATAAGCCCAAAACCCCCCAGGCCCTGAATGACCGGACTCTCGCTCAGGGCCTCAACACACATTACTGTCGTCATGAACGGCCTTCAGCTCATCAAAAGCCATGCTCCCCCCACCATCACCCTCCCCACCAATGCCAGCACATCATTAAAGGAGTTAAAGGACTCAAAGGACTCCAATGACATCACAGGACTCCCAAAACATCACAAGACTGTAAAGACCCTCTCCATTAAAGAAGAGGATGTACGCCGGCAGTTCTTGAAGCTGAATACGCGGAAGGCCCCCGGGCCGGATGGTGTCTCCCCCTCCACTCTCAGACACTGTGCGGACCAGCTGGCTCCTGTCTTCACTGACATTTTTAACACCTCTCTGGAGCTATGCCGCGTGCCGTCCTGCTTTAAGACCTCTACCATTGTCCCTGTCCCCAAGAAAGCACGGATCACAGGACTAAATGACTACAGGCCGGTCGCGCTGACGTCTGTGGTCATTAAGTCCTTTGAGCGCTTGGTCCTGCCCCACCTCAAGGACATCACCGCCCCCCTCCTGGACCCACTGCAGTTCGCCTACAGAGCCAACAGGTCTGTGGATGATGCAGTGAACCTGGCCCTCCACTTCATCCTGGAGCATCTGGACTCCCCAGGAACCTACGCTAGGATCCTGTTTGTGGACTTCAGCTCTGCCTTCAACACCATCCTCCCTGGACTGCTACGAGACAAGCTCTACCAGCTCAGCGTGCCCGACTCCCTCTGCAGTTGGATTAATGAGACCGAAGACAGCACGTACGGCTGGGGAAGATTGTCTCGGACAGTCGAACCACAAACACTGGTACTCCTCAGGGCTGTGTACTTTCCCCCTGGCTCTTCTCCCTGTATACAAACTGTTGCACCTCCAGTCACCAATCCGTAAAACTGCTCAAGTTTGCGGATGACACCACCCTCATCGGGCTCATCTCGAATGGAGATGAGTCCGCCTACAGGAGAGAGGTGGACCGGCTGACGTCCTGATGCAGCCTCAACAACCTGGAGCTGAACGCCCAGAAAACAGTGGAGATGATCATGGACTTCAGGAAAGTCACAGCCCCACCATCCCCCCTCACCCTGATTAACTCTCCCACCCCCGTCCCCATTGTGGACTCCTTCCGTTTCTTGGGCACCACCATCACCAAGGACCTCAAGTGGGAGCTGACCATCAGCTCCCTCATCAAGAAGGCCCAGCAGAGGATGTACTTCCTGCGGCAGCTGAGGAAACTTAAGGTGCCGACCGAGATGCTGGTGCAGTTTTACTCAGCCATCATAGAGTCCATCCTGACCTCCTCCATCACAGTGTGGTTCCCCGGCGCCACAGTCCAGGATAAGAATAGACTGCAGCGCATCGTACATGCTGCTGAGAAGGTGATTGGCTACAAGCTCCCATCCCTCCAGAACTTGTTCTCCTCCAGGACCAGGAGGCGTGTGGGTCGGATCACAGCTGACTCTTCTCACCCTGGACACACACTATTCTCCCCTCTCCCCTCAGGCAGGAGACTACGCTCCATCCAGATCCACACCTCCCGCCACCTGAACAGTTTTTTTCCCCTCGGCCATCAGGCAAATGAACAATAACTCCTAACAGCAGCTCCTTGAATTCCTTGAATCCCTTCTAAGTCTATCTGATAGCTCAGTCACAGCTCTTTTTATACCAAATATGTGTTATATGTGTTTTATGTCGCACGTTTGCACCAAGAAAAATTCCTAGTTTGTGAACCCGTTCTCAAACAATGGCAATAAAACTATTCTGATTCTGGTTCTGATTCTGATCAATAGAGCCGACATAATTTGGGAATGGTGCCATTACCGAAGGCAGTAGGTCAGCAAGAGTCATCGTTGTGGCAGCATTAATGTTGCGGCCACTATAGCAGTTATTATTAATATTATTAGCTTGTTGACAATGAGTCAAAACTTCAAATTTTATAAGGTAATGATCGGACATTACTTTAGTGTACGGGAGTATCGTAAATTTGGAGGTGGTGACACCCCTGACAAGCACTAGATCTATTGTATTACCGTTGCGATGCGTGGGTTCATGTATTATTTGTGTAAGACCACAGCTTTCAATTATGGTCTGGAGCGCCACGCACTGAGGGTCCGATGGGGTATTCATATGGATATTAAAGTCCCCCATTATGATTATATTGTCGGCGTGCGTCACTAGATCAGCAACGAACTCTGAGAATTCACTGATAAAGTCCGAATAGGGCCCAGGGGGGCGGTAGATAACAGCCAGGTCGAGAGGTAGCGGTGTGACAGACCTCATAATAAGCACCTCAAACGATTTATATTTATTGTTTAGGTTAGGGGTAAGGTTAAAATTTTCATTGTATATTAGTGCGACACCCCCTCCCCTTTTAAGAGGACGGGCAACATGCGCATTCGTATAATTAGGAGGAGATGCCTCATTTAGCGCAAAAAATTCGTCTGGTTTGAGCCAGGTTTCGCTAAGACCAATGACGTTAAGATTGTTGTCTCTAGTGACCTCATTAACTAATAACGCCTTGGGAGACAATGATCTTATGTTTAAAAAGCCCATATTATAGGTATTGGGCTGTTTTGACGAGTTTTTGTTAAGATTATCCATAATAGCAATATTAACAATGTTGCTTTTATTATGCGTAGTGCACTTTAAATAGTTTCGACCATATCTAGGAATTGATATAACAGGAATTTTCCGATTGTTTGCTTGGTGCTGCAATAGACTTTCTTCATTTAAATTACTACCTTGTGGTCTACATAACATGTAATGGTGGTTCTTTGGTCAAATGTTTGCATAGATTATGTTTTACAGACCATCTTAAAGCTGCTTTCTGACCGTCTTTTCAGGTTCTGCCGTTTTATGGGCGGTCTTATTTACGTGCCTCTATTTGACAGCATTTTCTCCCCGCCATTTTTGTTCTTAGATGTTAGTGCTTCCAGATCGAGTGTACTTACAGATGTAAGTTAGAACTATACCCTACTTTGTATTAGAAATGGCAACACCAGAGGAAACATGTGCATTTACCAGTCAGTCTGCCCCACAACAAGAGGAATAACAAAAAATTAAGAGTTTGACTACAGCAGGTGTGTCCAAACTTTTTGACTTGGGGGCCACATTGAGCTAAAAAAAATTGTCCAGAGGCCATATATATATATATATATATATATATATATATAATATATATATATATATATATATATATATATATATATATATATATGGCCCCCTCCATCCATTTTCTACCGCTTGTCCCTTTTGGGGTCGCGGGGGGTGCTGGAGCCTATCTCAGCTGCATTCGGGCGGAAGGCGGGCTACACCCTGGACAAGTCGCCACCTCATCACAGTATATATATATATATATATATATATAATATATATATATATATATATATATATATATATATATATATATGTATGTATGTATGTATGTATGTATGTATGTATGTATGTATGTATGTATGTATGTATGTATGTATGTATGTATGTATGTATGTAGTATATATATATATATATAATATATATATATAATATATATATATATATATATATATATATATATATATATACAGCACGGTTGGCACAGGGATTAATGCGTGTACTCTCACATTACGATGGTCCTGGGCTCGGGATCTTTCTGTGTGGAGTTTGCACGTTCTCCCTGTGACTGCGTGGGTTCCCTACGGGTACTCCGGCTTCTTCCCACCTCAAAGACATGCACCTGGGATAGGTTGATTGCCCATCCATCCATCCATTTTCTACCGCGTGTCAACACTTAATTGGTCCTAGTGTGTGATGTGAGTGTCTTTTTTTATTGTTATTTATTCCAACTCTTGTGTGCAGTCTCATTCAAAGTGCCTGTGCACTCATGCTCATCAATTTACACAGCTGTATTCACACATAATCTGCAATCACAATGATTTAAACTTGCATATTAATACCATACCAAATTGAAGAGCGATGTTTGCCAAACATGTAATACGCTGTTCGGTGCGTACACACGCACACACACAATGACACGCACACACAAATAGACGCAACAACACTTTTTTTTTGACACACAGCAGAGTGTTGATTGTGATGTAAAATAAAATCATTTGTACAAAAATAAAGAATGTAGGATTTACAATATTAGCAGGAAATGATCAGAGACACTTGAGTTTTATTGATTTTTCCCAAGATATAGCTAAAGCTAATAGACTGAACAAAAACACATAACAACCCTCCCTACATCAGACCTTGACGACACTGCAATATGAAGTATAAATTATAAAACATTAAAATTAAGAGTATGTGAAAGTTTGATTCCTACCTTGCTTACTTCCGTGAATACCTAGTGGAGAGAGAGTGTTTTGCACATTACCCATCATCCTTTATAAGTGTACTTTTAAATAGTATATGGTGGGCTAAGACATTGTTCATAATGTCCACATAGTTCAGTGAACAGAGTTGGTTGTTTGAATTGGGTCATATAAATTGATGCTGAGCTCATGGTCTTTGACCAACATTACTAACGTTTGTCCAGAGGGAGGCGGCATGTTTGTAGCACTCAAAGTGTCATATTATTAAAATTAAACTCTAGACATACTGTGGGCTGTCAGGTTCAAACACTTGATTGACATCTATTTAAACAAGACAAAAAGGCAAGGAATCAAACAGAGACA
The DNA here is from genome assembly GCF_033978785.1 of Entelurus aequoreus. Classification (NCBI taxonomy): domain Eukaryota; kingdom Metazoa; phylum Chordata; class Actinopteri; order Syngnathiformes; family Syngnathidae; genus Entelurus; species Entelurus aequoreus. The sequence goes on from NC_084732.1 coordinate 50,321,923, forward strand.
GAATTAAATTTGGACTCAATTGAGGAGATACCATGTCGACACTGTAACTTCTACAGTGTCACCCATGCTCTGGACGAAAAAGCTTTCGTCTCCTCTTTTATTTAAATATTCAATGTTCACGCACACAACACATGTCACAGCAGGAATGGGAAGTATGTAAAACAGTCATTGTTTTCGGTCACATTGAAGATAAAAGAAGAGGATGTCTCGGCCTCGGCTCGTCCTGGCTCCAGCTGGGGCAGGTTTTTGAAGACAATGGATAACACCTCCCGTCTCCTTCCATTGTATACAGTGGAATCTTCAAGACTTTTGCTTGGTACAACAAAGACATCTCTCATATGCTCACAGGAAACCCAGAGAGCGGAAAGTTTTTTGATAACTTACAAACAATTATTCCAACACGGGCCACACTTCTTATTTACCTTGGGAAATCTTGCTGATCAAACTGAAGACGCTGGCTGGCCACACTTGGCCCGCGGGCCATAGTTTGGAACACCCCTGGACTACAATGCCGGGCTCCAATGGCGAACTCACGCAAAGCTCTTTGATTAAACCTCTACAATATGGAGAAATTTGCTGGCACACACTTGGGAATAACATCACAAATTGGGCAAATTCCAAACGGCTTGTTTGGAGAAAGTATGAAGGAAGGCAAGATTGTTTTAATAAATATCTTCGCCATGCCTCTTTTGATTGATTGATTGAGACTTTTATTAGTAGGTTGCACAGTGAAGTACATATTCTGTGCAATTGACCACTAAATGGTAACACCCGAATACGTTTTTCAACTTGTTTAAGTCGGGGTCCACTTAAATTGATTCATGATAAAGATATATACTATCAGATATATACTATTGTTATAATACAGTCATCACACAAGATAATCACATTGAATTATTTACATTATATACAATCCGGGGTGGGGGGGGGGTTTGGTTGTTATCATCAGTCATCAACAATGACAACAGAGAAATGGATATTGGAACAGTGTAGGTCTGACTTGGTAGGATATGGACAGCAAGTAGTGGACATAGAGAGAGAGAGAGAGAGAGAGAGAGAGAGAGAGAGAGAGAGAGGAGAGAGAGAGAGAGAGAGAGAGAGAGAGAGAGAGAGATCAGAAGGCATAAGAAAAAGTATCTGCATTTGATTGTTTACATTTGATTATTAGCAATCCGGGGAGGGTGTTAGTTTAGGGTTGTAGCTGCCTGGAGGTGAACTTTTATTGCGGTTTTGAAGGAGGATAGAGATGCCCTTCCTTTTATACCTGTTGGGAGCGCATTCCACATTGATGTGGAATAGAAAGAGAATGAGTTAAGACCTTTGTTAGTTCGGAATCTGGGGTTTAACGTGGTTAGTGGAGCTCCCCTGGTGTTGTGGTTATGGCGGAAGTAGTTTGACCATGTAGCGGATTTTATAGACTCGGCTCAGTGCAAGTTGTTTTACTCTGTCCTCCACCCTGAGCCAGTCCACTTTGGAGAAGTGGGTAGAGTGAGGTGGGATCTGGGGGTGGAGGTCTAGAAGTAATCTGACTAGCTTGTTCTGGGATGTTTGGATTTAGATTTGAGGGGTTTTGGAGGTGCTAGGGTACCAGGAGGTGCATGCGTAATCGAAAAAGGGTTGAACGAGAGTTCCCGCCAGAATCCTCATGGTGCTTTTGTTGACCAGAGAGGAGATTCTGTAGAGAAATCGTGGTTCGTTGGTTAACCTTTTTGATTACATTGGTTGCCATTTTATCACAGGAAAGATTAGCCTCTAGAATGGAACCTAGGTAGGTGACCTCATCTTTCCTGGTGATAACAATGTCACCCACTTTTATAGTGAAGTCACTGACTTTCTTAAGATTGATGTGGGACCCAAATAGGATGGATTCCGTTTTACTCAAGTGTATGGATAGCTTGTTGTCAGCGAGCCAGGTGCAAGTTCTACAGAGCTCAGTACTGAGGATTTTCTCCACCTGTGACTTGTCCCCTGTCTGATACCAGCAAGGCCGAGTCATCTGCAAACAAGAACAATTCACAGTCGCATGCCGATGACAAGTCGTTTATGTATATTAGGAACAGTAAAGGCCCTAATATACTGCCTTGGGGGACTCCACAGCTCACTGATAGGGGGGGGGGGGGGGGGGGGTGTCACGGTGCCGTTTACCGTTTACCTCTACCACCTGCTCCCTCCCCTCCAAGTAAGATTGCATCCAGCTCCATGAGGTTTTGTTAAATCCGATTGCTCTGAGCTTATCCAACAGTATAGCGTGGTTAACGGTTGTCAAATGCCTTCTGAAGGTCCAGCATGACCATGCCGCAGTATTTGCCCGCGTCCACCTCATATTTGATGTGGTTGGTCAGATAGAGAAGGCATGTGTCAGTGGAGTGGTTAGTTCTGAAGCCGGATTGGAATTTGTACATGAGATTATTAGTGGCAAGGTAACTATCGACCTGTTCATAAACTATTTTCTCCATTACTTTCGAAATGGAACTGAGAATAGAAACAGGTCGGTAGTTTGCCCGGTTCCAATTTGCTTCCTTTTTTAAAGAGGGGAGTGAACAAGGGGATGGGTCAAATGCAGAGGACACATTTCACTACACCTAGTGTGTGTGTGACTATCATTGGTAGTTTAACTTTAACTTTAAAAAAAATATGATTGAGTTTTTTTTTGCAGAGAATTAGGAATACACTTCAAAAAGTTGCTTTTATATATTTTAATTTTGTGTCTTATATAATACCTATAATATCATGTCTCGTCTCTTGAAGAAAAATAAGTATGACTTACACAAAAATGTAAATTTGTGTAGTTGCGGTATAATTCTGCTTAGTAACAAGCTACCTTGCATGCAATCTAACCAGCAAGAAGGGCAGACATGACTGCATACCTCTTACTTTCCTGCTTGGCAGAGGACCCTCCCACAAGTTATCATGTATCAATATTTATTAGTGTGGTTGCAATGTTGTGGAACTGCATCAGACGGATGTCTTTTTTAAAATATTTTTCTCGTTTTATTATTTCTAAATCCTTAAGCTAAAAAAAATCATGTAGACGACACGTCCATATGATAACTTCATATTGTCAGCACACTGATTACCTTTGGCCTCGAACCTCCTCTGTGTATAACAACTGCAGCATGCCTTGAGACTACTGTATCGCCTATCAGCCAGTCATATGCCAGGGTTCATTTGAAGTTGGACATTTATGTAGTGTTACTTCATTACAGAACGCAAATGTTACAATCAAGGCATTCCATTGTGTAAAAAATGGTTTCTTTGTTTGCCTTTGTGATGTTGACATCCAGGTGTGGCAGTGTGGCGGCAGCGTGGAGGTCCTGCCTTGTGCCCGCATTGCCCACATCGAGCGTGCTCACAAACCCTACACAGAGGACTTGACGTCACATGTACGACGCAACGCTCTCAGAGTGGCAGAGGTCTGGATGGATGAGTTTAAGAGCCACGTCTACATGGCCTGAATGTTCCTCAGGAGGTGAGTGAATGTCCGCACAAGTGCCCGACACATTGGGAGCCATGTTTCAGTAAGGCAATAAAATGTCTTTTATATTGTCATATAGTCTTATGTTTTTATATTAACCCCCAGAAGAGTTTTTATGTGGAAAAAGATAGGCTAAGCTACAGTAGGCACTTCTCTCTTACGGCCCAATGCCCTTTCTTTATGACAATATCTATTTCAAAGACAATGTTATCATTCATGATTCATTATTAAAACTTTATAACCGAAATAAAAATCAGTATTTAAAATAGATTGAATAACCATCTGGGGTATTTGGCAATGACGATTGCTGAAATCTTTTTTTTCGGGCCATCCATCCATCCATCTTCTTCCGCTTATCCGAGGTCGGATCGCGGGGGCAGCAGCTTAAGCAGGGAAACCCAGACTTCCCTCTCCCCAGCCACTTCGTCCAGGCTCCTCCCGGGGGATCCCGAGGCGTTCCCAGGCCAGCCGGGAGACATAGTCTTCCCAACGTGTCCTGGGTCTTCCCCCGTGGCCTCCTACTGGTCGGACGTGCCTAAACACCTCCCTAGGGAGGCGTTCGGGTGGCATCCTGACCAGATGCCCGAACCACCTCATCTGGCTCCTCTCGATGTGGAGGAGCAGCGGCTTTACTTTGAGCTCCCCCCAGATGGCAGAGCTTCTCACCCTATCTCTAAGGGAGAGCCCCGCCACCCGGCGGAGGGAAACTCATTTCGACCACTTGTACCCGTGATCTTGTCCATTCGGTCATAACCCAAAGCTCATGACCATAGGTGAGAATGGGAACGTAGATCGACCGGTAAATTGAGAGCTTTGCTTTCCGCCCTCAGCTCCTTCTTCACCACAACGGATCGATACAGCGTCCGCATTACTGAAGACGCCGCACCGATCCGCCTGTCGATCTCACGATCCACTCTTCCCTCACTCGTGAATAAGACTCGAGGTACTTGAACTCCTCCACTTGGGGCAGGGCCATTTATAAAAATAATTGGCTTTTACCAATTTACACTCACTAAACTTTATGTATGACCAATTAGAACCATTGACGGAAAGCTGACACGGAACAAGAAGTCAGCCAGAAATAGAGTGCAATGCATAGGGGTTAGGTTATACACCTTGATTTCACCTTTTGGATCGCTGCTGTCTGTAATACTGTAGTTGACACACAAATATGTGATTAGCACGGTAGGCCAGCGGTTAGTTGACTTCTCACAGTCTAGAGATCCAGCTTCAAAATTTCTATTAGAACATCTCTATGTGGAGTTCGCAAGTTCTCACTGTGCTGCATGGGTTTTCTTTGGGTACTCATCTTTCTCCCACATGCCAACAGATCAGCAGCACTCAGAGCAGACTCAGCCAAACTCCCTCTATGTCATTTAACTTTCAGTGCCACAAAGCAATCATGCTTAATAGAAACGCTGAAACATCAAGTAAAGGTCCACTTTTCAGAATGTGCTAGCTTGATGCTTGATGGCTTTGCACTATACATGCCACTGATTAGCATTAACAATTTTTAAAGGGTGATTTCAACACCTCCAAATTTGAGTAATGAAAACTACTGCTAAGATGCACGTTACAAAGTGTGTAATAAGTTACAATACTTACAGTACAAAGGAGGGTTGTCAAGTTAAACAAGTTAACTTGTGGTTCATCACAAAAAAACATTAATCAGGTATTAAATGCAGATTAATCACACAATTTATTGTCACTGCACATGCTCCTTTTCCTTAATTGCAGATGCTTACCTGTAAGGCGAAGGTTGTGATCAGGTCAATGGGTCAGTGCATGGTGAGAGCAAATTCACTTCAAAATACACCTCGACAAGACTTTAGATAAAAACCAAGGTACCGGTAATTTGCATATATTGCAGCGATTAATTATTTTAATGAAGCACAACAAGTTTAACTTCTTAAAGCAAAACACGTTTTTGAGGCAGTCACTAGCAAGAACATTACTAGTACAACAGCTAGTAGTGGAGGAAAAACAAAACTTGGTGAAGTATACCCGTTGCAATGTTGGCCACAAAAGTACCACGAATAAGTTAAACAGCGCTTTTGAAGCAACTGTGATTAACTGAGATGAATCCAAAAATGTTAAAGTGTGATTCATCTGATGTAAAGAAATAATCATTTGACAGCACTAGTATAAACACTTTCTAGGGTTCAACATGAGACTAGATAGACATTCAGCTTCATGGCAATTGATATTTCCTAGCTAGGCAACACATTGTAGTCTATACACTACTGCCATATAATGGTGTGTACCAGTTGTACTGGAAGTCGATATTTACGAGTTTCTATTTGGAAATGTCCACTGGAACGCCTCCCAAGGTCGACTTTCGTAATCGTAAGAGTCCCCACCAACCCTGAGTTGGCTTCAGAGATGGCTGCTCTAAGTGTAAACAATAATTAAAGCTCCTGTAAAATCCAATAACACTTTTGAATGTTTTTTGTCGCTCTAAATCAGCCATATACAATCTATTGTTGGACCTTTTACATTTGTGTTTTATACGTTTTAAATTACTAGCAATAGCGTCTGTGTTTCCTCTTCATCCACCGTGTTTGAAGGTTGCAGAAGGAGCGGATATTTTTCCATATATTCAGATAAGGCAAGTGCAAGAATAGCTTTCGTGGATGTGGCATTCTTGATTTCTGGACTAGTAACTGGAATGCTCATAACTCATCTGTGATGTCATTCCCAAACTTTCGAGGTCAATGGAACGCACCGTAACGTTTTGGGATTACAACTGCATGCATAGTGTCATCGTTATCATTACATTTCATCCGCAGTTTGCAGGTTGAATACAATGGATCGTCATGCATTCACAGGAGCTGAGCTTGGTCCAGTCTTTGATGTTAGTTGTCCATGTTGCTCTGGGCAAAGTGTACTACTATATAAAACTCGCAAATGAGATGAATGCAATGTGCAAATAAGAAATGTAATAGGAAAACAAGATATAACAAATTGACCGCACAGTTATTATAACCAGCTCATCGATTATTTTATTTTTTTACCAAACATTTAAAATGTATTACCACACAAAAAAACTACCATAAGATGGTACTGTTGGTCGATTACCAGGTACCGAGAATTGCTGTTAAATTGATTAAAATGGGAAAAGTACCCATCCCTACTCATGACTAGTCAATGGTGTACCCCACTCCCACCTAAAGTCAGCTCGGTGAGACTCCAGCTCACCCATAATCCTAGGATAGGTGTTACAGAAAACTGATGGATGTATGGAAGCTAGAAAAACCGTGCAATAACTCTTGAGTTGCCTCCACAAAAATGAAGAATATTATATTTCGGTCTTGAGAGTGGAAATGAAAAGTACATGTTTTTCTTGGCTTGATCTGAATTTGATGAATAACTATATCGGTCTTCTTATGTTAATTGTAGTACCCCTTTGAGCCTTGTGTACAGTATATTTTGTTTAGTAGATGAACATCTGCAGGCAATTTATTCAGTCAATTATAAGACTTTTAACTTAGGCCGTACTCACTAAGCATAAAATTTAGCCCCGGCCCAAAATAATTACGGTAAGCAAGCGACACAACAACTGCCACTGAAGGTTTACCTCTTGTAGTCTAGATGTTGTCTGGCAACCAGAGAAGAACCTCCGTGACATTGTGCTTTTGAACGGAAACAAAGACGCATCACAGATGATGAGATGAGATGGACTGGGTAGATAATAAATCTGCGTATGTAATCAAATAGTCTATTGAGGTTGTTCACTAACAGATGGCTGCACTTTGTTGAATCGCATTGCTTTAAATTGTACATAATTGTTTGTTTTGTATGCATTTGTGTGTGTGCGTGCGCGTGTGTGTGTGTGCGTGTGTGTCTGTGTGTGTCTGTATGTGTGTGTGTGGTTTCAGGACTCTGGGATTGATATTGGTGACATCTCAGAAAGAAAGGCTCTGAGGAAGAGGCTGCAGTGTAAAACCTTCAGATGGTACCTGGTCAACATTTACCCTGAGATGAGGATGTACACTGAAACGGTCGCATACGGCGTAGTAAGTACCATTTACAAACTCAACCTAAAGCTGAAATAAAGTATGACTGACTCTTTTTAGCGCCCCCCCCCCCCCCTTATGCTTCCAGCAATATCCAGTTGCTGCAATAAAAAACACAGTAGGGTTTCTATTGCATAGTCGTCGATGTCATCTTTGTTTTCTGCTTTGGTCTTGAAAAAATGCTCAAGGCGGATTTGAGAACAGTTCTTGTTCGCTTCGATATGTCACCCACAGCTCATTTTCTAAGCTCATCCCCACAGGTGTCGCAAACATTTCAACTTTTTCACCTCACAAAACTAGAAAGGTTTAGGTTTGAGCTGTTGGATAAGACGGCGTGTTGACTGTGGATTTACTGATTAGCACATAAAGTAGATGTCTCCAGAGCCAGTAGGGAGTGGAATCATCCCCGGCTGTGTTCTACAGTGCTAACAGCTCAATAACTTGCACTCAAAAGCACCATTGTTGGAGCTCCTCGTGGTGCAGCTTGCATCTTCCAATCAGTGTAGACTACACACTAATAACTATCTGTGACAATGACATGGAAAATGCTGCATAATTAGCATTTTTATGAAGTGAAAATGAAATCCAGAGTGCAGATTATGACTCACAATTTTTGTTTCAATCATCCCAGATCATTGTTCTTCTGTGTTTTGCGTAAATATATTCTTAATAATATGTATGTCTATTTCTGCAGTCTATGATTATAACTCAAACGCTGCAAAAATGACCACCAAAAACAACAAAAAGCTGGTACTAGTTCTGTACCAGATAGAGTCCATAGCTGAATGTATCAGCACTCCACTTGAAAAATGAACGTCACTCGAGTCTATTAATATTCATTCATACTTTATTCTCATCCCGTTTCCATTTCTAGTTTTATTATGAGAAAGAACATCAAATCAAAAAGTCAATATCAAATCATGAATCCTTCCCTTGTGTCAGTCACCAATGTGCTACTGTAGTCACTATAAATATTTATGACTGAGGATCAACACATTCCATTCCGCATGCTGGTGAACCTATCTGTCATAAAAAATCATGAAAATAATCAGTTCCAAAGTAAAACCGACCGCATCATAAATAGGGATGGGCATCGAAACCAGCGTAACCAATTGTTGGTGTCTCATTTCAATGCTAAATGAATGCAGGCTCAGAAACCTGCAACGAGTGCTTGATGGTGATATTGTGCCAGAAACCTCTTGTAAGTAATGTGGCGTCCCGACGGAAGCACACAGATTCTGACGCGCTTTATAAACTTCCTTGTCAACCTGAACACGCCAACAGCAGCCCTCATAACACAGCGAGCACCGCAGTAACACAACAACACAGCACTTTCTCATGCACAAATGAATGTTGTTTATTGCTTTATTGTTTTAATAATTATGGCAATTTATTGTAGTTGAATTTCTTATTTTTGAATGTATTACTTATATGTCATTACATCTAAGTAATACTAGTATTTATTTTACTAGTCTGTTCAACTTGAGAGTCACAAAGTTCCATTCAAAAAGTTTATAATTTTTTAAATACCGGTTTGGAGACAGCTTGAAGTAGACTTATGATGATTTTAATCTATATTTAAAACACTTTCTTATGGTCTAGATCAGTGGTTCTTAACCTTGTTGAAGGTACGGAACCCCGCCAGTTTCATATGCGCATTCACCGAACCCCTTCTTTAGTAAAAAATAAAATAGTTTTTTTTTCAAATTCAAGACAATGTTGCACAAAATGAACTGTGCATGAACCACAACAAATTACACACCTGCAAATCAGATGGAAAATTGGAGGGAACATTGTTTGGGGGTATCCATAATACGCCGATAGGGAGAAGTTTTTATTTACACAATGAGTTGGGTGTGTCTTGACCTCTGCGGCGGAAGCTCCACCGAACCCCTGAGGCCGACTCACCGAACCCCTAGGGTTCGATCGAACCCAGGTTAAGAACCACTGGTCTAGATAAATGGTAAATGGGTTATACTTGTATAGCGCTTTTCTACAAACCCCGTTTCCAAATGAGTTGGGAAATTGTGTTAGATGTAAATAAAACGGAATACTATGATTTGCAAATCATTTTCAACCCATATTCAGTTGAAAATGCTACAAAGACAACATATTTGATGTTCAAACTGATAATCTTTTTTTTTTTGCAAATAATCATTAACTTTAGAATTTGATGCCAGCAACACATGACAAAGAAGTTGGGAAAGGTGGCAATAAATACTGATAAAGTTCAGGAATGCTCATCAAACACTTATTTGGAACATCCCACAGGTGAACAGGCAAATTGGGAACAGGTGGGTGCCATGATTGGGTATAAAAGTAGATTCCATGAAATGCTCAGTCATTCACAAACAAGGATGGAGCGAGGGTCACCACTTTGTCAACAAATGCGAGAGCAAATTGTTGAACAGTTTAAGAAAAACCTTTCTCAACCAACTATTGCAAGGAATTTAGGGATTTCACCATCTATGGTCCGTAATATCATCAAAGGGTTCAGAGAATCTGGAGAAATCACTGCACGTAAGCAGCTAAGCCTGTGACCTTCGATCCCTCAGGCTGTACTGCATCAACAAGCGACATCAGTGTGTAAAGGATATCACCACATGGGCTCAGGAACACTTCAGAAACCCACTGTCAGTAACTACAGTCGGTCGCTACATCTGTAAGTGCAAGTTAAAACTCTCCTTTGCAAGGCGAAAACCGTTTATCAACAACACCCAGAAACGCCGTCGGCTAAGATGGACTGACACAAAGTGGAAAAGTGTTCTGTGGTCTGATGAGTCCACATTTCAAATTATTTTTGGAAACTGTGGACGTCGTGTCCTCCGGACCAATAAGGAAAAGAACCATCCGGATTGTTATAGGCGCAAAGTTGAAAAGCCAGCATGTGTGATGGTATGGGGGTGTATTAGTGACCAAGACATGGGTAACTTACCCATCTGTGAAGGCGCCATTAATGCTGAAAGGTACATGCAGGTTTTGGAGCACCATATGTTTCCATCCAAGCAACGTTACCATCGACGCCCCTGCTTATTTCAGCAAGACAATGCCAAGCCACGTGTTACATCAACGTGGCTTCATAGTAAAAGAGTGCGGGTACTAGACTGGCCTGCCTGTAGTCCAGACCTGTCTCCCATTGAAAATGTGTGGCACATTATGAAGCCTAAAATACCACAACGGAGACCCCCGGACTGTTGAACAACTTAAGCTGTACATCAAGCAAGAATGGGAAAGAATTCCACCTTAGAAGCTTAAAAAATGTGTCTCCTCAGTTCCAAAACGTTTACTGAGTGTTGTTAAAAGGAAAGGCCATGTAACACAGTGGTGAACATGCCCTTTCCCAACTACTTTGGCACGTGTTGCAGCCATGAAATTCTAAGTTAATTAATATTTGCAAAAAAAATATAAAGTTTATGAGTTTGAACTTCAAATATCTTGTCTTTGTAGTGCATACAATTGAATATGGGTTGAAAAGGATTTGCAAATCATTGTATTCTGTTTATATTTACATCAAACACAATTTCCCAACTCATATGAAAACGGGGTTTGTACCTTCCAAGTACTCAAAGCGCTTTGACACTATTTCCATATTCACCCATTCACACACACATTCACACACTGATGGCGGGAGCTGCCATGCAAGGCCCTAACCACGACCCATCAGGAGCAAGGGTGAAGTGTCTTTCTCAAGGACACAACGGACATGACGAGGTTGGTAGAAGGTGGGGATCGAACCAGGAACCCTCAGGTTGCTGGCACGGCCACTCTCCCAACTGCGCCAGGCATGGATATGCTTTGGTGTAAATGTACTTTTATAACCAGTTTTTTGATAGGTGAGACGTTTGATTGAGGAGGTTATCCCAACTTGCAAACAAAACCACGCCCCAATCCTCTCCAAAAGCATCATAATGTATCTTTTAAAAATGTACACTGTTTAAGTATCACCGCTAATTATTTTCCAGACATGGTCAAAAAAAAACTCGAAAAACATTATATAAAGATTTACCCGGTCACAACATTAGGTACACTTGCCCATTATCAGATCAATTCAGACTCTGCATAAAAAAAGCTGCTTTTAGCAGCATTTATGTCACTGCATGTTGCACAGATGCATTATTATCCGCATGCCAAGATTAGATGAAAATAATACTTTATTCTCGCTCCTCCCTCTCTGGTTCAGAGCTTTGCTTAATGTCCAAATTAGTACATCCACCTCGATTTAGCCAGACTGCAAAACCCCGCGAACAGGCCTGCAATACCGCATGCAAGCTCACGCCAAAATGCATGAACCTTATGATCTGACAATTTGACAATGTTTAACATGAGTATCCAACATTGTAACAACATTTGTAAGTCAGAAAAGACTAAATTCATCCTAGGTCCCCTTTAAGCATCAACACCGTTTTTAAAGTACCAATTTGGTACTAGTTTTGCTTAAAATGTAAACGATACCTATCCCTAAATATAAAACCTTTATAACCTGTGTGGACATTTTAAGTGACAGAATTAAAAAGTTAATCACTTTGTTATTGATCAAATGTCAAACCAATAAAAACTCAAGTCTTTAATGACTTCCTCCACTATCGAAATGTTTAACATTCTTCTGACACCAAAGTATAGAATACTTTACCAATTGTTATGGTATCAGTACCTCTAAAGTTCCTCTCATCAATTTGAATGCTGTCCATATTTTGAGCATGTAAACACTGTAATTCATACTCGCCAACCCTCCCGAATTTTCCGGGAGACTCCCGAATTTCAGTGCCTCTCCCGAAAATCTCCCGGGACAACCATTCTCCCGAATTTCTCCCGATTTCCAGCCGGTCTTAAGGCACGCCCACTCCAGGTCCGTGCGGACCTGAGTGAGGACAGCCTGTCGTCACGTCCGCTTGGCCAACCAAAAAGTAACCACAGAACACTATACCGTATAGTGTTCTGTGGTTACTTTTTGGTTGGCCAACGGTTTACGTTGTATTGCGCACCCTGATGGCAAGTGTGGGAGTCGGTTCTGAAATATGAAGTAAAGAGACGTAACTTCATCACCTCGCCTGGTTATTGACTCCAACCCAGAATATTACACTGCCCATACATATGCTCCTTCAAAGGCTGTGCTACTGGCTGCAAAGCATTGCACTTTCAAATACAACAATGAGTAGAGGGGAGTGTTATGTGTGTGTATATGTGTAAATAAATGAACGCTGAAATTCAAGTATTTATTTTATTTATATGTATATATATATAATAAAATACATATATATATATATTAGGGGTGTGGGAAAAAAGCGATTCGAATCGTGATTCTCACATTGTGCGATTCAGAATCGATTCTCTTTTTTTTTTTTTTTAAATCTATTTTTATTTTTATTTTTTATTAATCAATCCAACAAACAATACACAGCAATACCATAACAATGCAATCCAATTCCAAAACCAAACCCGACCCAGCAACACTCAGAACTGCAATAAACAGAGCAATTGAGAGGAGACACAAACACGACACAGAACAAACCAAAAGTAGTGAAACAAAAATGAATATTATCAACAACAGTATCAATATTAGTTACAATTTCAACATAGCAGTGATTAAAAATCCCTCATTGACATTATCATTAGACATTTATAAAAATTAAAAAAAGAACAATAGTGTCACAGTGGCTTACACTTGCATCGCATCTCATAAGCTTGACAACACACTGTCCAATATTTTCACAAAGATAAAATAAGTCATATTTTTGGTTCATTTAATAGTTAAAACAAATTTACATTATTGCAATCAGTTGATAAAACATTGCCCTTTACAATTATAAAAGCTTTTTACAAAAATCTACTACTCTGCTTGCATGTCAGCAGACTGGGGTAGATCCTGCTGAAATCCTATGTATTTAATGAATAGAGAATCGTTTTGCATCGGGAAAATATCGTTTTTGAATCGAGAATCGTGTTGAATTAAAAAAAAATAGATTTTGAATCGAATTATGACCCCAAGAATCGATATTGAATCGAATCGTGGGACACCCAAAGATTCACAGCTATAATATATATATATATATATATATATATATATATATATATATATATATATATATATATATACACTGTATATATATATATATATATATATATATATATAGCTAGAATTCACTGAATGTCAAGTATTTATTTTATTTATATATATACCGTATTTTCCGCACTATAAGGTGCACCGGATTATAAGGCGCACCTTCAATTAATGGCCTATTTTAAAACTTAGTTCATATATAAGGCCCACCGCATTATAAAGCGCACAGCATTATAAGGCACATAGAATAGACACTACAGTAGAGGCTGGGGTTGCGAGACCTGTTGTGGCTCAATATTGGTCCATATATAAGGCGCACCAAATTATAAGGCGCACTGTCAGCTTTTGAGAAAATTGGAGGTTTTTAGGTGAGCCTTATAGTGCGGAAAATACGGTATATATATATATATATATATATATATATATATAAGAAACACTTTAATTTCAGCTAATTCTAGCTATAAATATACTCCTCCTCCCTTGACCCGGCCCCGCCCACCCCGACCCCGCCCACCTCAAATCTCCCGAATTTGAAGGTCTCAAGGTTGGCAAGTATGCTGTAATTTTATTAACTTTTGGCTCTTGTTTGCTATCTTTCAGATGAAAAACTCCCTGAAGAAAGATCTGTGTCTGGATCAGGGGCCCGACAATGACAATGTTCCGATCTTGTACCTTTGTCACGGAATGACACCGCAGGTGAGAGTCGTGCTTCTGATTTCACAGCCATAGCTTGTCTGTTTTTGTAGTATTGGTATAGTAACATTTCTGACATGAGAAAAGCAAGCATTGTATCAGACACAAGCCCCTTTGTCTCTTGTTACGGCTGTGATGCTGCTATTTTGCAGAATCTCTGTGTGAATGAGACGCTTTCCTCTCAAGTGTGAAGCCGAATGGGACTGTTTGTTCAGGTTAGGTCAGTCTAGATAGCAGGGACTCTAAATGTTAGCACAGCTTTATTCTTGTTGTTTGCCAGCTGCTTTAAGCTGCTATGGATTTCTTCATCATTCTTTGTCTGAGCAGTTTGTTTTAATCTTGCTTTGACAATTGTAAACTTGTATGCCCTTAGCTACTCATTTTCATTGTCTTTATTCAACTCACATAATTTATTGGACAATATTTTTGCACATGTAGATATATTCATTATAGGTGGTAACATTAAAATAGGAGTTAAGAACAACTACCGTATCGGTCGTGTTAGTTTTTGCTCCCCTTACAGGGATGGTGTGTAGTTTGCTGTGTTCCATCGAGTTATATTTCAGATCCCTATTTGTAAAAGGATGAACATTTTGGTTTTAACTGAATGATGCTAATCACTAATTAGTTGTGTCTGTGTTTACTTCATCATGGGCCTGATCAACAGCATGTGCAAACTATAAAATTGTGTATATTACGAGTGGGCGTGTTGCGTGTGATCGACTAAGACAATTGATAACTGGTACAAACTGGCCTATTCAAATGAGGTTTTTGTGTGTACTATGCGACTTTCCCCTTGGAGACACTCATTTACTGTGCACCTTATGTTATGCTCCTACTTCTTGCACTTTGCTGTGTTTTAAAACATATATGTACCACTTGTTATAGGCATTTTAGAAGCAGTCCTCCAGTGCATCTACAGTGTAACCCACTTTTTTAGAGCGCTCAAGGTGCTCTCATGGAAGATGCTGGCACGAACTGTGAGCGTGCCCTGGAATGTTAAAGATGCAAAATAAATGCATATTACAATGAATGTTTTTTTTTTTCCGTATAGGAGATATGTAATGGTTCTTTATATAAAAAACAAACGTCATTAAATAAACACCAGCAGACATTAACATGTAAAATGTTAGTTTTAATAAACCCCTTAAAGGCCTACTGAAACCCACTACTACCGACCACGCAGTCTGATAGTTTATATGTCAATGATGAAATCTTAACATTGCAACACATGCCAATACGGCCGGGTTAACTTATAAAGGGCAATTTTAAATGTCCCGCTAAACTTCCGGTTGAAAAACGTCTATGTATGATGACGTATGTGCGTGACGTCAATAGTTAAACGGAAGTATTCGGAACCCATTGAATCCAATACAAAAAACTCTGTTTTCATCTCAAAATTCCACAGTATTCTGGACATCTGTGTTGGTGAATCTTTTGCAATTTGTTTATTGAACAATGAAGACTGCAAAGAAGAAAGTTGTAGGATGGATCGGTGTATTAGCGACTGGCTGTAGCAACACAACCAGGAGGACTTTGACTTGGATAGCAGACGCGCTGTCCGACGCTAGCCGCCGACCGCATCGATGATCGGGTGAATTCCTTCGTCAATCCGTCCATCGCTGGAACGCAGGTGAGCACGGGTGTTGATGAGCAGATGAGGGCTGACTGGCGTAGGTGGAGAGCTAATGTTTTTAGCATAGCTCTGTCGAGGTCCGGTTGCTAAGTTAGCTTCAATGGCGTCGTTAGCAACAGCATTGTTAAGCTTCGCCAGGCTGGAAAGCATTAACCGTGTATTTACAGGTCCATGGTTTAATAGTATTGTTGATTTTCTGTCTATCCTTCCAGTCAGGGGTTTATTTCTTTTGTTTCTATCTGCAGTTAAGCCTGATGCTATCACGTTAGCTCCGTAGCTAAAGTGCTTCGCCGATGTATTGTCGTGGAGATAAAAGTCACTGTGAATGTCGATTTCGCGTTCTCGACTCTCATTTTCAAGACGATATAGTATCCGAGGTGGTTTAAAATACAAATCCGTGATCCACAATAGAAAAATGAGAGAGTGTGGAATCCAATGAGCCAGCTTGTACCTAAGTTACGGTCAGAGCGAAAAAAGATATGTCCTGCACTGCACTCTAGTCCTTCACTCTAACGTTCCTCATCCACAAATCTTTCATCCTCGCTCAAATTAATGGGGTAATCGTCGCTTTCTCGGTCCGAATCGTTGTCGCTGCATGGAAAATAATGGGGAAATGTGAGAAGCCCTTCAGCCTGTGACGTCACGCTACTTCCGGTACAGGCAAGGCTTTTTTTATCAGCGACCAGAAGTTGCAACTTTATCGTCGATGTTCTCTACTAAATCCTTTCAGCAAAAATATGGCAATATCGTGAAATGATCAAGTATGACACATAAAATGGATCTGCTATCCCCGTTTAAATAAAAAAAATTCATTTCAGTAGGCCTTTAAGTTTTCCAGCAGCTATAACTTTATAAAATGATGTTGCTGAATAGACAATTTGTCTTTTTTTGACAGTCCATACATGTTAACAAGTTTACGTAGGACGCAGCTGCATTGCAATCACCTCCTTTCTCACAGCCATTTCTGCGCAACAGCCAGTTTGCACATCCTTCCTAGGCGTACTAAATATAGATGCAAAACAGCGTACACAGAAGAGTTTCAGCCTTGATATGTGACACTGCTTGTGATAAATAATTACATTTTCATTTTATCATCCCAGTATTGTCGCCGTTCTGATGATCAACATATATTCTGCATATTCATGAAAACAGACACGTTGTGCTCCTTGTTTTGCTCACTTAAGAGAAGCAACACTCTGCTCACAAGATCGGCTTTGCATGTACTATTAAGTTTGCATGTGCTTTTAAGACACGCAAACCTTTGGCCCTTGGTACAAACCCCGTTTCCATATGAGTTGGGAAATTGTGTTATTTGTAAATATAAACGGAATACAATGATTTGCAAATAATTTTCAACCCATATTCAGTTGAATATGCTACAAAGACAACATATTTTATGTTCAAACTGATAAACATTTTTTGTTTTGCAAATAATCATTAACTTTAGAATTTGATGCCAACAACACGTGACAAAGAAGTTGGGAAAGGTGGCAATAAATACTGATAAAGTTGAGAAATGCTCATCAAACACTTATTTGGAACATCCCACAGGTGAACAGGCAAATTGGGAACAGGTGGGTGCCATGATTGGGTATAAAATTAGATTCCATGAAATGCTCAGTCATTCACAAACAAGGATGGGGCGAGGGTCCCCACTTTGTCAACAAATGCGTGAGCAAATTGTTGAACAGTTTAAGAAAAACCTTTCTCAACCAGCTATTGCAAGGAATTTAGGGATTTCACCATCTACGGTCCGTAATGTCATCATAGGGTTCAGAGAATCTGGAGAAATCACTGCACGTAAGCAGCTAAGCCCGTGACCTTCGATCCCTCAGGCTGTACTGCATCAACAAGCGACATCAGTGTGTAAAGGATATCACCACATGGGCTCAGGAACACTTCAGAAACCCACTGTCAGTAACTACAGTTGGTCGCTACATCTGTAAGTGCAAGTTAAAACTCTCCTATGCAAGGCGAAAACCGTTTATCAACAACACCCAAAAAGGCCGACGGCTTCGCTGGGCCTGAGCTCATCTAAGATGGACTGATACAAAGTGGAAAAGTGTTCTGTGGTCTGACGAGTCCACATTTCAAATTGTTTTTGGAAACTGTGGACGTCGTGTCCTCCGGACCAAAGAGGAAAGGAACCATCCGGATTGTTATAGGCGCAAAGTTGAAAAGCCAGCATCTGTGATGGTATGGGGGTGTATTAGTGCCCAATACATGGGTAACTTACACATCTGTGAAGGCGTCATTAATGCTGAAAGGTACATACAGGTTTTGGAGCAACATATGTTGCCATCCAAGCAATGTTACCATGGACGCCCCTGCTTATTTCAGCAAGACAATGCCAAGCCACGTGTTACATCAACGTGGCTTCATAGTAAAAGAGTGCGAGTACTAGACTGGCCTGCCTGTAGTCCAGACCTGTCTCCCATTGAAAATGTGTGGCGCATTATGAAGCCTAAAATATGACAACGGAGACCCCCAAACTGTTGAACAACTTAAGCTGTACATCAAGCAAGAATGGGAAAGAATTCCACCTGAGAAGCTTCAAAAATGTGTCTCCTCAGTTCCCAAGCGTTTACTGAGTGTTGTTAAAAGGAAAGGCCATGTAACACAGTGGTGAACATGCCCTTTCCCAACTACTTCGGCACGTGTTGCAGCCATGAAATTCTAAGTTAATTATTATTTGCAAAAAAAAAATAAAGTTTATGAGTTTGAACATCAAATATCTTGTCTTTGTAGTGCATTCAATTGAGTATGGGTTGAAAGGGATTTGCAAATCATTGTATTCCGTTTATATTTACATCTAACACAATTTCCCAACTCATATGGAAACGGGGTTTGTAGACCAGGCACCATGTCTTTACAAAGACATTGTCTGATCGTTTTAGTGAATCTCAACGTTGAAAGAAAGCACTGCACACAAACTGAGCTGCAGTATTAGAACGGATGCTATTTCTAACACAATACCGGAGGCCTCGCTGCTGCATTAATATTATCGAATACTATAGTTTGTGATTTGTATTGACGAAATTAAAATATGATGCTCTGGCAGCGAGTAACTGCAAACTCACTCTCCAGTATGTAAATGTTAAGCCTTTTCCCCACTGAAGTCTCCAATGATCAGTATCCCTCAGCTAAATATAGGCAAGCCGATTACCTTGTGGGGGAGCGGGGGGGCTGAAATGATTAAATATTCATGCTTACTCCGGAATGTTTGTGTTCTCCGCTATGTACAGTTCACATATTTCCTCTACTCAACACACTTGGTGAATATAAATCAGACATATAGATAGATATTAGGGGTCAAACTAGGGATGGATATTCAGTACTTATATAGGTACCGACATACACTATATTGCCAAAAGTATTTGGCCACCTGCCTTGACTCACATATGAACTTGAAGTGCCATCCCATTCCTAACCCATAGGGTTCAATATGATGCCGGTCCACCTTTTGCAGCTACTACAGCTTCAACTCTTCTGGGAAGGCTGTCCACAAGGTTGCAGAGTGTGTTTATAGGAATTTTCGACCATTCTTCCAAAAGCGCATTGGTAAGGTCACACACTGATGTTGGTCAAGAAGGACTGGCTCTCAGTCTCCTTTCTAATTCATCCCAACGGTGTTCTATCGTGTTCAGGTCCGGACTCTGTGCAGGCCAGTCAAGTTCATCCACACCAGACTCTGTCATCCATGTCTTTATGGACCTTGCTTTGTGCACTGGTGCACAGTCATGTTGGAAGAAGAAGGGGCCAACCCCAAACTTTTCCCACAAGGTTGGGAGCATGGAATTGTCCAAAATGTTTTGGTAACCTGGAGCATTCAAAATTCCTTTCACTGGAACTAAGGGGCCAAGCCCAACTCCGGAAAAACAACCCCACACCATAATTCCTCCTCCACCAAATTTCACACTCGGCACAATGCAGTCCAAAATGTACCGTTCTCCTGGCAACCTCCGAACTCAGACTCGTCCATCAGATTGCCAGATGGAAAAGCGTGATTCATCACTCCAGAGAACGAGTCTCCACTGCTCTAGAGTCCAGTGGCGACGTGCTTTACACCACTGCATCCGACGCTTTGCATTTGACTTGGTGTTGTATGGCTTAGATACAGCTGCTCGGCCATTGAAACCCATTCCATGAAGCTCTCTGCGTACTGTACGTGGGCTAATTGGAAGGTCCAATGAAGTTTGGAGCTCTGTAGCAACTGACTGTGCAGAAAGTCTTTGCACTATGCGCTTCAGCATCCGCTGACCCCTCTCTGTCAGTTTACGTGGCCTACCACTTCGAGGCTGAGTTGCTGTTGTTCCAAAACTCTTCCATTTTCTTATAATAAAGCTGACAGTCGACTTTGGAATATTTAGGAGTGAGGAAATTTCACGACTGGATTTGTTGCACAGGTGGCATTCTATGACAGTTCCACGCTGGAAATCACTGAGCTCCTGAGAGCGGCCCATTCTTTCACAAATGTTTGTAGAACAGTCTCCATGCCCAAGTGCTTGATTTTATACACCTGTGGCTGGGCCAAGTGATTAGGACACCTGATTCTGATCATTTGGATTGGTGGCCAAATACAATTGGCCATATAGTGTATGTCTGTACCACCTGATACTGATTCACGTAAAATCAAACGGTGCCATATTTCCATACCATAGTTGCATGTGACGTCATGTCCGGTTGCAGATTTGCTCAAGCACTTGGCCAGGAAACAAGCAGTTGGACTGCCTCTAGGTAATTTTATAGTTTTCCATGCCAACAAATCAAGAAAATGGCGCTCAAAGGTTGACACTAACTATGTCGAAAGAATTGAGCCTAGCCTACAATAGAATATAACTTCAGATAAATAAAGCTGCACTGAAAACAGCTGGACATGTTACGCCACCAAAACCAGTAAAACTTTTCACAGTAACAAAACCATTGAAAGAAAAATGACATAAATAAGTAAAAGAGAGGGGACAGACAGACAACACATTGTGTAAACTAGATATTTACGACCATAAGATTTAGAATGGCACAAGAAATCTCAGACTTTAATAAACAAGAGATACTGAGAACCCTCAAAGAAAACAAAGGTATAGAGCAGGGGTGCCCACACTTTTTCAGCAGACGACCTACATTTCAAATGACCAAGTCAAGGTGAGCTATCTCATATATACAATTGTGGTCAAAAGTTTACATACACTTGTTTAGGACATAATGTCATGGCTGTCTTGAGTTTCCAATAATTTCTACAACTCTTATGGACAAATGCATCAGTCGTACTCAACCACAAGAAGGGAGACACTGCAGACATCTAAAAGAAAAAAAACTATAGACCAGTCTTGTACCTCTTACATATAAGGTATTCTCACAGGTTTTATTTAGACGGATCTATATTGATATATAATGTAGGAACCAGAAATATTAATAACAGAAAGAAACAACCCTTTTGTGCGAATGAGTGTGAATGAGTGTAAATGGGGGAGGGAGGTTTTTTGGGTTGGTGCACTAATTGTAAGTGTATCTTGTGTTTTTTATGTTGATTTAATTTTTTAAAAATAATAATAATAATATGTATATATTTTTTTAAATTTCTTGTGCTGCCCGGTACCAATCGATCCACGGACCGGTACCGGGCCACGGACCGGTACCGGGCCGCGGCCCGGGGGTTTAGGACCACTGCTCTAAATGACAGAAGTACTAACATCTGTACCCGACACATAAACCAGGAGTCACTGATATAAATCTTGCTATTAAGACATCGTAAGACAGATGGGCAGGACATGTGGCCAGACAACAAGATAATCAGTGGACCATTAGAACGACCGAATGGACTCCTCGTGAACAGAGAAGACCAAAAGGACGATCAAAAACAAAATGGAGATGACTTTACACAACACATGGGCTTCTCTTGGCAGAGACTTGTTTAAGATAGATGTCTATGGTTGGAGTCCAGGTAGGGGTTCCTGTGTCATAAGCTTAAATTAGTGGAATATCTAATAATTAATGTTTCTTATTGCCTGATGTGCAGCATTAATAGTTCCAGCTTGTAAGTATTGAACCAAATCCTTTAAGTGGACTATTCGGGGTACTCCTGCTGTCACCTTCTCTCAGCAAATCCAAAAAGATTCTGGTGGCATTAACTACTTTGTTACTACTTATTGTGCTTAAATACCTACTCAGTGGCCTAGTGGTTAGAGTGTCCGCCTTGAGATCGATAGTTTGTGAGTTCAAACCCCGACCGAGTCATACCAAGACTATAAAACTGGGATCCATTACCTCCCTGCTTGGCACTCAGCATTAAAGGTTGGAAATAGGGGTTAAATCACCAAAGATGATTCCTGGGCGCGGCCACCGCTGCTGCCCACTGCTCCCCTTACCTCCCAGGGGGTGATCAAGGGTGATGGGTCAAATGCAGAGAATAATTTTGCCAGACCTGGTGTGTGTGTGACAATCATTAGTACTTTAAATGGAAGGCTGCAGCACCTCCCTACCACACCTGCTGGATCAGAGATATTCTTTATTAAATTGTATTTTATTAAATTTATTAAATTGTAGAACATTAGGCTGACATTGAATGGTTGTTCTGTAAAATTTCATGAAGTTTGAGCTGCTTTCTTAAAATATGTAAAGAAGACTGATCTCCAGTTTGGCCCAGATTTAGTTTAATTGTCGATGATTGATGAGCCTTTTGTTTGCTTTTGTGTATTGCTGCACCATGTTGGGACCATTCGAAAGTGAAGTTGTCTGTGGCTTTATATCAATATTTGCCTCTACCTATTTGGCTGCTTGTGTATTCTTTTTTTGAGTGGGGGAAAAAATAATATTTGATTTGTATTGTATTGTATTTCTGTTAACTCTGTGTCAAAAAAATTCAATAAACAAATGTTTAAAAAATATATTTCCAGCTTGTAACCCTAGCCCCAATCTTTACTTGACCTGACACTGCTTTCGTTTTATCTGCTCGAAAAAGAGTTTGTCTGATTGCACAGTCCATTTGAGAGCAGGTTGTGTTGTTCTTGCAGAATGTGTACTACACCAGTACTCAGCAGCTCCTGGTGGGCCTCCTCAGTCCCACCATCGATGACGACGACAACAAGTGCCTGGTGGACGTGAACAGCAGACCACGCCTCATCGAGTGTGGCTACGCCACAGCAAAACGCATGAAACTAAATTGGCTCTTCACTCAGGTGACCACAAATGTTTAGCATTAGCTTTAAGTTGACCATTGAATTAAAAATGGGTTCTAAATATACAGTATATTGGGTCCCTAGACCTGTATCAGAATCTGTACAAAGCAGCAGGTGGCGCATTACACTCACACACCAGTGGCCTTGAGAGCAGTCGAGCAGCTAAGAAATATGATATTATTTTTATTGTAGTCTACAAGTTGCGATTTTACTGATATTAAAAACATGAGTACGTAAAATATTGTTTTTGATGAAATGTCGTCTTATATTCAAGTCATTACAATACATTTTAATCCCTAACACTTACCTTTATTTGTATTCTTCAAAACACAGTTTAAAATCTCACATTCGACTTGAAAGTAGGGAAAAATCTTTCTTGGAGCTATCAGGGGCTGACCTCAAAATATTCTAGTAAACATAATAAATGGCTGATGTGATAAGATAGTGTTTGTTTGCTTTGTGAAGAGAGTTCAGTCTGCTTGTCAACAAACCAAATTTTTGGGGAATTTTGGTGCGTTTAAGGACCTTTGCTCAAAGTTCGAAACAAAGGCATCACTGGGTTTTAAAGACAGGGGAAGCCTTAACCCCAAGACGATGTACTAATTATTTAATAATATTAATGATGTGTTATTATGGGCCTGGGTGAATGGGTGGTTGCATACAAGTCTGCTGTCGCAAAAAAGCTAACTACTATATTTCTATCTGTGTTATACAGCATATTTAGTAGTCTTATGAAAACTTACAAAGCACCCACTCTCTCAGCTAGATAGCGACTAAGCTAATGAAGCTAAACTAGTCGCAATCCAATGCAACTACGCTCCGAAAGCGTCTGCTCCCTCGCCTATAGCTTCGAAGACAGCAAGAACTCGACTCGGTGAAAAAAACAACGTGAGTATGGCTCCCTGCTCTTCTTGCACAATCTCATGGATAGGTTGGCCCTGCAAGAGGACCGCATCCGCCAATTAGAGCAGAGTAATTTCGTAACTTTAGACGCCGTGGACATGTTTGCTAGCGTTAGCTGTAGCGAGCTGACTAGCACAGCTTGTAGCAGCCCTATAAAGCCTAAAAGCCACAGTGAACCGGTTGAGACGCATAATAGATGTAGCCCTTTAGCTAATCCTACACCCCAGTCTACCGGACAACACACCTTAGTCATACCCGGAACATACAGCTTAGTAAACCATTCATAAATAAGTGTATTCCCGGGGCCAGAGCACCTGACATTGAAGCCAGTCTTAGGGAGCTGACTAGCAACAGGCCTAGTAAACATGTATGACAGGCTAATCTCAACCCTAGCTACACGAACATAGTTGTACACGTTGGCTTCAATGACATTAAGTTGAGACAGTCAGAGAATAAAAAGAGGGACATAGCTAGGACTTGTAATCTCGCTAGAAAGATGTCTTGGAATTGAGTACTTGTCTCTGGCCCCCTGCCTGCGAGAGGCAATGATGAGAGGTATAGCAGATTAGTCTCGCTTAACAAGTGAGTTTACACTTCAGACTATAATTGATAAGCTGTGGTCTTACACAAATAATAAATAAACCCACGCATCGCAACGGTAAAACGATAGACTTAGTCCTTGTCTGGGGTGTCACCACCTCTAAAGTTAGTTCACTAAAGTAATGTCCGATCATTACTTTTAAAAATGTGAAGTTCTGACTCATTGTCAACAAGCTACTAATAACCAATGCTTCAGCAGCCGCAACATTAATGCTGTCACAACTATGACTCTTGCTGGCCTACTGCCTTCGGTAATGGCGCCATTTCCAAATGATGTGGGCTCTATCGATAACATCACAAGCAAATTTAACGATGCCCTGCGCACCGCCATTGATAGTATAGCACCGCTAAAGCTCAAAAAGGCCCCTAAAAGGCATACACCCTGGTTCACAGAAGAAACCAGAGCTCTTAAACTATCATGTAGAAAGCTGGAACGCAATTGGCGTGCGACTAAACTTGAGGTTTTCCATCAAGCATGGAGTGATAGTTTGAAAACTTATAAACACGCGCTTACCTTAGCTAAAACTAATTACTACTCCAATCTCATCCGCCTCAATAAACACGATCCTAAATATTTGTTCAGTACAGTAGCATCGCTAACCCAACAAGGGAATCCTCCCAGTAGCTCCACTCACTCGGCTGATGACTTTATGAAATTCTTTACTAAGAAAATTGACTCATTAGAAAAGAGATTAAAGATAACGTGTCCCAGCTCCAACTGGATTCTATTAACACGGATACGAATGTATGTACGACGGATATCAAATTAATCTCTCTCTTTTTAAAGAAAAAAACAATGGAGGAACTCCTGCGACTTGTAAATGGGACAAAACAAACAACATGTTTACTTGACCCACTTCCTGGGAAACTTATCAAGGAGCTGTTTGTAATATTAAGACCGTCCATCCATCCATTTCTACCGCTTGTCCCTTTTGGGGTCACGGGGGTTCGCTGGAGCCTATCTCAGCTGCATTCGGGCGGTAGGCGGGGTACACCCTGGACAATCGCAATATTAAGACCATCAGAATAAATATTATTAACTTAACACTTTCCTCTGGTTCTGTTCCCCTAGCATTCAAAGAAGCGGTTTTCATCCTCTGCTCAAAATACCTAACCTCGATCCTGACCTCATCGTAAACTACTGGACGGTGTCCATCTGCACTCGGACGGAAGGCAGAGTACACCCTGGACAAGTCGCCAGCTCATCGCAGGGCCAACACAGATAGACAACATTTAACATTCACATTCACATAGATCACATTCACATAGATCACATTCACACAAGAGCCAATTTTATCTATCCCCAGGTGGGAGGAAGCCAGAGTACCCGGAGAGAACCCACGCAATCACATGGAAAACATGCAATCCACACAGAAAGACCCCATGCCCAATGCCCAATTAATTAATTAATTAAAAATGACTGTCAAATAAAACAACACCAAAACATTTAAGGAGTTTATTATATTTTAAAGAGCTTTTAGCCCCCACAAAAGGCCAAATGACGACACTGGTTCGAACGTTTGCTGAAAAACATTATTGATGAAACTAAGGCTAAAACATGTACATTTTATGGCCATTCTGATCATTGAGTGCACCATTCTCTGTGCTTCCGGGTTATCAGGTTGGCAGGACTGGCACGTGCATGCTGGATTAGATGATCGATCAATGAGAGTGTATACTTCGCAGTATCCGCTGGGTCTTAAAAAATATTTATTCCAACAATTTGAATTTAAGGTTTTAAAATGTCTAAAAAATTATTCTAAAATCTCATAAAAGGTCTTACATATGATTTTGAAAGGTCTTAAAAATCTAGTTATGTTACTTTTTTTTAAAACATGCATAAACTTCGGTCTCTCTTATAAATGTTTAGATTTTTGAGGACGCTATAACATAACTACAAAATGGAACCAAAGTAGTCTGTTGTGTGTTGTTACAGCTTAACACAGCAGCAGAGAAAACGTAATTACTTGTATAAGATGAATCAGTGCAAGTTCAACGGTTTGTGGCTCCAGAACGATCAATTTAATGCATAGTTGAAGCCGGTGGATGGAAACATATAAAGTGTTTAGGACCCAGATGTGGAGCCATCGAGGAGGGTAGCGTTTGCAAACATGGCGGTGAAAGTGAATGGAGTGATAATGTAAAAGTTAAAAATCTGGGATAAATCTGTGTCAAAAGATGCTGAAACGCCACAAACACTTGCACAACTAAACAAGGATCAACTTAACCCCCCAAAAGAGTGGTATGTGGGTAATGTGGTGCTAAATTGCTGAAGGAGATCAATATGAAATGTTTTACTAGTGAAATCATACTATTACATACAGTAAGCACACGCTAATTTATCTTTGTTAGTAGTGTACTCACGGCAGTAAAACTATTACAAAAAAAATTCTCTAATATTATTTCTATTATTTATTACAAATATTTCAGGTCAGCATCTCATGCCTAATCATATTCCAAGTTTATACAGCAACTGACATTAAAAGCTATAAAGGTTGTGTATTTAGTGTTTACACTCAGTTTATGGTGGGGTAAATTTATCCACATTATTCACATCCAAATGCTGTTTTAGGCTTGCAAGCCATAATCACCTTCCTTCTTTTTAGACAATCACTCTGTCTTCACTCTCTGTTTTTCAGAACTTTGTGCAGACACAATAGTACTGTAGAGGTTTTTATCGGTTTGCTCAATTCTGACAGCCGCAAAAACGGTGCAAAAGTTAACCATTTAGCTTTAGCAAAGATGCAAACTGTCCCTTTCACAAACAATATATTGTTGTGCTTTCCTCTACCATTGCTGACATTATGGTTGTTGTTGTTACGTGAAAACATTTGATATGAAGCACACACTGCACCTCTGGCAAGAAAACACTTAAATGGCAAATGTGAAAAAATGCTGTTATGTTTGCTAATATTTTTTACAATTATTTTAGAATAGATAGGCTTCTGGTGTATTTAGTTAGTTCAACCATTTTGTTTTCCAATGTGAAAGAGCAGTGAATTAATTCATATACTTAAAATTAATTCTGGCCCTCTGATTTTTCTTTATGTCTTTGTACTTTTTTTGTCCGTATGGATGTGAAATGGTCTCAAATTATATTCATTATAGTCTTGATAAAGTCTTAAAAAGTCTTAAATTTGACTTGTTGAAAACTACAGAGATCCCCATACATGCAGGAGGGAACTGTTTTACAATCACATAATCTAGATCAGGGGTCCCCAAACTTTTTGACTCGGGTGCCGCATTGGGTTAAACACTATATATATATATATATATATATATATATATATACATATATATATATATATATATATATATATACATATATATATATATATATATATACTATATATATATATATATATATATATATATACATATATATATATATATATATATATATATATATATATATATATATATATATATATATATATATATATATATATATATATATATATATACTCAGCAACAAGGGTTGGAGTTGGGGGTTAAATCACCAAAATGATTCCCGGGCGCGGCGCTGCTGCTGCCCACTGCTCCCCAAGGGGATGGGTCAAATGCAGAGGACAAATTTCACCACATCTAGTGTGTGTGTGACATTCATTGGTACTTTAATCTTTAATCTTAATATATATATATATATATATATATATATATATATATATATATATATATATATATATATATATATATATATATATATATATATATATATATATATATATATATATATATATATATATATACATATACATATTCCTCGCACTTGCCGTGCGCTCGCCTGACACTGCGGCACGAGTGCGATGATGTCAACTTATCGATGGGAAAATGCATTTTTAGACAATATGATTTGCGCCGAGCGACTAGAAGACACAGAGAGTAACAAGCGGTAGAAAAGGGATTAGAAAGGGCTGATTTAAAAGAATAATAATACAAAAAAATGAATAACTTAAAAAAAAGAAATGTATAACTTGGGACTTCCTGCAGGCTGGATTTAGGACGTTGGGCCGTAGTTTGGGGACCCCTGATCTAGATCAGAGGTGCCCATTACGTCGATCGCGAGCTACCGGTCGATCGCGGAGGGTGTGTCAGTCGCTCACCAGCCAGGGATTAAAAAAATAGACCTAAAAATGAGCAATCATCAATCTTCACCAATATGTCACTTTCGTCACTTGATTGACATTCACGCCACCCGGGGGTCTTGTGAGATGACGCTGGCTGCTGCCAGCTCATTGTTAATAAAACAAATTACTGACAGGAAGGCCTGTCAGTAATTACAGTCTTACTCGCCTTCCGAAGGCGAGAAACACTTTTTTTATTTCAACAGACTCTCGCGCCATGCTGCCAAAACTCTAAAGACCGACTGCACAGTTCCTATCTTCACAATAAAAGCGCCGCTCCATCCTGCCTGCGCTAACAAAATAAGAGTCTCAGAAAGCTGGCGAGCACAAGCTAGCAAGCTACGGAGTTTGACGACAATGTATTTCTTGTAAAGTGTATAAAAAGGAGTATGGAAGCTGGACAAATAAGATGCCAAAAACCAACCACTTTCATGTGGTATTGGACAGAAAGGAGCACTTTTTTTTTTTTAAATGTGGACGTTATCATCACTACTGTCTGATTCCAATCAATGCAAGTCATCAGAATCAGGTAATACACCAATTTATATTCTTGACTTTATGAAAGAAAGGAATCTATATGTGTTAAACATGCTTGTATTATCATTAAACACATTTAACTTGTTAACAAAAATGTCTCTATCATAAATAAATAAATATAAATGATATATATGAATGAGGTAGATCCCCTCGACTTGGTCAATTGAAAAGTAGCTCGCCTGCAGAAAAAGTGTGGGGACCCCTGATCTAGATAATATAGGTAATCGCATTTTTAAAAAGTCAAAAATCATGTGTTTTAAAAAGCTAGTTTTAACCAAAGTCAATCATTTGTTTTTAGTGCATGTAAACATACAGTACGTGTGTGAATGTAGGTCAGTGAAGTTAGGTTTGGTCGGGTGGGGGCCCTCCAGGACCCTATAACAATAATAAATAAGTAATATTCAAGACCTAAATTGGGCCTCAAACTAAATCTTGTTAAGAGCCACAAAATTCTTACAACCGGCCTTGCCCTAAGACAAATGGAAATTACTACAGTTATTTTTTTAAAATGTCCCCACTACGGCAATTAGCTCAGGGCTTTGCAAAGGGAGCCTCAACAAAGACGCTGGGAGTCCTTTGTTTTCTTGATAAATGTACACAAATTGTTTCGATCACACTCTGACAACTTCTTGTAAAAATACATAACAGTATTCGCAGAAGAGCAGAAGCTGTAGTCTTTTTGTCACTATTATGTAGGTTAAGTTTGCATAATTTAGTGAGGGAGACTGAGATTCAGCAGAAAGGTTCGAACACATCTTGTCAAAAATCATCCATCAATAATTCAAACGGCTTTGACAACTAGTTAGGAAAGCGAACTGGTATGGATACTTTCTTTGTCAGTGCCTCCAGGAATTTGCAATGTCGCCATCAAACCAATGCATGCAAATTCAACCAATTTTGCGAATTATGTGCGGCCACGCACTTTGTCTAATGCCTGCAACTTCCGCCAATCAAATTTGTCTCCCGGCGGCGCTCTAACAAATTTCTAGGTATAATGACTGATGATAAATTGAACTGGAAATCTCACGTAAAAAATATACGACATAAAGTTGCAAGAAACACGTCAATAATGAATAAAGCAAAACATGTTCTAGACCAAAAATCCCTTCATATTCTCTACTGCTCGCTAGTGTTACCATATCTGAGCTACTGTGTAGAAATATGGGGAAATAATTACAAAAGTACACTTCATTCATTAACGGTGCTACAAAAAAGATCAGTTAGAATAATACATAATGTTGGATATAGAGAACATACAAACCCTTTATTTATTGAATCAAAAATACTGAAATTCCACGACATAGTGAATTTGCAAACAGCTAAAATTATGCACAAAGCAAACTATAACCTGCTACCCAAGAATATACAACAATTCTTCTCAAAAAAAGAGGAGAAATATAATCTTAGAGAAAAACGTAATTTAAAACATTTGTGTGCACGTACAACACTTAAGACCTTCAGTATATCAGTATGTGGAATTAAATTATGGAATGGATTAAGCAAAGCAATCAAACAATGTACTAATATGATCCACTTCAAGAAACTATTCAAACTTAAAGTGTTTACAAAGTACAAAGAAGAAGAACCATGACAAACATTCTCAATTTATTTCATCCATCCATTCATTCATTCTTAAAGTAATATTACTTATCTCATCATATGAAATATGACTTACTTCACCAATTATTATTATTAAATTCTTACTATTATTTATTTATTTATTTTTATTGTGATTACTTACGGAGTTTATTGTGAATAAATTGTGAACAGGAAGTGAACAAAAAGTTTTAGCAACTGTTATGTAAAGAAAAGGGGTAGGATTAAATAAGCTCTGCTTCTTCCTACTCCTTTTCGAACATGTTGAAAAGAGAAACTGGAAATTGTGATGTATCATGTTGTATGCTTGCATGTTCGAAATAAACTCAAACTTAAACTCAAACTCAAACTCAAACTGTCTAAAAAAACATATGTTTGTTTTTTGTGGAGAAGAATCAGAAACAGCAACCTGTAACAATGTATCAACTCTTTTTTGCTCAAACGGCACATACTTCCATTCATAGCTCAGACCTACTTCCTGTTACTGTCTACTGTGCTTATTAGACTTAGGGCAGGGGTGTCCAAAGTGCGGCCCGGGGGCCATTTGCGGCCCGCAGCTAATTGTTTACCGGCCCGCCACACATTCTGGAAATGCTATTGCAAAAATAAAAGAAAACATTAAAAAAAGTGGAATGAGGTGAAATCTGACTAGAAAAACTTAAAATGTTGACACAAAGCTGCCATGCAGGCTGTTTTTTTTTCTTTTGTCTATCTTTATTTTTCTTTTTTTGCCATTGCTCAAAAAAAATTAAAAGTCAATGTTATAATGAATTATTGACCTATTCAAGGCTCTAATTATTTCAAAAATTTCACTTTAAAATGTTTTATGTGGAAAATATTGCATATATTGTGTGGTTGCCATACAAAAACATCAACGTTTTGTTTGACAAAAGAGCATAAAACAAACAAAATAATAGTTCAAACGTAAAATTGACAGATGTATCTGAAGTTGATCTCGTAACTTAAGTGTTGAAAGTAAAAAAAAAAACTAATACAAATGTATCACTTTATGAGTGGGGCACCTTTTGGATCCTAAATATATTTAATGGGATTTTATTTATCTTTTCACTGTGATTACTCAAAAATAACAATGAATTAATATCAATGGTGTCTTGCATTATTGATGTTTTTAAGGCTCTAATTACTTCACATCAAACATTGCTTTCTGAAGGTTTTGGGCAGTGGGGGAAATACTGCATATTTCAGTTTTATTATAAAAAACTAAGTTGTCTTGACAGAAAAGGCATAAAATCTTTTTGGTTTTTTTAATTTTATATCAACCTGAAGTTGATATACTGTAGAGATTTACTGTAAGTGTTAAATTAAAAAAATTAAAAAATAATTTGACTTGTTTTTAACATTTTATTGACTTAGACCCTTTATGGTCCCCGGGAGCCCTAAAGGTAAAAAAAAACTCAAAATCCATATATTTTGTTATGATTTGAAAATGAAAACTATCAAAATGGCCCCCGCAGGCTTTAATTTTCCCGTGTGCGGCCCTCAGTGGAAAAAGTTTGGACACCCCTGACTTAGTGGTAATGTAGTATATAATGATTTACTTCGTAGTTTACATGCATTTAAATATATATTTAATGTTTGTTTATCTAGGGTAAGACAATTGGGAAACATATTCCCCTTTGCATTGCTGACTTAGCAGAGAGGCAGCATTTACATGTTGGAGATGTTGAAGTGTGATTGTAATCTCTCATCGTCTCTCATTTACCAACAAAGATTTGCACAATAAATGGCGCTCAACAGTTTACAAATGCTCTTAGTGTGTTAGAGCATAAATGAATGTTTAAGATGGACAAACACTTTTCAAGCGTAAAACGTAACTGGTATGCAACGTGTGGACGACAGAAAATAAGGAAGTCTTTGGTGGTGTTTATTTCTGTAATAAAAATGTATTATTAATATTATTAGCAATATGTAATTAAAACAGTACACTAATTTAACAATGAGCTCTGAGTATGTGCTTCTACTGCCATCTCGTGTCTACTTTTAAATGTGTGTGGTATAAAACAAATCGGTTTTTTTAGGTCAAAGTTACAAGGAGCACTTAAAACATTGATACAAATTGTTTGCAACTTGTGGACGACAGAGCCGACAGCAGTCAAAAAGGAAGCTTTTGGTGGTGTTAAATAATTGTTATTATTGTTAGTTGTAATGAATTAAAACTGTACAGCAATTTGACAAAGAGCTCTGAGTATGTGCTCTTACTGCCACCTAGTGTCTTCCTGTAAGTCTGTAAAATAAAAACATCCATATAGCATAAAATCACAAACTGATGTAATGTTGTTGAAAAAAAAAAAAAAGACCTCAAAACATTGCAACTTTTGCGGCATCTTTCTGAAAAGCTGTTGCGAAATCCTAGAGGGACTGTTTTTTGCAGCTGTAGCAGTTTTGAAAGGCCCATTATACAGGAGTTGTACTGTAACATTAGAACTCTTAACATGGCATCATGTGTCAGATGGAGAGAACGACTTGTCCCTTTTAATCCTTGTTAATACACAAAATTGAATGTAATAATAAATAGGTCATTTTCAAATGAACAAATGTGCTTATATGACATGTTTTGTCAGGTTTAAATACATTTCTGAAGCTGTTCAGATCTTATCTGGTGGTCCGAGTGAGGACGGTGTTGGGAATGAGACAGCAGATCTGTGTTGCAAAGAGATGCACGATTCTAACCAGCATGCTTTCATCTTTTTAGGGAGGATCCATCCAGAACAAGAAATCAAAGAGGTGCCTGGAGCTGGTAGTGAACACTGACAATGAGTTTGGCTACAAACTGGCTCTGCAGAAGTGCACTGAACAGAAATGGTTCATCACAAACGTGTTGTACAGCAGTTCACTATAAAGACACACGACTTACTTTGTGTGTGTGTGTGTGTGTGAGTGTCTGCAAGTGTAATGCTGCATTCCAGACAGCTTGGAAGTAGGAAATAACCTTCTTGGAAACCTTCCAGTCAAAAAAAAAAAACAAAGAACCTGTCTGACGAAGGTACATCTTCCAATGTTTACATTTTCCTGGAGGAAATAGAATTACTCTTTCAATCAACATCAAACAAACATTTTAACATTCTACATTATTTTAGGGGTTTTAGGTCACTAGCAGTGTTTGCAAAAGTCCATTATTTGCCTCGCTGGTTTCTTAGCAAAAAAAAAACAACCACCGTAGCAGCTTTTTGTCATAATTTCTTTCTCAAAGATCCCTTTTGTGCATGTACATGCGCAACGGGTATGTTCATATTGTATGTATGCCTCAATGCCAGTCATCTTATTTGGCCCCGACAGCAATTTTTGAAAGTTAAACTTCTAATTGTGACAAATGTGCACATGTATTTGTTAAATGTGTTCTTTTAAAGGGGAACTAAACGTTTTGGGGGAATTTTGCCTATCGTTCACAATCATTATGAAAGACATGACGATGGATGTATTTTTTTAATGCTATCTAAATATTAAAAAAATGCGTTTAAAAGTCAGCTTACAATGAAGCCTATGGGAGTCGCTCGATTTTGCCTATAAAACCATTAAAAAAACATCCAAACACCTCCATTAAGGTTTTATATACATGAAGTATATATGTAAACGGGCACATTTATAATAACATTTAATATTTATATATTTTGATCATTTTAAGCATACGCGGCGCATTAAATTCAAAAACGCATCACAACGTTTGTTTGTTTTTTTCTTCACTGATTATTACTCACTGCAGACTTCATGAGAGCCAACAAACATAATAAAATATTACTTACTGTACAATGTCTGCTGTCATTAGGATGCCGACTGCTAGGATGTTCATATATTCCCATTTAGGTGAAGAATGACTCATAATCCTCGCGAAGAAAATGGTGGTGGAACCAAGCGTCTTTTTGTATCGTTCTCGCCATTTCCGTTTCTAAATTGGCTGTCAAAGTGTACCAACTTGGGGGAATATGTCCTTCTTCTTCTACTATGCAAGGGAGAGGCATGATTTATGATCTACAATAAACTCCCACGAGCAAGAAAACGCGGAAGCAGTTTATCAGTCGATTATATCAACATTAGCACTCAAGCTTGTGATCACGATGCCGCTATAAATAGTTTGTCTGCGTTAGTGCTTATTATAACAAAATCAGTAATACTTGGTTAATATTCAAGTCACAAAATCTAAATGGATGATTTTTGGCGGGGTTTTTTAATGTTTTTTTTGTTGGGTTTTATGGGCAGAGTAGAGGACCTCACATTGGCTCTGCTGTACGTTTATATACGAGTTAAAATGCATTTAAAAAATAATTCTGTTGTCTTTCATAATGATTGTGAACGATTGGCAAAATTCAAAATAAAGTGCAGTTCCTCTTTAAACTATTATTGGCAACATATGCTAGCTGTTGGTGGAGTTCTTCTATATATTTTAGTTTTTTCTTTAGCCGGTGACATACAGCAACTTTAGCTACTATCGTGTAAGTACAACTAAAATAAAGTACAACTACTCACCTATTAAGGATTACTTGAAGCAGGGAAGTATTTGTACTGTCTCTTATGTCTTATGTTGTCATCATAAGTACATGTATTTTGTGTACTGTTGAAGTCATTGCGTACTAAAAAAAAGTTGCTCTCCTCATTTTCACGCCAGTTATAAGCCACTTTAGGGATGGATGATATGGCCTACAAACTATTTTTAGAAATACAGCATGATGCAGCCTCCTGCGATAGTGATATATACTGTATCATGATATATTATTTGGTATGTAAATGATAATAGAACTATTTCAAAACGGGTTACAAAGGCTCATAATTTGGCTGCTGACGTATATGTTAACATATTCCATCATTACAGTTTTCATTATTTCCTCAAAACAAATAATAATCTACTTGTTAATTTACTGTTATTATCTGGTTATATGGTTATATCTTCACTTCTGTAATAAGCACTTATTATTTTGCTATTTGGATACTTCTCATTAGTTTTGTGTGATACCACAGATTTTTTTTTTATTTGGGTATCGGTCCAGTACCAAGCAGTTTATCAATGCTGATATTTAAAATGATCAAGATTTTTGAAGATTTAAATTTTGATTGCTATTATAATCAGACAAAAACACAAGATGGCAATTTAACAATAGCAAATAAATATTTAAATTATGTCCTACTGTTGGCTCTGTTTTTAAATTATTTGAGTTTGCCCCTGAGAGCTCGCATGTTTCCAGTGACTTATTTCCGGAGTTTGTACACAATAAAAAGGACGACAAAATATATATATTTTTGATATTAAAAAATATCAATCTAATCACTGTAGTATCGCATCATTATGAATCCACCCACTTCTGTGTCCATTCAAAAGCTCTAGCTTGCGGTTAGCGGTTAGCATATCCTCCTAAAGTGTATAGTGTAGCATGTTTAGCTATTTGTCGTACTTGTAAGAGACATGGTTTATTTGCCGCTATGGCGGTGAGGACTGCTGACGTAGAAGTGGTTTTGCACTGTGGAGGGACATTAGCCGCATGCTACATTGCTTTGAGGACGTGTTTGCTCGCTTGTCGCTGTCACATTTGCAGGACCTGGCGAGAATGTGTCATCAGCATGCATTATCACGATATAACGATAGTATTACCAGCTCTATCGTCGGCCAGATTGATATCATTTATATTGTAACTATCGCGCAACCCTAAAGTAGATGCCATCCTACATCCTAATAAGTATGCGTTCTGGTTCTATGGTTACCGTTACACGCTTTCTCTTCGCTGTAACTGGTACCTTTCTATGATGGCCAAAAAAAAGCCAAAGAAAAAGCGAAACACAGTATTGGAGTCGATGCTTTTTGTTTGACCTTTGATGCATATTTGTTTAGAAATTGTGGGTCATCTCTCAAAAGTAAGGGATTATGCTTGAACCTACTCGATATAAATATTATTTCCTCTGTATGCTCATTCTGCTTCTATTTGAGCAAACTACACAATGTAGTGGCTGTGGATGTACAGTAGTGTCATATTTTCACACATGTAAAACAACTTATAAAAACACTGATATCTGTTCTCTTCATTTATTTATTTTCTACCAATTACTTAGTGGGAGCCTAGTCCTGATGACTTTGGGCAAAAAGCAGACTACACTTTGTACTTGTTGAATACAAATATATCATCTTACAATTGACATTTAGAATTTACAATAGTTGACATCTGATCTACTCATTTCATTGAAGTCAAAGTGTGCCCTCATCTTCTGACTCTGCACTTTTTTTTTTTTGACCAAGTTAAAAAAATGTCTGTCTTCCCTGTTTTCTGGAACGCAGCATAAAAACACCAAACAGAAGTGGATGAACTTTTAAATGTGCATTTTGAGCACATGATGATAAATTCAAATCATATTGTGAATGAAAAAACTTGTAAGGAATCATCCACTGTATTTGATGACAAACTGGTACACGGGGTTTATTTTTTAGTAAAAACATTACAGTCTGTGCAATGACATCAAAGTTGTACGAGGTTAAAGATGTTTTCTTCATAACTGCTACTGTGTAGCAAATCTGTTTATGTTGTAATGGTTTTATTTTACCGTCTCAGGTTTATTACGTGATTTAGCTGTACAGTCGGGGTAGAAATGTGAGACAAATGTTTCGATTATTTTCTGATTCTGAATAACCTGAATATTTGTAATAATATACAACAGTAAAGTAAAGGCTTTAAACCATCAGGTACATGTGCCTCTTTTGTGCAATTCAGAACAAGAACCAAGTTGCCTGCCTTTCAACCAATAAAACATTGAGATGCTGCCCTGCAGATAACAAAAAAGAAACAAAAATACGAAACATAGAAAACACAAACAACTCTATGCAGTGCATGGAGACCGAAAAAACAGGAAGCAGTTTATTTACAGGAGACCGCAGGATTGTGGGTAGAAAGGAGTACTGAGAAAGGAAACGTGTCACTTTGAACATTGTCAGAGACATTTCAGATAACAAGGTGCATCCAAAGAGAAGAAATAAATGTCCCTGCCCACACACACACACACACACACAGGAGTTGAAAAGTACACAATGTGGCAAGTATCAGTGTGTCATGACAAAATGCACAGGATGAAAAATAGGTCTGCTCTCTGCTCTCTTTTGTGCACCTGAGGAGGCGACTGGTGGCGCAGCCTGTTTTCCAAATGTCAGGCCTCATTAGAAACTGCATCCAAGCAGAGCTCAGCAGACCGCTGCATTAAATATACATGAAACCCACTTTCATCAAAACGACCTCCCTCACTTGCACTTCTTAATATGTGCAACATGGGCCTCTCAAAGCTCCAACAGACAACACAGACCAACAAAAAACACATTTGACACATTTATTTTACTTATACTCACATTTCTGGGCGCATTTTAAAAACCTAACTATGTAAAAGCACTCAGAGAGCACAGACCTCCCCCAGGCCTTATGTCTCTAAAGTAAAGTTAAAAAAATAATCCAGACAGTGGTACAGATAACCACCAAAATCTAATCACTTCCTGACGTTTTCTGAAGGTTTCACCAAAATCCATCCATAACTGTTTGAGCTATGTTGCTAACTAACAGACAAACCAGTGAAAGCAGACAATTGAATTTTGTAAGATTTATTTTGACATCATTGGTTGTTAAGATAGGCTCCAGCCACCCCGAAAGGGACAAGCGGTAGAAAATGAATGGATGGATGGATGTTTGTTAAGGTAGCGCCTATAACTTCACCAGGATGATCAACGGTTATAGTACAGGACTGATATTGTGTGTGTGTGTGTGTGTGTGTGTGTGTGTGTGTGTGTGTGTGTGTGTGTGTGTGTGTGTGTGTGTGTGTGTGTGTGTGTGTGTGTGTGTGTGTGTGTGTGTGTGTGTGTGTGTGTGTGTGTGTGTGTGTGTGTGTGTGCGTGCGCGCGTGTGTATGTGTTTGTGCGTGCGTGTGTGTGTGTGTGTGTGTGTGTGTGTGTGTGTGTGTGTGTGTGTGTAGGCGTTTGAGTGTGCGTGCGTGCGAGTGTCTATATGTTAGCTGCCTTGCCTCCACCCACAGAGGCAATCAGAGTGGATGACCGACAAGAGGTTTCACTCTGTTAATCTTATTTCGCTTTAGAACAAAATCTGTTGACACCGATGCAAAGAGTGAACCCTCTTGTATAAAGGTTAATTTGTGCCTTTTTTTTTTACACTGAATTTATGTAACTACATTGTTGCATTGGAATTTTGTAAACTTCGTCCTTTCATTTAATATAAAATACTGAGCAAAATGCATGTGTTTAAAAATTTAGTTTGTTAAAATAATGTATTTTGAAATTCAAGTTTATGAAAATGTTGTTTCAAAATTCAGTGCGAAGAAAATTCAGTACATAACTATTTGTTGCTTCAAAAGTCTAGACATTCCATCCATCCATTTTTTTCCGCTTATCCAATGTCGGGACGCGGGGGCAGCAGCCTAAATAGGGAAGCCCAGACTTCCCTTTCCCCAGCCACTTCATCCAGCTCTTCCCGGGGGATCCAGAGGCGTTCCCAGGCCAGCCGGGAGACATAGTCTTCCCAACGTGTCCTGGGTCTTCCCCGTGGCCTCCTTCCGGTCGGACGTGCCCTAAACACCTCCCTAGGGAAGCGTTCGGGTGGCATCCTGACCAGATGCCCGAACCACCTCATCTGGCTCCTCTCGATGTGGAGGAGCAGCGGCTTTACTTTGAGCTCCTCCCGGATGACAGAGCTTCTCACCCTATCTCTAAGGGAGAGCCCCGCCACCCGGCGGAGGAAGCTCATTTTGGCCGCTTGTACCCGTGATCTTGTCCTTTTGGTCATAACCTAAAGCTCATGACCATAGGTGAGGATGGGGATGTAGATCGACCAGTAAATTGAGATCTTTGCCTTCCGACTCAGCTCCTTCTTCACCACAACGGATTGATACAGCGTCCGCATTACTGAAGACGCCGCACCGATCCGCCTGTCGATCTCACGATCCACTCTTCCCTCACTCGTGAAAAAGACTCTGAGGTACTTGAACTCCTCCACTTGGGGCAGGGTCTCCTCCCCAACCCAGAGATGGCACTGCACCCTTTTTCAGGCGAGAACCATGGACTCGGACTTGGAGGTGCTGATTCTCATCCCAGTCGCTTCACACTCGGCTGCGAACCGATCCAGTGAGAGCTGAAGATCCTGGCCAGATGAAACCATCAGGACCACATCATCTGCAAAAAGCAGAGACCTAATCCTGCAGCCACCAAACCGGATCCCCTCAACGCCTTGACTGCGTCTAGAAATTCTGTCCATAAAAGTTATGAACAGAATCTTTGACAAAGGGCAGCCTTGGCGTAGTCCAACCCTCACTGGAAACGTGTCCGACTTACTGCCGGCAATGCGGACCAAGCTCTGACACTGATCATACAGGGAGCGGACCGCCACAATCAGACAGTCCGATACCCCATACTCTCTGAGCACTCTCCACAGGACTTCCCGAGGGACACGGTGGAATGCCTTCTCCAAGTCCACAAAGTACATGTAGACTGGTAGGGCAAACTCCCATGCACCCTCAAAGACCCTGCCGAGAGTATAGAGCTGGTCCACAGTTCCACGACCAGGACGAAAACCACACTGTTCCTCCTGAATCCGAGGTTTGACTATCCGACTTAGCCTCCTCTCCAGTACACCTGAATAAACCTTACCGGGAAGGCTGAGGAGTGTGATCCCACGATAGTTGGAAACACCCTTCGGTAGGGATGATACTCGAAACCGGTGTTGTACCGAAATCTGTTACCCATCGGATTTTGTGACTCCAGGGGGCGTTGTTCCCATGGCGTTTGTTTGATGGCTAAACGGCAAGCCCAAGGAGGAGGAGAAGAAGAACGCTTGCGTAAATGGCGTAAACTATCCTTAAGGCTGAAACGTCAGTTGTCAGAATTTCAGCATTAATAAATTACACATATTCTGGAAATCAATGACTTACTTTCATTATAGTATGAGTCCATTGTATCAGCTGTTTATTATCTCTCACACACATACATTTTCCAATATAGATAAGGCTATACATGCACATGCGGTTGTTCTGTTTGTTATGGCTGTATGTTCCCTATTCTTAAGCCAGGCACCTCAATTACCATTTCCTGCCCTTTTTACACACCCCCTACACTTTTTCCTCATTTGGACCCCCAGAATCAGGACGCACTACTAGGGTTACATTTTCCGATAAACCCGTCGGCGTTTTGCCCAGGCAACTAGGCGTAAGCTTATGGCATTTCACACTATTAACAGGAGGTGGCGCCATACCAAGGTACTTGAAACATTTGGCTTTATCCAGTTTGAAGCCCACCTTCCAATTTATTAGCGGATTTTGACTCCAATCTAAATCATGGAACCAAGCACCTATAGAAAATTGGTGGAATACCTTACCGAAGGGAAAGTACCACCACATTCCAAAAAATACGAGCGCTTTTCTACAATAAACAAATACCATTGCTGCAATCTCTGGATTTCAAATCAGAGATATTTCTATTTCACTGTATTACTTTTCATTGTAAGAAATAAGCTTTCAATTAATGCTTTGGTTTGTCATAGATGGCAAGCTATATTACCTCCGCCACAAAGGATCGGCCAAAGAGCTGAAAGTTAAAGTGGTGTGTGGGGCAGCTGAAGCAGATGCCATATTTAGAGAGTTCCACGCAAGTGACATTGGCGCACATTGTGGCCAGATCAAAACAAGGGATGCAATTTCCAAGAGATGTTACTGGCCCTCCATGACGTGTGACATTGAAAAATGGGTAAGATTTGGTTTTTCCTCATTTTTGCCTTTACAACATGTCTTGTCTGTCTTACCGAAAGGTACTGCTGCCTTGTCAGAAATAAATGGAATACAGTCCATCATTTTATTTATGAAGGGCACTTATGACTGTCCACTCTGAAGGACAGTCTGCTGGCTCGTCATAAAAACATTAAAAATAATAGAGCAATTTTAAAAAAATTCTGAATGTCAAACAATTCAGATATTTTGGCCTTCATTGCTGAAATAAACCATTTCATTCCCAAGTATATATCAAAGAGTCTTTACCATTTTGGCCTATATACCCCATTCCCCTTTGTCAAACAATTAAATAACATACTCTGCACATACCCATACTGACATAACTTTTAAGCCGTTAAATATTTTGTATTGATCAATGTTTTTTATACTCAGGTGTCTGAATGCCCGTCCTGTCAACAGAAGGGCAGGGTTGACCTAAAGGCAGGCACAGAGTACAAGCCAATCAAGGTGAACTTCACCTTTTGCATTTTAATTACACAGCATGTATCCTTGGCGAGAGGTGGGGTGGCTAGCACTGCAATCTCCCATGAAAAGGTGGCCCTATTCAAACTCTGGCAGGGATAAGGCCTCGCTGTTTCTAGGTCAATCATTTGAAACTACCAAAGTCAAACTAGTTGTGAAGAATATGCAAATGTTGCCTAAATTTTCATGTTCCCGAACCATTGCCTCACAG
This sequence comes from Entelurus aequoreus, assembly GCF_033978785.1. Lineage (NCBI taxonomy): Eukaryota > Metazoa > Chordata > Actinopteri > Syngnathiformes > Syngnathidae > Entelurus > Entelurus aequoreus. The sequence continues at coordinate 50,364,173 of NC_084732.1, forward strand.
CAGCTATAATTCTCCCTGTGTTTGTGTGAGTTTGTGTGTGTTTACTCCACGCTAACATTGTTCTCCACTCTTCTCTTCAAGACCAAATGCCCCTTTGAGCTGGTCGGAATGGACCTCATAGGCAAGCTGGTGAAGACCAAGACAGGCAACCAATACATTTGTGTGATGGTAGATTACTGCACCAGATGGGCACAGGCATATGCCCTAAAATCTAAAACAGCAGAAGAAGTGACAGGGTGCATCCTCAATTTTTTCCATCAGTTTGAGATACCGCAAAGAATCCTGACTGACCAGGGCAAAGAATTTGTCAACAATGTATGCATATACCTTTTTGTTTGATGTAAGATACACAAACTTATGATTTAGTTTAGAATTATTGTGTTGTACTTCTCATTGATACTAGGATTGATGACTATAATATTGTTGATAGAATACTGCTTGACTTAAATTGTGAGGTTTAAAAGGACTAAACATGTGAAAGTACTTGAAGCCTTGAATTACAAACTACTTTTACAGATCAACACAGAGGTTTGCCGGCTTTTGGGGGTTAAAAGAAGCCTTTGTGCTCCATACCACCCCCAGACAAATGGGTTGGTGGAGAGACTCAACTCTAGCATTCAGAGGTAAAAAACAAACAAACGTGTCATTATAGCTTTGTTAATGATTAGAATTATAGTTGTTAGATATTTTTTCCATTAAGTCTTAGTTTCACCCAAAATATTCCAAACTTTTGGAGCATCTATGTTGTTTCTATGAAATGATTGTTTAGAGCCCTGGGGAAGCTCGTGAAAGACAAGGCGAACGATTGGGATGATTATTTGGACGCAGTTATGTTCGGCCTACGCACCAAAAAACAAATCACCACAAAATTTTCGCCATACTTCCTCATGTTCGGGAGGGAGGCGCGATACCCTTCTGAGGTTGCAGAGAACTTCCAGGTTAACTCTCATTCATCTACATTTCAATTCCATCTATGCAGTATTCCTCCCTTGTGTAAAACTTCAATCCCAATTTGCCAGTACTACAGTGTATGTCTAGCATCCGTTTCTTCTCTGCCACAGGTTGATAAGTCTTTTGAGGAGCTATACACAGAGGAAGAAGTGATGTTTGATTTACAACGGCAGGAGAAAATATTAGCCATTGTACAAAAAAATCAAGAAAAGGCTCATCAAAGAACCCAGGCAGCAAAAAACAGGCCTAAAACTAAATTTCTGCAGGTGGGGGACATGGTGTGGCGGCAAAATGTCCGAAGTCAGCAAAGAAAAGGGGGAAAGCTTGACGCTGACTTCCTTGGTCCATTTTGCATAACACAAATTCAGGGGAAAAGTATTGACCTTGTCAGAACAGATGAAAAGCCTGTGTATAAGGTCAATGCTGATCATTTACGAAAATATGTGGAGGAAGGCCCTAGAATACCGGCCAAATTGAGGACATGCTCCACAGATTCCCCTGCTGAAGCCACTCCAAATACAGCCTCACCTGCCACCACAGCAGTTGAAGATTCTTCTGCACCTGCCACAGCCATCACCCCAAACACCAGTGAGACCACCTCAGCCACCTCTGGGTCTACCAAAAGAGGAATGACACCTGCCCGAGGATCCCATGGAATCCCTGCCATCTCACATAATCCAGAGCAATGTAAATGACCAAAAACCCATTTTAGAAACATTACTTGATTTAAATGTGAACACCAACATTTCATCCCCTCTTACATATCTACCACCTCTGTTTTTACCTCGCATTTCTAAAAAATAAAATCTTTCTGGCAGATATCAAAGAAGCTTGGGGAGGACAGGATTGTCACATTCTTTTGTCCAAAATTGGACGATACAAATTGTGGTATTGGGACATCAATCGCACAGGGCCCAACAAGGAACTTGAAAGCGAGGTAAGCTGAAACACAAATTTCCTTTACTTACATCTGGCTAAGACAAATAAAAAACCCACAATAATAAAGTTAGGTGGATTCACTTCCCTTTCTTGCCCTTAGGTCATCAATGCATACCTACACAAACTAGTCGAGTGCTACAACAGCCGAGGAGGGAAACAAGCTGCATACATTGATTCATTTGCCATGACAATGATGTGGCAAGGGAAAAAAACACGAGTGAAAGTAGGATTCCTTTGTTAATATGAGAACATGGCACAAATAACAATGTGCTTTGCATTTTTAAATGTAAACCAAATTTGCATACTCGATTTTTTTTTCCAGCTGGATCCCAATTCATTTTTTGTTGTTTTAGGAGCTGTCCATGAACCTGGCCACTGGTTTTTTACAGTAAGTGAAGATTTATATCTCCTAATCCTGGGTGTTTCTGTTATCGGCTTATTTGACAGTGAGGAAATAGAAGTGAAGCTCTATGATTTTTCTGAATATTCACAGGCCATTTATCCAGCAGAGCAGCGGCGTCTCGTGCTTGACTCATTAGGCAACGCTCGCTCTAAAGTACCCAAGTGTTTGGAGTCCACCAGGTAACAGCTGTTTCTTTCATAAGTCAAAAGCTCCCAGGCTTCCAACATACTGTGGAAGTAAAGGGTGGATGATGGTAGCTGTAGGAGGATGAGATAGGGGGAGCTGCTCTACAGGCACAACGCAAGGGATTAAGGATGTGTCACGCCTGTAGAGCAGCTTCCCCTATCTCATCCTCCTACAGCTACCATCAACCATCCCTTACTTTCACACACATCCACAATACCTGAATTTAATTTGATGTGTACATTATATGAAGGTCTTTCATGCGACAGAGGAATGTTGCACTACCAAAGTGGTCTGCAAACACAGTGCCTCACAGTCTACAAAAAGACATTACCTCCTGTGGGATATTTGTATTGAAAGTAAGTTCATTTCACATTTGCTTGAATGATTACTTAATACATCATCTATATCTGACAAACAATTGCAATGGATTTTACATGCATTTCCATAAAGCTTTATTAGATATCAATAAGGGACAAGATAGAATATATATTGAGGGGCATACATGTTTTCAGACTAATTGAGCTCGTATTAATTCTCCATCACTTTGTCTATCACTCAATCCTAGTATGCTGAAAAGGTGTTGGCAGAGGAGGCACCCATTTTTGATCATTCTGACCAGGCGGTGGAGGCATATCGGATGGATGTTGCAAAAACGCTTCTGAAGGAAACTGGTGTGTACTTTTAAAACAAATTTCCAATGAAACTACTGGGATTAGCAATGAATCTGCGTGCTGTGTTTTCACATCCTTTCGTACGTCACAAAGAAAATCAGGTTTTCTTTGTGAAAATCTCTTGCAGATGATCTCAGTGAGCTCTGCCACTGCTGCGGACAGAAGGAGATTGGTGGCAGCCCCAAAGGTGATACCACTGACTGGGTAAGATATCTTGATAAGAAAACAAACAATATTTTCCCTTGCCACATTTGTTTAACATCAGCCACTGAAAGAAGCCAATTGATATTGATATACTGATATTGATTTATATCAATAAATATAATTTATTTAATCAATTTACATATTGATTTACATTGAACTGATACACTTAAACAAATGCATTCATTTCAGATCCAGTGCGAGCGGTGCGGGCGATGGTACCACAGCTTGTGTGTGGGAAACCCCAAGGAGGAGGGATACAGTTGCCATGCCAGGAACATACCATGTTAATTTCTGTATTAGAAAATAAGTTATGATTGTATGTTGCATTTGAATTCCAAAATTTATTGTAAAAAAAAATGGTTTCTGTTTAGCTCTGTTTCTGCTTAGTTTAGTTTGATGGTTAGGGTATATGTATTTTAATAAAAATCTGTATTATAAATGCTGAAAGATGCGGTGGAGTCTCGAAATCTGACGGCCAAGTCACAGTTTATCGGAAAATGTAACCCTAGTGCGTCCTGATTCTGGGGGTCCAAATGAGAAAAAGTGAATGGAGATGAAGGGAGGGGGGGTGTAAAAAGGGCAGGAAATGGTAATTGAGGTGCCTGGCTTAAGAATAGGGAACATACAGTAAGGTCTCGAAATCTGACGGCCAAGTCACAGCTTATCGGAAAATGTAACCCTAGTGCGTCCTGATTCTGGGGGTCCAAATGAGAAAAAGTGAATGGAGATGAAGGGAGGGGGGGTGTAAAAAAGGCAGGAAATGGTAATTGAGGTTCCTGGCTTAAGAATAGGGAACATACAGTAAGGTCTCGAAATCTGACGGCCAAGTCACAGCTTATCGGAAAATGTAACCCTAGTGCGTCCTGATTCTGGGGGTCCAAATGAGAAAAAGTGAATGGAGATGAAGGGAGGGGGGGTGTAAAAAAGGCAGGAAATGGTAATTGAGGTTCCTGGCTTAAGAATAGGGAACATACAGCCATAACAAACAGAACAACCGCATGTGCATGTATAGCCTTCTCTATATTGGAAAATGTATGTGTGTGAGAGAGAATCAACAGCTGATACAATGGACTCATACTATAATGAAAGTAAGTCATTGATTTCCAGAATATGTGTAATTTATTAATGCTGAAATTCTGACAACTGACGTTTCAGCATTAAGGATAGTTTACGCCAGTGGCTCTCAAATGGGGGTACGTGTACACCTGGGGGTACTTGAAGGTATGCCAAGGGGTACTTGAGATTTTTTTTTAATGTCTGTCAAAAAGAACTGTGAAAAGAAATGCAACAAGGCAATATTCAGTGTTGACAGCTAGATTTTTTGTGGACATGTTCCATGAATATTGATGTTAAAGATTTCTTTTTTTGTGAAGAAATGTTTAGAATTAAGTTCATGAATCCAGATGGATCTCTATTACAATCCCCAAAGAGGACACTTTAAGTTGATGATTACTTCTATGTGTAGAAATCTTTACTTATAATTGAATCACTTGTTTATTTTTCAACAAGTTTTTAATTATTTTTATATCTTTTTTTTCCAAATAGTTCAAGAAAGACCACAACAAATGAGCAATATTTTGCATTGTTATACTATTTAATAAATCAGAAACTGATGACATAGTGCTGTATTTTACTTCTTTATCTCTTTTTTTCAACCAAAAATGTTTTGCTCTGATTAGGGGGTACTTGAATTAAAAAAATGTTCACAGGGGGTACATCACTGAAAAAAGGTTGAGAACCACTGGTTTACGCCATTTACGCAATCGTTCTTCTTCTCCTCCTCTTTGGGCTTGCCGTTTAACCGTCAAACAAACGCCATGGGAACATCGCCCCCTGGAGTCACAAATTCCGATGGGTAACAGATTTCGGTACAACACCGGTTTTCCTGGTTGTTCGATAAGAAAAGAACCGAGTCCTCCGACTCGAATCCCTTTTTGAGAACCGGTACCTGTTATCGAGACCAATATAGTAAAAAAAAAGAGTTGCTTCTTTATTCGAATCCCTGGGAACGAATCCCGTCCCGACCAGAAATGCCCCGTGTGACATCACAAGAAATGACGTCACGTAGCTTAGTCATTAGGCGGAGATAGCGAAAGCAGGAAAAACAATGCACCGGAAAAAGCGCTCCAAGGTGTAATAAAATTCAAAACAAAAGGTATAATCCAATGAATAACTTTACAGAGAGATTTGAGCAGGGTACAAACACATGACGAACACTTTTACGACCAACCAGAAACATAGCAACCAGGCTAGCAACGCACCTCCTTTACGGCAGCTGTCGCAACGTTCTTAAAGCAACCGCAGCACATACATATATATATATACACAACATATATGACATGTCCCTTTTTTAACTTTTGTTTTTCTTTCCTTGTAAACAAAACAAAATCACACTGTATATGTGTTGTCTGTCTAATTATAAATAATGCAGACGAGGCGTGTTGGCTGAGTTCTTGACGTTTACTTTCACAGCGTGCTCATAACCTCATTCTTAGCTGCCAGGTGACGACATGCAACAACACTTTTCGGGGCTACCGCGCATGCTCGTCACTCCCGTCGTATGCTGGGTAGTGTAGTTGTTATATTCCTAGATCATAACATCACATATTTCCCCCTATAAAGAAATAATGTTAACTCAATAAAGTGTATTTCTTTTTTATCTTTAACTTTTTCATGCTTTAACTTTTCTCTTCATAAAATGTTCTTTCAATAAAGAAATAAAGTGCAAAAATTTCAAAGCATCATAACAAACAGTTATGTCAAATAGCAGCAGAAGTGCACTTTTTGGAGAGCTGTATTATTTTCAGTTTTGTGCCCAAGGGACTGATTTTATTTAACACTATAGTGAAGGGTATAAGCGGTAGAAAATGGATGGATGGATGGTATTATTTATACACCTATAGTGATCACAGAGACAGGTTGTTTTTGTGTTACTGTATATATTTTTTTTACTTAAAAATCCCACTTAATATACTTTGGGTAACAACAGTCAATATTTATTTTTATTTTTATTTTTTTTTAGGGGGGTAACAGTCAATATTTATTTATTTATTAGATTTTATTTTTTTCTTTTATAATAAAAGTGAGCTTTTGTTAAACCAAATATTGTGTGTTTTTTTCCATATACAACAACCTATCTGGACTCGATAAGAGAATCGATAAGGTATCGGTTAGATAAGAGGATTCGATAATAGGTTCGAACTTGATCATTTCTTATCAAACATCATCCCTACCCTTCGGTTCCCCTTCTTAAAAAGAGGAACCACCACCCTGGTCTGCCAATCCAGAGGTACCGCCCCCGATGTCCACGCGATGTTGCAGAGTCTTGTCAACCAAGACAGCCCCACAGCATCCAAAGCCTTAAGGTAATCCGGGTGGTTCTCATCCACCCCCGGGGCCTTGCCACCGAGGAGCTTTTTAACTACCTCAGCAACCTCAGCCCCAGAAATAGGAGAGCCCACCACAGATTCCCCAGGCACTGCTTCCTCATAGGAAGACGTGTTGGTGGGTTTGAGGAGGTCTTCGAAGTATTCCCTCAATCGATCCACAACATCCGCAGTCGAGGTCAGCAGAACACCATCCTCACCATACACGGTGTTGACAGTGCACTGCTTCCCCTTCCTGAGGCGGCGGATGGTGGTCCAGAATCGCTTCGAAGCCGTCCGGAAGTCATTTTTCCATGGCTTCCCTGAACTCCTCCCATGTCCGAATTTTTGCCTCCGCGACCGCTGAAGCCGCACACCGCTTGACCTGTCGGTACCTGTCCGCTGCCTCCGGAGTCCTATGAGCCAAAAGAACCCAATAGGACTATTTCTTCAACTTGGCGGCATCCCTCACCGCCGGTGTCCACCAACGGGTTCTAGGATTACCGCCACGACAGGCACCAACTACCTTGCGGCCACAGCTCCAATCAGCCGCCTCGACAATAGAGGCGCGGAACATGGTCCATTCGGACTCAATGTCCAGCACCTCCCTCGTGACATGTTCAAAGTTCTTCCGGAGGTGGGAATTGAAACTCACTCTGAAAGGAGACTCTGCCAGACGTTTCCAGCAGACCCTCACAATTCGTTTGGGCCTGCCAGGTCTGTCCGGCATCCTCCCCCACCATCGCAGCCAACTCACCACCAGGTGGTGATCGGTAGAAAGCTCCGCCCCTCTCTTCACCCGAGTGTCCAAAATATGAGGCCGCAAATCCGATGACACAACTACAAAGTCAATCATGGAACTGAGGCCTAGGGTGTCCTGGTGCCAAGTGCACATATGGACACCCTTATGCTTGAACATGGTGTTCGTTATGGACAATCTGTGACGAGCACAAAAGTCCAATAACAAAACACCACTCGGGTTCAGATCCGGTCAGCCAATCACGCCTCTCCAGGTTTCACTGTCGCTGCCAACATGAGCGTTGAAGTCACCCAGTAGGACAAGGGAATCACCCAGGGGAGCACTTTCCAGTACTCCCTCGAATGTATCCAAAAAGGGTGGGTACTCTGAACTGCTGTTTGGTGCGTAAGCACAAACAACAGTCAGGACCCGTCCCCCCACCCGAAGGCGGAGGGAGGCTACCCTCTCGTCCACTGGGTTGAACTCCAACGTGCAGGCTTTGAGCCGGGGGTCAACAAGAATTGCCACCCCAGCCTGTCACCTCTCACTGCGTGCAACGCCAGTGTGGAAGAGAGTCCAGCCCCTCTCAAGAGAACTAGTTCCAGAGCCCTTGCTGTGCGTCGAGGTGAGTCCGACTATATCCAGCCAGAACTTCTCTACCTCGCGCACAAGCTCAGGCTCCTTCCCCCCCAGCGAGGTGACGTTCCACGTCCCAAGAGCTAGCTTATGTAGCCGAGGATCGGACCGCCAAGTGCCCTGCCTTCGGCTGCCGCCCAGCTCACAATGCACCCGACCTCTATGGCCCCTCCCATGAGTGGTGAGCCCATTGGAGGGGGGACCCATGTTGCCTCTTCGGGCTGTGCCCGGCCGGGCACGATGGCGAGCGCCAACTCCGGGCCTGGCTCCTGAGGGGTGCCCCGGTGACCCGCGTCCGGGCGAGGGAAATCTGAATCCTTGTTGTTTCATTCCCATAGAAGTCTTCGAGCTGCTCTTTGTCTGATCCCTCATCTAGGACCTGTTTGTCTTGAGAGACCCTACCAGGGGGCATGGAAGCCCCCGGACAACATAGCTCCTAGGATCATTGGGACACGCAAACTCCTCTACTACGGTAAGGTGGCAGCTCAGAGAGGAGTTAGCTCAAAGTGCTAATTCACAAGTTTGTAAAGTACTGGTGTAAATTGCACATTGCCCTATTGCACTTACTTTGCACACACTGATGTGTGTGTGCAGGTATTATTGCACAGGTTACATACATAGTTGTTATTATACACGCACTATTTCACAACTTTTGCATACATAAAGTGTATGTAGGCAGGCAGGGTCACAAGACTGATTCATCACAAGCAACATCCCCACCCCAAAAAAACAACCCATATATTAAAAATATAGTCATCAATTACATGTGATAACACAACACAACCAGTGGATTTCAAGATTCAAGTGAGTGCAGTTTCGATTTTCAAGTAACCACAGGTTCAGATGCTATTGAAAGAGGTAAGAGTTTGTAAGTCTCACACGGTACTTAGTATCATGTTCCATACGTGTGGCGCGATATGAAAAAACTGACTGCCCAAAAGCACTTTTTCTGAATGGAAAAACGCATATATTATGTGACTGGGCCGGCACGCAAAGGCAGTGCCATTAAGGTTTATTGGCGCTCTGTACTTCTCCCTACGTCCGTGAACACAGCGGCGTTTTAAAAAGTCATAAATTTTACTTTATGAAACCTATACCGATACTTTTGAAACCGATACCGATCATTTTCGATATTACATTTTAAAGCATCTCTAATACAAACCCTAACATCCAACAATAACCTCTTTACCGTTTTATTGCTATGAAGTAAAAAAAAAAAAAAAGTGGCAGAGGGTAGGATTAAATAATTAAATGTTCTACTCCTTTTCGGACATGTTGTAAAGGGAAACAACTTGGGTAAGAGGACCACTGGTGGCACACAGGCTTGCCTTAATGGTACTCAGGAACACCAGAGATTTTTTTCTGAAAAATATAAGTATTAGGGACATCCATCAATTAATTTTCTACAGCTTGTCTAGGGTGGAGGGAGATCTGGATTCTATCTCAGCTGCACTCAGGTGGAAGGCGGGGTACACCCTGGACTAGTCGCCACCTCATCGCAGGGCCAACACAGACAGATAAACATTTTAAATCATTGCTCAATTACGATCCCTGTATTCATTAAATGTTAGAATTCCCTTCGCTGATCTATGAATGTTTAACTCAATTCACGCCACAAGTCAATTACCTGCAAGTGCAAGTCACATACTTGAAGATAATCCTTCATGGTATTAGAGGCAGCCCAAAATGTAGCAAGAATATTGTGGTGTAAAAATAAACTTAGCTTTAAACCCTTTGAGATCCCAGCGGCATAGACAGTAGGTCTCCAACCAGAAGCTGGTAAACTGGTTTAGAGTAGCTCACCAAAGTGTGAAATAATATTCGCTTAAGCTCTCAGTATTTGTATAACTGTTCAATTTAGCACTTCTAAGTAAAATTATCATTTATCAATCAATTATCAATATCATGGATAAGATTTTTTTTTTTTTGTCAAAGTAGCTCAATTTGTGATTTAAAAAAAAACTGTACTATAAATTAATTTATACTGAAATATAAGATGCAGATGAATGTTTTCATACAACATGTGAGTTGTGGATGCCCATGCTTTGGCAAAACAAGCTTATTCCCTTTATTTGGGTTATTACTATTACATATTTTGGCATCCCTGCATTGATCATCAAACTGGTGAGGATTGAAGACGAAGTTAAAGGGAAATAATGGTAATAATTGCATCAACTAAACAACTATTTTAAAATTATTAATTAAATAAATTAATGGAGCGCAATAAATATGACAACGTTATTACTACAATTATGACTGCAATTATGAGCCGGTTTTGCTCCTCTTGATATAAATACAGAGGACTTAAAGAGGACAAGGAGAAGTAAAGTGGGGATTAAAAAATGGGTGATTGCAGGAGATGCAGTAAAATTTTGATTCCGTGTCGAGTATGCAATATTACATTTTCATATTGATTAGGGTGGTCAAAAACCTGCACACGTAGATTAGATACAGTATGTACATACAATACAGGCCAAAAGTTTGGACACAACTTCTCATTCAATGTATTTTCTTTATTTTCATGTTTTTGTAGATTGTCACTGAAGGCATCAAGACTATGAATGAACACATGGGGAGTTATGTACTTAACAAAAAAAGATGAAATAACTGAAAACATGTTTTATATCCTAGATCAGTGGTTCTTAACCTGGGTTCGATCGAACCCTAGGGGTTCGGTGAGTTGGCCTCAGGGGTTCGGTGGAGCCTCCGCCGTCAAGCCACACCCGACTCATCGTGTAATAAAAACTTCTCCCTATCGGCGTATTATGGATACCCCCAAACAATGTTCCCTCTAATTTTCCATCTGATTTGCAGGTGTGTAATTTGTTGTGAGTTCATGGACTGTGTAGGTTTTGTCCTTTGAACAAGGTGATGTTCATGCACGGTTCATTTTGTGCACTAGTAAAAAAAACATTGAACTTTGTCTTGAATTTTTTTAAAAAACAACGTTTTATTTTTCACTAAAGAAGGGTTCGGTGAATGCGCATATGAAACTGGTGGGGTTCGGTACCTCCAACAAGGTTAAGAACCACTGTCCTAGATTCTTCAAAGTAGCCACCATTTGTTCTGATTACTGCTTTGCACACTCTTGGCATTCTCTCGATGAGCTTCAAGAGGTAGTCACCTGAAATGGTTTTCACTTCACAGGCGTGCTTGAAGCTCATCGAGAGAATGCCAAGAGTGTGCAAAGCAGTAATCAGATCAAAGAGTGGCTATTTTGAAGAAACTAGAATATAAAACATGTTTTCAGTTATTTCACCTTTTTTTGTTAAGTACATAACTCCACATGTGTTCATTCATAGTTTTGATGCCTTCAGTGACAATCTACAATGTAAATAGTCATGAAAATAAAGAAAACGCATTGAAAGAGAAGGTATGTCCAAACTTTTGGCGCGTACTGTACATCAGTTCTATGTCGAGTTTGATAAACCGCATACAGTGTAGCAAATCAAAGCAATTTTTCCAAAAGGAAATAATAAAAATCCAATTCATTTGTCCCAGACAACCAAAATATTAACACAAAAAAAACGTTTCATAAAGAAAAATCATAGTTTTATATGAAGAAAACAATGCAAAATACATATAAATGACAAATGAAATATTTAACATCACTTTCACTTTTGTCAAAGATTGTTGTTGGGGAATACCGCAATGATGGCGAGGGGGGATGGGAAGGGAGAGCCACATGGACACCACCTTCATACGTTGCTACGACTTATTTCTTAAATTCAATATTGTTTCTCATCTTCTTTATCAAAGTGGTGGCATTCGTGTTGTATCCAAGAACTCGCAGGTAACGACCGTTTGGGCAAAACTTAATTTCCACCAACTGAAGCAACTCAATGCTTGCCCTTTACAGCACAACACATCACACTGACATGACAGCAGTATGTTACAACTTTCTTTGGCCACAGTGTGGGTTATTTTGCAGCTGTACTCATTACAAAAAACAAAGACTGAGTCACCAAGATGCAGGATTCTTTGTTTGGTCACTTAATTCCACTGGATGATTGATGAAAATGAAATATGTTGTATACTTTTTAAAGGGGACCTGCACTTTTTTTTGCATTTTGCCCATCAGGAAACAAGCGCTTTTTTGCATCGTTCTCACCAGTTCCGGGCCCTAAATGGCTGTCAAAGTGTACCAACTTGTTGGAATACCTACTCAGACGTCTTCTGTCCAGGTGAGAGGCATGATTTATGATCTACAATAAAATTACAAGGAGCAAGGAAGCGAGGAAGCAGCAGACCACTCGATGATGTAAACATGGGCATACAGGAAGTGATCACAGCGCCGCTATAAATAGTTTGTCTGTGTTAGCGCTTTTAATAACAATATCACTACTACTTGGTTAAGATTCAAATCACGGAATGTAAATGGAGTATTGTTGGCAGTTTATGAATGGTTATTTATGTCATGAGGGCAGTTCTCCTGCTTTTTTCCCTCGTTTTCCTACGCCCCTCCCCTCTTGTGTCTGTAAGTCTCCTACCCTGTCGTTAGTTCCAGGTGTGCTGCCAGTCATCCGAGCCCACCTGTTGCTAATCAACCACCAGACTTAAACCCTGGATCTCCACTCAGCCGGTGCCAGTTCGTCCATTGCCTGCGGTAGAATCTAGCCACGAGCTCACTTCCTCTGACCTTTGCCCTGAACCTTTAGTAATTCCTGTTTTTGTATTTCCTCAGGTGGAGGACATATTTGGACCCGCTTTTCCTGGAGCTGAACTTTTGTTGCAATTTATTTATTTTCTGCAGTGATTTTTTGTTATTAAATAGAAACTTTTAAGGATCTGCACTTGGATTCTTACTCTTTTTTTCAAACCACAATTTATCGGATTTCATGGGCGAAATAGTGGCGCTCCCATTGACTCCATTGTAAGCAGACTTTTATTTACGTTTATTTAATATTTACAATTCATTAATAAAAATCCATCGGTCGTCATGTCTTTCAAAATGATTGTGATTGATAGGCAAAATTCCAAAAAAAAAGTGCAGTTCCGTTTTAAATCAAACTTGAATTTTATTCGATGCATGTTTTGTACTGCAATGTATTTATGGGAAATAAATGTTTCTTTTTTTTGCATAATGCAAAATAACAATTTTAACAATTAAAACATAAACTTGCATGCCTTCCTGACATATGACACAAAGCAGTACAGTAATTAATCCTTGCCATTTTAATTTTCATTAATTTATTCTATATTTATTGTATTGATTAACTCCTGCTATTTTATTAGTTTTTATAGACTTTTTGTATTTTATTGTATCATTGATCAAGGATTCATTGACATTTTAGCAATCCAACATACCCAATGTATATTTATTATTTTATATCCGTGTGTGTGTGCATTTATATGCACTGTAAACTATTGCTGCTTCACGCAGTGACGTGCGGTGAAATATATACCAGGTGAGGCATAGATACTTTTGGAGGGTTTTTTTCCTTAAATACATATGTGCAGCTCTAATTATTGTTGATTTAGGTTGCACATTAGAATAACAGGAAAAAGGGAGTAATTTGCTTTCATAAAAATTATATTATGATATGATAAATGGGTCCAAAAAGTATTTGATAAAGTTGTTATTAAATACTTTTTGGTCCCATTTGCTTTTAACAAAATAAATCAAGTATTGTGAGTGTATCTTACCTTTCTGTATTTGTATCTGAAGCAGCAATAGCTATCCTCGATGAAAACGTACTTTGTATGATCACATTCATTTTGTCTTAATGTCCAGTTTAGAGAAGTATTTCATCTTGGGTACAGTATATAATCCTCCATATTGGCAGACACGTTCATTTGATTCAATTTCATTCCAAACAATAAAACAATATTTTTGCATCTGACAAAAAACACCCACAAACTGGCTTATTCTAATAAAAATTATATGTTTGTAATAAATACAGTTTAAAAAAAAAGAGTCTGGCTTCTGCTGGAGAGACATGTGTCTGCGAGCTTGAGCGCCCCCACTTCTTCCACTGTGGCGAGTCAGGGTACTGCTGAGGCATTGAACTGCAAGTTGACTATATATCGCCCCCTACCTTGAGGTAGAGGTACTTGTTGCCTCATGGCCTGCCTTTTCCCCGTGGCAACAAGCATGCACACGCTCAATACTCTTTGTGTGTAGCCGTGGAGGCACCACCTGTGTCTGCCTCACTTCTTGTCTGCCGCATAATTTTCAGCAGGAAACACGGAATTTCCGTGATTTTGACCATGAAAATTACCAAATTATACAGGAACCACACCAAAATCACATAGAAAGCATAGACCAAAAGAAAAATATTAAAACTAATTTTATTTTATTACTCCATTTTTTGCCTTTTACCCACCTTGTGGCAAGGTGAGGCACTGCCTCATTTGCCTACCCTGACAGCACGTCACTGCTTCATACCCGAAGTTCCTAATGCAGTGATGTTCAACTGGGGCTACATCCGGCCCAGGAATGACACCACGCCGGCCCCCGAGTTCAGTTCAAAACTTGGGAGACAAACATTTTTGCAGCAAATTCCTAAAAACAGTAGAGGGCTCCTGTTGTATAGAGCATGATTCTCAAGCTTTGGTATGTGTACCATTAACGGTAGGGTGGCTCTATCTAGTAGTACGCCAAATAATCACTTAATTAAATAATGTAAATAATTTATTTGATTCATCGTGTAAGTACAGTGTTTTATTTTTCTATATTCAAACACAGTGTTACTGTTGAAACTGTGTGTAATGTTACAGCGGCCAAAAATGGTAAAGATACTTCCATCCATCCATCCATTTTCTACCGCTTGTCCCTTTGTCTGGAGACTATCTTAGCTGCATTCGGGCGGAAGGCGGCGTACACCCTGGACAAGTCGCCACCTCATCACAGGTTCAACACAGATAGAGAGACAACATTCACACTCACATTCACACACTAGGGCCAATTTAGTGTTGCCAATCAGCCTATCCCCAGGTGCATGTCTTTTGTCTGCCTTGTTTTTAATTAATATTTAGGCCTACTACGCTAATGTATTTTAAGATTCGTCATTATGGTGGTACTTGGAGAGCCAAATGTTTTCTGAGGTGGTACTTGGTTAAAAAAAATTTGAATACCACTGATATAAGGAACTTGGATCACTGTAAACACATTGACGGATCTTTGCAGTGACATTTTAACCTTGCAAACATAGAACACTGGGGTCCAAACTTGTGATTTACTTAATTAAGGCGTTCTTCAAAACTTTTACAATATTTTTTGTAATGTGTTATATGTAACTAAGGTGTTGCTGTAGCTTGTTTACTTCAGATGCAGTCGTCATGTGTTCAATCATTCAGTCATTCAACTGGTGGCCCACAAGTTCAGTTCAAAAAACTTGCGAGAGACTCACACTATTGCAGCAGATTCTTAAAAATATTAGAGTGCTGTTATAGACATGATCTAGCTTTTTACAGAAGCTCCTTAAAAACAGCAGAGTGCTCCTGTAACTCTGACAAAATAAATTTACAAAAATCAAATGTCTACTGTAAAGGACGCTGGTTCTCCGGCATTTACAAAACAAGACTAATAGTGAAGGGAGAAGTCTACCCCCATTGTCTTTAGCTTTCTTAAAATGTGGCCCCCAAAAATGTTGTTGAATATCCCTGTCCTAACGAATAAATAAAGTAATAGAAATGAATTTCAGGGGCTAGGAATACATTTCATATTAAGCGCACTGTCATTCATTCATCAAATGCGATTATTCACGCAAAACTAGGCCCTATCGCGGGACCCTACGCACAGTGCGTGTTCTGCATATAGGGAGAGGCGGCCCTGAGTATCAACATTCAGCTTTTTTTCTTTACATTGTGTCTTTTCGTTATTTTTCTGTCTGCCGTTAAGCAATTTTTTAAAATTATTTTGCAAAACATTTTATTTGTACAATGTGCCAGGTAAGATGTACTCCAGCCTTTATATTGGATATCCCTGCAGTAAATAATAAACAATTGATATAAGTGTTCAAATTTATGTTTTGTACATTATACAGAGTTTCTGCAGCGAATCTAATTTAATGCTTTTTATTGCCTTTTTAATGCAGCTTAAAACGGATTTAATGCCCACCATGTAGTACTTACATATAGTCAAACACAGACAACTGTCTGTATCAACAAAATTACTAACATTTGACAATGTTAATATTGCACTAATTCAAATACCATAATGCAAGTAACTCTTTCAAGCGCGATATACATATTTTTCATTACTGTAGTATTTTAACCATTGTAATTAGAAGGTCAATAATTAAAAGGGGGGC
This sequence comes from Entelurus aequoreus, assembly GCF_033978785.1. Taxonomy (NCBI): domain Eukaryota; kingdom Metazoa; phylum Chordata; class Actinopteri; order Syngnathiformes; family Syngnathidae; genus Entelurus; species Entelurus aequoreus. The sequence goes on from NC_084732.1 coordinate 50,380,522, forward strand.
GGGGCAGCCTACAGAGAGGACGTCCGGAAGTTGGCAGACTGGTGCTCAGAGAACAACCTTGCTCTGAACACCAAGAAAACCAAGAAGATCATCGTCGACTTCAGGAAACACAGCACTGACCTAGCCCCCCTCTACATCAAGGGTGAGTGTGTGGAGAGGGTACACACCTTCCGGTATCTTGGGGTCCTTATCTCTGACAACATTTCCTGGTCAGATAAAACTACTGCTATCACAAAGAAGGCTCAGCAGCGTCTGCACTTCCTGAGAGTCCTCAAGAAGTACAACCTGGACTCCAACCTGCTGCTGACCTTCTACCGCTCATCCATTGAGAGCCTGCTGACATACTGCATCACAGCATGGTACGGCAGCTGCACCGCTGCAGACAGAGAGAGGCTCCAGGGAGTGGTAAAGGCAGCACAGCGAATCATCGGCTGCCCTCTCCCCTCCCTGACATATGTTTACACCTCCCGCTGCCTCAGCAGAGCTACCAACATTATCAAGGACAGCTCCCACCCTGGCTTTGACCTGTTTGACCTGTTGCCCTCAGGAAGGCGCTACAGGTTCATCAGGTCTAAGACAAACAGACTCAAGAACAGTTTTTTCCCTAAAGCCATAACCATGGTGAACTCTCATAGGTACTGATTTTATAGTTTAGCAGCTCTCTGTGTGCAATTTTTACTTTCCACCCACAGTCTGAATGCTTCTGTATATATGAAAAATAGTATAATATTTAAACAACACATTCAGAAAATGTGTTCTCATGTCTGGACTGTGCAACTTACCTCCTTTTGCACTATTTTTGTTTTTCTTTCCTTCCTATGTTTTGTTGTTGCACTGATAGTGGAGTTGCTTTTAATCTCATTGTACCTGTGTATAGTGACAATAAAAAGGCATCCTATCATTATATTACCCTAAACAGGTAAACACACATCAAAATAAAAAGGACTCTCAATATGTGTTGGCAAAAAATTGCACTTCAATAAATTCTGAACATCTTGAAGTGGTCCTGGGTTCGATACTGTGCCTGGGATCTTTCTGTGTGGAGTTTGCATGTTCTCCCCGTGACTGCGTGGGTTCCCTCCGGGCAGTCCGGCTTCCTCCCACCTCCAAAGACATGCACCTCGGGATAGGTTGATTGGCAACACTAAATTGGCCCTAGTGTGTGAATGTGAGTGAGAATGTTGTCTGTCTATCTGTGTTGGCCCTGCGATGAGCTGGCGACTTTGATTGATTGATTGATTGATTGATTGAGACTTTTATTAGTAGGTTGCACAGTGAAGTACATATTCCGTACAATTGACCACTAAATGGTAACACCCGAAAAAGTTTTTCAACTTGTTTAAGTCGGGGTCCACTTAAATTGATTCATGATACAGATATATACTATCAGATATATACTATCATCATAATAATACAGTCATCACACAAGATAATCACATTGGATTATTTACATTATTTACAATCAGGGGTGTGGAGGGGGGGCGGGGGGGTAGGATATGGACAGCAAGTAGTGGACATAGAGAGAGAGAGAGAGAGAGAGAGAGAGAGAGAGAGAGAGAGAGAGAGAGAGAGAGAGAGAGAGAGAGAGAGAGAGAGAGAGAGAGATCAGAAGGCATAAGAAAAAGTATCTGCATTTGATTGTTTACATTTGATTATTAGCAATCCGGGGAGGGTGTTAGTTTAGGGTTGTAGCTGCCTGGAGGTGAACTTTTATTGCGGTTTTGAAGGAGGATAGAGATGCCCTTTCTTTTATACCTGTTGGGAGCGCATTCCACATTGATGTGGCATAGAAAGAGAATGAGTTAAGACATTTGTTAGTTCGGAATCTGGGTTTAACGTGGTTAGTGGAGCTCCCCCTGGTGTTGTGGTTATGGCGGAAGTAGTTTGACATGTAGCGGATTTTATAGACTAGGCTCAGTGCAAGTTGTTTAACTCTGTCCTCCACCTTGAGCCAGCCCACTTTGGAGAAGTGGGTAGGAGTGAGGTGGGATCTGTGGTGGAGGTCTAGAAGTAACCTGACTAGCTTGTTCTGGGATGTTTGGAGTTTAGATTTGAGGGTTTTGGATGTGCTAGGGTACCAGGAGGTGCATGCGTAATCGAAAAAGGGTTGAACGAGAGTTCCCGCCAGAATCCTCATGGTGCTTTTGTTGACCAGAGAGGAGATTCTGTAGAGAAATCTCATTCGTTGGTTAACCTTTTTGATTACCTTGGTTGCCATTTTATCACAGGAAAGGTTAGCCTCTAGAATGGAACCTAGGTAGGTGACCTCATCTTTCCTGGTGATAACAATGTCACCCACTTTTATAGTGAAGTCATTGACTTTCTTAAGGTTGATGTGGGACCCAAACAGGATGGATTCCGTTTTACCCAAGTGTATGGATAGCTTGTTGTCAGCGAGCCAGGTGCAAGTTCTACAGAGCTCAGCACTGAGGATTTTCTCCACCTGTGACTTGTCCTTGTCGGATACCAGCAGGGCAGAGTCATCCGCAAACAAAAACAATTCACAGTTGCATGCCGATGACAAGTCGTTTATGTATATAAGGAACAGTAAAGGTCCCAATATACTGCCTTGGGGGACTCCACAGCTCACAGAGAGGGGGGGGGAACACACACGGTGCCGTTCACCTCTACCACCTGCTCCCTCCCCTCCAAGTAAGATTGCATCCAGCTTCATGAGGTTTTGTTAAATCCGATTGCTCTGAGCTTATCCAACAGTATAGCGTGGTTAACGGTGTCAAAGGCCTTCTGAAGGTCCAGCATGACCATGCCGCAGTATTTGCCCGCGTCCACCTCATGTTTGATGTGGTCGGTCAGATAGAGAAGGCATGTGTCAGTGGAGAGGTTAGTTCTGAAGCCGGATTGGAATTTGTACATGAGTTTATTAGTGGCAAGGTAACTATCGACCTGTTCATAAACTATTTTCTCCATTACTTTCGAAATGGAACTGAGAATAGAAACAGGTCGGTAGTTGCCAGGTTCCAATTTGCTTCCTTTTTTAAAGAAGGGAGTTACTCTTGCTATCTTAAAATCTTTTGGTACTTGGCCTTGTGTAATTGATAGGTTTATTATGTGCGTGATGATCGGGGCAATGATGGAGGCAGAGTCCCTGAGGAATCTGGAGGGAATATTATCAAGGCCGGTGGCCTTGTTTGGGTGGAGCGCGCTCAATTTTTTAAACACCTCATCAGCTGTGACCATTTCTAATTTGAAATCATCGTTGGATACTCCTAGCTTTCTGTAGAAGGCTTTAATGTGTTCTACACCAAAGCGACCAGAGTGGTGGGACAGCTTGTTGACAAGAGTTGCGGCTATGCTGGTGAAAAAGGTGTTAAGTCTGCTAGCTACCTCCATTTTGTCTGTAATGAGGGAGTCACCCTCCTTGATGCTGATGTTGGTGAGTCTGGTTTTAAGTTTCTGGCTGCAACCAGGAAGCTGGTTGTTGAGAATTTTCCAGAGCTCACGTGGCTTATTTGTGTTTTCCTCTATTTTGTCATTAATGTAATTTTTTTTTAAGGATTTAGTCAGGTTGGTTGACTTATTTCTTAATTTATTGCATTGCTTTTTGAGAGTTAAAAGGAGTGATTTGAGGTTGATATTATTGGGTTGTTTATCTACTTCTGTTTTACATTTTTGGTATTCGGAGTATTTTCTGTCTCTGTCTTTTATGGCAGCTAATAGGTCTGGATTCATCCATGGTTCCGAGCGGGCTTTGATCCTGACTGTTTTCACGGGAGCCATGTCGTTTAGTATCTTTAGGAACGCCGTTTTGAAGCGATCCCAAGCAACATCGACCAGGTTGCTCGCGAACACAGGGGACCAGTCCCACTCATCTAATTTTAGATTGAAATTGTCATTGGAGTATTTTTTGAGGGATCTGGATTGGGCTGTTATGTGGCCATTGGCTTTGGGTTTAGCTATTTTGCGGGTGCAGAAGGTTAGATAGTGGTCGCTAAGACCACAGATCATGACCCCACTATTTTTTATTTTATTTTGTCCCGGGTGTACACCGCCTTCCGCCCGAATGCAGCGGAGATAGGCTCCAGCACCCCCCGCGACCCCAAAAAGGGACAAGCGGTAGAAAATGGATGGATGGATGGCATCTTGAAGTGCAGTTTTTCCCCAATTAGAAAAACTGGGTTGGGTGGTTTGTTTAGTTGTCTTTTTAGTTGCCAATCGCAATTGTATGAACTTTTTTAATCAGAATCAAAATCATAAATACTTTAATAATCCCAGATGGGAAATTAAGATTTTCAGCACAATCATATTCAAGAGCAGACAAACATTACAGGGAGACAGAACAGGATCAAATACAATGTCCAAATGCCTTTGGACATTGTATTTAACGCTTAGTAAAAACATTTAAGACCTAATTTTTTTCGCTAAATCCATTTAATGAGTTTTAATGATTTTCAACGACCCGCAGAAACCCTGTTTTAAATAAATTTTACACATAATTTAGCGTTTAAAAATGATTTTTTTTTAGAAATTAATGAATTTGAGCAATAAAAGAATCTGAGGAGCCACTTGGGAGCCGAACAGACGACCCTTTTGACCAGTGCTGTCCAAACTTTTTCCACTGAGGGCCGCACACTGAAAAATCAAAGCAAGCGGGAGCCATTTTAATATTTTTTATTTTAAAAACCAATACAATATATGTATAAAAAAGATACATTTAGGCCTCCACTCAGACTTGATCCCGGGGAACCCAAAAGGTTTTGGTCAAAAAAAATATTAAAAATGTGTCATTATTTAGTATTAGTATTATTATTATTATTCAAGGTTTAAATCTCTAGATCAACATTAGGTCAATCTGTCAATATAACGCTTTTAAAGATTTAAGTTATATGCCGTTTTTGTCAAGGAAAACCGTGTTTTTTTATGGAAAAAAACACAAAATATGCAATATTTTCCCCCAATAAAATTTTAAATTGGAATATTTGAGATTATATAATACTTGGAGTCTTAAAAAGGTCAATAACTCATAACAACATTGATTTTAATTCATTATTTTTTTGAGCAATGACACTTAAAAAAAAAAAGTCCCACTAAAATTATTGGGGATCCAAAAGGGTACTGCTCAGTAAAGTTTAAAAAAATAAATTCAACATTTTTTTTTTACTTTTACCACTATAATCTCAAGATCAACTTCAGATATATCCGTCAATTCTAAGTTTTATTGTTGTTTATGTTTTTGTTTGTTCGTTTTGCGCACTTTGTTTTTTAAATGGCAACCAAAAAATACATTTCCCCCCCAAAATATCTCAAAGTGGAATATTTAATGTGAAGTAAATGGAGCCTTGAATAGGTCAATAATTCATAATGACATTGATTTTGATTCATTATTATTTTTTATAGAAAGAAACAGCCTGCATGGCAGCTTTGTGTTATTGGAGTAAATAATGCAACATTTTCTTGTTACATTTCACCTGTTTGCTCTTTTATACCACTTTTTATGTTTTTTTTTTCATCGTATTTTTAGAATGTGCCGTGGGGCCGTTAAAAAATTACCTGCGGGCCGCAAATGGCCCCCGGGCCGCACTTTGGACACCCCTGCTTTTGACGATTCTAACCATAAGAATCAAATCTTTAAGGAGTGAGGGAAGCCGAACTAGATGACTCTTTTGAGCCTGTAACATAGTAATAGCTCTAAAGGTTTCTTTGAATCAGTATTCTAATGTTATTCCTGCTACCATCAGAGAAAAGACAAGGTTGTGAAAGTTAGAAAGGCAGAAGAACAACAGAGGCCCCGCCCTGTCAGAACACTTCGGATGTTCCGGAAACACAATTCATTGCGAAACGTCTTCCGCGTTCCAGCGCGTGACGTCACCGGAGGAGGGCGACAACGTCTCAAACAGCCCCCAGTCAAAAAGCGGCTCCCTCGTGACGCACGCATCCAGTCAGCAGTCTTTCTTCGCAGCAGCCGGGAGCCACTACTGCTAGGCCGCGTCTCTTATAGCTCTTTTATCGAGTGGAAAAACCTCGTCTTTTGATCTTACGCAAACCACTATCTACTAGACATCCTCATTCATCTCATAGTTTTCTCTATATCTGTCGAAAAGACGATAGAGCTGAAGTCCTTTTTTGTGAAAGGTAAGCGCTTTGGGTATTTTAACAGCTCGGGCTAGTTAGCATTAGCTCGTTGACCTAGTTGAGGCTTAGTATAGCTTGATTTATCTCATCGTTATCTGACGTGGACATAATTAAGACGTTGTGCTGTAGTGGTTTGAAATGTAATCGGTGGATTGTATATTTTCCCTTTTTAAGATCACACAAAGTAAAAAAAAAAAAAAAAGTACTGAGCTGTGTGCTGACATCCGGTTTCTCAACAAAGACCTTTAGAAAAACAGCTCCTGTGCTCACTCGCTTGCTTTTGCTCGCTATCTAAATGCATTTTAAATACAGACAGGCTACACAAATAACATTACATTAACAGGGGTAGTCTACATTTACACTTAAACATCTTTTCAACTTTGTTTTAGCCCTTTTGCTTCAAACCCCGGCGATTTGGTTAATTTCAACACCTTTTTTGATTACATTAGTTTTTTTGTACTAGTGCTAGAAATGAATGCAGGTAATTTGTCCATCATCTTGATTAATCCACCAGTATGGATGTAGGTTATATCGAGATGTGTTATATCACCGGGCATTGTCCATGGTTGAATGTAGTAAAAGGTTGTGAAAGGTTGCTGTTTGCTATGCTAACACCGCGTGCCGGCAGGCCTGTGTGTATTCTGCCTGACTGGCACATGGAACACTCATGTGCTCTGCCCTCTAATAACCTGACATCAGATATATAACTCGTTTGTTATTCTCCCCTCTACTTCCAGGTTGTTTTCCCTGTTCCATTCCCAGAACACAATTCTTTTCAAATATATTTAGCTAAGCCGCCAAAGTGGAGAGTGTTGTTGCACCAGGGGGTCCTTCTCATTTCAGGTATTGATCATTCGCCAACTTGTGACACACGATTAAGTCATTGATCTAAATACGTTGTGACATGAGTCATTATTGATGCCCTCTTACATGAGCGTTTTTCTTTTTGTTTGCATCACAGAGTTGGGGGAGGAGGTGGGGGTGCACCTCAGCACTTTCCCAAGGCTGAAAGCAAAAGGTAAGATGTTTTCTCGTTTTAATATTCGACATCTATGCCTCGTTCACACTGCAAGAAAATTTGTTTCGTTTTTTTTGCCTATCTGCGACCTATATCCGATTTTTTCGTATTTGACCCAGCTTTGTATGTGGATATAAATCGGATAGCAGCTGAGATAGGCTGCAGCACCCCCCCGTGACCCCACTCAGGGCACTCAGCATCAAGGGTTGGAAATGGGGGTTAAATCACCAAAATGATTCCCGGGCGCGGCGCCGCTGCTGCCCACTGCTCCCCAAGGGGATTGGTCAAATGCAGAGGACAAATTTCACCACACCTAGTGTGTGTGTGACAATCATTGGTACTTTAACTTTAACTTAAAATAGCGATAAGTATAGTAGGTGAATCAATCAAAGGCCTGGGCCGACAAATTTTTTTTGCTGGAAGCTATATTGACCTACAATTTGTTGCTGATAAATATTATTGTCATTATTGTTTTAAGACCAAATTAACCACTGATGTAATAATACATGTATAGCCTTACAATAAAATACACTTGACTTCCTCGTATATTTTAACATTGTAATTGTAATGAAAACTTAAATATCCATGTTAAATAAAACCAACAATAAAATAAATGTTCTGTTAGCAAGATTTTTCACTTAAACAAAAATCACAACCAAAAGCAGTGCAATGTTAAGGGGGGCCCTCAAGTATACACAACCAAAACAATAAATAAAATGGCTACATAAATACATACCTACTCAGTGGCCTAGTGGTTAGAGTGTCCGCCCTGAGATCGGTAGGTTGTGAGTTCAAACCCCGGCCCGAGTCATACCAAAGACTATAAAAATGGGACCCATTACCTCCCTGCTTGGCACTCAGCATCAAGGTTTGGAATTGGGGGTTAAATCATCATTGGCACTTTAACTTAACTTAAAGCATTGACAAACAAAGTTGCACTTCAATATTGAACATGTTGGCAGAGGTCGAGGTGTACATCTCTTAACCGACACTTAAGTTAGGACTTTTTTGCAAATAAAAATAGCAGAGTTACAATATAAACACATGCAGATTCTGAGTGAAGAAACGACAACATGACAAATGTCTGTCAAACAATCACAGCATTTTAAAAATGTTAGTTTTATAACGGTATTAAATGGCAGCATGTTTTTGATGTATTTAACCACACTTTGTGGGGCGCACATCATTTTGCGCTGTTTAGTTTGCACTGACCTTCTTCACTAAACCTGAAGTGTGGACTGTCGGATGGTTTTGTTTCAAGTGGGCGTGCAGGTTTGTCGTATTTGAACAAATTAGGAAAATTGGCTCCTCAGTGTTAATCTCCTCATGTTCCAAAAGCTTAAACTGAAATATTCCCACAGTGTTATGTTGGCATTTGGTTTTGTTGCACTGTGCGATGCTAGCGGATTAGCGGCACTGCCTCGCCACACAGTCACACTTAGTGAAGGACAAGATAATTCACCCCCTTCTTTTCATTCCGCACAAACGCACGGAGCTGCTGAAATCGATGAAAAACATAAATGCACTTGAAGTCCGTAAACACGCACCCACAAGGCAATTTATCGACGCTGGAAATCTTACCGACTTAAAGCAGCATTAAGTAACTTTTCAACCTTCATAAAATATTTTCATAACTTTTGGGATGGTACATCCACTTTACAACTAGTTAAATGACACCTTTGTCATGGCCTGAGGGGGTCTATCGCTTTCACTGGCACTAAGCAACTTTGAGGAGGGTGTCAGGAACCCCACCACACAAAACAACTACAAATGTGCTGACTGCTTTACGGCATACGTCACTTCCCCATTACCATTCGTTACAAAGAAAGAAATCCATGCGAACCCCTGTGTGCAATTACTGCTATGATGGCCATAGCTGCAAAAAAACAACAAAAACAACGTTTTGTCTGAGGAGACAAAAAAGAAAAAGGTAGGCTTTCCGAATAAAAAGACAGTCAAGGATCATCTTTGGTCCGACTTTCACTCGCTGGGGTGAGCTCAAAGACAAGAGGGGATTTTCGACAAATTCTGCCATAGCTCTATTCCTGCTGGACTAGTATTTTTTGATGCTTAAATCAAAATGATAATGCTAGTGTTAGCTATAGGACGTTTGCGTGGTAGCAATAAATAGCCACAAGCTTGATAGTTCGCAGTTCCACACAATACAACCAGCAACAAACTGAAAAGTACTATATAAAGAAAACAATGTGATGACTGCAAACAGCAAATATAAAGTTTCAGTAAAATATAAAAGTTCCTACTGTGGAAAGATCAGTCATACTGAATCATTGTGGTATTGTCGTGTCTGTATGTACGTCACAGTAGTTTCTGACGATTAACGACGCTATGCGCTTCCTTCAGGCAAAACGCTATCGCTTTGGTGCACTGTCCCCGCCAAAATCAAACAAAACTCAGTTATCAAGAGGGGCTTTAATTTTAATTGATCGTCTGTTAATTGACTTATCAAATGTCAGCCCAGGCCTCGCGATATGCGTCATCATTTCTGGGCATAATAGACCATTACAATAGAAATTGTTGAAAATGAGCTGAAAACAGGTGAAAATAATGTTTTAGGAACATTGGAAAGTCAATGTTCCACCACTCATGTCTGAGACGGCTCGCTAAATTGCTCTTCAAAGCAGACGTGGAAGCATAATGTCTGCAAGAGCCAAAATACTTTCCCTCTTCCTTAATCATCCACACGCAATAATTCAGTTTAGAAAATGTGGACTTTGATTGTACAAAATCCTTGAACTTGACAATATTGCGCCAGTACTGGAGACGGACGAGAATAGGAGCCATGTTTACTAACACTGCAGCACTTGTGACATCATGTCTGTATGCAGACCAGATTGCATTCACAAAAGACAACGCTTGTTTTGTAATATGAACGACTACATAAAAAGATCGTATTTGACAAGAAACCCGAATTGGACGTCCGACCCTGCAGTGTGAACATAGCCCTAGTAACTTGAATGGCACTAAATGTACTTTAAATAGTAGAGTTGTGAGATATACAAACTGCCTGAGGTTTTCCTGAGGGAACTCTCTTGAAGGAATCAATAAAGTACTATCTATCTATCTATCTAGACTTGAATTTTATCCTTCTTTGTAGCAAAGCATATTGACACATTCTAGGTGTCTTAACATGTCAGTAACAGGTGGTTAGCTAGAAATGCAAAAGTATGTCCGTACACCATGCAAAGCTGCCTGTAAGTTGCTAATCCTCACATACATAGTGGCAAATTAAACTACTAGGGATGTAATGGTATTACAATCTCACAGTACGATATTATTGCATATTAAGGCCATGGTATGATAGTATTGTAGTATATTTCCCAAAAAAAAGACTAAAATGGCAGTGTGTAAAATGAAGTGCTAGGAATCTTTAGGATAAACATACTTACTGTAATTGAATACATTACTAAGGCTCAAATGTTCGAATCATACTACAAACAAGTATTTTTAAGTGAAAACAACTAGGGATGTCCCGATCCGATATTTGGATCGGATCGTCCGCCGATATTTGCCAAAAAATGCGTATCGGCAAGGCATGGGACAATGCTGATCCAGATCCAGTTTTAAAAAAAAGGCCGGTCCGTGTTTTCCAACGCACCGATTTAAATAATACATTCCACTTTTCTGCTGCTCCCTAATTTCCGTTCCGCATTTTCCAGCACACCTTCAACACATCCACAGGTCTGTGTCCTAACCGTTAAGATGGCCATGTGAATTAAAAGTTACCGGTAAAAATGTCAGCTGTCTCTGTGCGATATAGTAAATGACTATCGTGATTGATTGATTGAGACTTTTATTAGTAGGTTGCACAGTGAAGTACATATTCCGTACAATTGACCACTAAATGGTAACACCCGAATAAGTTTTTCAAATTGTTTAAGTCGGGGTCCACTTAAATTGATTCATGATACAGATATATACTATCATCATAATACAGTCATCACACAAGATAATCACATTGAATTATTTACATTATTTACAATCCGGGGTGTGGAGGGGGGGGTGAGTTAGGTTTGGTTGTTATCATCAGACATCAACAATTGAGAACAGAGAAAATGATATTGGAACAGTGTAGGTCTGACTTGGTAGGATATGGACAGCAAGTAGTGGACATAGAGAGAGAGAGAGAGATCAGAAGGCATAAGAAAAACTATCTACATTTGATTGTTTACATTTGATTATTAACAATCCGGGGAGGGTGTTAGTTTAGGGTTGTAGCTGCCTGGAGGTGAACTTTTATTGCGGTTTTGAAGGACGGTAGAGATGCCCTTTGTTTTATACCTGTTGGGAGCGCATTCCACATTGATGTGGCATAGAAAGAGAATGAGTTAGTTAAACCCAGTTAGTTCGGAATCTGGGTTTAACGTGGTTAGTGGAGCTCCCCCTGGTGTTGTGGTTATGGCGGTCATTTACGTTAAGGAAGTAGTTTGACATGTACTTCGGTATCAGGGAGGTGTAGCGGATTTTATAGACTAGGCTCAGTGCAAGTTGTTTTACTCTGTCCTCCACCCTGAGCCAGCCCACTTCGGAGGAGTGGGTAGGAGTGAGGTGGGATCTGGGGTGGAGGTCTAGAAGTAACCTGGCTAGCTTGTTCTGGGATGTTTGGAGTTTAGATTTGAGGGTTTTGGAGGTGCTAGGGTACCAGGAGGTGCATGCGTAATCGAAAAAGGGTTGAACGAGAGTTCCCGCCAGAATCCTCAGGGTGCTTTTGTTGACCAGAGAGAAGATTCTGTAGAGAAATCTCGTTCGTTGGTTGACCTTTTTGATTACCTTGGTTGCCATTTTATCACAGGAAAGATTAGCCTCTAGAATGGAACCTAGGTAGGTGACCTCATCTTTCCTGGTGATAACAATGTCACCCACTTTTATAGTGAAGTCATTGACTTTCTTAAGGTTGATGTGGGACCCAAATAGGATGGATTCCGTTTTACCCAAGTGTATGGATAGCATGTTGTCAGTGATATTCGAGTATACATTCTCACACAGTTGCTTTTAGCTGCTGGCATTACACGACAGGCTCTTCCCACTCCGTCCTGTGTCTCCTTCTCACAGACATCAAGCGCACCTTCTACATACGTCACATACTGTCACGTCATACGTATACGCCCTCGCGGAGCAGAGAGGTAGCAGCATGGCTAAAGTTAGCTATAATGCTAGCGCAGCCGTGTGAGCGGTAATAATGAAGGAAGAATTAATTAATTCCCCCAAAAAACAGCAGGGGGTCCATCGTCTGGCGGTGGTTTGGCTTCAACAGACAACCGTAATTTGTCAAGTGGGGCAAAAGCGTTGCTATAAAAAGTAGCATTACTGCTAATATGTAGCATCATTTGAAAAGTCCCCTGCTAGAGAATGAAGCATGCTTGAAACTCCGCATGTCAACATCTCCATTGTGTATTATTCAAACTCACCTAATTCAGCTGGCTGGTTGTTATCAAGAGTACTAAAACCCTTTTCAACATGAATCTGACAACTAAGTAGGCTAAATAACTTTAAACTTTAATACAAGCTCGGATAAGGCCAGTATCGGCCGGTATCGGATCGGAAGTGCAAAAACATCGGTATCGGATCGGAAGTGCAAAAACCTGGATCGGGACATCCCTAGCAGGGACATCCACTGTTGCCAGCAAATATTAAAAATACTTACAGTTGTGTCTTTAAAGTCATTCAAAGTGTGTTTATATAGCCCTTAATTACAAGTGGCTCAAAGGGCTGCACAAGCCACAACAAAATCCTCTGCTCAAAATTTTTTTTGCAACATATCTCAAACAGCTATGGATAGATTTTGATGACAATTTTCACAAAATGTTCAAAAACAATTCCTGTCATCTACTACAAACACACTTTACTTCCAGCTCACGGCGCTCTCTGCCTTGTTGGCCCCGTGCTGCACAAAGGATTTTGGGAGATGTAGTTTATTTTCAGACCTGGCCAACGCTAAAGCGCCAGAAAAAAACTACACACCAAGTTTTAGTTTGATACCGTCACAGCATTATTGTGAAGACTTTAAAACCGTAATACCGTGGAATCTACAAATTTGTTACAAACCTGTTAACCACATTTACAGCCATTATCACTGGAAAAATGTAGGATAATAATTAGCTAAGCATGCAACACCCTGAGCAGGAGAAGATAAGAAACAATGCTAACTGTAAAGTAGCTAAACAGAAGAATAGGCTTTGTGCACGTTAACAGACTTGTATCTGGCACCTCATTACCAGCTCTTCCCTCGCCACATCACAGCTTCACTCTTTTTTGTTTTTTTGTTTTTCTGTTAGCTTTTTAAGCATATTCTATGTATTTTCACTTTAAATTACGCATAAATACATCTGATAAACTGAAAATATTTATACTACAATAGTATTGGCCTCTAGAAGAGACCAAGCCAATCAGAGCACGCCGTTCAGTATTGTGGCCACTGATTAGCTCAGCCTTAGCAGCACTACTATATTAGATAAAGAGTGTAAAGGTGGGTATTATTTCATGTTTAGAGCCCTCTCATAATGTTAAACATATTTTAGAACGTCGCAATCAGATTTTTTTATGTTCTAGCTATAAAACTATACAAAATTAATACTAATTGGTGGAATTTTTTTTAATCAAAGTTGCAAATTGACAGAGATAAACGAGGGATGACTATGAACAAGAAATTAGCAAATTAGACCAGTCGATAGGGACAACCGTAAAAGTAGACAGAGCTACTACAGTGAGCACTAAGTCGCTGCACATGTCAGCAGCCAGAGGAGGAGCAATGTTTGTTGAAAGCAAATTTTTATTTGTATACCAAATGTATACTGATATATATTATTTAAAGAAAAATGCAATATTTATTGCAGTATGAATTTAAGGCCATATCGCAAATCCTTATAAGCTTGTACTCTTCATTGGTATTTATATTTAAGATCTAAAAACGGTTACGGTAGCTAAAGAGATGGATTTTGCCTTAAAAAAAATATCGTACACACACAAAGATCCTACAAATCATGCTAGATTACTTAATTCCAAATACTGTCACACTGTAGATCTTTTTCCACCATTTAATATAATAACATTGTCTTTTTGTCTATTACAGCGAGTTCCTGGGGAAAACCCCAGGTTCTGTCGCTCAGAGATGGATACCTTCTCGAAACAATAGACGAGAAGTCAGCTTCTCCAACGAGAAAGGGCAGCATGATGCAATCTTCAGAAAAGTGAGAGGGTGAGTTTAAGAAGATAAATTTGTTGACTTCTGATTGAACCAATAAAGATTTTGTGATACATATTAACTTTCATTGTCACTTCTCTGATTTCTAGCATACTTAATAAGTTGACACCTGAGAAGTTTGACAAACTGTGCCTGGAGCTCCTCAATGTAGGTGTAGATTCAAAGCTTGTCCTGAAAGGAATCATTTTGTTGGTAGGTGTTCTCTCAAATAACTGACTTCTGTTCACATGTGTGGCACACACTAAGTTGCGTTGGTATGCTTTCTAATGCGCCTTTTAGATTGTTGACAAAGCCCTTGAAGAACCCAAGTACAGCCAGTTATATGCTCAACTATGTCTCCGCCTGGCAGAAGATGCACCAAACTTTGAAGATCCAACAACAGAAACCCCTGCAACAAAAAAGCAGAACACAGTAAGTAATTCATTTACACAGAAAACATTTACTGTTTAATTGCCTTCCTTCTATATTGTCATATTCTTTTTCTGCAGACATTCAGGAGACTTCTGATTTCCAAGCTTCAAGATGAGTTTGAAAATCGTGCCAGAAATGTTGAAGGTCCGTAGGTTGTGCACGTTAAAGATGTGTTCAAGATTTAAATTTAATTTTTTAATGAGTATTCTTTTTCCTGTGCAGTCTTTGACAAACACGATGGCCCTCTTACTTCTGAGGAGGAGGAGCAGCGTGCTATTGCGAAGATTAAAATGCTTGGAAATATCAAATTCATTGGGGAACTTGGAAAACTCCACCTTATCCATGAATCCATCCTCCATAAATGCATTAAGACAGTAAGTTCAATCGTGTCAAAAAAACTCATAACAAATCAGGTTTATTTTAAGTTTTCAAACAATTTTTTTTTAAGCTTCTGGAGAAGAAGAAGAGAGTCCAACTTAAAGATATGGGGGAAGACCTGGAGTGCCTCTGTCAGATAATGAAGACAATTGGTCCTAAACTTGATCATGAAAGGGCTCGGGTATGTTTGTAAGACACCTTGCAATCTGAAGCATTCCCGTAATCTAATTATTTGCTCTTTTTTTAATCACACTCCTTTCCTTTTATTCCAGTCCTTGATGAATCAGTACTTCGGCCGCATGAAGGCCTTGACGATCAACAAAGAATTGCCTGCTAGGATTCGCTTCCTGCTGCAGAACACCGTAGAGCTGCGTGAGAACAACTGGGTGCCACGTAAAGCTTATGTTGACAATGGACCAAAGACGATCAATCAAGTTCGTCAGGATGCTGTAAAAGTAACTATCAGTTTTAAGGACCTTTCTCTCTTTGGTTTACCTGTATCGCCTCATTCTGACCTGAAACACTTGTCTTTTGTAGGACCTGGGTGTCTTTATTCCACCTTCATCTGATGGCTCGAGAACTGACTTCTTCATGGATAGTTCATTCCTGGAGAGCACTTTTCTTCAGGGCAGGCTCAGATTTGACAAGGAAACACTTGGTGGGCTGGCTGATATGTTTGGCCAAATGCCTGGTATGCAAAAGTTTTTTATTATGATTAGTGATGGTTTCTTTTTGTGTTACCAATGGAATTCAGAGCACCAATTCACTCCAATTTGTGATACCTCTGTTGCACGTGATGTCACATCCAGTTGTAGATCAAGCACTTGGCGGACAAACGGGGATATTTGTAGCGAATTACCTTTTAGGGAATGTTGCAATTTTCCATGCCAACAAAGCAAGCATGCCTTTTGGGAAGCTTGTTTAATGCTACTTTATATTATATATGCTATATGCATGCAACTGATACAAATTGGCAATTTAACGTAGCGATTTCAGCACCTCCTAAATTTGGAAATTAAAACTACAATTAAGATGCACATTAAAATCAAACAGCTGGTATGTATTAATCACAATACTTACAGTATAAACACTTTGTAGGACTCAACAAAAGACGAGACTGGCACATTCAACTTAATGCCAATAGACACCTAGGAAAAACTCGAACAAATGAATACTTGCAAATGGAGAGCCACATTTTCATTAAAGGTAACTGGTAACATTATAAAGACACAAAAGTACTGATATCGATTCCCAAGTATTGGCTTGAATGTGAAAGGTACCAATTCCTAATTATGACTAACATTGCCATACAACACATGATTGGTGTTGAGACATACTTGCCAACCCTCCCGTTTTTAGCGGGAGAATCCCGGTATTCAGCGCCTCTCCCGACAACCTCCCCTCTCCCGACAAACTCCCGGTATTCAGCCGGAGCTGGAGGCCACGCCCCCTCCAGCTCAATGAGGACCTGAGAGGGGACAGCCGTTCTCACGTCCGCTTTCCCAAGCAGCTTGCCTGCCCAATGACGTCATAACATCTACGGCTTTTAGAGAGTAGAGTGCACAACAAGCAGAGAGAGTTCTTGGTTTCTTATGTGGGTTTATTGTTAGGCAGTTTCATTAACGTCCTCCCAGCGCGGTAACAACACACAACAACTGCAGTCACGTTTAGTCTACTGTAAAGCAGTTCGTCTGCCGTAAACAGCAATGTTGTGACACTCTTAAACAGGACAATACTGCCACCTACCGGATAGCCTGAAGAACACTGAAATTCAAGTATGTCTTTTATTTATATGTATAATAAAATAAAAATAAAATATATATATAGCTAGAATTCACTGAAAGTCAAGTATTTCATACATATATATATATATATATATATATATATATATATATATATATATATATATATATATATATATATATATATATATATATATATATATATATATGTGTGTGAAATACTTGATTTGGTGAATTCTAGCTGTAAATATACTCTCCTCTTAACCACACTCTTGGCCACGTCCCAACCCCCCCCGACCACGCCGCCCCCCCACTTCCCGATATTGGAGGTCTCAAGGTTGGCAAGTATGTGTTAAGACCTCAAATGTAATTTGGTTGTTGTCATGGCTTGTGCAGGAATTGGCATCGGCACAGGTCCAGGAGTTATTCAGGACCACTACTCCCCTACATTGGGACGCCACCGCTCAAACCCATTTAATGGCCATATTGCCATTAGCAACGGTTCTCATCAGCCTCAGTTTGATGCAGGAAGCAAGCCTTATGTCAAGCCCATGCAGGTGATTATGCAGAATTCTGCCCCAGGTGTCCCACTCATTACTATAACAAAGTTTAAAAACACTCCATAGGGGCAAGGTTCACCAGTTTTCAGCCACAAACAGAATGGTTCTGTCCAGATGCAGTCCAAGGATATGGGTCCACGCTTTTCAAAGAAAGGAAAGCTCAATGCTGACGAGGTACTAAAAGTCTCTCTAACCTCCATCTTCCTGTTGGATCTTAAACAAGCTGGTTTAAAAATAATTTTTACAGAAGTACCTGTGTTTGTAAAACAGGAAGTTTAAACTCTTGCCTTCATTCACCCTTCTAGATCAGCCTGAGGCCAGCTCAGTCTTTCATCTTAAGCAAAAAAGTGCCAAAGCTGCAGCCACAGATGACTATGATGCCTCCGAGTGCCCAAGGCTCCTTAATGGGACAGGTAATAGCCTGGATAGAAAATCAAAACGCTGGAAATGATCTATTGACTGTACTTTTTTTTCCCGTAGTCACCACCACAGCTTGGTTTAAAAACCAATCCTCCACCAATTCAGGAAAAGCCTGCAAAGCCCAACAAAAAACTGCCTCCGACTAAAGAAGAGCTGCACAAAATGACGGTAATGTTCTTTCTGATGCCCTAAACCATAGTAATGCCCGGCATGAGAAATTTCCGCAAAAACACATATATCCGCTTTTTTAAACATTAATATTCCCGTCAACATAGCACTTCTGTGTTTTTTGTTACTTAAATATTAATTTAAATAATATTGTAAGCACAATTTTGAGTTGGACGGGGAGACGTTCAGGAACACCGAAACAAGCTCGCTTTTTAGCTAAGCATCAAGCTAGCTCTGTTCGCTCTCCCAGGCATAGCCTAAACGTTGATCGTTGTCTACTTTGCTGCTAATAATATTTGGATGATTACAATCATATAAGGTATATTTTTGACAAGACGGATTGTAATCAGAGGTCACAACACTTAAGTATATTACCCGAGACTACAGGATAGAGTTACGAAATTGGAAACATTTTAGTTCTTTGCATGCAATAATTTTATTTTACATTTTCAGTGATAAAAATGTTAGTAAATAATCTACTAAAACACAAAATATATGATAGATTACATGGGACATGTGAGTGTCAAAAAGACAGCCAAGAGAGGTTTGTAGATGAGAATAATCTAAAGGTAAAATACAGTCTTGAAATGCACCCAATTGCAGGAATTGTACTCTTGATTCTGACTGTTCTTTCAGAATCAGAATAGTTTTTATTGCCATTGTTTGAGAACGGGTTCGCAAACTAGGAATTTTTCGGGGTTTGCTTTTTTTGCCTCTTCTTTTGAAATTGTGAAAATCTTTGTCTTTTAGGAGACTCTTGTTGCAGACTATATGAACAGCAAGAATATCAGCGAGGCACTGGCAGCTGTCAAGGAGATGAGAGCTCCAAAACACTTTTTGTCTGAGATGTTGAACAAGATCGTGGTGGATTCACTCAGTCGTTCAGATGACGACAAGGAACTTGTAAGCACTCTAATTCATGAACTCTGCACAGAAAGCCTTGTCACCAGTGAAAACGTACTACAGGTGAGTGAAGTACATTTAACGCATTCACACTGAGGAAAATCACTGTTAACTAACAAAACTCTTTTTGTACAGGCTTTTATTAGTGTTCTGGACCAGTGCCCCAAGATTGAGGAAGAAATCCCTTTGGTTAAGTCCTACCTGGCTCAATTTGCAGCTCGGGCCGTCGTTGCTGACTTGATCAGCATTACAGATTTGGCCCACCAGCTGGAAAACGGCGCCTATTTCCCCCTCTTCCTGCTCTGTCTGCAGCAGATGGCCAAGCTCAAGGACCGTGAATGGCTGATCGATCTATTTCAGAAGAGCACAGTCAACATGCAGAAGATGCTACCTGGTATGTTTAGGTTGTTCTTAAGACTCAACTATGGTATATGTACTCACTATGCTGCCCCCTCCAATCTATTTTTCATTATAGTGGTATGTAGTATATATATGTATAGTATATGGCTTGACCAGGTGATGTGCTAAAATTCCTGAGTGCAAACACAACTCATGACTTTTGAGCTTTGTGTGTAGTTGTAGTGAACAATGGTGGCAGAAGCAACATCCAGATTGTTGAAAGCTATACACTTAAAACTGATATTTTCTCTTTTGTTTATCTAATTGTCCAAAGTTTTTATTGGTCCCCATTTCTTAGGAATGGGAATCTTACAACAACTTACGATTGATTCCTGGGGTGATTATTCAATTTTCCATGATTGTTGATTCACACCGCTGGAATAAATGATAAATAAATAAATGGGTTATACTTGTATAGCGCTTTTCCACCTTCAAGGTACTCAAAGCGCTTTGACAGTATTTCCACATTCACCCATTCACACATTCACACACTGATGGCGGGAGCTGCCATGCAAGGCGCTAACCAGCAGCCATCAGGAGCAAGGGTGAAGTGTCCTGCCCAAGGACACAACGAATGTGACTAGGATGGTAGAAGGTGGGGATTGAACCCCAGTAACCAGCAACCCTCCGATTGCTGGCACGGCCACTCTACCAACTTCGCCACGCCGCCCCAAATAAAAATAATAAATAAAAATGATAAAACATTGATCAAAACAGGTTACAAAAGCTCCTCTTGGTTACTGAGGTATACGCATGCAGGTATGGCCTAAAACACCTTTTTATTAAAATTGTAACATTCCAAAAGATTCTTGAAAATTAGAAATCGATTTACAATTAGAATGAATAAGAAAATTCGATTTAGATGTGATTTATTTCTTTTTTTAAACACGCCTATTTGTTTTGTACGGTGTCCTTGAGTGACAAGGAAGGCGGCAGGAAATAAAATATTCTATTAATACATATTAGGTATAATAAAGCGGACCAATTATAGCTCTGCAGTCTTGCGGTTTACCTGTGGTTAGATGTCGGAGGATTAGAAGGGAGTGAACAAGCTTGGTGTTTGAAGCATAATTCAGCATTTACTGTCAGCTTTGCTTATTAGTGCTGCCATGACTATTAAGATTAGTAGCTGGCAAGTTTTTCAAATGTTTATCAAACAGTATTACTAGGGGTGCAACGATACACAAATTCGGTTCAATATTTTAGTGTCACGGTTTGATATTTTTTCGATACATAAAATACATTTTCATGCCTTTTTATTTTTTTTACTTGAGTTTAAGATTATCAACGATTTTGTTTCAACTGAAAAGTACAGTTTTTAATTAAATGAAATGTATCTGGTCCAGCAATACCTGCCCTGGTTTCTTCTGTGCATACTTAGTTAGCTCTATATAAAACAGCACCTTGTAAACAATAATAAAATATGTGCATCTGATAAATCACCCACCCATCTACAGACACTGCTGTCTCTAATTGGGCTTTTGTCTTGTACAAAGCAGGAACTATGTTATCGGTGAAATAGGTTCGTGAAGGAATGTTGTAACGGTGCTCGAGTGTCCGCAGCAAACCCAACGTTTTCCACAACAGAAAAAGGTTGCATGTCGACGGCAAAAGTAGCAATCGCGTCATTGATTTTCTTTTGCCCTCTTTGAATCATGTGCTAATGGATCTGTAAATGCCCCGGGTAAAGTTTGGTTCCACCCATTTCTGCATCGGGGTGATGTCGATGTAAATGTGTTGTCATATTTTTTGTATTTCCACTGTTTATCGTTGGGTGACACTTGCGACATCCCGCTGTTTTTTGTCCACGACACGCTTGCCATCAGGGTCCTACTTTACACAAAAAACAAAATAGTTCCACACACCAGATCTGAATGATGGTTGAGGATCTTGGATTTCAGGTATACAGGACTGTCTCAGAAAATTAGAATATTGTGATAAAGTCCTTTTTATTTTTTGTAATGCAACTAAAAACATGAAAATGTCATACATTCTGGATTCATTACACATCAACTGAAATATTGCAAGCCTTTTATTATTTTAATATTGCTGATTATGGCATACAGCTTAAGAAAACTCAAAAATCCCATCTCAAAAAATTAGAATATTTCCTCAGACAAAGTAAAAAATAAAGATTTATAACAGCAAAACAAAATCAAACATTTGAAAATGTCAATTAATGCACTCAGTACTTGGTTGGGAATCCTTTTGCACGGATTACTGCATCAATGCGGCGTGACATGGAGGCAATCAGCCTGTGGCATTGCTGAGGTGTTATGCATGCCCAGGATGCTTCAATAGCGGCCTTTAGCTCATTTGCATTATTGGGTCTGGTGTCTTTCAGATTCTTCTTCACAATACCCCACAAATTCTGTATGGGGTTCAGGTCAGGGGAGTTGGCAGGCCAATCGAGGACAGTAATGCCATGGTCAGTACACCAGTTACTGGTGGTTTTGGCACTGCTGGATCATGCTGGAAAATGAAATAATCTCCATAGAGCTTTTCAACAGATGGAAGCATGTAGTGCTCTAAAATCTCTTGGTACACAGCTGCATTGACTCTGGACTTGATGAAACACAGTGGACCAACACCAGCAGCTGACATGGCTCCCCAAACCATTGCTGACTGTGGGAACTTCACACTGGATTTCAAGCAACTTGGATTTTGCTCCTCTCCAGCCTTCCTCCAGACTCTAGCGCCTTGACTTCCAAATGAAATACAAAACTTGCTTTCGTCTGAAAACAGGACTCTGGACCACTCTGCAACTGTCCAGTGCTTCTTTTTCATAGCCCAAGTCAGACGCTTCTTCCGTTGTCTTGAGTTCAGGAGTGGCTTGACCATGGGAATACGGCTACATGCTTCCATCTGTTGAAAAGCTCTATGGAGATGATAATTTCATTTTCCAGCATGAGCCAGCAGTGCCAAAACCACCAGTAACTGGTGTACTGATCATGGCATTACTGTCCTCGATAGGCCTGCCAACTCCCCTGACCTGAACCCCATAGAGAATTTGTGGGGTTTTGTGAAGAAGAAGCTGAAAGACACCAGACCCAATAATGCAAATAAGCTAAAGGCCGCTATTGAAGCATCCTGGGCATCCATAACACCTCAGCAATGCCACAGGCTGATTGCCTCCATGCCACGCCGCATTGATGCAGTAATCCGTGCAAAAGGATTCCCAACCAAGTACTGAGTGCATTAATTGACATTTTCAAATGTTCGATTTTGTTTTGCTGTTATAAATCTTTATTTTTTACTTGGTCTGAGGAAATATTCTAATTTTTTGAGATGGGATTTTTGAGTTTTTTTAAACTGTATGCCATAATCAGCAATATTAAAATAATAAAAGGCAATATGCAATATTTCAGTTGAAGTGTAATTATTCAGAATGTATGACATTTTCATGTTTTTAGTTGCATTACAGAAATTAAAGGACTTTATCACAATATTGTAATTTTCTGAGACAGTCCTGTATTTGCTATAGCTTGGCATGTAGCTTCTGTCTCAGCAGCTTTTTTTGGTCTGGATCAATGTGGGAGGCGCAGCTTAGTGGATCTGTGCTCGATTATGCAGCCTAAGGCGCCATAGTCGAGTGCAGATCAACTGCGCTTTCAACGCAGAGCGTACTGTCAGAAGTTGATAAAGCGAACAAAGACCATTGCATCAAACGGTTAAATACGTGTATTGTTCACCCCTACTTATTACATGTCAGCAGCCAGAGATGCATTCATAACTGCTAACCTGTGTTCATGAGTTTATTTTCAAAAATACTCAATTGTAAGAAGCTGTCTGCCTGATTGCAGTGCATTTCAATATTAGGCCGAGCAAACAAAATAAAGATGTATAAAAAAAAGAACAAGAGTCAACTATTCCAAAAAGGTTTGTAGAATTAAAGGCTAGAAAATGAGGGGTTAGATCAGCACTATTTCTAATACCAACGTGGGAGTGATCCAGTCATTTTTGACAATCTCTCAATGGTCTAAAATAGATTTACTACGTTGTCTTGGTAGAAATGGACCAGAACAAGGACAGAATGCTGGAGATCCTGGAGGGCAAAGGTCTTGGCTTTCTGTTCCCACTGATGAAGCTGGAGAAGGAGCTTTTGAAGCAGATCAAAGTGGATCCTTCTCCGCAGTCCATCTACAAATGGATCAAAGATAACATTTCTCCCAAACTTCACACTGACAAAGGCTTTGTCAACATCCTCACCACCAGGTAGACCAGTCTTCTACTTCCTTGCTCTGACCCCAAGCTCATCATGTCCTTTTGCCTGCTAGTTTCTTGCAGTACATCGCCTATGAGATCAACCCCGATGATGACGAAGAGCAGCTGGCATCGCCCAGCAAGGAGCAGCTGGATGAGGAGAAGCAACTCCTGCTGTCCTTCAAGCCGGTCATGCAGAAGTTCCTGCATGAGCACATTGAGCTGCAAGTCAGCGCGCTCTACGCCTTGCAGGTGCACTGCAACGCTAAACACTTCCCTAAAGGTGAGTCACTGCTCATTCCGTCAGGTCTGAACACACTCATCACAAATGTAACGTTTGCTTTTCTTCCAGGCATGCTCCTGCGCTACTTTGCCTATTTTTACGACATGGAAATCATCGAAGAAGAAGCCTTCCTGACCTGGAAAGAAGACGTCACCCAAGAGTATCCAGGAAAAGGAAAAGCCCTGTTTCATGTATGTTTACATTTTCTCTTCTCCTTGTGAGCACCTTTTTGTTTTTTCGCTGATGTGTTTGTTGTCATTGACAGGTGAATCAGTGGCTCACCTGGCTGGAGACTGCAGAAGAGGAGGAGTCTGAGGAGGAAGAATACTAATTAGCTGACTAAGATCCACATGTTGGAAAGTGATTTATTTTTTACTACTCAGAGTCAGCAACACCACCACTGTTACAAATCTATTAACCAGCGTCTGACATTTTATCCTTTTTATTTAAAGATGTGATTTTTAAAATCTTTTTAAATCGACTTATCGTAGTGTTGTTGGTGCAATGTTGGTGGCCGTTGCAGTACACTCAGACCACCTGTTTCACATGGGGTTGCAGTCATGAAGTGCTGCCATCACTTCACTTTAAAGCCGTTTACAAAATGAGAACATGCATTGTAAAGAGACTCTCTTTAGATGCACTTTGCTGCACAACATGAGTGGTTGCAATACTATCATACACTTTCCTAATTTTCATATAAAGAGCAATCTTGAGTTGTAGTAGTTAGCTGCTATATATATATATATTTATATATATATATATATATATATATATATATATATATATATATATATATATATATATATATATATATATATATATATATATATATATATATATATATATATATATATATATATATATATATATATATATATATATATATATATATATATATATATATATATATATATATATATATATATATATATATATATAAATAAATTCCACACAAAAAACTAAAAAAAATTGTGCTTGACAGCTGACTGGAAGCTCCTCCTGCTCACTTTTCTTTTAACAGCAGGAGTCTGTGGCCTTGGAGTCACTGTTGTGGTAAGTTAAGTTCAAGAGGAGCACCAGACTGATGTTTTCTTTATTGCTTTGTGTTTTAAATGTTTGTCCGTGTTTATCTTTTTTGATGCTTGTAAAATGACCTGTTTTGTTGACTGGTATTTCTGTTTTTTACTTAAATCAAGCTTTTGGAGTCTGAACTTTTAATGTGCTGTAAAATAAATCTGTGTTGCCTTTTTTAATTTATCACTTTTTATGAATATACCTCCTGTATCTGACTATACTTGAAGTGTTATCATATTGAGACAGCCAAAGCTTAGGTTCCAGTTTGCCATATCATCAGGTTTTTAAAGTGGTCTTTTTAATCTTCGTGCATGTGGTCGCCTGCGCTTTCTTTAGGGTGTCGCTGTAACGTAAACAAGGGTTGAGTGTGCATCTGCAGATCAACTTTAAATAAAGTTCATTTCATGGTCATTGATAGTCTGGGGTTTTACTTAAATGTTTTAAGTGTAAGATGTATTTGGCTTTTAATATGGGTTGTCGGAAGACAGAACCAAAATGAATTCAGAAAATCAGTTTGAGGGCAATTTAAAGAACGTCAATGTAAGTAATGAAGCATTTTGTCCTGTGCAGGCAGTAACCCTTTCACTTTATTTCCTTGAAGATGGCAAAGTCCAGATTTTGATTGACAACTAAATCCTTTTCTCCAAGATTTAGTATTTTTGCTCAAGTGGTGCTAAAGAATTATCACAAACAGCTCTCCACACGATTAATGCCTATAGCTAAAACTGCATTATCATCTGGCCACTTTGTC